>NC_092397.1:12272770-12879345 GCF_030028105.1 Mobula birostris
GAATAGGTATGGACTTCATGATTAATGTGAGGTGCTACATTTTGGTAGGACAAATCAAAATAGGACATACATGGTAAATGGTAGGGCATTGAAGAATGCTGTAGAACAGAGGGATCTAGGAATAATGGTGCATAGTTCCCTGAAGGTGGAATCTCATGTAGATAGGGTGGTGAAGAAAGCTTTCGGTATGCTGGCCTTTATTAATCAGAGCATTGAGTATGGGAGTTGGGATGTAATGTTGAAATTGTATAAGGCTTTGGTAAGGCCAAATTTGATGTATTGTGTACAGTTCTGGTCACCGAATTATAGGAAAGATGACAATAAAATTGAGAGAGTACAGAGGAGATTCACTAAAATTTTGCCTGGGTTTCATCTCCTAAGTTACAGAGAAAAGTTGAACAAGTTAGGTCTTTATTCTTTGGAGCGTAGAAGGTTGAGGGGGGACTCGATAGAGGTGTTCAAAATTGTGAGGGGGATTGATAGAGTTGACGTGGATAGACTTTTTCCATTGAGAATGGGGGAGATTCAAACAAGAAGACATGGGTTGAGAATTAGAGGACAAAAGTTTAGGGGTAACATGAGGGGAACTTCTTTACTCAGAGGGTGGTAGCTGTGTGGAACGAGCTTCTAGCAGAAGTGGTTGAGGCAGGTTCGATGTTGTCGTTTAAAGTTAAATTGGATAGATATATGGACAGGAAAGTAATGGAGGGTTATGGGCTGAGTGCATGTCGGCGGGACTAGGTGAGAGTAAGAGATCGGCACGGACTAGAAGGGCCGAGATGGCCTGTTTCCGTGCTGTAATTGTTATATGGTTATATGGTTCATTGCCTGGACGGTAGGTGAATGAGGGGAGATTTGATAGTGGGGTACAGAATTATGAGCTGCATACTGCAGAGAGTGTAAATGCAAGCTATCTTTCCCCCGAGGGTTGTGTGAAACTGGAGCTACCGGCTGCAGGTTAAGGGCGAACGAAGGGTACTTGAAGGGGAACCAGGAGTGCAGCGAGCTGCCAGCGGAAGCGGTAGATGCGGGTCCAATTGCAACAGCTAAGAGAGCTTTGGATAGGTACATGGATGGGTTGGGGTGGGATATGGAGGGGTACAGTCCAGGAGCCGGGCAATAGGACAAGAAAGATTAATAGTTTGGCACAGAGTAGATGGGCTGAAGAACTTGTTTCTGTGCTGCAGTATTCTTTGACGGTATGTTTGAACCGTCCTCATCGAGAACAAGATAATGAAGCATTAAAAGTGTAACATAATGGTTTTTTTTATTAAAGATCTTTTTTTGAATAATATTGGTACTTTAACAGTTGAAGTATGCGTCCGAGTAGCAGATCCAGTGACCCTGTTGTTAATCTCCGCAGGCAAGGCTGGGGACCTGGTGGTTTGGCTACATCTCCAGTTTCTAGTTCCATGCATTCCTGGAAATTCCCACACCGGTAGGCGGAGGGATGTGGGACAATGCGGATCAGGGGCTCCAGCCGGGGTCTGGCCTCGTTCTACACGCTTGCCCACTGTCCCCGTCCCCTCCAGAGCGACTCCCCGCCTGGCCGGGCCACCGACTGTTCAGCCCTCGCCGGGGCGGGAATGGGGTGGGTGGGGTTCTGGTTTGGTGAGGGCGATGGCCTCGTCATCCTCTCCGAAACTCCAGCATGCCTCCTGTTCTTCGCGGCTGACGAAGAGGCGTATGAACAGCTGCACCTCCCGCAGGCAGCAGAAAGTCTCAAGGACGAGCAGGAGAGCGATCAGCCCCAGGACCAGGTAACCTGAAACCCAGCAGAGATGCATGACGGAGATGGGACCATGCAGGCTTGATACAGAGTCCCACACCGTCCCATCACACACTCCCGGAGTCAGACACTAGATGGCGCTCTCTCTCTACACTATCCCATCACACACTCCCGGGCTCAGACACAGAGTGAAACTCGCTCTGCACCGTCCTATCACACACTCCCGGGGTCAGACACAGAGTGAAACTCGCTCTGCACCGTCCTATCACACACACCCGGGGTCAGACACAGAGTGGAGCTCCCTCTACACCGTCCCATCACACACCTTTGGGGTCAGACACAGAGTGAAGCTCTCTCTACACCACCCCATCAGACATTTCCGGGGTCAGACACAGAGTGAATCACCCTCCACACCGTCCCATCACACACTCCCGGGGTCAGGCACAGAGTGAAACTCCCTCTACACCGTCCCATCACACACTCCCGGGATCAGACACAGAATGAAGCTCCCTCTACACCGTCCCATCACACACTCCTGGGGTCAGACACAGAGTGAAGCTCCCTCCACAGCGTCCCATCACACATTCCCGGGATCAGACACAGAGTGAATCTCCCTCCACACCGTCCCATCACACACTCCCGGGGTCAGGCACAGAGTTAAACTCCCTCTACACCGTCCCATCACACACTCCCGGGGTCAGACACAGAGTGAAGCTCCCTCCACACCGTCTCATCACACACTCCCAAAACCGAAGCACCCAAGGGAGCGGGCGGGGGGGGAGGGTGTGTGTGGGGAAAGTGGAGTGGGGAGGAGCAACCTGCAAACTCCGCATACACGCGATCAGGCACGCGCACGCGCACACGCTCTCTCTCACACAGGCGCGCGCGCAAATAGCGCCGGAGGTCGGGGTCGAACCTGTGTCAAGGGAGCCCCTCTCTCTCTCTCTCTCCCCAGCTGCCCCACTTACGTATTATTTGTTCAGCGTCCGCTCTATCGATGCCCGTCTGTTACTATGTTTCTGAGAGCAAGGAAGGACTTGGGAGTTCTCCTTAGCATGGCAGTGGATGGATTTTTTTTTAAAAAATGGGCACCAGGAAAAAGCGGCATTATCCAAACATGTTGGCAGACTGTGCAAACGTTTTCGGCGCTCTAACTTCTCTCCTATGGTTTCAGATAGTTTCGCCTCCATAGAATCCTGATCTCAGCATGATCGAGGATCTGCTGGAGAGACAGCATCTAGCAAGACAGCCAAAGTCTGCTGAAGGACTGTAGCAGGTCCTCCACGACGCCTGGCACAAACTACAGCCGATTTTCCTTATAAAACGGCATGACAGCGCACGTTAGGTATTGGCGCAGCTTTCAAGGCAAAGGACGGTCAGAACAAATATTGATTTGATTTCGGTTAGGCAACACACATCAAAGTTGCTGGTGAACGCAGCAGGCCAGGCAGCATCTCTAGGAAGAGGAGCAGTCGACGTTTCAGGCCGAGACCCTTCGTCAGGACTAACTGAAGGAAGAGTGAGTAAGGGATTTGAAAGTTGGAGAGGGAGGGGGAGATCCGAAATGATAGGAGAAGACAGGAGGGGGAGGAATGGAGCCAAGAGCTGGACAGTTGATTGGCAAAATGGATATGAGAGGATCATGGGACAGGAGGTCCGGGGAGAAAGACAAGGGGAGGGGGGAAGCCCAGAAGATGGGCAAGGGGTATAGTGAGAGGGACAGAGGAAGAAAAAGGAGAGAGAGAGAGAAAGAATGTGTGTATAAAAATAAATAACGGATGGGGTACGATGGGGAGGTGGGGCATTAGCGGAAGTTTGAGAAGTCAATGTTCATGCCATCAGATTGGAGGCTACCCAGACGGAATATAAGGTTCCTCCAACCTGAGTGTGGCTTCATCTTTACAGTAGAGGAGGCCGTGGATAGACATGTCAGAATGGGAATGGGACGTGGAATTAAAATGTGTGGCCACTGGGAGATCCTGCTTTCTCTGGTGGACTGAGCGTAGGTGTTCAGCGAAACGGTCTCCCAGTCTGCGTCGGGCCTCGTCAATATGTAGAAGGCCGCATCGGGAGCACCGGACGCAGTATATCACCCCAGCCGACTCACAGGTGAAGTGTCGCCTCACCTGGAAGGACAGTCTGGGGCCCTGAATGGTGGTAAGGGAGGAAGTGTAAGAGCATGTGTAGCACTTGTTCCGCTTACAAGGATAAGTGCTGGGAGGGAGATCTTTTTATAAATGTTTACTGCTCTTTATAGTAAATTTTCTGACATTTGGAAACTCTTCATTTGATTATTTTTGAGGGCACCTTCACTTTACCGATATTTTTTTTCGAGTGCATAAGACTTTTGCACAGTGCTGTGTCTCTCTGGGGAAAAGGCATCTTACCCCACACCCTTTACAACTTTATAAACTCCTACAAAATCACTCCTCATTTGCCAGAACATGCCCCCACCCCCACCGCGCGCGCGCACACACACACACACACACACACACACACACACACACACACACACACACACACGCACACACACACACGCACACACACGTTATACCCAAGGATACAGCCAGTTCTTTCTCCCGGGCGCCGAAGAAGAGGGCCTACTCACACGAGACGCCGATCCTGTAGAGGTGCCGCAGGCTGGGGTAGCGGGACGTCCCGGGGACGAGGTCGCCCAGGCCGACGGTGCTGAGGGAGATGAAGCAGAAATAGAGGGACTCCAGGTAGCCCCAGTCCTGCTCCAGCGCGGTGAAGGCGGCGGCCGGCAGGAGGAAGAAGCAGCTGGCCACGGTGGCCCCGATGGCGAGGGCGTGGAGCCGCTGAGCCAGCGGCAGGGGCAGGCCCCACCGCCGGTGGATGAGGGCGCTGGGGACCCAGTGCAGGTAGAACAACAGGCGGCGGACCAGCGCGCTGAGCAGCAACAAGGTGACGGGGATCCCCAGGAGCGAGTACAGCATGCAGAAGCCCTTGCCCTCCTGGGTGACGGGGACGGTTTGCCCGTAACCTAGAGGCAAGAAAGAGAATCAGTGGACGGCGGCAGGCCCGTCGGCCCGTCAAACCCGTGCTGAACGCCGGCCACCCGTCTGAACCAAATCACAAAGCTCAACCGCTGTAAGGCGATAGAGATGAGGTTATAAAACATAGGAAGCAGAATTAAGGCCATTCAGCCCATCGAGTCTGCTCAGCCATTCCATCATGGCTGATTTATTATCCCTCCCAACCTCATTCTCCTGCCTTCTCCCCGTTACCTTTGGCGCCCCGACTAATGAAGAGCCTATCCGTTAGTCTTGCGAGACCATGGATCTGCGCCTGGAAAGTCTTCACTCTCCAGGGCGCAGGCCTGGGCAAGGTTGTACGGAAGACCGGCAGTTGCCCATGCTGCAAGTCTCTCCTCTCCACGAGACCGATGTTGTCCAAGGGAAGGCATTAGGACCCATACAGCTTGGCACCGGTGTCGCTGCAGAGCAATGTGTGGTTAAGTGCCTTGCTCAAAGACACAACACGCTTGTCTTGGCTGGGGCTCGAACTCACGACCTTCAAGTCTCTAGTCCAGTGCCTTAACCACTTGGCCACGTGCTTACCCTCCGCTTTACATATACTCAATGACTCGGCCTCTACAGCCGCCTGTGACAATGAATTCCACAGATACACCGCCCCCAATACATTTCCAATAGTGGGAGAGTCTAGGCCCAGAGAGCAAGGCCACAGAAGGGAAGTACATCCCTTTAGAACGGGGATGAGGAGGACTTTCTTTAGCCAGAGGTTGGCGAATCTGTGGAGAATGGGGTTGAGAGGGGGTAATAAATGCAGCGGACTTGATGGACCGAATGGCCTAATTCTGCTCCTATGGTCTTATAGACATTCCTCGAGGAACGATGAGATTTAACTCTTGATGATATTTCCTCCCCCAACACCTTTAGCTCAGGAGAGGCGCAGAAACAATCGACCGGGACTGGAAGGCTAGAGTTGCAAGGAGAGACGGGGACTGCTTTCCTTGAAGCGTGGGGGGGGGGGCGGACTGGAACGGGGGTGGGGGAGGAGAAGGAGAGGGGACAAAGTGGGGAGGAGGGGGAGAGAGAGAGAAACTTAGGGGAATGTAGGTAGGGAAATTTGCAGTTGGAAAAAGAGAGGGGTGGGGAGCGCAGAAATGGAGAGGGATGGGAAAATAGATTGGGAAGGAGAGAGGAGGGGAAGGAGCTTGCGAGGGGAGAAGGTGGGAAGGACGGAGGGAACGTGGAGGAGAGGGGGGTGGGTGAGACAGACGGGGGAGGGTGAAAGGGTTTGGGGAGACGGGAGGACTGGGAAAGAGGAGAGGGATGAGGTATTGGGAAGGGAATCCGAGGTCAAACAGGAGGGCAGGTGTACGGAGAGCGGCGGTGAGGTGGAGAAGGGACGCAGACTGGAGATACGAACATGTTGGTTGGGAGGTGGGAGCAATGAGGGCAGAGGATTCGGGAGTCTCGCTGTTTGCGGAGGAGGTCGGGGGGAAGATTTGGGCGGGGGTGGTTAGCGCCCCTTTACCCGTGGTAGTGAGGACGGTGATGACGAAGAAGAAGGAGGAGGCGAGGTCCCAGTTCCGTTCCTGGGACGCGTTGCCGGTGGGGAAATGCCGTAGGCGCTGGCGCCCAGCAGCCGCTGCAGGAGCCGCTCCAGTTCCCCCTCCTCCACACACCGGTGTCCCCGCAGGAACGTGGCCTTCAGAACCTCCACCTCCCCCCTCATCTGCATCTCCCGCGGCAGCTCCATGGCCGAGAAGACGAAGGCGCCGAAGAACGTGTAGGCAACGAAACAAGCCACCAGCTTCCAGAAGTAAGAGACGGGACGGCGGCGGCGGAAACTCCCCATGACCGGCCCAGGACCCTGCCCCCTCAGTCCGGCACCCAAGCTGCAGATCCGGGTTGGATGGCTTCACAAAGGTGGGCGAGATCTTGCCCCATCAGGAGGCAATAGGGATTGTTGATCTCCGCTGGCTGACACGCCCACCAGAAAGTTTCTCTCCGTGCTTTAAATATAGGTCTTCTCCCTCTCCCGCCATCTCCCCCACCCCGTGTCTGAGAGACGTCACAAAGAAACTGGGTTAAATAAAAAGAGGTTAGCGTTGGGGGGGGGGCGTGAAAGAGATACTGTCCCGGGTCTCATACCCACTCCGTTCTCTGCCTCTTGAGTCTTCAGAATATTGAATGGCCGGATAAAGCGGACATGGAGCGGATGTTTCCTGTAGTGGGCGAGTCGAGGACCGGGAGAACTGTCTCGGAGCAGAGGGGCGTCCCTGTAGAACGGTGATGAGGAGGAATTTCTCTGGCCCGAGGGCGGCGAACCTATGGAATTCATTGCCACAGACAGGTCTGGATGCGGAATCATTGGTGATATTTAAAGCAGAAGTCGATAATTAGCACGGGCGTCAAAGGTTCCGGGGAAAGGCAGGACAATGGGGGGTCTGGCGTTGTTATTTCTTCAGTGGAGCTGTCCCGTAAGTGGAATTGTGAAGGGAGCAGTCCAGCACCTCTGCTTCCTTGGGAGTTTGCGAAGGTTACGCCATGGCATCTAAAACTTTGACAAAGATGCGCAGCGGGGAATATATTGACCGGCTGCGTCACGGCCAGGTATGGAGACACCAATGCCCTTGAAAGGGAAATTACACAAAAAGTTGTGCATACGGTCCAAGCCATCGCCGGTGAAACGCAGCAACTCCCCCACGTTGAGAACATCTACACGGAGCGCTGTCGTCGGAAAGCAGCATCCATCATCAGGGACCCCCGCCGCCCAGGACGTGCTCTCTTCTCGCCGCTGCCATCAGGTAGAAGGTAGAGGAGCCTCAGGACTCGCACCACCAGGTTCAGGAACAGTTACCACCCCTCAACCATCAGGCTCCTGATCCAGAGGGGATAACTATACTCAACTCCACTTGCCCCATCATTGAAATGTTTCTACAACCGAAGGACTCGTTTTCAAGGACTCTTCGTCTCACGTTCTCCGTGATTATTGCTTACTCATTTACTATTGTTATTCCTCTTTGTTTTGTATTTGCAGTTTGTTGTCTTTTTTCTTTAACACCCGGTTTGGTGCGGCCTTCTACTGCTTCCATTCTGGTTAGCATTCTAAAACGGATGCCCGCAAGTAAAAGAATCTCAGGGTTGTATATGGTGACGTGCACGTACTCTGATAATAAATTTGCTTTGAACTTTTGAAAGGAATAGTAAATCAACTATGACGAAGCGGACTCGACGGGCCGAATGGCCTCGATCCGTACCCATGTGCTGTGGTCTTAACACATCGAAAACATCCCACCTCAGAATCGCTTTAAGCATGCGGTTGAGCTGGAGAGGGAATTGAAACAGTGACTGCTTCAGGGTCTGAAGGTCTGGAGTTAAAAGGAGAGGCTGGGATTGTCTGGGGCTGCTTTCCCTCGAGGAAAGAAGACTGAGCGGGGTGGGGACGTTTTAGAGGCTTATAAAATCGTTCATAAGATATTGAGAATGGTGTCCCCAGAGTACGAGACATTCCCAGAGAGGGAATTAGTTCAAAGATTGGCTTTACTTTCACGTGAGCCGACCCATACCGTAAAGCGCGACCTTTGCGTACAACCAAATCAGCGAGGGTTGTGGTGGGCGGCCTCAGGACCCCTTCGGAACAGAGATGAGGAAGAATTTCTTTAGCTGTGGAATCCATTGCCAGGGGCGGCCGTGGAGGCCAGGCGTCGCCACGCCACAATTTGGGCTGGCTGTGTTATCGCCAGAATTGGGAATGCGGGAGGAGACCGGCGCGGTCACGGGGAGAACGTACAAACTCCGTACGGGAATAGAACCCGGGTCCAAGTGACTAACCGTGTGTCGTCCCAAAACATTTGCTTCCCACACCGGGAGTCGAACCCGGGCCGCCTGGGTGAAAACCAGGAATCCTAACCGCTAGACCATATGGGAGACAACAGCCAAGCTAGTTTATCAAGTACTTGAAAGACTTCTTCACTCAGAGGGTGGTGAGTAAATGCTATAAGCTGGGTGCAAAAGCAATGTTTAAAAGACACTTGCACACGATAGGAAAAGTTTCGAGGGAGTTTGGCAAAAGCACCTACTTGAGGTAGACAACTTGCGTCGATCCGTCAGATTACACCTGAGGGCTATTTCCCCAGTTCTCAGGCACCGTCTTCCTGCTTTATCCACAAAATACTCTGCATTTTATTCACTGTCTCCGGCTCACCCGGCTCTCTCTGCCTCTTTTACCCTGCACATTCAGACAAGCATGAAGGAAACAAGACCTTCGGCCCTCCGAATCGCTACTAAACCATCGCTCAATCCAGCACATTACAGGATTCATGAACTCCGTCTGCACTTCTCGCTGCCCCGGCAAAGCGGACATCAGAATCAAAGATCCCTCCTGCCCCGGAGATTCCTCCTTCTCCACTTTCCCATCGGGCAGAAGATACAGAAGCCCGAAAGCACGTATTATCGGACCATAAGACAGAGGAGCGGTTTAGGCCATTCGACCCGTCGAGTCGGAACTGCCATTCCATCATGGCTGATTGATTATCTCTCTCAGCTCCAGTCTCCTGCCTTCTCCCCGTATCCTTTGGCGCCTTTACTAATCAAGAACCATCAACCTCCGCTCTAAGCATACACAACGACTTCGCCTCCGCAGACGTCTGTGGCAATGCGCAGATCCACTCCCCTCTGCCATATTACCCCAGTGGAAGTTGGTGACCTATCCCGTATTGGGTCTGACCTTTCAACGTAAGTACAGTCCGTTCCACTGGTTGTCCTCAGGAACACGCACTGTCCCATTTACCTCAGCTGTCCGCGACCTTCTGTGGGTGCTCCGTGTTCTGCTGAGTTTCTCCGGCATGTTCTCTGTTGCTCTACGTACCTTGCCCAGCTTGGCGTTCACCTCTTGACGTACACCCTCGCCCGTACACCATGCACACAGCACCCGCAGGTGAGGATCTACGCGGCAGAGCCGGAGGATGCGGATGACAACTCGGGTCATAGAACACAGAACAAAGAAATCTACAGCACATTACAGGCCCTTCGGCCCACAATGTTATGCCGACCATGTAACCTCCTCTAGAAACGGCCTAGAATTTCCCTAGCGCATAGCCCTCTATTTTTCTAAGCTCCGTGTACCTATCTAAGAGTCTCTTAAAATACCCTATTGTATCCACTTCCACCACCGCCGCCGGCAGTACATTCCACGTACCCACCTCTCTGTGTGTGAAAAACTTAACTCTGACCCTTGTATCTACTTCCAAGCACCTTAAAACTATGCCCCCTCGTGTTCCCTGGGAAAAAAAAGCCTCTGACTATCCACACGATCAATGCCTCTCATCATCCTATACTCCTCTATCAGGTCACATCTCATCCTCTGTCGCTCCAAGGAGAAAAGGCCAAATTAACTCAACCTATTCTCATAAGGCACACTCTCCAATCCAGCAACATCCTTGTAAATCTCCTCTGCACTCTCTCTATAGCATCCACCTCCTTCCTGTAGTGAGGTGACCAGAACTGAACACAGTATTCCGAGTGGGTTTTGAACAGGGTCCTATATAGCTGTAACATTACCTCACGGTTCTTGCACAGAGTCCCAAGGTTGAAGAATGCCAACACACCATACGCCTTCTTAAAAACACAACCTGCGCAGCAGCTTTGAGGGTCCTATGGACACGGACCCCATGATATCTCAGATCCTCCACGCTGCCAAGAGTCTTACCATTAATGATATATTCTGTCTTCAAATTTGACCTGCCTAAATGAACCACTTCACACTTATCTGGGTTGATGTCCATCTGCCACTTCTCAGCCCAGTTCTGCATCCTATCGATGTCCCGCTGTAACATCTGACACCCCTCCAGACAATCCACCCCCAACTTTTGTGTCATCAGCAGATTTATGAACACACTCTTCTACTTCTTCATCCAGATCATTTATAAAAATCACAAAGAGGAGGGGTTCTAGAACAGATCCCTGTGGAACACTACTGGTCACCGTCCTCCATAAAGAATACGACCTATCGACAGGTCATTCTTTGCCTTCTGTGGGCAAACCAGTTCTGGATCCACAAAGCAAGGTCTCCTTGGATTCCATGCCTCCTTACTTCTGAATGAGCTTTTCATGGGGTACCTTATCAAATGCCTTACTGAAATCCATATACACTACATCCACTGCTCTACCTTCATCAATGAGTTTAGTCACATCCTCAAAGAATTCAATCAGGCTCGTAAGGCACGACCTGTCCTTGTTGAAGCCATGCTAACTATCCTAATCAGGTTACGTCTCTCCAAATGGTCATGGATCCTGTCTCTCAGGATCTTCTCCAACAGGTTTCCCAGCACTGAAGTCAGACTCACTGGTCTATAATTTCCTGGGTTGTCTCTACTCCCTTTCTTGAACAAGAGAACAGCATTTGCAAACTTCCGGTACTTCTCCCGTCCCTATTGATGGGGCAAAGATAATCACCAGAGGCTCAGCGTTGTCCTCCCTCGCTTCCCACAGTAGTCTGGGGTACATCTCGTCCGGTCCCGGTAAATTATCCAATTTGATGCTTTCCAAAAGCTCCAGCACATCCTCTTTCTTAACCTTTATACACGCAAGCATTTCAGTCCGCTGTAAGTCATACCCACAATTGCCAAGATCCTTTTCCATGGTGAATACTGAAGCAAAGTATTCATTACGTACCTCCGCTACCCCTTCCGACTCCATGCACGTCTCCACCATCGTTCCTAACTGGCCCAGTTCTCACACGGCTCATCTTCATGCTCTTCGCATACTTGTAGAGTGCCTTGGGGTTTTCCTTAATCCTGCTCGCCAAGGCCTTCTCACGGCCCCTTTTAGCTCTCCTAATTTCATTCTTGAGCTCCGTCCCGGCACCCTTCTAATTTCCGGAGGGATCAGAGTATTTCGGAGAGGTTACTCGCAGGTGGGCGAAGTTTGCGTAAAAGGAGAACTTCGCGGGCGTTCGGACATACCGGAGGCCCAACCAGCGGCGGGAACAGAGCACTGCGAATTAAATAAAAGTACAAAAGGGACAAGCGGGGTGACCATTGTGGGGAGTAGGCCAGCAGTAAGATCAGGAGAGTCAAGCCTTGACTCGAGAGGCTTCGACGAGAAGAGGGTGGGGCCAAAGAAACAAGTTAGAAAAGTCCGTTTTTCCTTTCGTTATTGCTGATTTGGTCCTGGTTGTCCATTGTGCAGTGTAGACAGGATGGAGATATGGCTGTGGACGTGGGAATTCATGGAACTTCATAGTCTCCTGATGACTACACCCGCGGGAAGTGCCGCCAACTCCAGCTCCTGAAGGATCACATTAAGGAGCTGGAGCTGCAGTTGGATGAACTAAGGATCATCCGGAATGCAGAGGAATTGATAGATAACACTTTTGAGCAGCTGGTTACATCCATAGTGCAGAATTCGGGGAGTAGATGGGTGAACTCCAAGAGAGGTAAAGGGCGTAGGAAGTCAGTGCAGCGTCCCCCTGTGGTCAGTCCCCTCAACAACAGGTTTACCCCTTTGGATACAGATGAGGGGGATGACTTATCTGGGCAAGGCAGTAGCAGCCAGACCAATAGCACTGTGGCCGGCACTGAGCCTCAGAAGGGCAAGTTGAAGTCAGGCGGAGCAATAGTCAAAGGAGACTCGATAGTTAGCGGGGACAGATAGGAGATTCCGCTGCCGCCAGGATAGAGTGTTGCCTCCTGGGTGCTAGGGTCCAGGATGTCTCTGAGCGGTTGCAAAATATTCTTGAAGGGCAAAGCGGCACATGTTGGTACCAATGACGCGGGCAGGAGAGGGGTAGAGGTCCTGCGCAGTAAGTTTAGGGAGTTGGGAAGGAGGTTGAAGAACAGGACCTTCAAGGTGGTAATCTCCGGATTGCTCCCGGCGCCACGACCTAGGGAAGGTCAGAACAGGAGATAGTGCGGATGAGTGAGTGGCTGAGGAGATGGTGAGCAGGGTTTCAAATTCTTGAATCATTGGAACCTTCTCTGGGGAAGGGGTGGCCTGTGCAAGTGGGGCAGGTTGCACTTGTACTGGAGGGGAACCAATATCCTGGGAGGGAGGTTTGCTAATGCTATTGGGAAGATTTGCAGGGGGTGCGAACCGAAGTGAGGAGGCAGAGGACAGAGAGGTTGGCGCACAAGTAGAGACAGCTTGTAGGGAGTTTGTGAGAAAGGATAGGCAGATGATAGAACACAGATGCACTCAGCCACACGGTTTGAGATGTGTCAATTTTAATGCAAGGAGTATCATAAGCAAGGTGGATGAATTCAGAGCGTGAATCAATACATGGAACTATGGCATTGTGGCCATTACAGAGACTTGAATGTCTCAGGGGCAGGAATGGCTGCTGAGTGTACCGGGCTTTAGATGTTTTAAAAAAGTACAGGGAGGGAGGGAAAAGAGGTGGCGGAGTGGTATTGCTAATCAGGGGTAGTACCACGGCTGCAGAAAAGGAGGAAGTCATGGAGGGATTATCTACTGAGCCATTGCGGGTGGAAGTCAGAAACAGGAAGGGGACAATAACTTTAAGCGGGTCAAAGCGGAATGGCCGTCGGACACCCAGCGCGCGCCCTGCTGTGAAATACCTCCTCATTTCTGCTCTAAAGGGTCGTACTATTCTGAGGGTGGGCCCTCTGGTCCGAGGCTCTCCCGCAGGGTGAATGCTGGCGGGCTTTTCCTCCGTCCAGTTGAGTGAGACGAGAACTAGGGATCTTATGTTAAGAGTGAAAGGTGAAATATTCGAAGTGGAACTAGAAGGGTTACTTTTTCTCTCGTGGGGTGGAGCTGACAGCGGACCTGGTGGATGCAGGTTCAATTGTAACACTTAAGAGAAATTTGGATAGCTACAAGGAGGTAGATGGGACTAGGCAGAACACCAGGCTGCCATTGACTAAATGGACCGAAGGGCCTGGTGTGCTCTGTAACGATCCCAGCGGGTTGGGTAGCGTCGGTAGAGTCAGAGAGGAATAGTCGACGCCTCCGGACACTGCACCTCCTGCCTTCGCAGTCTCTTGTGCCCCTTGCGGGAATTGAACCCCTGGCCGGTGTATCAGCGTGTTACCCTGTCTCCTGAAAACGTTAACTTCCCATACCGGGAGTCGAACCCGGGCCGCCTGGGTGAAAACCAGGAATCCTAACCGCTAGACCATATGGGAGAGGCTGAAAGGCGATAGCGGAGATACTGTGGAGGCCAAGTCATTTGGGTTATTTAAGGGAAAGGCTGATATTAGTGGTAGGGAGCGTCGATCAGTAGAAACAGTTCGACAGGGCCTAGCAGCTAAGCGACACGTGAAGGCCAGGAGTTGGACTTGGTTGTCAGAGGCTGTCAGAGACGCCCGCCATTTTTGAGCAATTTATAGGTAGTGGGAGCTTAACTCCACAATTACCATTCCCTCCCTCCCCCCGCTATGACAATCTTAAGAACTTCAAGGCTAAAAGCTTCTTGATTAGTCAGGGCATGAAGGGATAGAGGGCGAAAGCAAGAAATTGGGGTTGAGAGGTGAAACGGATCAGCCGTGATGAAATGGTGGAGCCGACTCGATGGGCCAAATGGCCTAATTCTGCTCCGATATCCTGTGACCTTATGATATCTTATGGAAAGTCTGCCGAGGCAAATGTACAAGCAACACTGAATAGGCACTTTGGACAGATACACGGATAGGAAAGGTGAGGTGTCCGGGCCAAATACAGACACATGGGATTCGAGTGGAGAGCATTCTTTGCCAGCACGGATGAGATGGGCCGCATGGCCTATTTTCCTGCATTCATCGTTCCGGAGTGGGAGCAACGGGAAGGGGAGGGGAAAAGATGGAAGGAGGAGTATAAGGGGCTGAGAGAGAGAGGGGATGAGATGGGCCGCATAGGGAGTGGAGAGGGATTGGGAGAAGGGAACTAAGGTCAAGCGCTAATACGGGTGTACGGAGATCGGCCGTGAGCTGGGGGAGGGACGCGGACAAGAGAGGAGAACGGCTAGGTTGGGGTGGTGGAGGAGTACTTGGGATGACGGCAGAGGCAGGGTGAGTTTCGAGGAGGTCGGGGTGAGGTGTGGGCGGCGCGATTGCGTTCTTTTAGCCGTGCTGACGAGGAAGGTGATGAGGAAGAAGTAGAAGGCGAGTTTGGTGTGGGTGTGATATGGACACACTGTCCCGGGTCTCATACCGACTCTGTTCTCTGCCTCTTGGGCCTTCAGAGTATTGAAAGGACGAGATAGAGTGAACATGGGACGGATGTTTCCAATAGTCGGGGAGTCTAGGACCAGAGGACACAGATAGAGTGGATGTGGAGAGGATGTTTCCAGTAGTGGGGGAGTCTAGGACCAGAGGGCACAGATAGGGTGAATGTGGAGAGGATGTCTCCTATAGTGGGGGAGTCTAGGACCAGAGGGCACAGATAGGGTGAATGTGGAGAGGATGTCTCCTATAGTGGGGGAGTCTAGGACCAGAGGGCACAGATAGGGTGAATGTGGAGAGGATGTCTCCTATAGTGGGGGAGTCTAGGACCAGAGGGCACAGATAGGGTGAATGTGGAGAGGATGTCTCCTATAGTGGGGGAGTCTAGGACCAGAGGGCACAGCCTCGGAACAGAGGGACGTCCATTTAGAACGGAGATCAGGTGGAATTTCTTCAGCCAGTGGCTGGTGAATCTGTGGAATTCATTGCCACAGACGGCTATTGATAGTTTCTTGATCAATAAGGGTTTCAAAGGTTAAGGGGAAAGGCAGGAGAATGCGGTTGAGAGGGATAGTAAATCAGCCATGATGGAATCGCGGAACAGACTCGATGGGCCGGATGGTCTGATTCTGTTCCTATGCCTTATGGTCTTAAAAGATTCGGAACATCCCATCTCAGTATCCTTGTAAGGATGCGATTGATCTGGAGAGAGCGCGGACAATGGAGACTGACGGAGGACCTTATAGAGGTTTATAAATTCGGCCATAGATAAAGTGAATTGTCTCAGTCCTTTTCTCTTCCCAGATCACGAGAGGTTCCAAGCGAGGGCGTAGGTTTAAAGATTGGCTGGATCTGTCACATGTCGGTCGAATCACGGAGTGAAAGGCGGCATTGGGGTCAAATCAGGTCAGGGAGGGATCTGCGGGGTCTGGCTGCAAGATTCGTCACGATTCGGGCGCCAACAAAGCCTGCCCACAATTCACTAACCAGAACTTTGCTCCGAGGAAAACCACGCGGTCACGGCGAGAACGTAGAAACTCCTTTCCGGAATCGAACCAGGGTCACAGAAATGGCATTTTGTTCTCCGTCCCCATGTCACCTGGCTTTCTTTCTCCGCCCCTCTCGTTGCTGACGGTCACGCTACCGTGTCGCCCCAAAACGTTTGTTTCCCATACCGGGAGTCGAACCCGGGCCGCCTGGGTGAAAACCAGGAATCCTAACCGCTAGACCATATGGGAGATGCTGAAACGCGATAGCGGAGATGCTTCAAGGGAAATTGAAGGGGAACTTCTTCACAAAGTGGGAAGCGTATTAGCTGGGTCCAGTAACAAGTTCCCTTAGCCCGCACTGCTAACTTCTACCTCCGACAAACCGGACTATTCGGGTAGGCTGGTTGTTTCTGCCTGCTCCAGCCCCACTGAGAACTCGTGTCCTCTTATCTCGATCCCAGTCCAGCCTCCTTGGCTCAGTCCCTTCCCACCTGCCTCTGCCAAACTTCTACCGCCCTCGATCTCCTCGCTAACTTTCAATCCCCCCGGACATGACCACCTCATTTTCACCATCGATGTACTCTTCTACCCACCCATCAAAAATAAGGCCTCGAAACTCTCCGCTTCTTTCCTGAAAAAAGAACCAGCCAGCTGCCCCTCCACCACCATCACCACCTTCTCCGTCTGGTAGAACCGGTCCTCAGTCTGAATATTTTTTTCCTTCCGCTGTTTCCGCGTTCTCAGAACTCGAAGGGTAGCCACGGACACTCGCACGGACCCCAGTTACGTCTGCCTGTCCGATGGCTACGTAGAACAGTCCATGCTTAGAGCCTTCCCCGGTGAAACTCCCCGACTCTTCCTCCGCTGCATCGAGGGCATTGACGGCTGCATTGGCGCTACGTCGCGCTACAAAGCTGAGCTCGTCAATTTCATCAACTTTGCCTCCAACTTCCACCCCTTCACTTGGTCCATCTCTGAGACATACACCCCTATTTCAATTTCTCTGTCTCCATCTCCGGAGACAAACTGTCTGCCGACAGTTTTTGTAAACCGGCTGGTTCCCACAGTAATCTTGACTCGAGCTCTTCCCACCCTATCTCCTGTGAAAATGCTCTCCTCTTTTCTCAGTTTCTTCGCAACTGTTGCCAGGACGCGGCTTTCCGCTCCGGGACATCAAATATGTCCTCTTTCTTTAAAGAACTGTTCCCCCCACCCCCGCGCTAACTATTACTGCTGCCCGTACCCGTATCTCCTCCATTCCCATACATCGACACTCACCGCATCCTGTCGCCACCGTAATAGTGATAGAGTCCCTCTTGTCCTTATCTACCTCCCCATCAGCCTCCGCATCCAACACATCATCCTTCGCAGCGTCCACTATGTCCAAAGCGATTCTACCACTAAACATATCTTTACCTGCGCCCCTCACCCCCCCCCCCCCACCATCCGCTTTCTGCACGGATCGCTCCCTCCGCGTTTCCCTTGTCCATTCGTCCCTCCCCAGTAATCGCCCTCCCGGCTCTTGTCCCTGCAGGCGGCCAAAGTACTACACCTGCCCAGACACCTCCTCCCTCACCTCCATTCAGGGCCCCAGGCAGTCCTTCCAGGTGAGGCAACTCTGCACCTGTGAATCTGCTGGGGTCGTCTGTTGTGTCCGGTTCTCCCCATGCGGCCTGCTCTACATTGGGTGAGGCCCCTCATAAATCGGGGGTGGGGGGCTGGTGGTGGAGCCTGGTTTCCGTGTTGTGCTGGATTGGACTGGTAGAGTGATGGTTAGTATCGATTCGGAGGGCCGAATGGTCTGCTTTCTTAATGCTTGAAGGGCGGGAGTGGCGGAGGAAGCCGAGTGAGCCGCGGACGACGAGTGAAATGCAGAGTATTTGAGGAAAAAAGCGGGAAGACAGAGCCAGAGGACACGGGAACAGGGCCTCAGGTCCAATTTGTGGGATCGGCGAAAGTTTGTCAGAAGTAGTTGCTTTGGCCTGCCTTTGGCTTGTCTCTCTCAAAACCTTTCCCATCCACCTCCAAATGTATTTTAAAGTGTTTTTGCACGCTACGTTTTCACGTTTACACGCCACACTCTGCGTGAATAAGTTGCCTTCCAAATCCCTTCAAAGTATCTTCACTATCGCCTTTCAGCGTCTCCCATATGGTCTAGCGGTTAGGATTCCTGGTTTTCACCCAGGCGGCCCGGGTTCGACTCCCGGTATGGGAAGCAAACGTTTTAGAGCGAGACACGGTAACGCGCCGATCAGCGTATTACTGCGACCCGGTTCTATTCCGGAAAAGTGCAAAAGGGACTGCAGATGATAGAAAGCAACAGGGTACAGAGGGTCGTGCAGCGTCTGTGGAGCCAGGAGGTTCAGGGATCCGAAACGTCGACCATTCGCCTTTGACTCTACTAACGATACCTAATTGGCTGGGATTTCCCCAGCATCCAGTTATAGAGCACAACAACACAGCACCAGGCCCTTCGGCCCGTTTAATGAATGGAAGCCTGGTGTCTTGCCTAGTCCCATCTACCTGCACCAGTAACATGGCGCTCCCTGTATTTATCGTCAATCCACCAGTTCCGCTTTCAGCTCGTCCCACACTCTCACCACACTGTGAGTGAGGAACCTCCCCCTCAGGTTCCCCCTTAAATATTTCACCTTTCACCCTTACCATAAGACCACTAATTCCCGTTCACCCAGCCCAAGGAGGGAAGGACTGCCAGCATTCACCCCGTGGGAGAGTCTAGGACCAGAGGGCCTAAATTCAGAACAGAAGTACGTTACCTGTGTAAGCGGTTTCTTCTTTTATGTTACCGCGTAGGATAATTAAAGTAGTCAGAGTCATACTTTATTAATCCCGGGGGAAATTGGTTTTCGTTACAGTTGCTCCATAAATAATAAATAGTAATAGAACCATAAATAGTTAAATAGTAATATGTAAGTTATGCCAGTAAATTACGAAATAAATCCAGGACCAGCCTGTTGGCTCAGGGTGTCTGACCCTCTAAGGGAGGAGTTGTAAAGTTTGATGGCCACAGGCAGGAATGACTTCCTATGAGGCTTGGTGGAATGAGTCTCTGGCTGAATGTACTCCTGTGCCCAACCAGTACATTATGTAGTGGATGGGAGACATTGTCCAAGATGGCATGCAACTTCGACAGAATCCTCTTTTCAGACACCACCGTGAGAGAGTCCAGTTCCATCCCCACAACATCACTGGCCTTACGAATGAGTTTGTTGATTCTGTTGGTGTCTGCTACCCTCAGCCTGCTGCTCCAGCACGCAACAGCAAACATGATAGCACTGGCCACCACAGACTCGTAGAACATCCTCAGCATCGTCCGGCAGATGTTAAAGGACCTCAGTCTCCTCAGGAAATAAAGACGGCTCTATCTCTTCTTGTAGACAGCCTCAGTGTTCTTAGACCAGTCCAGTTTATTGTCAATTCGTATCCCCAGGTATTTGTAATCCTCCACCATGTCCACACTGACCCCCTGGATGGAAACAGGAGTCACTGGTACCTTAGCTCTCCTCAGGTCTACCACCAGCTCCTTAGTCTTTGGCTTCTTTGTTATGTTAACTGCTGAGAAAGTTCTCTCTCCGCTTGTTTGGGTTATATTATTGATAAGAGAGCGAACGAACCAATTGGGATTGATGTTATTCTTTCTTGTGTGTCTGTAAGCTATTGTGATGCCCGCGGTTTTGGGGAGAAGGCGCGATGGGGAGAGAGAGGACGCGATGCTGTGAGCTGGCCGACGGGGCGGACCCCGAGCGGGAGTCCGAGGCCCAGGGTCTTCGGCGAGGAGAGGAGACGGAGACAGACTCGTGTGGAGCGTCTGGTCGACCACCGTGGTTGGTCCCAGGCGGCGGGTCGAGGTGGTCGGAGGAGATCGAATGGTCGAAAACCAACCCCGTTATTAGAGCTCCAACTGTTTGTGCACGAAGAGGTTGAACTTGCTAAGTTCGGCGCCTTTTACTTTCCTTTTATTTTTGATCTCTATTAATTCCATAGTTCCAGTCATATCTATAAATTGTAGTCATTTAATTGTATATGGTGTATTGTCTGTTATTTGGCGGGGTGGGGCACGTCACACAGCATCCACACAAACTTAGTTACCCAGTTTGGTGGGGCCGAAGACTGCTCCCCCTAGACGGAAGCCGGAAGCCAGTTGAGCGAACCTGATGCTTACCTGGGAGGGGGGCGGCTGCACCTGTCGGGAGAGATGAGGTGGAATTTCACAGGAGGCCGCGCGTTGGTCGTCAGACTTTCACCGTTGGCGGTCTCTGTCTCTGGCGGGTAGATCTTCACCGGCGGCTGCTGTGTGCGCGGTGGACGGGGGAAGGTGCATGTCAAGAGAAGACAGAAAATGCCGGAGGAACTCGGCAGATCACGGAGCATCTCCGGAAGGTCCCGGACATCTGGTGTAGATGGAACAGTACGTGTTCCTGAGGGGAATCGGTGTAACGCACTACTTTTACACGGAAAGGTCACGGACAATGCTGGTTATGACATCGATTACCACTGCGTAAATATGCCTGAGGACTGAGAATCTGTGGAATTCATTGTCACGGCTGACTGTGGAGGGGAATTTATTATTTAAAGCGGCGGTTGATAAGTTCTGTGTCCTGTGCTGGGAGATGGCAGGAGACCGGACTTGAGAGAGATAATAATCAGCCAATCTGTTCCGTCTCGATGGGCTGAATGGCCTAATTTGCTCCATTGTGTTATGGTTTTATGAGACGCGCTTTCAGTCTTTTGTATCTTCTGCCCGATGGGAAAGGGGAGAAGGAAGAATGTCCGGGGCGGAAGGGATCTTTGATTCTGATATCCGCTTTCCCGGGGCAGCGAGAAGTGCAGACGGAGTTCATGGAGGGGAGCCTGGTTTCCATGATGTGCTGGATTGGACTGGCAGGGTGATGGTTAGTATCGACTCGGAGGGCCGAATAGCCTGCTTCCTGAATGCTTGACTCAGACTGAAGAGTGAGAGAGGCAGAGGGAGCCGGGTGAGCCGGAGATGGTGAGTGAAATTTGAGTTTTTGAGGAAAAAGCGGGAAGACAGAGCCAGAAGACACGGGAACAGGCCCTTTGGACCAATCTGTGGGATCGGCGCAAGTTGTCTGTCTGAAGTTGTTGTTTTTGCCTGGCTTTGGCTTGTCTCCTTCGAAACCTTTCCTGTCCACGTCCAAATATATTTTAAACATTGTCATTACACGCACACTTTCACGTCTACACACCGCCCTCTGTATGAATAAGTTGCTCTTAAATCCCTTCGAAGTATCCGCTCTATCGTCTTTCTGCGTCTCCCATATGGTCTAGCGGTTAGGATTCCTGGTTTTCACCCAGGCGACCCGGGTTCAACTCCCGGTGTGGGAAGCAAACGTTTTAGGGTGACACGGTAACGCGCCGATCAGCGTAGCGTTAAGGTCATGGCTGCCACCCGGTTCTATTCCGGTAAAGTGCAGAAGGAACTGCAGATGAAAGAAAACAACAGGGTACAGAGGGTCGTGCAGCGTCTGTGGAGCCAGGAGGTTCAGGGATCCGAAACGTGGACCATTCGCATTTGACTCTACTAACGCTATTTAATCCGCTGGGACTCTGCCAGCATCCAGTTATAGAGAGCCAGGCCCTTCGGCCCGTTTAATGAATAGCAGCCTGGTGTCTTGCCTAGTCTCATTTACCTGCACCGGTAACATTGCGCTCCGTGTATCTGTCTTAATTTTACTTAAATATTACAATTTATCGTCAATCCACCGGGGCCGCAGTCAGCTCGTCCCACACTCTCAACACACTGTGTGTGAGGAACCTCCCGCTCAGGTTCCCCCTTAAATATTTCATATTTCACCCTTAACATAAGACCACTAGTTCCCATGTCACCCAGCCCGAAGGGGGAAAGCCTGCCAGTATTCACCCCGTGGGAGGCTCTAAGGCCAAAGGGCCCACATTCAGAATCGAGAGAGGGAGATGATGTGGAATTTCACAGGAGGCCGCCCGTTGATCGTGAGGCTTTGATCGTTAGTGGTCTCTGACTCTGGCGCGTAGATCTTCACCGGTGGGTGCTCTGTGCGCGGTGGACGGGAGAAGGTGCATGTCAACAGAAGCCATAAAATGCCGGAGGAACGCAGCATATCACAGAGCATTTCCGGAAGGTGGCAGACATCTGATGTAGACGGAACAGTACATGCTCCTGAGGGGAATCGGTGTAACGCCTTATATTTATGTGGAAGGGTCAACAGTGTTTGTTGTGACACCAGCTGCTACTGGATTTACTGTGCTAGAGGACCCGCGAATTTTTAGAATTCATTGCCACGGCTGAGTGTGGAGGGGAATTTATTATTTAAAACAGCGGTTTCTATGTACTTCATTTCTAACTGAGTCAAAGGGTGCGGGGAGAAGGCAGGACACCCGACTTGAGACAGTTAATAATCAGTCATGATGTAATGTCTGTTCCGACTCGACAGGCTGAATGGCCTAATCTGCTCCATTGTGTTATTTTTTTATGGGACGCGCTTTCAGTCTTTTGTATCTTCTGCCCGATGGGAAAGGGGAGAAGGGAGAATGTCGGGGGCAGGAACAATCTTTGATTCTGATGTCCGCTTTCCCGGAGAAGCGAGAAGTGCAGACGGAGTCCATGGAGGGGAGCCTGGTTTCCGTGATGTGCCGGATTGTACTGGTGGAGTGATGGTTAGTATCGACTCGGTGGCCCGAATGGCCTGCTTCCTTAATGCTTGAAGGGTGAGAGAGGCAGAGGGAGCCGGGTGAGCCGGAGACGGTGAGTGAAATGCAGAGTATTTGAGGATAAAGCGGGAAGACAGAGCCGGAGGACACGGGAACAGGCCCTTAGGACCAATTTGTGGGATCGGCTCTAGTTATCTGTCTGAAGTAGTTGCTTTTGCCTGGCTTTGGCTTGTCTCCCTCAAAACCATTCCCATCCACGTCCAAATGTGTTATAAGCATCGTCATTGTATGCAGCCTTTCACGTTTACATGCCACACTCCGTGTGAGTAAGTTGCCTCTCAAATCTCTTCGAAGTATCCCGACTATTGCATTTCAGCATCTCCCATATGCTCCAGCGGTTAGGATTCCTGGTTTTCACCCAGGCGGTCGGGGTTCGACTCCCGGTGATGGGAAGCAAACGTCTTAGGGCGACACGGTAACGCGCCGATCAGCATAGCGTAACGCCATGACAGCGACCGGTGGCCAAACATTTTAATTCCGATCCCCACTGCCGTTCCGACATGCCGGTCCATGACCTCCTCTTGCGCCAGAACGATACCAGCCTCAGGGCGGAGGAACAACAGCCTATATTTCGTCCGGGCAACCTCCAACCTGATGTCATGAACCTTGAATTCTCCTTACGGTAAAAACAAATTCCCTCACTTTTCTGCCGTTTTCTATTCCCCACTCCCGTCTCTTAGCCCTCCCCACTTGCCTTTCGCCTCTCCCTGGTGCCCCTCCTTCTTTCCTTTCTCCTGTGGTCCACGTTGACAAGGATTCAGATTGGAGCCTGAATGTTAGTCGGGAGCGAGCTGGTGTTCGGCAAGATACCTTCATACTATCCCAGTTAGCGCGATTGACCAATCACGTCAGGCCTCGTAATCCCTAATGATGGTCCTTGACCGCACATTTGAAGCCGACACAACACAAAATGCAGGAGGAACTCAGCAGGCCAGGCAGCGTCTATGGAAAAGGGTAAACAGTCGACGTTTCGGGCCGAGACCCTTCAGCAGGACCCTGGGGACTTTGCCCAGACCCACCTAACGGCACTCTGCGCCAGCAGAGTAAAGGAGGAAAGGTCGACACCTCGGGCCCCTACAACTCCTGCCTCCACAGATGCTGCACGACCCGCTGACAATTTTGTTTCCTAACCGCTAGACCATATGGGGGACACTGAAATGCGATAGTGGGGATACTTCAAAGGGATTTGAGAGTCAACTTCTTCACAGAGAGGGTGGCGTCTAAATGCAATATAACGATTTTCTAAAGACACTCACACACGGATCGGAAGGGTTTCGGGGGATACAGGCCAAAGGCAGGCAAAAACAGCTACTTCAGGCAGACAGCTTGGTCGGATCCCTCAAATCGGACTAAGGACCTGTTCCCGTTTTCTCCGGCTCAGACTTCCCGCAGCGTTTAATTCAAGGCGTCGTCGCCACAGACCCTGCACCTTCACCCTCCACAGACTCTGCACTACCCTGGCTTTTTTTGCAGCTGCAGTCCTCCGTGCGCCCATTTTATAAACCATTTAATCCGGCGCCGTCAACCGCATTCTTTGTCTCTTCCCGGTTTGGGAAGGCAAGCATTTTGAACGGCCTATTCTGGTCCCCTGTCTTATGATCCGATGATGCGTGCTTTCGGGCTTTTGTATCTTCTGCCCGATGGGAAAGGGGAGAAGGGAGAATGTGAGGCGAAGGAGGGATCTTTCATTATGTTGCGAGAAGTGCGGACGGAGTCCATGGACCCCGTGCGGTGCTGCGCTGGATCGGACCGGTTGACCGATGGAATCGGCTGGCGGATGGGCCCGGTTCCTTAACGCTTGACTGAGTGTGGGGGGTGAGAGAGGCAGAGGGAGCCGGAGACCGTGAGTGAAATGCGGAGTGTCTGAGGATAAAGCAGGAAGACGGAGACTGAGAACAGGGGAAATGGCCCTCAGGTCTAATCTGACGGATCGGCCTGAAGTAGTTGCTTTTGCCTGTCTGTGGTCCGTCTCCCTCGAAGCCTTTCCTATCCGTGTGCAAATGCCTTTTAAATATTATTATTGTTCCCAACTGGTTGCATTTATACAGCACTCTCTATGTGAAGAAGTTGCTTTTCAAATCCCTTCGATGTATCCCCGCTATCGCCTTTCAGCGTCTCCCATATGGCCTAGCGGTTAGGATTCCTGGTTTTCACCCAGGCGGCCTGGGTTCGACTCCCGGTATGGGAAGCAAGCGTTTTGAGGAGACAGCGTAGCGTAAAGCCGTTTCTTCGAGCGGGCTAATTCCGGTAGTGAGTTCGTGTGGTTCTGCCCGTGACGGTGACGGTGACGGTGTGGGTTGCCTTCGGTCCCCACATTGCAAAGGCGTACGTGGTTCGGGTTGGTAAGTTGTGGTGGGCTGTGCTGGCGCATGAAGCGTGGCGATACTTTAATTGAAGCCGGTAGTGTTTAGTCTGCGATCCCCTCTCCCACTCTCTCCCCCAGCCCCTCTCCTCTTTCACACTCCCCTCCCGTCACCCCAAATCCCTTCCCCTTCTCCCATCCATTCTAACAATCCCTTTACGTCCTTTCCCATTCCTCTTTCCTCCCTTACTCCCTCCCCTTCTCACCTTCTCCATCCCTAAACTCCTTCCCCTACCCACCCCTCTCCTGTCCCCTTCCCAGTCTATTTCTCCTCCCCACTCCATTTAACCTTCCCCAGCCCCACCCTCTCCTCTCTCCTCCACTCTCCCCCCACTCCCTCTCGCGTTCCCATCCTTCCCTATTTTCATGCCTATAGTCCTGGAGCACCCGCTCCCCTTCCCCATCTCTCTGCTTTCGCTCCCCAAACATCTCTTTCCTTTCCCCAGTTGCTCCCCCTTTCCCCTTCTCTCTTTTCCCCTCTTCTTCCGACTTCCCAGCTCCAGAGGAAAATAGGCCTTTCGGCCCACCTCATCCATGCTGACAAAGAAACCTATCCGCACTAATTCCTATTTGCAACACACACCGAACGCCGGAAGAATTCAGCAGGTCAGGCAGCGTCTATGGAGAGGAATAAACATTCGACGTTTCGGACTTCACCAGCGCTGGAAAGGCAAGGGCGAAAACGCCAGAATGAAAGGGTGGAAACGTGAAGGAGGTTATCTGGAAGGTGATAGGTGAAACCAGGTGGGTGGGAACAGTCAAGGGCTGGAGAGGAAGGAATCTAATGGCAGAGGAGAGTGGACCATAGGAGAAAGGGAAGGAGAAGGGAACTAGGAGGAGATGATAGGCAGGTGAGAAGAGGTAGTAGGCCACAGTGGGGAATGGAAAAAGAGGGGAGGGCTGGGATCTTTTTTCTTTATACCCAAACGACAAATAGATGTTCATGCCATCAAGTCGGAAGCTACCCAGACGGAATATAAGATTTTGCTCGTCCACTCTGAGGATGCCCTCATTTGACACAAGAGGAGGCCATGGACCGACATTGACCTGGAATCGGAATTAAAATGTTTCGTCGCCGGGAAGCCCCGCTTTTTGCGAATGGAGCGGAGCGCGGTGCACTTGTGTGTATTCGGTCTCAACTTTCCTATCCGTGTACCTGCCCAAGTCCCTTTTAAATGTTTGTGAATGTGCCTGCCTCCGCCTCCTTCTCGGGCAGCCATTCCCCTTATTATTTTAAAAAACCTCGGTCAAGTCACCCCTCCGCTGTCATAGTCCGGTCCGTGAAATCCGCATTCCGATTCACGGTCCGGTCCAAGTTCCTTATTCCAGGTTTTCCGGTTTTCCCCAGTTTCTGTTGAGGCAGCTGATTCTCGTTTGGACTGGCTTCATAAATAGCTTGAGAGTTCAGACTCTGGTTGCTGGATAGTTCCTGTTCTCACCCCCTGTCTGAATCCCTTCCCTGCCCCTTCCTCCTGAAGTCTGGCCATGCACCTGCAGCCTGTGCCTGAAGCCTTGCCTCGCCACAAGCCTTGCCTCGTCTGCAGCCTCAAGTCTCAAGACCCAGGCCTGCAACCTCAAGCCTCTAGCCTCTAGACCCCAGCCACGTCATATCCTTGCCTAGTTCTGCGGTCCGGGCACGAGGCAAGACCCAGGTTCTGGATCCTTGTCCAGTCTCTGGCTCGGAGTCCAAGCCCAGGCTCCTAGTTCATCGTTCCTTGTCTTGGTCCCGTTTTCCCAAGCCCAGGCTCCTAGTTCATGGTTCCTTGTCCGGGTTCCCTGTCTAGTCCATATCCTAGCCCAAGTCTGCGTTCTTGTCCCTGCTCCTTGTCTATATCCTGTCACGTCCCTACTCTAGTCAAGTTCTGTTCCTAGTACTTCAGTGTCTGTGCCTTGCATTTGGTCGACCATCAGCATCCCCCCTCCCCCACTGTGAGATCCGTCCCCTACACTCCCAAGTAAAACAGTCCCAGTCTCCCCTTATAATCCAAGCCTTGCATCCCCGCCAGCATAGAATCACAGAGGACTGCAGCACAGTAACAGGCCCTTCGGCCCATTTAGTCAATGGCAGCCTTGTCCCATCCATCAGCACCTGCAACGAGCCCTCCGTGTACCTACCCAAATTTTTCTTAGATGTTACAATTCAACCCGCATCCATCACCACCGCTGGCAGCTCGTTCCGGAGTCGCCCAATCCTGAAGGTGACGAATACCACAACCCCCTCTCAGGTACCCCCTTAACTATTTCACCTTTCACCCTTAACATAAGGCCTCTAGTTCTCGTCTCACCCTACCTGATGAGGGGAAAGCCTGCCAGCAGGCGGGAGGGTGGTGGGGCAAAGGGCCAGCCTTCAGAACACGTAGAACATACACGAGGAGCAATTTCACAGGGGGGCGCGCGTTGGTGATCAGACGGGTCACTCAACTCTGGTCAGTAGCGGTCAGCCGCATTCTCCGGCACTGCCGCGTGGATCATCACCGGCGGGTGCTGTGTGCGCGGCGGACGGGGGAGGGTGACGCCGAGCTAGGCCACGTGTGTAGAGGAACACATTAACTGCCGGAGGGACTCAGCAGATCACGGAGCATCTCCGCAAGGTCGCGGACAGCTGGTGTACACGGAACAATGCGTGTGTTCCTGAGGGGAATCGGTGTAACGCATTGTATTTACGTGGAAAGGTCACACCCAATACTGGATGTGACACCAACTTCTACTGGGTATAACGTATCGGGGAGGGTGGGAGTGAATCATTGTTAATGTCGGCCGAGGGGGCTAAGGCATTGGGTAAATTCAAAGCGGAGGTTGATGGAGTTTTGATTAGTAAAGGCGTTAAAGCATTAAGGGAGAAGGCAGGAGAATGGGTTTGACAGGGGAAAATAAATCAGCCATGATGCAATGGCGGTACAGACTCAATGGATCGAATGGCTTAATCTGCTTTCATATCTTATGGTCTTATGGAACGTGCTTTCAGGCTGCTCGATGGGAAAGGGGAGAAGGGAGAACGTCCGGGGCAGAAGGGATCTTTGATTATGTTGTCCGCTTTCCCGGGGCAGCGAGAAGTGCGGACGGAGTCCATGGATCCCCTGATGTGCTGGATTGGACTGGTTGAGTGATGGCTAGTATCGATTCGGAGGGCCGAAGGGCTTGTTTCCATAATGCTTGACGCGGTGTGAAGTGCGAGACAGGCAGATGGAGCCGGGTGAGCCGGAGACGGTGAGTGAAATGCGGATAAAGCAGGAAGACAGAGCCAGAGAACACGGGGGAGGCACAATTTAATGGGTCCGAGCAAGTTGCCTACCTGAAGTAGTTGCTTTCGCCTGCCTTTGGCCTGTATCCCTCGAAACCTTTCCTAAAAGTGTCTTTTAAACATCGTTATTGTACACAGCTTATTGCATTTACACACCAACCTCTGTATGAAGAATTTGCCTCTGAAACCCCTTTCAAGTATTTCCGCCATCGTCTTTCAGCATCTTCCATTAGGTATAGCGTAGTGTTTCCGGACCCTTTTTATATCAACGCCCCCCTAAAGCACCCTCATACTTGACAATGCACAGGCGCCACCCAAAGTGTAAAAACCTGTCTACCATATGCTAACATGAGTAAAATGATTCTGGTTTAATTTTTTATTTGTCTTTAAACCTAGCTTACACAGTACCTGTGTACAGCAGCTTTGAGGTCAATGTGATCCTTGAGCTTCATGGTCTTTAGCAAGAGTTGAAATATCTGGTTCAATTTGTGACACCACAAGCCTTAAGTCCCCATGCGTAACAATATCCACGTAGTTTCTGACTCTTGTGAGTATGTGGTTCACTGCACTGAAGCCTCTTTCAACAAGGTAGGAGGATGGAAAAGCAATGAAGAGCAGTTTGGCTCTTCTCCAAAGACCAGGACACTTCATAAGACAGTGTAGTCACACACCACAAGAACCGACATTTTTGAAAATAAATTTTGCTTTTTCATCATTCTGAATTTCCATAATTTCTTCTTGCGAGCTCTCTTCCTGTCCTTCCACCTTGCAAAGAAATGGAACTTCAAGATCGTTCAACTCATTGAATGGATTCTGAAAATCCTTCGTCAGTGACTGCAGGAGTAAGCAAGCAGTACTCTAGCAAGTCACCGTCTGTGAAAGAGAGTGCCATATTTTCAATGCAGGGAAACTGTGAAAACATTCTTCTCTGAAAGTTTTGTTTATGTTTCCTATTTTCCGATAAAATGGACTTTTCACCTGGATTAAATTTTGACTCTCACTTCGAATGTTCAGTTTGTCATACAGATCGTCTAGGTATGCCACATCTCCACGTAAGAGTTCAATCTTGTTTCCCAAGCTCTTGTCGACATTGAGCAAGAACTGAACCACAGTGTCAAAAAGATCAGAGAAACGTTTTAAGCAGCAGGCTTTTGAAAGCCAACACATTTCAGTGTGAAGAAGCAAGCATTCAAATTTCGTCGTTATCTTGGCATAACTGAAGAAATATTCTGCTATTTAATGGATGAGCTTAAATATTGTTGATAGCAGATATTACAAGAGTCATGCTTGAAAAAAAAAGTCGCTGGTTCAGGTTTTTGGCGGCGAGATGTTGACGATGAATTACACAATGGATTGCAAACAGACTTGGAATTGCTTTTTTCATAAATGCTACGAAAACAGCACGGCGACCTGTCATATATGGTGCTCCATCTGTTGCACAAGAAATCGTGTTCTCTGTTGGTATTTGTTTTTAACTTTTTACAAAAGAGAATCTCATTATAAACTTTTCCATCAGCAATGCTTGTTGTCTCGCACAGATGTGTCCCAAATTCTGTTTTTGTGGCTCCGTGCATAGTTGTTATTCAATGTCTTCACTCCTTTCGTCAATACCACGAGCTGCAGAGTTATTTCTCAGAGGAGCTGATTTTAAACACTGGTATCAATTTTTAAGAACCTTTCCATTTTAAGAGCATTTCTGATACAACAGATTTTCAACATTGTGCTATCATTTTGAAAATGTCAAAAGAAGCAATGAGACAGCTGCTCAAGGACATTTTTACCTTTCTTGGCGAATGACTCGAGCGTGTAACACTTTTTAAATACTCTTTCGTCTTCTGGAACTGAGTAACGCTATAAGTAGTTTTTTCAGAGTGCCTTTTACGGAAGTGTGCCTGCAATCTTGATGGTTTCGTTAGACAGTACAGTATTACGTGCGGGCACGTGGCCAAGTGGTTAAGGGATTGGACTAGTCCCGTGGAGAGGGGAGACTTGCAGCATGGGCAGCTGCTGGTCTTCCATACAACCTTGCCCAGGCCTGCGCCCTGGGGAGTGAGGACTTTCCAGGCGCAGCTCCATGGTCTCGCAAGACTAACGGATGCCTTTATTTACAGTATTACAAAGACGTTGGGCGTCTGACGGAAACGGAATAAAACCATACTCCAAGTATGTAAAATTGTATTGTCGCACTCTCTGTAGTTTCTGATTCTAAGGATTAGTATTCAAGGCTTCACCGCCTTCAAGCTCGTAGAGACCGCGCCGTTCTTATTTAACCATCATTAACGAGGCGAAATAAAATTTAAAAAAAACACAAAATGGGAATGCCTGTCGGATGTTGATGGTAGCGAGCCGACACGGATGGGACGATGGTAGCGGCACGCAAAGGAACAGCGAGGTGAAGATGAAGACGATCACAACACTGAAAATTACGTTGAAAAGGATTCAGATTGGAACCCGAGTGTTAGTCGGGAGCGAGCTGGTGTTCGGCAAAATACCTTTATACTATCCCAGTTAGCGCGATTGACCAATCACGTCAGGTCTCGTAATCCCTAAAGATGGTCCCTGACCGCACATTTGAAGCCGACACAACGCAAAATGTAGGAGGAACTCAGCAGGCCAGGCAGCATCTATGGAAAAGAGTAAACAGTCGACGCTTCGGGCCGAGACCCTTCAGCAGGACCCTGGGGACTCTGCCCAGACCCACCTAACGGCATTCTGCTCCAGCAGAGTCAAGGAGGAATGGTCAACGCTTCGGGCCTTGCAACTCCAGCCTCCACAGATGCTGCACGACCCGCTGACTACCTTGGCTTTCTTTTTTTGCAACTGCAAGTCCTCGAGCACCGAACGGGAGTCATGTTGTCTGTAATAACGTTCCACCAACCGGTACACCAACTTACGAACCCGAACCAGTACATCTCGGGAACCCTCGCGGTCACGGGAATAACGCACAAACACTGGCCAGGGACTGAACCAGGGTCGCAGTATCGGCGTTATGCTAACCACGACACTACCGTGTCGCCCCAAAACGTTTGCTTCTCACACCGGGAGTCGAACCCGGGCCGCCTGGGTGCAAACCAGGAATCTTAACCGCTAGACCATATGGGAGATGCTGAAGGACGACACCTGGGATAATTCAAAGGGATTTGAGACTCAACTTATTCACACGGAGGGTGGCGTTTAAACGTCAAAAGGTCCGTACAATGACAATATTTAAAAACATTTGGACGTGGATGGGAAAGGTTTCGAGGGAGACAAGCCAGAGCCAGCCAAAAAGAACTACTTCAGACAGACAACTTGCGCCGATCCCACAAATTGGACCTAAGTGCCTGTTCCCGTGTCCTCTGCCTCTGTCTGCCCGCTTTTTCCTCAAACACTCTGCATTTCACTCACCGTCTCCGGCTCACCCGGCTCCCTCTGCCTCTCTCGCCCTTCAGTCAGAGTCAAGTATTGAGGAAGTAGGCCATTCGGCCCTCCAAGTCGATACTAACCATCACTCTACCAGTCCAATGCAGCACATCACGGAAACCAGGCTCCCCTCCATGAACTCCGTCTGACCTCAAGCTGCCCTGGGAAAGGGGACATCAGAATCAACGATCCCTCCTGCTCCCGACATTCTCTCTTCTCCTATTTCCCATCAGGCAGAAGATACAGAAGACTGAAAGCACGTCCCATAAAACCATAACACATTGGAGCAGACTAGGCCATTCAGCCCATCGAGTCGGAACAGATGTTACATCATGGCTGATTATTATCTCTCTCAAGTCCGCTCTCCGGCCATCTCCCCGCACGCTTTGACTCCCTTACTAATGAAGATCATATCAACTCCCGCTTTAAATTAAAAAAAAAATCCTCAACACAGTCAGCCGTGGCAATGGATTCCACAGATTCGCTGTCCTCTGGCAAATTCAACCCTGTAGTAGTTGGTGTCATAACCAACATTGCCCGTGATCTTTCCACGTCAATATAGTGCGTTACACCGATTGCTCTCAGGAACACGTACATCAGCTGCCCACCACTTTCTGGAGGTGCTCCGTGATCTGCTCAGTTCCTCCGGCATTTTCTGTGCTCTAGAACATAGAACATAGGATAGTACAGCACAGTACAAACCTTTCGGCCCACAATGTTGCGCCGACCCTCAAACCCTGCCTCCCATATAACCCCCCCACCTTAAATTCCTCCATATACCTGTCTAGTAGTCTCTTAAATTTCACTAGTGTATCTGCCTCCACTACTGACTCAGGCAGTGCATTCCACGCACCAACCACTCTCTGAGTAAAAAAACCCTTCCTCTAATATCCCCCTTGAACTTCCCACCACTTACCTTAAAGCCATGTCCTCTTGTATTGAGCAGTGGTGCCCTGGGGAAGAGGCGCTGGCTGTCCACTCTATCTATTCCTCTTAATATCTTGCATACCTCTAACATGTCCCCTCTCATCCTCCTTCTCTCCAAAGAGTAAAGCCCTAGCTCCCTTAATCTCTGATCATAATGCATACTCTCTAAACCAGGTAACATCCTGGTAAACCTCCTCTGTACCCTTTCCAATGCTTCCACATCCTTCCTATAGTTACGCCACCAGAACTGGACACAGTACTCCAACTCCTAACTAGAGTTTTATAGAGCTGCATCATTACCTCGCGACTGTTAAACTCTATCACTCGGCTTATGAAAGTTAACACCCCATAAGCTTTCTTAACTAACCTATCTACCTGTGAGGCAATTTTCAGGGATCTGTGGACATGTACCCCCCACCCCCCATCCCTCTGCTCCTCCACTCTACCAAGTATCCTGCCATTTACTTTGTACTCTGCCTTGGAGTTTGTCCTTCCAAAGTGACACCTCACACTCCTCTGGGTTGAACTCCATCTGCCACTTCTCAGCCCACTTCTGCATCCTATCAATGTCTCTCTGCAATCTTCGACAATTCTCTACACTATCTACAACACCACCAACCTTTGTGTCATCTGCAAACTTGCCAACCCACCCTTCTACCCCCACATCCAGGTCGTTAATAAAAATCATGTAACGTAGAGGTCCCAGAACTGATCCTTGTCACAACCTCCAAATATTTAAGGGGGAACCCGAGAGAAAGCTTCTCACTCACAATGTGGTGAGAGTGTGGGAACGAGCTGACAGCGGACCTGGTGGATGAACGATAAATTGTAAAATTTAAGTAAAATTTGAACTGGTAGACGTGGCGCTATGTTACCGGTGCAGGTAGATGGGACTAGTCAAGACACCAGGCTGCCATTGACTAAAGTGGCCAAAGGGCATAGTTCTCTGTTGTTGTGCTCTATAACTGGATGCTGGGAGGATCCCAGCGGATTAAGTAGAGTCAGTAGAGTCAAAGGCGAATGGTCGACATTTCCCATCACTGAAACTCCTACCTCCACAAACGCTGCACGGCCCCCTGTACCTTGTTCTTTCTTTCATCTGCAGTCCTTTTTGCACTTTACGGAAATAAAACCCGGGTCTCAGTAATGGCGTTACGCTACGCTGATCGGCGCGTTACCGTGTCGCCCTAAAACGTTTGCTTCCCATACCGGGAGTCGAACCCGGGCCACCTGGGTGAAAACCAGGAATCCTAACCGCTAGACCATATGGGAGATGCTGAAATGCGGTAGAGAGGAATCTTCGAAGGGATTTGAGACTCACTTATTCACACGGAGGGTGGCGTGAAAACGTGAAAGGCTGCGTACAGTGACAATGTTTAAAATGCATTTGGACATGGATGGGAAAGGTTTCGCGAGAGACACGCCAAAGCCTGGCAAAAGCAAATGCTTCAGACAGACAACTTGCGCCGATCCCACAAATTGGTCCCAAGGGCCTGTTCCCGTGTCCTCCGGCTCTGTCTTCCCGCTTTCTCCTCAAATACTCAAATTTCACTCACCGACTCCGGCTCACACGGCTTCCTCTCGGTCTCTCGCCCTTCAGTCTGACTCAAGCATTCAGGAAGCCGGCCATGCGGCCCTCCGGGTCGATACTAACCATCACCCTGCCAGTCAATCCAGCACATCACGGAAACCAGGCTCCCCTCCACGAACTCTGTCTGCACTTCTCGCTGCCCCGGGAAAGCGGACATCAAAATCAAAGATCTCTCCTGCCTCCGACATTCTCCCTTCTACCCTTCCCCATCGGGCAGAAGATACAAAAACCTGAAAGCATGTACCATAAGACCCAAGACAGTGCAGCCAATTAGCCGATTCAGCCCACCGAGTCTGAACTGCCATTACCTAATGGCTGATTGATTACCTCCCTCAAGTCCAGTCTCCTGCCTTTTCCCCGCATGCTTTGACGCCCTGACTAATCGATAACATATCAACCCCCGCTTTAAATACACTTGATGAGGTGTCTCCCACAGCCGACTGTAGGAAAGAATTCCGCCGATTCTCAGTCATATTATACCCAGTGGTCTTTGGTGTCCTATCCAGTACGGGTGTGACCTTTCCACGGAAATACGGTGCATCACACTGTTAGCGGTGGAATCGCAACGGCTAGACGACATGGGAGATGACGAATGACGAGATAGAAGAGCGGTGGAGGCCAAGACATTGGGTACATTTCATGCAGAGGCTGATAGTTTCTTGATTGGTCAGAGCATGAAGGGATAGGAGCAGATAGTGGGATTGGGGTTGAGAGGGAAAATGGACCGGTCCTGATGAAATGGCCGAGCCGAATGGCCTAATTCTGCTCCTATATCACATGACCTTATGGTCTTGTGGGATTTCTGACCGAGGAAGTGGTAGAGCCAGGTACACGAGCAACATTAGGACAGTTACACGGATGAGGAGGTGAGGAGGCTGGGCCAAATGCAGACATATGGGATTCGAGTGGAGAGGATTCTCTGTCAGCATGGATGGGATGTGCCGCATGGCCTGTTTTTCCTGCTGTATATCTCTGGACTGGGAGCAATGGGAAGGGGAGGGGGAAAGAGGGAAAGGGGACACTGAAGGTGAGAATATGGGGCAGGGAGAGAAGGGACTGGGGTAGGCGTTGTAGGGAAATAGAGAGGGCAAGAGGAAATTGGGAAGGGAGAAAATGGGAAGAGGAGATGTAGTGGGAGAGCTTGAAGGCTAGGGAAGAAGGGTGGGGAGGGGAGGAGAGAAATGGAGAGGAGAAGGGTAAGCAGATTGGGAAGGGGAGAGACAGTGCGGTAGAAGAGAAGGGTGGGGTGACGGGCGTTGGGGAATGGTGAGAGGAGGCTGATGGTTGATTATTTGAGAGAGAGGTAAAGGGGTTGGGAAAGAGTAAAGGGAGGGGTGGGGAGTGGAGAGGAAGTGGGAGAGGGGAGCTCAGCTCAAACGCAAAGTACGGAGAGCGGCCATGAGCTGGGGAACGGGCGCGGTCTCGAGAACGCGTGGGTTGAGCGGGGTTGTGGTTCCTTGGGATGACGGCAAAGGATGGTGGAGGCAGAGTGAGCTTCGAGGAGGTCGGGGTGAGGGGTGGGCAGGGTGAGTGTGCCCTTTTAGCCGGGGTGGTCAGGAAGGTGATGACGAAGAATTAGAAGGCGAGTTTAGTGTGGGTGTGTATGAGAGAGATATGGACACACTGTCCCGGGTCTCATATCCACTCTGTTCTCTGCCTCTTGAACCTTAAGAGTATTGAAAGGACTAGATAGAGTGAACATGGATCGGATGTTTCCAATAATGGGGGAGTCTAGGACCAGAGGGCACAGATAGAGTGGATGTGGAGAGGATGCTTCCTATAGTGGGGGAATCTAGGACCAGAGGACACAGATAGAGTGGATGTGGAGAGGATGTTTCCTGTAGTAGGGGAGTCTAGGACCAGAGGACACAGATAGAGTGGATGTGGAGAGGATGTTTCCAATAGTGGTTGAGTCTAGGACTAGAGGACACAGATAGAGTGGATGTGGAGCGGATGTTTCCAATTGTGAGGAAGTCTAGGACCAGAAGGCACAGATAGAGTGGATGTGGAGAGGATGTTTCCTATAGTGGGGGAGTCTAGGACCAGAGGGCACAGACTGGAAACAGAAGGACCTTCATTTAGAACGGAGATGAGGCAGCATTTATTCAGCCAGTGGCTGGTGAATCTGTGGAATTCATTACCACAGACGGCTGTTGATAGTTTCTTGATCAATAAGGGTTTCAAAGGTTAAGGGGAAATGCAGGAGGATCCGGTTGAGAGGGATAGTAAATCAGCCATGATAGAATCGCGGAACAGACTAGATGGGCCGGATGGTCTGACTCTGTTCCTATGTCTTATGGTCTTAAAAGATTCAGAGCATCCCATCTCAGCATCCTTGTAAGGATGGGACTGATCTGGAGGGAGCGCGCACAACGTTGAGCGTGTCAGGGTCCGGAAGCTCTAGAGTTTTAAGGAGAGGCTGGGTCGTCTGGGGCTGTTTTCCCTCGAGAGGAGGAGACAGAAGGGAAACCACACAGCGGTTGACAAACTAGTTTATAGATAAAGCAAAAGGTCCTTTTCTCTCCCCGGCTCACGAAGGTTTCCACGGGAGGGCATAGGTTTGCAGACTGCATTTATTTGTCACAGGTAGATCGAATCATACAATGAAAAGCGTCATTGGCGCTGGCTGGATCTCGCTGGGGATGGGTGCAGGAGTCGCCAACATAGCCTGTCCGCAATTTACTAACCCGAACGTCTCGGGAACGTGGCTAAAGCGCCGAGAGAGAACTCCCGCCAGGGACTGGACCTCGCAGTAATGGCGTTATGCTGATCGGCGCGTTACCATGTCGCCCTAAAACGTTTGCTTCCCACACCGGGAGTCGAACCCGGGCCGCCTGGGTGAAAACCAGGAATCCTAACCGCTAGACCATATGGGAGATGCTGAAAGACGATAGCGGGGATACTTCGAAGGAATTTGAGAGGCAACTTATTCATACGGAGGGCAGTGTGTAAATGCGAAAAGCTGCGTACAATGACAATGTTTAAAATACATTTGGAGGTGGACAGGAAAGGTTTTGAGGGAGACAAGCCAAAGCCAGGCAAAAGCAACTACTTCAGACAGGCAACTTGCGCCGATCCCACAAATTGGTCCTAAGGGCCTGTTCCCGTATCCTCTGGCTCTGTCTTCCCGCTTTTTCCTCAAATACTCTGCATTTCACTCACCGTCTCCAGTTCACCCGGTTCCCTCTGCCTCTCTCACCCTTCAGTCTGAGTCAAGCATTCAGGAAGCAGGACATTCGGCCCTCCGAGTCGATATTAACCATCACGCTGCCAAGTCCAATCCAGCACATCACGGAAACCAGGGTCCTCTCCACGAACTCGATCTGCGCTTCTCGCTGCCCCGGGAAAGCGGACATCAGAATCAAAGATCCCTCCTGCACCGGACATTCCCCCTTCGCCCATTTCCCATGGGGCAGAAGATAAAAAAGACTGAAAGCACGTCCCATAAAACCATAACACATTGGAGCAGATTAGGCCATTCAGCCCATCGAGTCGGAACAGACGTTACATCATGGCGGATTATTATCTCTCTCAAGTCCGGTCTCCTGCCATCTCCCAGCACCCTTTGACTCCCTTACTAATGCAGAACTTATCAACCGCCGCTTTAAATAATAAATTCCCCTCCACAGTCAGCCGTGACAATGAATTCCACAGATTCGAGGTCCTCAGGCATATTAAACGCAGTGGTAGTCCGTATCATAGCCAGCACTGACCGTGACCTTTCCACGTAAATATAGTGCGTTACACCGATTCCCCTCAGGAACACGTACTGTTCCATCGACATCAGCTGTCCAGGACCTTCCGGAGATGCTCCATGATCTGCTGAGTTCCTCCGGCATTTTCTGTCTTCTCTTGACATGCACCTTCCCCCGTCCCCCGCGCACACAGCAGCCGCCGGTGAAGATCTACGCGCCAGAGCCAGAGACCGTTAACGATCAAAGCCTCACGATCAATGCGCGGCCTCCTGTGAAATTCCACCTCATCTCTCTCGACAGGTACGTACTTCTATTCTGAATGTGGGTCCTTTGGCCTTAGATTCTCCCTCGGGGTGAATACTGGCCGGCTTTCCCCCTTCGGGCTAGGTGACACGTGAACGAGTGGTCTTATGTTAAGGGTGAAATGTGAAATATTTAAGAGGGAACCTGAGAGGGAGGTTCCTCACTCACAGTGTGGTGAGAGTGTGGAACAAGCTGAAAGCGGACCTGGTGGATGAACAATAAATTGTAATATTTAAGTAAAATTAGGACAGGTACACGCAGCGCTATATTACCAGTGCAGGTAGATGGGGCTAGGCAAGACACCAGGCTGCTATTGATTGACGGGGCCGAAGGGCCTAGCTCTGTGTTGCTGTGCTCTATAACTGGATGCTGGGACGATGCCAGCGGATTATGTACCGTCAGTAGAGTCAAAGGCGAATGGTCGACATTTCCCATCACTGAAACTCCTGCCTCCACAAACGCTGCACGCCCCCCTGTATCTTGTTCTTTCTTTCATCTGTAGTTCTTTTTGCACTTTACGGGAATAAAACCGGGGTCGCTGCTATGGCGTTACTCTACGCTGATCGGCGCGTGACCGTGTCGCCCTAAAACTTTTGCTTCCCATACCGGGAGTCGAACCCGGGCCGCATGGGTGAAAACCAGGAATCCTAACCGCTAGACCATATGGGAGGCGCTGAAATGAGAGAGTGGGGTTACTTCGAAGGCATTTGAGAGGCAACTTATTCACAAGGAGGGTGGCTTCTAAACGTGAAAGGCTGCGTACAAAGACACTTTTAAAAATACATTTGGACGTGGATAGGAAAGGTTTCGAGAGAGGCAACCCAAAGTCAGGCAAAAGCATCTACTTCAGACAGACAATTTACGCCGATCTCATATTTGGACCCAAGGGCCTGTTCCCGTGCCCTCTGCCTCTGTCTGCCCGCTTTTTCCTCAAAAAGTCTGCATTTCACTCACCGACTCCGGCTCACCCGGCTCCCTCTGTCTCTCTCACCTTCAGTCTGAGTCAAGCATTCAGGAATCAAGACATTCGGCCCTCCGAGTCGATGCTGACCATCACTCCGCCAACTCAATCCAGCACATCATGGAAACCAGGCTCCCCTCTATGAACTCCGTCCGCACTTCTCGCTGTCCCGGGAGATCGGACATCAGAATCAAAGATTCCTCCTGCCCCCGACATTCTCCCTTCTTCCCTTTCCCATCGAGCAGAAGATACAAAAGACTGAAAGCGCGTCCCATAAAACAATACACAATGGAGCAGATTAGGCCATTCGGCTCATCGAGTCGGAACTGACGTTACAGCATGACTGATTATTATCACGCTTAAATCAGGTCTTCTGCCTTCTCCCCGCACCGTCTTTTCCCTTACTAATGGAGAACATGTGGCGACCCACTTTCTGGCGCACACGAACCGGCTCACAACAGCGCACGCAGGCAGAGGGCCGGCAGCAAAAAGGGCGCCAGGCCATCTTCACCAGCAGGGGGAAAATCCCGCGCGCAGAAAGGGTCTGGGAATATACATTCCCCACAGCAATCCCGCCCCAGGGAGGGCGGGAACGGGAAGGTTTTAAAGTAGGCCGCGAAGTTTGAATAAATCTCTTTCATCGCAACTCTAACTCACCGACTCCGTGTGGTTATTCTAGCGCTGTGTGTAGTACATCGCTACAATTGGTGACCCCGACGGCCCAAACGATATTTGGACCAGAGATGACCGACGCTGCATCTGTTCACGCAGTTTCGTTAAAACTGCCAAGCTTCTGGACGCTGCGAGCCCAATTATGGTTCGAACAAGCAGAAGCACAATTCCACATTCGGCGGATAACCTCGGAGTCCACTCGCTACTACTACGTGCTGAGCTCACTCGACGAGGAGACAGCTGCACAAGTTGAGGAGTTTATACAGTCGCCCCCGGAGGGCGGCAAATACACAGCATTCAAAGCCCTGCTCATAAGGACTTTCGGACTCTCACGGCGCGAACGAGCACGCCGCTTAATGCACCTGGATGGTTTGGGAGACAGGCCACCGTCAGCATTAATGAACGAGATGCTGGCCCTGGCTGAAGGACACAAACCCTGCCTCATGTTTGAGCAGGCGTTCCTAGAGCAAATGCCCGAGGACATATGCCTGCTGCTGTCCGACGCAGATTTCAGCAACCCCCGGGAGGTGGCGGCCCGAGCAGATGTGCTGTGGAATGCCAGGAAAGAGAGATGGGCATCCGTCGCACAGATCACCAAGCCGCGGGCCCAACAACAGACCAGACCAGGCCCGGCAGCAAAGCCTACAAAACCCGGCGACGGGAGTGAGGAGCCCAACGAACAATGGTGTTTCTACCACCAGCGGTGGGGCACAGAGGCCCGCCGCTGCAGACCGCCCTGCAAATTTCCCGGGAAACGCCAGGGCCAACCGCCGCTGATGGCTACGGCGGCTGGCCATCAGGACAGCCTCCTGTACGTCTGGGACAAGCAGTCGGGACGCCGCTTTTTGGTCGACACCGGAGCGGAGATCAGCGTCTTACCTCCAACGAGTTAGGCACCCGCAACAGAGAACCGGGACCCACCCTGAGGGCCGCTGATGGCAGCACAATACGAACCTACGGCACCCGCACGGTGCGTCTACAGTTCAGCTCCAGCCGGTTCACGTGGGACTTCACACTGGCTGCCGTGGCCCAACCACTGCTGGGGACAGATTTTCTACGAGCTCACAGCCTGCTGGTCGACCTGCAGGGGAAGCGATTAGTCCACGCCAAGACTTTTCAAATGTTCTCCCTGGGTGAAGCACAGTTGCCAGACCCACACCTGGACTCCATCACGCTGTCCGACGATGAATTCACCAGGGTCCTGGCGGATTTCCCATCAGTACTGACACCGCAGTTCACGGCAGCCATGCCCAGACACGAAGTACAGCACCACATCCCGACCCAGGGACCACCCCTCCACGCCCGTGCTCGAAGGCTTCCTCCGGACAAGCTCCGACTGGCGAAGGAGGAGTTCAAGAAGATGGAGCAATTGGGGATCATACGACTGTCCGACAGTCCATGGGCCTCCCCCCTTTACATGGTGCCCAAGGCAACGGGGGACTGGAGACCATGCGGTGACTACCGCAGACTGAACGAGGCTACAACGCCAGACCGCTACCCTGTGCCGCACATTCAAGACTTCGCAGCAAACCTACACGGCGCAAGGACCTTTTCCAAGGTAGACCTCGTCCGGGGATACCATCAAATCCCTGTGCATCCGGACGACATCCCCAAAACAGCACTTATCACCCCGTTCGGACTTTTCGAATTCCTCCGAATGCCGTTTGGTCTAAAGAATGCCGCACAGACTTTCCAGCGGCTAATGGACGCGGTGGGACGCGACCTGGACTTTGCTTTCATCTATTTGGACGACATCCTCATAGCCAGCAGTAGTCGGCAGGATCATCTGTCCCACCTCCGCCAGCTCTACTCCCGCCTGAGTGAATTCGGCCTTACAACCAATCCAGCCAAATGCCAGTTCGGACTCGACACCATCGACTTCCTGCGTCACAGGATTACTAAAGACGGGGCAACCCCGCTGCCCGCCACTTCCCCCGACCCAACACAATCAAAGGCCTGCAGGAATTCGTGGGTATGGTGAATTTTTACCACCGTTTCCTCCCCTCAGCAGCCCGAACCATGCGCCCCCTGTTCACTCTGATGTCGGGTAAGGGCAGGGACATTACCTGGGACGAAGAGGCTGTAACCGCTTTCGTTAAAACCAAAGAAGCCTTGGCAAACGCCGCGATGCTAGTGCACTCCAGAACGGACATTCCTACTGCCCTCACGGTGGACGCATCCAGCACAGCGGTCAGTGGAGTGCTGGAACAATTCATCGAGGGTCGCTGGCAACCCCTGGCGTTCTTCAGCAAACACCTACGACCACCCGAACTCAAATACAGTGCTTTCGACCGGGAGCTATTGGCACTATACCTGGCAATCCGGCATTTCAGATACTTCTTAGAAGGTAGGCCCTTCACCGCGTTCACAGGCCACAAACCGCTTACCTTTGCGTTCACTAAGGTGTCCGACCCCTGGTCGTCCCGCCAGCAGCGACATCTGTCCTACATCTCCGAGTACACGACGGACATCCGACATGTCTCGGGAAAGGACAACGTCATGGCGGACGCACTTTCCAGACCGACCATACAGGCCCCTGGACTATGCAGCGCTGGCAAAGGCACAGCAGGCAGAAACTGAGATCCCCAGTTACAGGACTGCAGTCCCCGGTTTACAGCTTCAAGACCTCCCCGTAGGCCCAGGTGAGAGGACCCTACTATGTGACGTAGCTACCGGCCAACCCCGCCCCGTCGTCCCAGCAGCCTGGCGCCGGCGGGTTTTCGAGTCCATTCACAACTTAGCGCACCCCTCCATCAGGACAACCGTCCGGCTGGTCGCCAACAGGTTCGTGTGGCATGGACTTCGTAAGCAGGTCAGTGAATGGGCCAAAACGTGCATGCAGTGCCAAACGGCCAAGGTGCAGCGGCACACCAAGGCTCCGCCGCAGCGGTTCGAACCCACCCGCCGGAGGTTCGACCACATCCATGTGGATATCGTGGGGCCCCTGCCAGTGTCACGAGGAGCGCGGTACCTCCTAACTATGATAGACCGGTTCACCAGATGGCCAGAGGCAGTCCCGCTCACCGACACCACCTCCGAATCCTGCGCCCGAGCACTGATCGCAACCTGGGTAGCCCGCTTCGGGGTACCGGCCCACATGACCTCCAACAGGGGCGCCCAGTTCACCTCCAGCCTGTGGTCGGCTATGGCCAGTCTTTCAGGAACACAGCTACACCACACAACTGCCTACCATCCACAGTCGAACGGACTAGTGGAGCGCTTCCACCGTCACCTGAAATCTGCTCTCATGGCCCGTCTGGAGGGGCCGAACTGGGTGGACGAACTTCCCTGGGTCCTGCTCGGAATCCGCACGTCGCCCAAGGAGGATCTACACACCTCGTCGGCCGAGTTGGTGTACGGCGCGCCCCTGGTCGTCCCAGGAGAGTTCATACCAGCCCCAAGGGGGCAAGAGGAATAACCCACAGCAGTCCTGGACAGACTACGGGAGAGGCTCGGTAACCTGGCCCCCATACCCACTTCACAGCACGGACAGAGCCCGACCTGCGTACCCAAAGACCTGCAGAACTGTAAGTTTCTTTTTGTACGACGGGGCGGACACCGGGCACCGCTACAGCGGCCCTACGAGGGGCCGTTTAAGGTGATCAGGAACAAAGGGTCCACGTTCGTGCTGGACATTGGGGGGAGAGAGGAGGTTTTCACGGTGGACCGACTCAAACCGGCCCATGTGGACTTGGCGCAAACGGTCCAGGCTCAGGCACCGCGGCGCAGGGGCAGACCTCCCAAACAGGGGCCGATCCAGACTGTGGACATTGGGAGAGGTATCGCCGGTTCTGGGGGGGGGGGGTTATGTGGCGACCCACTTTCTGGCGCATATGATCCGACTCACAACAGCGTGCGCAGGCAGAGGACCGGCAGCAAAAAGGGCGCCAGGCCATCTTCACCAGCAGGGGGAAAATCCCGCGCGCAGAAAGGGTCTGGGAATATATATTCTTCTCAGCAATCCCGCCCAGGGAGGGCGGGAACGGGAAGGCTTTAAAGCGGGCCGCGAAGTTTGAATAAATCTCTTTCATCGCAACTCTAACTCACCGACTCCATGTGGTTATTCTAGCGCGGTGTGTAGCACATCGCTACAAACATATCTATCGAAGCTTTAAGTAAGAGCTTCCTCTCCGCAGTCAACCGTGGGAATGAATTCCATAGATTCGCGGTCGTCTGGCATATTAAACCCGGTGGTAGTTGGTGTTATAACCAGCATTGTCCGTGACCTTTCCACCTGAATATAATGCGTTACTGCGGCATATTCTGTGTTCTCTTGACATGCACCTTCCCCGTTCACCGCGCGCACGGCAGCCACCGGTGAGATCTACGCGCCAGAGACAGAGACCGCGAACGGTGAAAGTCTGACGACCAACGCGCGGTCACCTGTGAAATTCCACCTCAGCTCTCTCTACAGGTAATGTACTTCTGTTCTGAATGTCGTTCCTGTGGCCTTAATCTCTCCCAGGGTGTGAGTACTAGCCGGCTTTCCCCCCTCGGGCTGGGTGACACGGGAACTAGTGGTCTTATGTTAAGGGTGAAATGTGAAATATTTAAGGGGGAAGCTGAGAGGGAGGTTCCTCACTCACAGTGTGGTGAGAGTGTGGGAACGAACTGACAGCGGGCCTGGTGGATGAGCGATAAATTGCAGTACTTAAGTAAAGTTAGGACAGGTACACAGAGCGTATATATTACAGGTGCAGGTAGATGGGACTAGGCAAAAGACCAGGCTGCCACTGATTAAAGGGGCCGAAGGGCCTGGTTCTGTGTTGCTGTGCTCTATAACTGGATGCTGGGACGATCCCTGCGGATTAAGTAGAGTCAGGAGAGTCAAAGGCGGATGGTCGACGTTTCCCATCTCGGAAACTCCTGCCTCCACAGACGCTGCACGACCCCCTGTACCTTGCTTTTTCTTTCATCTGTAGGTCTTTTTGCACTTACGGGAATAAGACCCGGGTCTCAGTAATGGCGTTACGATACGCTGATCGGCGCGTTACCGTGTAACCCTAAAACGTTTGCTTCCCATACCGGGAGTCGAATCCGGGACGCCTGGGTGAAAACCAGGAATCCTAACCGCTAGACCATATGGGAGACGCTGAAATGCGGTAGAGAGGATACTTCGAAGGGATTTGAGAGGCAACTTATTCACACGGAGGGTGGCGTGTGAACGTGAAAGGATGCATACAAAGACACTGTTTAAAACACATTTGGACGTGGACAGGAAAGGTTTCGAGACAGATATGAAAAGCAACTATTTCAGACAGACAACTTGCGCCGATCCCGCAAATTGGTCCTAAGGGCCTGTTCCCGTGTCCTCTGCCTCTGTCTTCCCCCTTTTTCCTCAAATACTCAAATTTCACTCACCGTCTCCGGCTCACCTGGCTTCCTCTGCCTCTCTCATATTGGAGCAAATTAGGCCATTCAGCCCATCGAGTCGGAACAGACTTTACATCATGGCTGATTGTTCTCTCTCTCAAGTCGGGTGTCCTGACTTTTCTCCGCACCTTTTGACTCAGTTAGAAATGAAGTACATAGCAACCGCCGTTTTAAATAATAAATTCCCCTCCACAGTCAGCCGTGCCAATGAATTCCAGAAATTCACGGTACTCTGGCATATTAAACGCAGTAGTAGTTGGTATCATAACCTGCATTGGCCGTGACCTTTCGACATAAATATAGGGCGTCACACCGATTGCTCTCAGGAAAACGTACTGTTTCATGTACATAGCTGTCCGGGACCTTCCGGAGATGCTCCGTGATCTGCTGAGTTCCTCCAGCATTTTCTGTCTTCTCTTGACATGCATCTTCCCCCGTCCACCGCGCACAGAGCGCCAGCTGATGAAGATCTACGCGCCAGGGACAGAGACCGCGAACGGCGAAAATCTGACGACCAACGCGCGGTCTCCTGTGAAATTCCACCTCATGTCTCTCTACAGGTAATGCACTTCTATTCTGAATGTGGGTCCTCTGGTCCTAGACCCTCCACGGGGTGAATACTGACAGGCTTTCCCCTTTCGGACTCGGTGCAACGGGAACTAGTGGTCTTATGTTAAGGGTGAAAGGCGAAATATTTAAGGGGGAACCTGAGGGTGAGGTTCCTCACTCACAGAGTGGTGAGAGTGTGGGACGAGCTGAAAGCGGATCTGGTGGATGCAAGGTAAATTGTAATGTTTAAGTAAAATTAGGACAGGTACACGGAGCTCTGTGTTGCCGGTGCAGGTAGATGAGACAGGGCAAAATTCATTAAAGGGGCCGAAGGGCCTGGTGCTGTTCGGCAGTACTCTATAACGGGTGCTGGGAGGATCGTAGCAGATTGGTAAACGTTAGGAGAGTCAAAGGCGAATGGTCGACGTTTCGGATACCGAATCTCCTGCCTCTACAGACGCTGCACGACCCCCTCTACCTTGTTTTTTTTTCTTTCATCTGCAATTCCTTTTGCACTTTAGGGGAATAGAACCCGGGTCGCTGCTATGGCGTTACTCTACGCTGATCGGCGCGTTACCGTATCGTCCTAAAACGTTTGCTTCCCACACCGGGAGTCGAACCCGGGCCGCCTGGGTGAAAACCAGGAATCCTAACCGCTAGACCATATGGGAGACGCTGAAAGACGATAGCGGGGATATTTCGAAGGGATTTGAGAGGCAACTTCTTCATACAGAGGGTGGTGTGTAAATGTGAAAGGCTCAGTACAATGACAATGTTTAAAACACATTTGGACGTGGGCATGAAAGGTTTCGAAGGAGACAAGCCAGACCTAGGCAAAAATAACTATTTCAGGTCGACAACTTGAGCCGATCCCACAAATTGGACCCAAGCGCCTGTTTCCGTGTCCTCAGGCTCTTTCTTCCCACTTTTTCCTCAAACACTCTGCATTTCACTCACCGTCTCCAGCTCACCCGGCTCCCTCTGCCTCTCTCACCCCTTACACTCAGACAAGCATTGAGGAAACAAACCCATCGGCCCTCCGAATCGGTACTAACTGTCACTCAACCAGACTAATCCAGCACATCACGGAAACCAGCCTCCTCTCCAGGACTCCGACCGCACTTCTCGCTGCCCCGGGAAAGTAGACATCAGAATAAAAGATCCCTCCTGCCCTCCTGCCCTGGACGTTCTCCTGTTTCCCATCGTGCAGAAGATACAGAAACCTGATAGCACATATCATCAGACCATGAGACTGAGGAGCGGTTTAGCTTTTGTGTCGATCTACGCGCCAGAGCCAGAGACCGCTAGCGGTCAAAGCCTGACGACCAACTGGGTGAAATGGGAACGAGTGGCCTTATACTGAGGGTGAAATGTGAAATATTTAAGGGGGAACCTGAGGGGGAGGTTCCGCAGACTTTGCTCGACTCCCTGGTGCCTTTGTTATTTCTTTCGTCTGCAGTTCAGTTTGCACTTTACGGGAATAGAACCTGGGTCGCTGTGATGGTGTTACGCTACACGTATCGGCGCGTTACCGTGTCGCCTAAAACGTTTACTTCCCATACCGGGAGTTGAACTGGTATGAATCCCGGGCCGCCTGGGTGAAAACCAGGAATCCTAACCGCTAGACCACATGGGAGACGCTGTAGGACGATAGCGGGTATACTTCGAAGGGATTTGAGAGGCAACTTACTCATACAGAGGGCGGTGTGTAGACGTGAAAGGCTTCGTACAAAAACACTTCAAAATACACTTGGAATGGAATATGAGAGGTGTGGAGGGAGACAAGCCAAAGTCAGGCAAGAGCAAGTCCTTCAGACAGACAACTTGAGCCGATCCCACAAATTGGACCCAAGGGCCTGTTCCCGTGTCCTCCGGCTCTGTCTTCCCGCCTTTTCCTCAAATACTCAAATTTCACTCACCGTCTCCAGTTCACCCGGCTTCTTCTGCCTCTATCACCCTTCAAGCTTTGAGGAAGCAGGCCATTCGGCCCTCCGAGTCGATACTAACCATCACTCTGCCAGTTCAGTCCAGCACATCACGGAAACCAGGCTTCCCTCCAGGAACTCCGTCCGCACTTCTCGCTGCCCCGGGAAAGTGGACATCAGAATTAAAGATTCTTCCTACCCCGGACAATCTCCCTCCTCCCCTGTCCCATCGGGCAGAAGATACAAAAGACTGAAAACACGTCCCATAAAACCATAACACATTGGAGTAGATTAGGCCATTCAGCCCATCGAGTCGGAGCAGATGTTACATCGTGGGTGATTATTATCTCTCTTAAATCCGGCCTTCTGCCTTCTCCCCGCACCCTTTGACCCCCGTACCAATGAAGAACCTATCAATCTTCGCTTTAAATAATAACTTACCCTCCACAGTCAGCCGTGGCAATGAATTCCACAGATTATCTGTCCTCAGGCATATTAAACGCAGTGGTAGTTAGATTAGACCTCGTTTATTGTCACTAACTAGTCCACTCAGTCCTCGTTTATTGTCATTTAGAAATGCATCCATTAAAAATGATTCAACGTTCCTCCAGAATGATATCACAAGCAAACACAGGACAAACCAAGACTAAAGCTGACAAAACCACATAATTATAACATATAGTTACAACGGTGCAAAGCAATGCTATAATTTGATAAAGAGCAGACCATGGGCACGGTAAAAAAAAAAGTCTCAAAGTCCCGAAGTCTCAAATTTGGTGTCATAACCAGCATTGTCCGTGACCTTTCAACGTAAAAATAGTGCGTTACACCTATTGCCCTCAGGAACACGTACCGTTCCATCTACATCAGCTGTCCGTCACCTTCCGGAGATGCTCCGTGATCTGCTGAGTTCCTCCGGCATTTAATGTCTTTTCTTGACGTGCACCTTTTCCCGTCCACCGCGCAAACAGCAGCCACCGGTGAAGATCTACACGCTAGAGTCAGAGACGGGAACAAGTGGTCTTATGTTAAGGGTGAAAGGTGAAATATTTAAGGGGTAACCTGAGCGGGAGGTTCCTCACTCACAGTGTGGTGAGAGTGTGGGACGAGCTGAAAGCGGACCTGGTGGATGGACGATAGTTTGTAATATTTAAGTAAAATTAGGACAGGTACACGGAGCGCTATGCTACCGGTGCAGGTAGATGGGACTATGCAAAAGACCAGGCTGCTATTGATTAAACGGGCCGAAGGGCCTGGTTCTGTGCTGCTGTGCCCTATAAAGGATTCTGGGAGGATCCTAGCGGATTGGGTAGCGTCAGTAGAGTCAAAGACGAATGGTCTAAGTTTCGGATACGGAAGCTCCTGCCTCCACAGACGCTACCCGAACCCCTGTACCTTGTTTTTTTTTCCATTCATGTGCAGTTTCTTTTGCACTTTACCGGAATAGAACCCGGGTCGCTGAAATGGCGTTAACACTACGCTGATTGGCGCGTTACCGTGTCGCCCTAAAACGTTTGCCTCCCACACCGGGAGTCGAACCCGGGCCGCCTGGGTGAAAACCAGGAATCCTAACCGCTAGACCATATGGGAGGTGCTGAAAGACGATAGTGGGGATACTTTGAAGGGACTTGAGAAGCAACTGCTTCATACAGAGGGTGGTGTGCAAATGCAGCCAGATGGGTACAATAACAATGTTTAAAAGGCACATGCACATCTATATGAAAGACTTCGAGGGAGACACGCCAAAGGCAGGGAAAAGCAACTAATTAAGATAGAGAACTTGGTCGGATCCCACACGGTGGACCAAAGAGTGTCTTCCTGCTTTATCTTCAGACACTCTGCATTTCACTCACCGTCTCCGGCTCACCCGGCTTCCTCTGCCTCTCTGGTCCCACAGACTGAGTCAAGCATCACGTAAACAAGCCCTTCGGTCATCCGAGTCCATACTAACGATCACTCAACCAGTCCAGTCCGGCACATTAGGTCGGGGGCTACCCAGACGGATTATAAGGTTTTCCTCAGCCACCCTGAGGGTGGCCTCATCTGGCCCAAAAGGAGGCCGTGGATCGACACGTCGGAACGGGAATTAGAATCAGAATTAAAATGCTTGGCCACTGGGGAAGTCGCGCTTGTGGCTGGTGGTGTGGGAATGCACGACGAAGCGCCCTCACTCCCGATTTATGACGGGCCTTACCAATGTAGAGGAGGCCGCATGGGGAGCACCGGACACAATAGACGACCCCAGCAGATTCACAGGTGCAGGGTTGCCTCACCTGGAAGGACTGCCTGGGGCCCTGAATGGAGGTGAGGGAGGAGGTGTCTGGGCAGGTGTAGCACTTTGGCCGCCTGCAGGGACAAGAGTCGGGAGGGCGATTACTGGGGAGGGACGAATGGACAAGGGAAACGCGGAGGGAGCGATCCGTGCAGAAAGCGGATGGTGGGGGGGGGTGAGGGGCGCAGGTAAAGATATGTTTAGTGGTAGAATCGCTTTGGAGATAGCGGACGCTGCGGAGGATAATGTGTTGGATGCGGAGGCTGATGGGGAGGTAGATAAGGACAAGAGGGACTCTATCATTATTACGGTGGCGACAGGATGCGGTGAGTGTCGATGTATGGGAATGGAGGAGATACGGGTACGGGCAGCACTAATAGTTAGCGCGAGGGTGGGGGGAACAGTTCTTTAAAGAAAGAGGACATATTTGATGTCCCGGAGCGGAAAGCCGCGTCCTGGCAACAGTTGCGAAGAAACTGAGAAAAGAGGAGAGCATTTTCACAGGAGATAGGGTGGGAAGAGCTCGAGTCAAGATTACTGCGGGAACCAGTCGGTTTACAAAAACTGTCGGCAGACAGTTTGTCTCTGGAGATGGAGACAGAGAAATCGAAATAGGGGTGTATGTCTCAGAGATGGACCAAGTGAAGGGGTGGAAGTTGGAGGCAAAGTTGATGAAATTGACCAGTTCAGCTTTGTAGCGTGACGTAGCGCCAATGCAGCCGTCAATGCCCTCGATGCAGCAGAGGAAGAGTCGGGGAGTTTCACCGGGGAAGGCTCTAAGCATGGACTGTTCTACGTAGCCATCGGACAGGCAGACGTAACTGGGGTCCGTGCGAGTGTCCGTGGCTACCCTTCGAGTTCTGAGAACGCGGAAAGAGCGGAAGGAAAAAAATATTCAGACTGAGGACCGGTTCTACCAGACGGAGAAGGGTGGTGATGGTGGTGGAAGGGCAGCTGGCTGGTTCTTTTTTCGGGAAAGAAGCGGAGAGCTTCGAGGCATTTTTTGATGGGTGGGTAGAAGCGTATATCGATGGTGAAGATGAGGTGGTTTTGTCCGGGGGGATTGAAAGTTAGTGAGGAGATCGAGGGCGGTAGAAGTTTGGCAGAGGCAGGTGGGAAGGGACTGAGCCAAGGAGGCTGGACTGGGATCGAGATAAGAGGACACGAGTTCTCAGTGGGGCTGGAGCAGGGAGAAACAATCGGCCTACCTAGATCGTCCGGTTTGTAGGAGGTAGAAGTTAGCAGTGCGGGCTAAGCGAACTTGTTACTGGACCCAGCTATTACGCTTCCCACTTTGTAAAGAAGTTCCCCTTCAATTTCCCTTGAAGCATCTCCGCTATCGCGTTTCAGCATCTCCCATATGGTCTAGCGGTTAGGATTCCTGGTTTTCACCCAGGCGGCCCGGGTTCGACTCCCGGTATGGGAAGCAAACGTTTTGGGGCGACACGGTAGCGTGACCGTCAGCAACAAGACGGGCAGAGAAAGAAAGCCAGGTGACCCGAGGACGAGAACAAAATGCGATTACTGCGACCCGGGTTCGATTCCCGAACCCAGTTTGTACGTTCTCGCCGTGACCGCGTGGGTTTCTTCGGAGCAAAGTTCCAGTTGGTAGGCAGGCTTTGTTGGCGCACAAACGTGACGTCTCTTGCAGCCAGGCCCGGCAGAACCCTCCCTGATCTGATTTGACGCCAATGTGGCATTTCACTCCGTATTTCGACCGACATGTGACAGATCCAGCCAATCTTTAAACCTACGCCCTGACTTGGAACCCTCGTGACCTGGGGAGAGAAAAGGACTGAGACAATTCAATTTATGAATGAATTTATAAACCTCTGAAGGGTTTCCCAGTCAGTCTCTTCCGCTAGATGGGAAACTGCCCCAGATAATCCAGACGTCCCTGAAAAGCCCAATGGTTTCCGTGATCTCTACAGATTAATTGCATTCTTACAAGGATTCTGAAATGGGATGTCCTGAATCTTTTAAGACCATAAGACATAGGAACAGAATCAGACCATCCGGCCCATCTAGTCTGTTCCACCATTCCATCATGGCTGATTAATTATCCCTCTCAACCGCATTCTCCTGCATTTCCCCTTAACCTTTGAAAACCTTATTAATCAAGAACCTATCAACAGCCGTCTGTGGCAATGGATTCCACAGATTCACCAACCACTGGCTGAAGAAATTCCATCTCATCTCCGTTCTAAATGGACGTCCCTCTGTTCCGAGTGTGTGCCCTCTGGTCCTAGACTCCCCCACTATTGGAAAAATCCATCCCATGTTCACTCTATCTAGTCCTTTCGATACTCTGAAAGCTCAAGGGGCAGAGAACAGAGTGGGTATGAGACCCGGGACAGTGTGTCCATATCACACCCACACCAAACTCGCCTTCTACTTCTTCGTCATCACCTTTCTCACCACCACGGTTAAAAGGGCTCATTCACCCCAGCCAAACCCTCACCCCGACCTTCTCGAACCTCACACTGCCTCTGCCGCCATCCCAAGTAACCCCTCCAGCACCCCAACCTACGCGTTCTCCTCTCTAGTCCTCGTCCCCTCCCCAGCTCACGGCCGCTCACCGTTTGACCCTAGTTCCCCTCTCCCAATCCCTCCCCACTCCCAATGCGGCCCATCTCATCCCCCCTCTCTCAGCCCTGTCCTCCTCTCCTTCCTTCTCCATTCCATCTTTTCCCCTCCCCTTCCTGTTGCTCCTTCTCCGGAACTATAATGGTAGGAAAATAAGCCGTGAGGCCCATCTCATTCATGCTGACGAAGAATGCTATCCACTCGAATCCCATGTGTCTGTATTTGGCCCGGATCCCTCACCTTTCCCATCCGTGTATCTGTCCAAAGTGCCTATTCAGTGTTGCTTGTACATTTGCCTCGGCAGACATTTCATAAGATACCATTAGATCAGGTGATATCGGAGCAGAATTTTGCCATTTGGCCCAGCGAGTCGGCGCCGCCATTTCATCACGGCTGATCCATTTCCCCTCTCAACCCCAATTTCCTGCCTTTCCTCCATATCACTTCAAGCCCTGACTAATCAAGTATCTTTCAGCCTTGAAAGTTTTTAAGGTTGTTATAGCGAGGGGGCGGGGAGTGGTGGTTGTGGGGATAAGCTCCCACTACCTATGAAGTGCTCCAATTGGCGTGCGTCTCTAACAGCCTTTGACAACCAAGTCCAATTCTTGGCCTTCACGTCTGGCTTAGCTGCTGGGCCCTGCCGAACTGTTTCTACTGATCGAAGCTCCCTACCACTAATATCAGCCTTTGCCTTAAATAATCCAATGACATTGTCTCCACAGTATCTCCACTATCGCCTTTCAGCGTCTCCCGTATGGTCTAGCGGTTAGGATACCTGGTTTTCACCCAGGCGGCCCGGGTTCGACTCCCGGTATGGGAACCAAACATTTTGGGGGCGATACAGGAAAGTACCGGTTAGCGTGTCGCCATTACACCGACCGGAGGTGTGACGGCAAGGGGTACGAGGGGCTGCAGATGCAAAAGAAACCAAGGTAGCCAGGGGGTCGTGCAGCGCCTGTGGAGGCAGGAGGTACAGGGACCGGAGGCGTCGGCCATCCCTCTTTGACTCTACTGACGCGACCCAACCGGCTGCGTTCCTCCCGGCATCCAGTTACAGAAACAGATCCTTCGGCCCATTTAGTTAGTGGCAGCCTGGTGTTCTGCCTAGTCCCATTTCCCTGCACCGGTAACACAGCCCTCCATATAACTATCCAAATTTCTCTTAAATGTTACAATTGAACCTACATCCACCGGGTGCGCTTTCATCTCCACCCCACGAGAGAAGAAATAATCCCTCAGGTTAAGTATTGCACCTTTCACCCTTAACATAAAACCACTAGTTCTCGTCGCACCCAGCCCGATGGAGGAAATGCTTGCCAGCATTCACCCCGCGGGAGAGTCTGGGACCAGAGGGCCCAACTTCGTAATAGACATACGACCCTTCTAGAGCGGAGAGGAGGAGGGCTTTCGGAGGAGTGCGCGCATTCGCAGGGGCAATGAGCGAGCAACCCGCTCTGACCGGCAGCGCTCATCCGCACTCTCCGGCTCTGCCACGTAGATATTCACCTGTGTCTGTGGTGGGCGGCGGAGTGTCCGGGTCAAGATGTTAACTCAGCAGATCAGAGATAATCTCCGGAAGGTCGCGGAAAGCTGTTGTACACGGAACAGTGCGTGTTACTGCGGGGATTCGGATCCGGATCCGGATCCGGGCCTGCCTCCCGGTTTTTATTGCACTGCCTTACTTCCGATTTTTCTATTTTCTATTTATGACTTATAATGTAAATTGTTAATGTTTACTTATTTTAACTATTTTTAATATTTTTATTATTTAATATTTGTAATCCAGGGAGTGTGAGGCTAAGAATCAAATATCGCTGTGATGATTGTACGTTCTAGTACCAACTGTTTGGCGACAATAATGTATAAAATATGAGGTATAAAGTATAAGTAACGCATCGTATTCACCGACGTGCTTTCAGACTTCTGTATCTTCTGCCCGATGGGAAAGGGGAGAAGGGAGAATCTCCGGGGCAGGAGGGACCTTTGATAATGTTGTCCGCTTTCCCGGGGCAGCGAGAAGTACAGACGGAGTCCAGGAATCCTGTGATGTGCTGGATTGAAGTGGTTAAGTGATGGCTAGTAGCGATTCGAGGGGCTGAAGGGCTTGTTTCCTTGAAACTTGACTAAATGTGAAGGGTGAGAGAGGCAGAGGGAGCCGGGTGAGCCGGAGAGTGTTTGAGGATAAAGCAGGAAGACAGACCCAGAAAACACGGGAAAAGGCTATTCGCTCCGTCTTGTGTATCGGACCAATCCAGGCGAGGGCGCAGGTTTAAAGATTGGCTGGATCTGTCACATGTAGGTCGAAGGCGGCTTTGGCGTCAAATCAGATCAGGGAAGGGGTTCTGTGGGCCTGGCTGCAAGGGTCGTCACGTTACTAACCCGACCGATGCTCCCAAGAAACCTCCGCGGTCACGGCGAGTAGAAACCCCTTTCGGGTCACTCGGGTCCCCATGTCACCCGGCTTTCTTTCTCCGCCCCTCTCGTTGCTGACGGTCACGCTACCACATCGCCCCAAAACGCTTGCTTCCCACACCGGGAGTCGAACCCGGGCCGCCTGGGTGAAAACCAGGAATCCTAACCGCTAGACCATATGGGAGACGCTAAAAGACGATAGCGGGGATATTTCGAAGGGATTTGCGAGGCAACTTCTTCACACAGAGAATGCTGTGTAAATGCAACCAGATGGGTACAAATAACAACGTTCATAACGCACTTGCACACAGGTAGGAAAGTCTTCGAGGGAGACAGGCCAAAGACAGGCAAAAGCAATGACTTCAGATGGGGAACTTGGTCGGATCCCGCAAGATGGACCGATATAGCCTGTTCCCGTGTTTTCTGGGACTGTCTTCTTGCTGAATCCTGAAGCGCTCTGCAGTTCACTCACCGTCTCCGGCTCACCCGGCTCCCTCTGCCTCTCTCACCCTTCACACTCACTGAAGCTCCAAGGAAACAAGCCCTTCGGCCCCCCGAATCGATACTAACTATCGCTCAACCAGTCCAATCCAGCACATCACAGGATTCCTGGACTCCGTCTGCACTTCTCGCTGCCCCGGGAAAGCGGACAACATAATCAAACATCCCTCTTGCCCCGGCGATTCTCCCTTCTCCCCTTTCCTATCGGGTAGAAGATACAGAAGCTTGAAATTACGTCAGTGAATACAATGCGTTACACCGATTCCCCGCAGGAACACGCACTGTTCCGTGTCCATCAGCTGTCCGCGACCTTCCGGAGATGCTCCGTGATCTGCTGAGTTTCTCCCACAATGTGTGTTTTGCTCCACCTACGTTCCGCAGCATGTTGTGAACCCCTTGACACGGACCCTCCGTCGCCACCGCAGGCACAGCTCCCGCAGGTGAAGATCTGCGTGGCAGAGCCGGAGATTGCGGCTCAGTGCTACCGGTCAGAGCGGAGTGGACGCCCGTCGCCCCTGTGAATGCGCGCACTCCTGCGAAAGCCTTCTTCCTCTCCGCTCTAAAAGGGACGTACGTCCATTCCGAAGGTGGGCCCTCTGGTCCCAAACTCTCTCACGGGGTGAATGCAGGCGAGCTTTTCCTCCATCGGGCTGTGCGAGACGACAACTAGGAGTCTTATGTTATGGATGAAAGGTGAAATATTTTACATGAGAGAAATTTGGATGCGTACAAAGAGGGCTGTGTTACCGGTGCAGGGGGATTGGATTAGGCAGAACGCCAGGCTGCTACTAACAAAATAGGCCGAAGGGTCTGTTTCTGTGCTGCAGTGCTCTATCACTGGATGCTGGAAGGAACCCAGACGGTTGGGTCGCGTCAGCAGAGTCAAACAGGGATGGCCGACACCTCTGGTCCCTGCACCTCCTGCCTCCACAGACGCTGCACGACCCCCTGGCTACGTTGTCTTTTGTCGCATCTGCAGTCACTCGTTCCCCTTGCCGTCACACCTCGGGTCGGTGTAATGACATCACGCTAACCGGCACGTTACCGTGCCGCCTCAGAACGTTTGCTTCCCATACCGGGAGTCGAATCCGGGCCGCCTGGGTGAAAACCAGGAATCCTAACCGCTAGACTATATGGGAGACGCCGAAAGGCGATAGCGGAGATACTGTGGAGGCCAAGTCATTGGGTTATTTAAGGCAAAGGCTGATATTAGTGGTACGCAGACGTCGGTTAGTAGAAACAGTTTCGCCGGGACTAGCAGAAGGCCAAGATTGGACCTGGTTGTCAGAGGCTGATAGAGTCGCAGGCCATTTGGAGCACTCTATAGGTAGTGGAACTTATCCCCACAACCACACCCGGCTATGACAGCCTTAGGAACTGAGATTGAAAGATTCTTGATTAGTCAGGGCCTGAAGGGATACGAGTTGAAAGCAGGGGATTGCGGTTGAGAGGGCAAATGGGAAAGCCATGGTGAAATGGCGGAGCCGACTCGATGGGCCAAATGGCCTAATTTTGCTCCTATATCACATGGAATGTTATGGAATGTCTGCCCGAGAAAGCGGCAGAGGCAAATGCACAGGCAATATTGAAAAGTCATTTTGGACAGGTGCAAGGATTGGACGGGTGAGGGGTCTGGACCAAATACAGACACATGGGATTCGAGTGAATAGGACCATAAGAACATAATCTTTTAAGACCATAAGACATAGGAACAGAATCAGACCATCCGGCCGATCGGGTCTGTTCCACCATTCCATCATGGCTGATTTATTATCCCTCTCAAACCCATTCTCCTGCCTTTCCCCTTAACCTTTGACACCCTTATTAATCAAGAACCTATCAACTGCCGTCTCTGGCAATGAATTCCACAGATTCACCAGCCACTGGCTGAAGAAATTCCACCTCATCTCCGTTCTAAATGGATGTCCCTCGGTTCCGAGTCTGTGTCCTCTGGTCCTAGACTCCCCAACTATTGGAAACATCCGCTCTATGTTCACTCTGTCTAGTCCTTTCAATACGCTGAAGGCCCAAGAGGCAGAGAACAGAGTGGGTATGAGACCCGGGACAGTGTGTCCATATCACACCCACACCAAACTCGCCTTCTACTTCTTCCTCATCACCTTTCTCACCAGCAGGGCTAAAAGGGCGCAAGCACCCGCGTCCACCCCTGACCCCGACCTCCTCGAAACTTACCCTGCCTCTGCCGTCGTCCCAAGTAACTCCTCCAGCACCCCAACCTAGGCGTTCTCCTCTCTAGTCCGCGTCCCCTCCCCAGCTCACGGCCGCCCTCCATTCTCCCGCCTCTGAGTTTGACCTCAGCTGCTCCCCACTGCACTACCCTCTCCACTTTCCCACACCCTCCCGTCTCCCAACCCATTTACCCCTCACGCATTCCTCTCCCACCTCACCCACCATTTTCCAATACCCCTTAATTCTCCCCCGGTGCCCCATCTTTCGCTTCCCTTTCCCCTCTCCATTTCCCTCTCCCTCTCCCCACTCCTCTTTCTTCTCCTCACCCTCGCCCATTCCATCTCCCCTTCCGAAACTCTTTACTCTCGCCCTCTCCATCTGCTTACCTCCCTTACCCTATCCCTCCATCTCCCTGTTCCATGTCCTCCTCCTCCTCTTTCTTCTCCCTTCCCTCCCTCCCCCTCTCCTCCCCGTTGCTCCCACTCCGGAGCTATATAGCAGGAAAAATAGGCCATGCGACCCATCTAATCCATACTGACAAGGGACCCTATCCACTAGAATCCCATGTGTCTGTACTTGGCCCAGACCCCTCATCTTCCCTATCGGAGTATCTGTCCAGCGTGACTTTTCAGTGTTGCCTGTGCATTTGCATCTGCCCCTTGCTCGGGCAGACATTCCATAAGATTCTCTGTCATATAGAAGCAGAATTAGGCCATTCGGCTCCGCCATTTCATCACGGTTGATCAATTTCCCCTCTCAACCCCAATCTCCTGTTTTCGCCCCGTATCCCTTCATGCCCTGACTAATCAAGAATCTTTAAGCCTTGGTTCCTAAGGTTGTCATAGCCGGGGGTGCTAGTGGGGATAAGCTCCCACTACCTATAAAGTGCTCCAAATGGCGCGCGTCTCTGTGCAGAGGAGGTTCACCAGGTTGATTCCAGGGCTGCAGGGGTTAAACTATGAGGAGAGATCGAGTCGCCTGGGACTGTACTCGCTGGAATTCAGAAGGATGAGAGGAGATCTTACAAATGCAGACAAAATTTAGAAATGGATAGCTAAGATAGAAGTAGGAAAGTTGTTTCCATTGGTAGGTGAGACTAGAACTAGGGGACATTGCCTCAAGATTCAGGGGAGAAGATTTATTACGGAGATGAGGAGAAGCTGCTTTTTCTCAGAGAGTGGTGAATCTGTGGAATTCTTTGCACAGGAAAGCAGTCCAGGTTTTTTCACTAAATATATTTAAGAAACAATTAAATAGGTTTTTACATAGTAAGGAAGTTAAGGGTTATGGGGAAAAGGCAGGTAGATGGAGCTGAGTTTAAGGACAGATCAGCCAAGATCTTATTGAATGGCGGGGCAGGCTCGATGGGCCGGATGGCCGACTCCTGCTCCTATTTCTTATGTTCTTGTGTTCTGCGAGGCCCGGCGGAAGTATTTCTACTCATCGAGGGCTGACTACCAGTAATATCAGCCTTTGGCTTAAATAATCCAATGAATTGGCGCCCACAGTATCTGCATTATCGTCTTTCAGCATCTCCCATATGGTCTAGCGGTTAGGATTCCTGGTTTTCACCCAGGCGGCCCGGGTTCGACTCCCGGTATGGGAAGCAAACGTTTTGGGGCGACACAGGAAAGTACCGGTTAGCGTGACGGCATTACATCGACCCGGGGTGTGACAGTACGGGGCACGAGGGACTGTAGATGCAAAAGAAGTCAAGGAAGCCGGAGGTAGTGCAGCGTCTGTGGAGGCAGGAGGTGCAGGGACCGGAGGCGTCGACCATTCCTCTTTGACTCGACTGAAGCTACCCAACCGGCTGGGTTCTTCCCGGCATCCAGAGCACTGCAGCACAGAAACAGACCCTTCGGCCCCTTTAGTCACTGTCAGCCAGGTGTTCTGCCTAGTCCCATCTACCTGCACCAGTAACACAACCCTCCGTGTACCCATCCATATGTCTCTTAAATGTTACAATTCAAACTTGCATCCACCTGGTCCGCTGTCAGCTCCACCGCACGAGAGAAGAAATAATCCACTCAAGTTAAATATTTCACCTTTCACCCTCAAAATAAAACCCCTAGTCCTCGTCTCACCCAGCCCGATGGAGGAAAAGCTTGCCAGCATTCACCCCGCGGGAGAGTTTGGGACAAGAGGGCTCACCTTCGGAATGGACGTACGTCCATTTTAGAGCAGAGAGGAGGACTGTCGGCGTAGTGCGCGCATTCACTCGGGCGCCGGGCGAGCAACCCGCTCTGACCGGTAGCATTCACCCGCATTCTCCGGGTCTGTCGCGTAGATCTTCACCTGCGGGAGCTGTGTCTGTAGTGGGCAGCGGAGGTTCCGTGTCAAGGGGTTCACGCCAAGCTGTGGAACTTAGGTAGCACAACACATAAATTGCCGGAGGAACTCAGCAGATCACGGAGCATCTCCGGAAGGTGGCGGACAAGTGATGGTCACGGAACGGTGCGTGTTCCTGCGGGGAATCGGTTTAACGCATTGTCTTCACTGACGTGCTTTCAGGCTTCTGTATCTTCTGCTCGATGGGAAAGGGGAGAAGGGAGAATGTCCGGGGCAGGACGGATGTTTGCTTATGTTGTCCGCTTTCCCGGGGCAGCGAAAAAATGCAGACGGAGTCCATGAATCCTGTGATGTGCTGGATTGAAATGGTTAGTAGCCATAACATGGTTAATTGTACCAGCTACACCGCCCTCTGTATGAAGAAGTTGCCTCTCAAATCCATTCGATGTATCTCCGCTATCGTCTTTCAGCGTCTCCCATATGGTCTAGCGGTTAGGATTCCTGGTTTTCATCCAGGCGGCCCGGGTTCGACTCCCGATGTGGGATACAAAGCGTTTTGGGGCGACACGGTAGCGTGGCCATCAGCAGGTGACATGGGGAGGAGAATAAAATGCCATCACTGCGACATGGGTTGATTCCCGAAAGGAGTATGTGCGTTCTCGCCGTGACCGCGTGGGTTTCCTTCGAGCATCGTTCGGGATAAGAAATTGTTGGCAGGCGGTCCTGGCACCCGGAACATGACGATTCCTGCAGCCAGGCCCAGCAGACTCCTTCCTGGTCTCATTTTATGTCAATGCCACCATTCACTGCGTAATTCGACCTACATGTGACAGATCCGGCTAATCTTTATATCTACGCCCTCTCTTGGAAGCCCTCGTGATCTGTGGAGAAAATGGGACTCAGACAACTCACTTTATCTATGGGTGAATTTATAAATCTCTATAAGGTTCTTCCCCACTCTCCTCCGCTCGAGGGAAAACTGCGCCGACAATCCAGCCGCTCCTTATCACTTCAGACCTTCAGTCCTTGAAACGCCCAATGGTTTCCGCGCTCTCTCCAGATTGATTGCATCCTTGCAAGGATTCCGAGATGCGATGTTCTTAATCTTTTGAGACCATAAGACATAGGAACAGAATCAGACCATTGCGCCCATCGAGTTTGCTCTGCCATTCCATCATGGTTGATTTACTATCCGTCTCAACCGCATTCTCCTGCATTTCCCATTAACCTTTGACACCCTTATTAATGAAGAACCCATCAACAGCCGTCTGATTCCACAGAGTTACCTGCCATTGGCTGAAGAAAATCCACCTCATCTCAGTTCTAAATGGACGTCCCTCTGTTCTGAGTCTGAGCCCCCTGTTCCTAGACTCCCGCACTATAGGAAACATCCTCACCACATCCACTCTATCTGTGCCCTCTGATCCTAGACTCCCCCACTATTGGAAATATCTGCTCCATGTTTACTCTATCTAGTCCTTTGAATACTCTGAAAGCTCAAGGGGCAGAGAACAGAGTGGGTATGAGACCCGGGACAGTGCGTCCATATCACACTCACACCAAACCCGCCTTCTACTTCTTCGTCATCACCTTCCTCACCACCACGTCTCAAAGGGCACAATCACCCCAACCCAACCCTCACCCCGACTTTCTCGAACCCTAACCTGCCTCTGCCGCCATCCCAAGTAGCCCCTCCACCCTCCACCACACCAACCTACGCGCTCTCCTCTCTAGTCCGCGTCCCCTCCCCAGCTCACGGCCGCTCTCCGTTTGACCTTTGCGTTTGACCTTAGTTCCCCTCTCCCAATCCCTCCCCACTCCCTATGCGGCCCATCTCACCCCACTCTCTCTCAGCCCTCTCCTCCTCTCCTTCCTTCTCCCTTCCATCTTTTCCCCTCTCCTTCCCGTTGCTCCTTCTCCGGAACTATAATAGTAGGAAAATAGGCCGTGCGGCCCATCTCATCCGTGCTGACAAAGAATGCTATCCACTCGAATCCCATGTGTCTGTATTTGGCCCGGGCACCCTCACCTTTCCTATCTGTGTATCTGTCCAAAGTTCTTAAGGTTGCCATAGCCGGAGGGGGGGGGGGCGGGCGGGGGTCGGTGGTGATAGTGGGGATAAACTCCCACTGCCTATAAAGTGTTCCAATTGGCGTGCGTCTCTGACAGTCTCTAACAACCAAGTCCAGCGCTTGGCCTTCAGGTGTGGCTTAGTTGCTAGGCACGGCCCAACTATTCTACTGATCGACGCTCCTTACCACTCATATCAGCCTTTGCCTTAAATAACCGAATGACCTGGTCTCCACAGTATCCATGCTATTCCCTTTCAGCGTCTCCCAGAAAGTCTAGCGGTTACGATTTCTGGTTTTCACCCAGGCGGCCGGGTTCGACTCCCGGTATGGGAAGCAAATGTTTTAGGGAGACACGGTAGCGTGGCCGTTCGCAGGTGACCTGGCGACGGAGAATAAAATGCCATTACTGTACTGCGAACCCGGTTCGATTCCCGAAAGGAGTTTGTGCGTTCTCGTTGTGACTGCGTGGGTTTCCTTGGAGCATCGTTCGGGTTAGTAAATTGTTGGCAGGCGGTCTTGGCGCCCGACACGTGAGGACGCTTGCAGCCAGGCCCAGCAGAAACCTCCCTGGTCTGATTTGACGACAATGCCGCCTTTCACTGCGTGATGCGACCTACATGGGACAGATTCAGCCAATCTTTAAACCTACGCCCCCTCTTGGAAACCATCGTGATCTGTGGTGAAAATGGGACTGAGACAATTCACTTTATCTACGGGTGAATTTATAGCTCTCTATAAGGTTCCTCCGTCAGTCGACTCCGCTGGAGGAAAAACAGCCCGACAATCCAGCCGCTCCTTATCACGGCAGACCTTCAGTCCCTGAAACGCTCAATGGTGTTCGCGCTCTCTCCGGATTGATTGCATGCTTACAAGGATTCTGAGATGTGATGTTCTGAATCTTTTAACACCATAAGACATAGGAACAGAATCAGACCACCCGGTCCATCGAGTCTGTTCAGCGATTCCATCATGGCTGATTTATTAAACCTCTCAACCCCATTCTCCTACCTTTCCCCTTAAACTTTGACCCCCTTATTAATCAAGAAACTAACAACAGACGTCCGTGGCAATGAATTCTACAGATTCACCAGCCACTGGCTGATGAAATTCCTCCTCATCTCCGTTCTAAATGGACGTCGCTCTGTTCCGAGGCTGTGCCCTCTGGTCCTAGACTCCCAGACTATTGGAAACATCCGCTCCACACCCACTCTATCTGTGCCTCCTGGTCATAGAATCTCCCACTATTGGAAATATCCGCTCCATGTTCACTCTGTCTAGTCCCTTCAATAATCTGATTGCTCAAGAGGCAGAGAACAGAGTGGGTATGAGACCTGGGACAGTGTGGCCATATCACACCAAACTCGCCTTCTACTTCTTCCTCATCATCTTTCTCACCAGCACGGTCAAAAGGGCTCACTCAGCCCGCCCATCCCACACCCTGACCTCCTCGAAACTCACTCTACCTCTGCCGCCATCCCAAGTAACCCCTCCGACACACCACTCCAACTACGAGTCTCCTCTCTAGTCCGCGTCCGTTCCCCAGCTCATGCCGGTCTCCGTGCACCCGCCTTTGCGGTTCACCTCGGTCCCATCTCCCATTTCCTCTCCACTGCCCTACCCCTCTCCACTTTCCCACACCCTCCCTCACCCACCATTTTCCACCACCCATTAATTCTCCACCGCTGCCGCCATCTCTCCTTTCCCAATGTACTTAGCTTTACCCTCTCCATTTCCCTCCTCCCCTCCCCATCCCTCTTTCTTCACCTCCAGCCTCGCCCACTCTATCTCCTTGTCCCATCTTCTCCCTTCCCAATGTAATTACCTTTCTCCTCTCCCCTTCCCATCTTCTCTCTTCCCAAACTCTTTCCTCCCGCCCTCTCTATTTTTCTATCTCCGCTATCCCATCTCTCTGTCTCCCTGCCCAATACCCTCCTCCTCCCCTTCTGCCTTCCATCGTTCCCCCATCCCGTCCCGTTGCTCCCACTCGGGAGCTATATAGCAGGAAAGACAGGCCATGCGGCCCATCTCATCCATGCTGACGAAGAAGCCCATCCACTCGAATCCCATGTGTCTGTATTTGGCGCGGACCCACCTTTCCTCTCCGAGTATCTGCCTAACGTGCCTACACGGTGTTGCCTGTGCATTTGCTGCTGCCGTTTCCTCGGGCAAGACATTCCAGAAGAGCATGTGATAGCAGAGCAGAATAAGGCCATTTGGCCCATCGAGTCGGTTCCGCCATTTCATCAGGGCTGCTCCGTTTCCCCTCTCAACCCCAAACTCCTGTTTCGCCCCCTATCCCTTCATGCCCTGACTAATCAGGAATCTTTCAGCCTTGCTTCTTCAGATTGTCACAAACGGGGGTGGTAGTGGGGATTAGCTCCCACTACCTATAAAGTGCTTCAAAGAGCGAATGTCTTGAACTGCCTCTGACAACCAAGCCAACCCCTGGCCTTCACGTGTGGCTTAGCTGCTAGGCCCGGCCGAACTGTTTCTACTGATCGAGGCTCCCTACCACTGATATCAGCCTTTGCCTTAAATAACCCAATGGCTCGGTCTCCACAGTATCTCCAGTATCGCCTTTCAGCGTCTCTCATATGGTCTAGCGGTTAGGATTCCTGGTTTTCATCCAGGCGGCCCGGGTTCGACCCCCGGTATGGGAAGCAAACGTTTTGGGGCGACACGGTAGCGTGGCCATCAGCAGGTGACATGGAGAGAAGAATAAAGTGCCATTACTGCGACATGGGTCGATTTCCGAAAGGAGTTTGTGCGTTCTCGCCGTGCCCTCGTGTGTTTCCTTGGAGTATCGTTCGGGTTAGTAAATTGTTGGCAGGCGGTCTTGGCGCCCGAAACGTGACGACTCTTGCAGCCAGGCCCAGCAGAAACCTCCCTGGCCTGATTTTATTTCAATGCCGCATTTCACTGCGTAATTCGACCTACATGTGACAGATCCGGCCAATCTTTAAAACTACGCCCTCCCTTGGAAACCCTCGTGATCTGCGGAGAAAAAGGGACTGAGACAATTAACTTTATCTATGTGTGAATTTATAAGCCTCTGTAATTTTATCGTCAATCTCCTCCGCTCGAGGGAAAACAGCCACAGACAATCCAACTACTCCTTATAACTCCTTCAGAACTTCTGTCCCTGAAAAGCCCAATGATTTCCGCGCTCTCTCCAGATTAATTGCACCTTTGCAAAGATCCTAAGATGGGATGTTCTGAATCTTTTCAGAAAATAAGACATAGGAACAGAATCAGACCATCCGGCCCATCGAGTCTGTTCCGCGATTCCATCATGGCTGATTTACTAACCCTCTTAACCGCATTCTCCTGCCTTTCCGCTTAAACTTTGAAATCCTTATTAATCAAGAAACTATCAACAGACGTCTGTGGCAATGAAGTCCACAGATTCACCAGCCACTGGATGATGAAATTCCTCCTCATCTCCATTCTAAATGGACGTTCCTCTGTTCCGAGGCTGTGCCCTCTGGTGGTAGACTCCCCGACTATTGGAAACATCCTCTCCACACCCACTCTATCTGTGCCTCCTGGTCCTAGAATCTCCCACTATTGGAAACATCCACTCCACACCCACTCTATCTGTGCCTCTTGGTCCTAGAATCTCCCACTGTTGGAAACATCCGCTCCATCTTCACTCTGTCTAGTCCCTTCAATACTCTGATTACTCAAGTCGCAGAGAACATAGTGGGTATGAGACCCGGGACAGTGTGTGCATATCATATCAAACCCGTCTTCTACTTCTTCCTCATCATCTTTCTCACCAGCAAGGTCAAAAGGGCTCACTCACCGCGCCCATCCCTCACCCCGACCTCCTCGAAACTCACCCTGCCTCTGCCTCCATCCCAAGTAACCCCTCCACCACACCACTCCAACTACGAGTTTCCTCTCTAGTCCGCGTCCCTTCCCCAGCTCATGCCGGTCTCCGTACACCTGCCTTTGCGTTTCACCTCGGTCCCTTCTCCCATTCCCTCTCCACTGCCCTACCCTTCTCCAGTTTCCCAAACCCTCCCGTCTCCCAACCTCTGTACCCCTCACTCATCCCTCACCCACCATTTTCCACCTCCCATTAATTCTCCAACGCTGCCGCCATCTCTCCTTTTCCAATGTGTTTAGCCTTCCCCTCTCCATTTCCCTCCTCCCCTCCCCACCCCTCTTTCTTCACCTCCAACTCGCCCACTCCATCTCCGGGTCCCATCTTCTCCTTTCCCAATGTATTTACCTTTCTCCTCTCCCCTTCCCATCTTCTCCCTTCCCAAACCCTTTCCTCCCGCCCTCTGTATTTCTCTATCTCCGCTATCCCATCCCTCTCCCTCCCTGCCCAATACCCTCCTCCTCCCCTTCTGCTTTCCATCGTTCCCCCACCCCGTCCCGTTGCTCCCACTCAGGAGCTATATAGCAGGAAAGACAGGCCATGCGGCCCATCTCATCCATGCTGACGAAGAAGCCCATCCACTCGAATCCCATGTGTCTGTATTTGGCCCGAACCCCTCACCTTTCCTCTCCGAGTATCTTTCTAACGTGCCTTCACGGTGTTGCCTGTGCATTTGCTGCTGCCGCTTCCTCGGGCAAGAAATTCCATAAGATCATGTGATAGCGGAGCAGAATTAGGCTATCTGGCCCATCGAGTCGACTGCGCCATTTCATCAGGGCTGTTCCGTTTACCCTCTCAACCCCAATCTCCTGCTCCTTATCACTTCAGACCTTCAGTCCTTGAAACGCCCAATGGTTTCCACGCTCTCTCCAGATTGATTGCAACCTTGCAAGGATTCCGAGATGCGATGTTCTTAATCTTTTGAGACCATAAGGCATAGGAACAGAATCAGACCATTGCGCCCATCGAGTTTGCTCTGCCATTCCATCATGGTTGATTTACTATCCCTCTCAACCCCGTTCTCCTGCATTTCCCATTAACCTTTGACAGCCTTATTAATGAAGAACCTATCAACAGCCGTCTGATTCTACAGATTTACCTGCCATTGGCTGAAGAAATTCCATCTCATCTCCGTTCTAAATGGACGTCCCTCTGTTCTGAGTCTGAGCCCTCTGTCCGTAGACTAACCCACTATAGGAAACATCCTCACCACATCCACTCTATCTGTGCCCTCTGGTCCTAGGTACCCACTCTACTGGAAATATCCTCTCCTCATCCACTCTATCTGTGCCCTCTGGTCCTAGACTCCCCCACTATTGGAAACATCTGCTCCATGTTTACGCTATCTAGTCCTTTCAATACACTGAAAGCTCAAGGGGCAGAGAACAGAGTGGGTATGAGACCCGGGACAGTGTGTCCATATCACACCCACACCAAATTCGCCTTCTATTTCTTCCTCATCACATTCCTCACCACCACGTCTCAAAGGGCACAATCACCCCAGCCCAACCCTCACCCGACTTTCTCGAACCTTAACCTGCCTCTGCCGCCATCCCAAGTAGCCCCTCCCCCCTCCACCACACCAACCTACGCGCTCTCCTCTCTAGTCCGCGCCCCTTCCCCAGCTCACGGCCGCTCTCCGTTTGACCTTTGCGTTTGACCTTAGTTCCTCTCATCCAATTCCTCCCAACTCCCCATGCGGCCCATCTCACCCCTCTCTCTCTCAGCCCTCTCCTCCTCTCCTTCCTTCTCCCTTCCATCTTTTTCCCTCCCCTTCTCCTTGCTCCTTCTCCGGAAATATAATAGTAGGAAAATAGGCCGTGCGGCCCATCTCATCCATGCTGACAAAGAATACTATCCACTCGAATCCCATGTGTCTGTATTTGGCCCGGGCACCCTCACCTTTCCTAACCGTGTATCTGTCCAAATTTCTTAAGGTTGCCATAGCCGGGGGGCGAGGCGGGCGGGGGTCGGTGGTGATAGTGGGGATAAGCTCCCACTGCCTATAAAGTGTTCCAATTGGCGTGCGTCTCTAACAGTCTCTAACAACCAAGTCCAACCCTTGGCCTTCAGGTATGGCTTAGTTGCTAGGCACGGCCCAACTGTTTCTACTGATCGACGCTCCCTACCACTAATATCAGCCTTTGCCTTAAGTAACCGAATGACCTGGTCTCCACAGTATCCCGCTATCCCCTTTCAGCGTCTCCCATATAGACTAGCGGTTAGGATTTCTGGTTTTCACCCCGGCGACCCGGGTTCGACTCCCGGTATGGGAAGCAAATGTTTTAGGGCGACACGGTAGCGTGGCCGTTCGCAGGTGACCTGGCGACGGAGAATAAAATGCCATTACTGTACTGAGAACCCGGTTCGATTCCCGAAAGGAGTTTGTGCGTTCTCGCCGTGACCGCGTGGGTTTCCTTGGAGCATCGTTCGGGTTAGTAAATTGTTGGCAGGCGGTCTTGGCGCCCGACACGTGAGGACGCTTGCAGCCAGGCCCAGCAGAAACCTCCCTGATCTGATTTGACGACAATGCCGCCTTTCACTGCGTGATGCGACCAACATGGGACAGATTCAGCCAATCTTTAACCCTACGCCCTCTCCTGGAAACCATCGTGATCTGTGGTGAAAATGGGACCGAGACAATTCACTTTATCTACGGGTGAATTTATAGATCTCTATAAGGTTCCTCCGTCAGTCGACTCCGCTCGAGGAAAAACAGCCCGACAATCCAGCCGCTCCTTATCACGGCAGATCTTCAGTCCCTGAAACGCTCAATGGTGTTCGCGCTCTCTCCGGATTGATTGCATCCTTACAAGAATTCTGAGATGTGATGTTCTGAATCGTTTAAGACCATAAGACATAGGAACCAAATCAGACCACCCGGCCCATCGAGTCTGTTCAGCGATTCCATCATGGCTGATTTAGTAAACCTCTCAACCCCATTCTCCTACCTTTCCCCTTAAACTTTGACCCCCTTATTAATCAAGAAACTAACAACAGACGTCTGTGGCAATGAATTCTACAGATTCACCAGCCACTGGCTGATGAAATTCCTCCTCCTCTCCGTTCTAAATGGACGTCCCTCTGTTCTGAGTCTGAGCCCCCTGTTCCTAGACTCACCCACTATAGGAAACATCCTCACCAAATCCACTCTATCTGTGCCCTCTGGTCCTAGACTCCCCCACTATTGGAAACATCTGCTCCATGTTTACTCGATCTAGTCCTTTCAATACTCTGAAAGCTCAAGGAGCAGAGAACAGAGTGGGTATGAGACCCGGGGCAGTGTGTCCAGATCACACCCACACCAAACTCGCCTTCTACTTCTTCGTCATCACCTTCCTCACCACCACGTCTCAAAGGGCACAATCACCCCAGCCCAACCCTCACCCCGACTTTCGCGAATCTTAACCTGCCTCTGCCGCCATCCCAAGTAGCCCCTCCCCCCTCCACCACACCAACCTACGCGCTCTCCTCTCTAGTCCGCGTCCCCTCCCCAGCTCACGGCAGCTCTCCGTTTGACCTTTGCGTTTGACCTTAGTTCCCCTCTCCCAATCCCTCCCCACTCCCCATGCGGCCCATCGCACCCCACTCTCTCTCAGCCCTCTCCTCCTCTCCTTCCTTCTCCCTTCCATCTTTTCCCTTCCCCTTCAAGTTTGCTCCTTCTCCGGATCTATAATAGTAGGAAAATAGGCCGTGCGGCCCATCTCATCCATTTTGACAAAGAATGCTATCCACTCGAATCCCATGTGTCTGCATTGGCCCGGGCCCCTCACCTTTCCTATCCGTGTATCTGTCCAAAGTTCTTAAGGTTGCCATAGCCGATGGGGGGGGGGGGGGAAGGGGCGGGGGTCGGTGGTGATAGTGGGAATAAGCTCCCACTGCCTATAAAGTGTTCCAATTGGCGTGCGTCTCTAACAGTCTCTAACAACCAAGTCCAACCATTGGCCTTCAGGTGTGGCTTAGTTGCTAAGCACGGCCCAACTGTTCCTACAGATCGACGCTCCCTACCACTAACATCAGCCTTTGCCTTAAATAACCGAATCACCTGGTCTCCACAGTATCCCCGCTATCCCCTTTCAGCGTCTCCCATATAGTCTATAAACTTTGACCCCCTTATTAATCAAGAAACTATCAACAGACGTCTGTGGCAATGAATTCTACAGATTCACCAGCCACTGGCTGATGAAATTCCTCCTCATCTCCGTTCTAAATGGACGTCCCTCTGTTCCGAGGCTGTGCCCTCTGGTCCTAGTCTCCCCTCACTCATCCCTCACCCACCATTTTCCACCACCCATTAATTCTCCACCGCTGCCTCCATCTCTCCCTTCCCAATGTATTTAGCTTTCCCCTCTCCATTTCCCTGCTCCCCTCCCCACCCCTCTTTCTTCACCTCCAGCCTTGCCCACTCCATCTCCCTGTCCTATCTTCTCCGTTCCCAATGTACTTACCTTTCTCCTCTCCCCTTCCCATCTTCTCCCTTCCCAATGTATATACCTTTCTCCTCTCCCCTTCCCAAACCCTTTCCTCCCGCCCTCTCTATTTCTCTATCTGCGCTATCCCATCCCTCTATCTCCCGGCCCAATACCCTCCTCCTCCCCTTCTGCCTTCCATCGTTCCCCCATCCCGTCCCGTTGCTCCCACTCAGGAGCTATATAGCAGGAAAGACAGGCCATGCGGCCCATTTCATCCATGCTGACGAAGAAGCCCATCCACTCGAATCCCATGTGTCTGTATTTGGCCCGGACCCCTCACCTTTCCTCTCCGAGTATCTGTCTAACGTGCCTTCACGGTGTTGCCTGTGCATTTGCTGCTGCCGCTTCCTTGGGCAAGAAATTCCATCAGATCATGTGATAGCGGAGCAGAATTAGGCCATTTGGTCCATCGATTCCGTTCCGCCATTTCATCAGGGCTGATCCGTTTCCCCTCTCAACCCCAATCTCCTGCTTTCACCCCCTATGCCTTCATGGCCTGACTAATCAAGAATCTTTCAGCCTTGGTTCTTCAGATTGTCACAAACGGGGGTGGCAGTGGGGATTAGCTCCCACTACCTATAAAGTGCTCCAAAGAGCGTGTGTCTTGAACAGCCTCTGACAACCAAGCCAACCCCTGGCCTTCACGTGTGGCTTAGCTGCTAGGCCCGGCCGAACTGTTTCTACTGATCGACGCTCCCTACCACTAACATCAGCCTTTGCCTTCAATAACCCAATGACTCGGTCACCACAGTATCTCCAGTATCGCCTTTCAGCGTCTCCCATATGGTCTAGCGGTTAGGATTCCTGGTTTTCATCCAGGCGGCCCGGGTTCGACTCCCGGTATGGGAAGCAAACGTTTTGGGGCGACACTGTAGCGCGGCCATCAGCAGGTGACATGGAGAGAAGAATAAAATGCTTTTACTGCGACATGGGTCGATTCCCGAAAGGAGTTTGTGCGTTCTCGCCGTGACGGCGTGGGTTTCCTTGGAGCATCGTTCGGGTTAGTAATTTGTTGGCAGGCGGTCTTGGCGCCCGAAACGTGACGACTCTTGCAGCCAGGCCCAGCAGAAACCTCCCTGGTCTGATTTTATGTCAATGCCGCATTTCACTGCGTAACTCGACCTACATGTGACAGATCCGGCTAATCTTTAAACCTACGCCCTCCCTTGGTAACCCTCGTGATCTGCGGAGAAAAAGGGACTGAGGCAATTCACTTTATCTATGGGTGAATTCATAAACCTTTGTAAGGTTTTATCCTCAGTCCCCTCCGCTCGAGGGAAAACAGCCCCAGTCAATCCAGCAACTCCTTATAACTCCTTCAGACCTTCAGTCCCTGAAAAGCACAATGATTTCCGCGCTCTCTCCAGATTAATTGCACCCTTGTAAAGATCCTGAGATGGGATGTTCTGAATCTTTTAAGACCATAAGGCATAGGAACAGAATCAGACCATCCGGCCCATCGAGTTTGTTCCGCGATTCCATCATGGCTGATTTACTATCCCTCTCAACCGCATTCTCCTGCCTTTCCCCTTAACCTTTGAAACCCTTATTAATCAAGAACCTATCAACAGATGTCTCTGGCAATGAATTCCACAGATTCACCAACCACTGGATGATGAAATTCCACCTGATCTCCGTCCTAAATGGACGTCCCTCTGTTCCGAGGGTGTGTCTTCTGGTGCTAGACTCCCCCACTATTGGAAACATCCTCTGCACACCCACTCTATCTGTGCCCCCCTGGTCTTAGAATCTCCCACTGTTGGAAACATACGTTCCATGTTCACTCTGTCTAGTCCCTTCGATACTCTGATTGCTCAAGAGGCAGAGAACAGAGTGGGTATGAGACCCGGAACAGTGCATCCATATCATACCAAACCCGTCTTCTACTTCTTCCTCGTCATCTTTCTCACCAGCACGGTCAAAAGGGCTCACTCACCCCGCCCATCCCTCACCCCGACCTCCTCGAAACTCACTTACGTCTGCCGCCATCCCAAGTAACCCCTCCACCACACCACTCCAACTACGAGTCTCCTCTCTAGTCCGCGTCCCTTCCCCAGCTCATGCTGGTCTCCGTACACCTGCCTCTGCGTTTCACCTCGGTCCCTTCTCCCATTCCCTCTCCACTGCCCTACCCCTCTCCACTTTCCCACACTCTCCCATTTCCCAACCCCTTTACCCCTCACTCATCCCTCACCCACCATTTTCCACCACCCATTAATTCTCCACCGCTGCCGCCATCTCTCCTTTCCTAATGTATTTAGCTTTCCCTTCTCCATTTCCCTCCTCCCAACCCCACCCTTCTTTCTTCACCTCCAGCCTCGCCCACTCCATCTCCTCGTCCCATCTTCTCCCTTCCCAATGAATTTACCTTTCTCCTCTCCCCTTCCCAATGTATTTACCTTTCTCCTCACCCCTTCCCATCTTCTCCCTTCCCAAACCCTTTCCTCCCGCCCTCTCTATTTCTCTATCTGCGCTCTCCCATCCCTCTCCCTTCCTGCCCAATACTCTCCTCCTCTCCTTCTGCCTTCCATCGTTCCCCCATCCCGTCCCGTTTCTCCCACTCAGGAGCTATATAGCAGGATAGACAGGCCATGCGGCCCATCTCATCTATGCTGACGAAGAAGCCCATCCACTCGAATCCCATGTGTCTGTATTTGGCCCGGACCCCTCACCTTTCCTCTCCGAGTATCTGTCTAACGTGCCTCACGGTGTTGCCTGTGCATTTGCTGCTGCCGCTTCCTCGGGCAAGAAATTCCATAAGATCATGTGATAGCGGAGCAGAATTAGGCCATTTGGCCCATCGAGTCGGCTCCGCCATTTCATTTGGGCTGATCCGTTTCCCCTCTCAGCCATAATCTCCTGCTTTCGCCCCCTATCCCTTCATGCCCTGACTAATTAAGAATCTTTCAGCCTTGGTTCTCCAGCTTGTCATAGCCGGGGGTGGTAGTGGGGATAAGCTCCCACTACCTATAAAATGCTCCAAATGGCGTGTGTTTCGAACAGCCTCTGAAAACCACGCCCAACCCCTGGCCTTCAGGTGTGGCTTAGCTGCTAGGCCCGGCCCAACTGTTTCTACTGATCGACGCTCCCTACCACTAATATCAGCCTTTGCCTTAAAATAACACAATGACTTGGTTTCCACAGTATCTCCGCTATTGTCTTTCAGTTTCTCCCATATGGTCTAGCGGTTAGGATTCCTGGTTTTCACCCAGGCGGCCCGGGTTCGACTCCCGGTATGGGAAGCAAACGTTTTGGTGCGACACAGTAACGTGCCGGTTAGCGTGATGCCATTACACCGACCCGGGGTGTGACTGCAAGGGGCACGAGGGACTGCAGATGCAAAGAAGCCAAGGTAGCCAGGGGTTCGTGCAGCGTCTGTGGAGGCAGGAGGTGCAGGGACCAGAGGCGTCGACTATTCGTCTTTGATTCTACTGACGCTACCCAACCGGCTGGGTTCCTCTCAGCATCCAGTTATAGAGCACTGCAGCACAGAAAACAGACCCTTCGGCCCATTTAGTTAGTAGCAGCCTGGTGTTCTGCCTGATCCCATCCCCCTGCATCGGAACACAGCACCCTTTGTACCTCTCCAAATTTCTCCTAAATGTTACTTACATCCACCTGGTCCGCTGTCATCTCCACCCCACGAGAGAAGAAGTAATCCCTCAAGTTAAAAATTTCATCTTTCACCCTTCACATAAGACCCCTAGTTCTCGTCTCACTCAGCCCGATGGACAAAAAGCCTGTCAGCATTCACCCCGCGGGACAGAGTTTGGGACCAGAGGGCCTTCCTTCGAAATGGACGTACGTCCCTTTTAGAGCGGAGAGGGGGAGGACTCTCCTGGCCTGGGTTGGTAGACTATCACTCGAAGACGGTGCTCTGAAGTTGGTCAAGTTTGGCTAACTTGGAAGTTTCGGAGGACAACGGAAGGATCGACGGCATCAGCTTACCTGAAGAACTAAACACCTTTCTCTCTCTATCACTACTCAACTCTATACCACGATCTGAACTGAACTTTACTCATCACCGTAAGTCTGTATCCATTTACTCCTAGGATTTAAGAAGCTTGGTTCCTATATTTCCACACTTATATAAATGTAATCTTTGCTAACCTGTTTGATATATCTGAATTTATTTTTACGGGGTCTTTCTTTTGTTACATTTAAAATGGCGATTTTGTTATGTTAATCTGTGGAATGCGGCTTTGTTGTATTTTAACGCTGCAGAGAGTTTGCGCTAACAGTTTGTTTTACTTTAAATGAGATAACCAGATTCTATTAGCCAATGGGTGGTTATGTATCGTTTTGTTTTCGAATGCCATGCTGTATGATATGACTGTGGACTGAGTTTTGGCGGGGAGTCGGGAGGAGAGACGAGGAGGACGGCGGACGTGCGGAGAGGCTCCGGTCGATCACTTCGGGTGGTCCCGAGCCGTGGGTCGACGGAATTCGGGTGGTCGTCTGACGTCGAACTTGAGCTCCAACGGTAGCGCGCGAAGAACTTGGACTTTGATAAGTGTTGGCGCCTTTTTTTTCCCATTACTTTCCTCTCTGTATCAAATGTATATTAATGCTATAGAATTAGTAATATCTATAAAGTGTATGTGTTAAAATTTACTGGGTGTGCTGGCTGATGATTGATGTTTGTGATTGATTCGGGCGACAATTGACCCTGAGGGGAGTTTTGAAGCAGGTGCTGGGCGGGATTTCCCCTAGACATTCACGAGCCAACATAACGGAACGTTACATATAGTACAAAATTCCGTAGTTATCAATAAATAGTATTGGTTAATAGCAATACCAGATTCCAAAGTTTTTCCATTTCTGCTGGTTCTTTAACCCGTCACGGGGTACGTGGCAACCTGCATCCACCTGGTCCGCTGTCATCTCCACCCCACGAGAGAAGAAGTAATCCCTCAAGTTAAATATTTCACCTTTCACCCTTAACATAAGACCCCTAGTTCTCGTCTCACTCAGCCCGATGGAGAAAAAGCCTGTCAACATTCACCCCGCGGGAGAGAGTTCGGGACGAGAAGGCCCACCTTCGGAATAAACATACGTCCCGTTTGAGAGCGGAGAGGAGGAGGACTTTCGCAGGAGTGCGCGATTCGCAAGGGCGACAGGCGACCACTCCGCTCTGACCGGTAATACCCCCCCCCCCCGCCCCCGCATTCTCCGTCTCTGCCACGTCGATCTTCACCTGCGGGAGCTGTGTCTGCGGTGGGTGGCGGAGGGTCCGTGTCAAGGGTTAACGCGAATCTGTGGAAAGTAGGTAGAGCAACGCATGAAATGCCGGAGGAACTCAGCAGATCACGGAGCAGTTCCGGAAGATGGCGGACAGCTGATGGACACGGAACAGTGCGTGTTCCTGCGGTGAATCGGTGTAAGGCACTGCACTCACTGACGTGCTTTCAGGCTTCTGTATCTTCTGCCCGATGGGAAAGGGGAGAAGGGAGAATGTCCGGGGCAGGAGGGATCTTTGATTATGTTGTCCGCTTTTCCGGGGCAGCGAGAAGTGCAGACGGAGTCCACGAACCCTGTGACTTGCTGGACTGGACTGGTTGAGTGATGGTTAGTAAAGATTCGGTTTGCTGAAGGTCTTGTTTCCTTAAAGCTCGACTGAGTGTGAAGGGTGAGAGAGGCTTTTGCGTTTAACCTCAACTCCCTTCTTCCACTCCTTCTCCACTCCCCTAACCGCTCCACTTTTCCACACCCTCCCGTCTCCCAACCTCTTTACGCCTCACTCATCCCTCTCACCTCACCCACCACTTTCCACCACCCGTTAATTCTCCCCCGCAGCCCCCATCTCTCCCTTCTCAATGTATTTACCTTTCTCCTCTCCATTTCCCTCCTCCTCTCCCCACCCCTCCTCCAGCCTCGGCCACTCCATGTCCAGGTCCCATCTTCTCCCTTCCCAAGTTCTTTACTCTCGCCCTCTCTATTTCCTTACCTCCCTACCCCATCCCTCTATCTCTCTGTTCCATATCCTCCTACTCCCCTTCCTTCTCTCTTCCTTCCTTTTCCCCTCCCCTTCCCGTTGCTCCCACTCCGAAAAACACGAAAAACGGGCCATGCGGCTCACCTCATCCATGCTGACAAAGAATCCTATCCACTCGAATCCCATCTGTCTGTACTTGGCCCGGACCCTGCACCTTTCCTATCTGTGTATCCGTCCAACGTGCCTCTTCGGTGTTGCCTGTGCATTTGCCTCAGCCGCTTCCTCTGACAGACATTCCGTAAGATCATGTCATACCGGAGCAGAATTTGGCCATTGTGATGTGCTGGATTGAATTGGTTCAGTGATGGCTAGTATCGATTCGGGGGGCCGAAGGGCTTGCTTCACTTGAAGCTTGAGTGAGTGTGAAGGGTGAGAGAGGCAGAGGGAGCCGGGTGAGCCGGAGACGGTGAGTGAAATGCAGAGCGTTTGAGGATAAAGCAGGAAGACAGTCCCAGAAAACACGGGAACAGGCTATTCGGCCCATCTTGCAGGATCCGACCAAGTTCTCCATCTGAAGTAGTTGTTTTTGCCTCTCTTTGGCCTGTCTCCCTCGTAGCCTTTCCTACCCGTGTTCAACTGTCTTTTAAACATTGATATTTGTACCCAGCCGGTTGTATTTACACAGCATCCTAAGTGTGAACAAGTTGCTTCTCAAGTCCCTTCGAAATATCCCCGCTGTCGTCTTCCAGCGTCTCCCATATGGTCTAGCGGTTAGGATTCCTGGTTTTCACCCAGGCGGCCCGGGTTCGACTCCCGGTGTGGGAAGCAAACGTTTTGGCGCGCCACAGTAACGCGCCGATCAGCGTAGCGTAACGCCTTTGTTGCGAACCGGGTTCTATTCCCGTAAAGTGCAAAAGGAACTACAGACGAAAGAAAAAAAACAAAGTACAGGGGGTCGAGCAGCATCTGTGGAGGCAGGAGTTTCAGGGATGCGAACAGCGACCATTCGCCTTTGACTAGTGACGCTGCCTACTCCACTGGGCTCCTCACAGCATCCAGTTATAGAGCACAGCAGCACAGAACCAGGTCTTCCGGCCCGTTTAATCAATGGCAGCCTGGTGTTTTACCTAGTCCCATCTACCTGCACGGGTAACATAGCGCTCCGTCTATCTGTTCTAACTTTACTTAAATATTACAATTTACCTTGCAGCCACCAGGTTGTTCTACACTCTCACCACCCGCTGAGTGAAGAAGTCGCTCAGTTTCTCCTCCACCAGTTCTCGTCTCAGCCAGCCCACTGGGGGGAAAGCCGGCCAGTATTCACCCCGCGGGAGAGTCTTCACAATCAGAATAGTAGTACGTCCCCAGCAGAGCAGTGATAAGGAGGAAGTTCACAGGAGGGAGCTCGTTGGGTGTCAGACGGTCACTCCGCTTTGAGCCGCCGCCGTCACCCGCGTTCTCTGGCCCTGGCGCGTGGATCTTCACCGGCGGCCGCTCTGTGCGCGGTGGACGGGGGAAGGTGCATGTCAAGAGAAGACAGAAAATGCCGGAGGAACTCAGCAAATCAGGCAGCATCTCCGGAAGGCCGCTGATGTAGATGGAGCGGCCCGTGTTCCTGAGGGCACTGTAGCTACGTGAAAAAGGTCACACCCAATACGGGAGAGGACACCAAATACCACTGGGTTTAATAGGACAGAATGGGGTGTATCCGTGGTATTCATTGCTAATGTCGACTGCGGAGGACAAGTCATTAAGCGTATTTAGAGCGGGGGGATTGATGGTTCTTGATTAGTAAGGGCGTTCGAAGGATGTGGGGAGCAGAAAGGAGAATGGATAATAAATCAGCTGTGATGTAATAGCTGTTCAGACTCGATGGGCCGAATCGTCTAATTGGCTCCTATGCGTTACGTACCTTCATGCCGTTGTATCTTCTGCCCGATGGGAGAGGTGGGAAGGGAGATCCCGGGGGCGGGAGGGATCTTTGATTCTGAGGTCCGCTTTCCCGGTGTCCGTGACGTGCCGCATTGGACTGGTAGGGTGATGGCTGGCATGAGTCCGAGGGCCGAAGGTCCTGCTTCCTGAACGCCTGACTCAGACTGAAGGATGAGAAAGGCAGAGGCAGCCGGGTGTCCCGGAGACAGTGAGTGAAAGGCTGGGCATCCGAGGGTAGAGAGGGTTTCAAGAGCGATTCCTTCGAGCTCATCTGCTTAATTTCTACCTTTAATGTCTTTCTTTTCCTATTTCAGGGGGGATGGCGGTTCTGCTGCAGGCCGTTATCGTGGAGTTCTCCTTCGGGTAAACAAATCCCCACACCACCCAGCTCCTTTATTCCCCACTCTCACCTGCCTATTATTTTCCCCTGGGTCCCCTCTTCCCTCCCTTTCTCCCATGTTTCACTCTCCTCTCCTATCAGATTCCTTCATCTCCAGCTCTTGACCTCCCCCCCCCCCCCAACTGGCTCCACCAATCATCTTCCAGCTAGTCTCCTTCCACCCTGCCCCCCCAACCTTTTCTATTCTGCCTGCTTCCCCTTTCCTTCTCAGTCCTGAAGAAGGGCCCGCGGCTCGTAACGTCGACTGTTCATTCATTTCCTTGGAAGCTGCCTAACCTGCTGAGTTCCCCCAAATTCTTGTGGCGTGAAACTGTACAGAATTTTGATTTGCAGCGAACAGTGAAAGAAAACGGGAAGAGCAAATTGAAAGCAATGTCAAATAATTGTCAAAAATTCAAATATATTTAAAGCTACAAAGTATGTTGTTTCAAGCAACACACATCAAAGTTGCTGGTGAACGCAGCAGGCCAGGCAGCATCTCTAGGAAGAGGTAGAGTCGACGTTTCGGGCCCAGACCTTTCGTCACGACTAACTGAAAGAAGAGCTAGAAAGAGATTTGAAAGTGGGAGGGGGAGGGGGAGATCCGAAATGATAGGAGAAGACAGGAGGGGGAGGGATGGAGCCAAGGGCTGGACAGGTGATTGGCAAAAGGGATATGAGAGGATCATGGGACAGGAGGTCAGGCAGATAGCGAATCTGTGTCAAAATGTGGTCGAAAAGTTGAAGAGCAGAAGAAATTACAGATGGGGAGCAGTGAGAGATCGTTTCACTGAACTCCCGTCGAAGAGAAGATTTAAACTTCTTCAGTGTAGGCATCACCAGAAGAGGCTTCGCAGTAGTGAATTTAAAAACGCAAACACGAGGAAATCTGCAGATGCTGGAAATTCAAGCAACACACATCAAAGTTGCTGGTGAATATTGTTTATTTATTTAATTGTGGTGAAACTACTTGCATCAAAAATTTTAGAGTGTACGTTAGTAGTCCACCTATTCACCACTTGATTGCTTTTTTCACCTTTCTCTGAGATAGACGGGCTTGGTGCAGTGCAAACAGCTCTCAACATCGGCCAGAATATCACACAGAAGGAGTCACAGATCCCCACGTTCAGTAATTTCCAGTTTGTTCCGCTGCTTTGAAAGAGATTCGGTGACTTATTGTTGGAAAGGCCATAAAACAACTTGACTTTTTTGCCACAGTGCAGGGCAGCGTCCAGAGATTTCTTTCTGCACCCAAAAGTCTTTATTTGATTTTTAAAAAAATCTTGGCTTCAGCTCGAAGCTATTTTGGAGCGATAGCAGATCTTCCTCCATCCCCCCCCCCACCCCCCGGTTAATTCCCCGTTACTAGTATTCAAGAATGGATGCACTACCTGATCTGGAATTCGGATCAAGAGATGATCCTGAGTCTTATGCAACTCACCCAGATGAGCATAGTATACTTGAAGATCATCTTCCGATGTTCTTTCTTTCTCTTCCAACTCAGAGAGGCTCGGCAACTGGAAAAGACCACGATGGCAAATGTTGCACTTAAATAGAGTTAAATTGGACAGAAATGCGGAGATGATTTTCAAATGAGTTTCACGTCATTCCCTTGCAATCGAAGATTAGTTATATTAAACTTCACGAATAATTCTGATAAATAAGCAATGTCGTCACTAATATTCTTGAGTTGCTGGCTAAATGAAGCATTTGAGCCTTCAAAAAATTTTCTCTCTCTCTTTTACACGTTAAGTATCTGAAGAAACTTTTGATATCGTCTTTAATATTATTGGCAAGTTTACTCTCGTTTTCCATCTATACCTTCTTAATGGCTTCTTAAGTTGCCTTCTGTTGGTATTTAAAAGCTTTCCAATCCTCTAACTTCCCTCTAATTGTTGGTCTATTATATATCCTGTCTTTGACTTTTATATTGGCTTGAGTTCGCTTATTAATCACGGTTGTCATCTTGTCTTTAGAATACTTCTTCCTCTTTGGGATGCACATATCCTGTGGGTTCCAAATTGCCACCTGAAATTCCATCATTTCTACTCTGCCGTCATCCATGCCAGTGTACTTTTCCAATCAATTCTGACCAACTCCTCTCTCGTTACCTTTGTAATTTCCTTTACCCCAGTGTAATACTGATACAGCTCCTTCTCAAATTTCAGTGTGAATTCGATCATCTATCGGGGTGACCTGATACAGGTGTATAAGATGATGAGAGGCATTGATCGTGTGGATAGTCAGAGGCTTTTCCCAGGGCTGAAATGGCTAGCACGAGAGGACACACTTTTAAGGTGCTTGGAAGTAGGTACTGAGGCGATGTCAGGGGTATTTTTTTTTACGCAGAGTGTGGTGAGTGCGTGAAATGGGCTGCTGGCGATGTTGGTGGAGGCGGAAACAGGAAAGGGAGGGGGGAGGACTCCGGGGTAAAGAGATGAGGAGGATGGAAAGAGGACAAGTGTAGGTGTAGTCCGGTCGGTGGAGGACTGAGGATGAAGTAAGAAGCTAGGAGGTGATAGGTGGAAAGAGCGAAGGGCTGAGAAAGAAGGAATCTGATTGGAGAGGAGAGCAGACTATTGGAGAACGGGAAGAAGGAGGGCGCCAGAGTAGGTGATAGACAGGTGAGGGTAAGAGGTAAGAAGCCAGTATGGGAAATAGTGGGAGATGGAAGCGGGGGGGGGGGGGGTGCAATAAAATACTGGAAGAAGAATTCAATGTTTATACCATTGGGTTGGCAGCTACCTAGACAGAATATGAGGTGTTGCTCCTCCACCCAGAGGGTGACCTCATCGTGGCGGAGGAGGAGGCCATGGGCGAACCTCTCCAAACGAGAACGAGGTTAGGAATCTTCGGCCCGAAACGTCGACTGTAACTCTTCCTAGAGATGCTGCCTGGCCTGCTGCGTTCACCAGCAACTTTGATGTGTGTTGCTTGAAATTCCAGCATCTGCAGATTTCCTCGTGTTAGGAATTGAATTGTTTGTCCACCGGGAAATTCCACTTTTTTTTCGCGGATGGAGCTGAGGTGCTCAACGAAGCGGTCCCCAGTTCATGTCGGGTCTCAGCAATGTAGAGGGAGGCCGCGTCCGGGGCACCGGAAGGGCTGTCAGGACAATTTGGGACCCTGGACGGAGGCGAATGGGTAGATCCAGCATTTCCGTCGCTTGCAGGGATATGCGCCAGGAGGGAGATTGGTGGGAAGGGACAAATAGGCAAGGGAAGCGCGGAGGGAGCGATCCCTGTGAAAAGCAGAAAGCCGGGGTGGGGGGTGGGGGGAGTGGAGGTTAGATGTTTCTGGTGATCGGACCCCATTGAAGATGGTGAAAGTTGCAGAGAAAGATGTGTTGGATGCGGAGGTTCATTGGGGTGGTAGATGAGGACCTGAGGAAGCCTATCCTTGTTAATACGGCGAGTAGATGGGGTATGCGCGGAAGTTTGGGAAATGGAGGAGATGTAGGTCCATGCAGGCGGAGGAAGGTAAACTCGCTCTTCGAGGAATCAGAGCATCTCTGATGTCTTGGAAAGGAAAGCCTCGTCCTGGAAGTAGATATGGTGGAGACGAAAGAATTGGAAAAAAAAAGGAATAGCATTTTTACAGAAAAGCAGGGTGGGAATAGTGATGGCCAGGATATCGCGGGATTAATATAGGAGCATTGAAAATGAGTGGTTGATGGGGATCGATGGGCTGAATGGCCTCGCGGTGTCTCCCTATGACTATGATGGAAACAGGGACTGAAAATTGCAAAGGACCACACGAATTCCTGACGCCAAGAGTAGACAGTTCACCTTCATTCCTCATGAATTCTTTGCCGTAAACTCCCCACCCACTTCTCTCGGACACCCTCCACGCACTTACTCAGTTTGATGCTAAGGTAGGTAGGGAAGGTAACTGTGAAGAGGGGGCTACAGAGGGATAGAGACAGGATAGTGAGCGGGCACCGAACTGGCAAATGGGGTTTGAAGTGTCAAGAGAAATAACAATTAATAAAAAGTTTTTTTTTCCCAAAAAAGTTTTTTATTGTACTGTTTCCACAGAACAACAGAATGCCATGACATTCTATATGTCAGTGATTACAAATCTGATTCTGGCTCCGGTCTGGCCTGCCTGCACCTTCCCACATCTGCCTACACCTTTTCAAGCCTGCCCACATCTACCTGCACCTCCCTGCACGTCTCTACCAAAGGAGCTGTAAGATGCTCCTTCTCTCCGCCAGCCTGCACGATCAGTCACGAGAAACTACGGCGGCAGGTGGTGGATGAGTGGCCGGTGCGCGTCACAGGTCCTGATTGACCATGACGTCAGGGAGACAATCTCTGAAGAATATTGATAATGGCTGGGGTCACCCTTTACTCCATCCCATCACACACTCCCTCTACACTGTCCCGTCACACACTCCCGGGGTCAGACACAGAGTGAAGCACCCTCTACACCATCCCACCACCGTGACATCGCCACCCATCATTGACTCCACCCTACCCACAGTGAGGCGCTGTCTCATTACTGTCACTCTCAATATGCCTTCCAAAGCGTGGCGCTCCCTCTTCACAACCCCTCCCAAAGCATGGTGCTCCCTCTTCACTGTCGTGTAGCGCTCCCTCAGTGCCAGCAGCCTAGTGCTCAGATCTCAGGAGTGGGATTTGTCTGTGCGGGGCTGAAGAGATTGTCTGTGACCTCTCTCCGACCCAGGGGTCACCGGGCAGTGATGGGGAGCAGGAGCTCTGGCTGATTCCCTCTCTCTAACCCAGGTGTCACCGGTCAGTGATAGGGAACAGGATCCCTGGCCGACTCCCCCTCTCCCCCTCCCCATCCCCCTCTTCCCTCCCCCTTTCCCTTCACCTTCACTCTCGCCTCCCCATCTGGCCCTCCCCACTTTCCCACTCCCCTCTCCCCCCGCTCACCTGCTTCCCCCCTCCCCTCCCCCTCTCATGAAAAGAACACCTCTCCAACTGTTAAGCACGGGGGTGGATCGATCATGTTTTGGGCTTGTGTAGCAGCCAGTGGTACGGGGAATATTTACTGGTAGATGGAGGAATGAATTCAATTAAATACCAGCAAATTCTGGAAGCAAACATCACACCGTCTGTAAAAAAGCCAGAGATGAAAAGAGAATGGCTTCTACAACGGGATAATGATCCTAATCACACCTCAAAATCAACAATGGACTACCTCAAGAGGCGCAAGCTGAAGGTTTTGCCATGGCCCTCACAGTCCCCTGACCTAAACATCACCGAAAATCTGTGGATAGACCTCAAAAGAGCAGTGCATGCAAGACGGCCCAAGAATCTCACAGAACTAGAAGCCTTTTGCAAGGAAGAATGGGCGATAATCCCCCAGACAAGAATTGAAAGACCCTTAGCTGGCTACAGAAAGCGTTTACAAGCTGTGATACTTGCCGAAGGGGGTGTTACTAAGTACTGACCATGCAGGGTGCCCAAACTTTTGCTTTGGACCCTTTTCCTTTTTTGTTACTTTGAAACTGTAAAAGGTGGAAATAAAAAAGTTTTCTTGTTTAAAATACTAAAGAAATATGTCATCTTTAACTTTATGCCTTTTGGAAACCAGTTCATCTTTTACTCGCTTAGCTATTCACAGTAACAGAAATTTTGACCAGGGGTGCCCAAACTTTTGCATACCACTGTACAACAAGACGGACACTACGGCCAAATTACTGAGAAACTATGACGGTTAAGTATTTCAGGATAAAGCAGAAAGATGGACCCAGAGAACGCGGGAACAGGTCCTGAGGCCAATGTGTCCGATGGACCGGTTGGTTGTTCAGCAGAAGCAGTTCCTTTGGCCTGCATCCCTCGAAAGGTTTCCCTTCCGTGTCCAAGGATCTTTTAAAGTTTAAAATTTAAACAATTGTTACTCGACACGGCCATCAGACTGATTAACCCACGCTGACTTATGTGTATTTCTATGCTACATTGTATCCTTTTTGCCAATCAACTTTCCAGCTCTTAGCTTTATCCCTCCCCCTCCTATAATTTCAGATCTCCCCCATTTCCTTCCCACTTTCAAATATCTTACTATCTCTTCTTTCAGTTAGTCCTGACGAGAAGACCCGGCCCGAAACGTCGACTGTGCTTCTTCCTGTGAATGCAGTCTGGCCAGCTGCGTTCCACCAGCGTTTTGTGTGTGTGTGTCGCTTGAATTTCCAACATCTGCAGATTTCCTCCTGTTTTCAATTCAGTTCAGTTCAAATTTACACACCGCCCTCTGTGTGAAGAACTTGTCTCTCAAATTACATTGTATTTCCGCCGCGTTCTGTCGTCATCTCCCATATGGTCTAGCGGTTAGGATTCCTGGTTTTCACCCAGGCGGCCCGGGTTCGACTCCCGGTATGGGAAGAACTTTTTTTTTTGGAGTGACACGGTACTGCCACCCGGGTTCAATTCGGAGAAGGAGTTTGTGCGTTCTTCCCCTGACCGCGCCGGTTCGGGCAGCGCGGCGACACTTGCCGTCCCGCCCTCGATGTGCACGTGACAAATAAAGCTAATCTTTAAACCTATGCACTCTCTTGGAAACTCTCGTGGTCCGGGGTGAGAAAAGGACTGTGACTATGAACAATTCTATACACCTCTATAAGGTCTCTCCTCAGCCCTAGGGAAACAGCCGCAGGCAGTCTAGCCTCTCCTAGATTTCAGTTCATGTAACATCCAATGTTTTCGCATCCTCTCCAACGTAATCACATTCTTAAAAAGATTCTGGGATGGGTTGTTCTGAATCTTTTATGTTCAGAAGACACACTAGCAGAATAATGCAATTTGGCCCATCGAATCTGCTAGCCATTTCATTATGGCTGAGGTACTTCCCCTCTCTAGTCCATTCCCCTGCCCTGTAACCTTTGTCGCCCTTATTAATCAATAAGCTTCTTCTTAAAATATACACAAAGGTATCGCCTCCACAACTGCCTGTGGCAATGAATTCCACAGATTCACCACCCTCTGGCTAAAGAAATCTCTCCTCATCTCTGTTCTAAAGGGAAGTTCCTCTATTTCGAGGCTGTGCCCTCTGATCCTAGGTTCCCCCGCTCCGTCCTCTCCTTCTCGTCCTTTCGATATTCTGAAGGTTCAAGAGGCAGAGAACGGTGTGGGTATGAAACCCGGGACCGTGTGTCCAGACCTCTGTCACACACCCACACTAACGTCTATTGAAACTCAGCTTTTTTTTTGTGACGTCTATCAGACATAGGAGATGGTGGGAGAGAAGGAAAGTCTATATTTAACGGAGATCAACAACCTCTATTGAAAAGCTAAAGTCAGATGTATCAGTACTACAGTGGAGTAAAGAGGACTACAGAGGCTTGAGAGAGGAGTTGGCCAGAATTGACTGGAAAAGAACACTGGCAGGGATGACGGCAGAGCGAGGATGGCTGGAATTTCTGGAAGTAATTCGGAAGGTATGTCCCAAAGAGGAAAAAGTTTTCGAAAGGCAAAGTGACGCAACCGTGGCGAACAAGACAAATCAAAGCCAACACAAGAGCCAAAGAGAGGGTATATAATCGAGCAACTTAGCGGGAAGTTGAAGGGTTCGGAAGCTTTTAAAACCAACAGGAGGTAAGTAAAAAGTCATTAAGAAGGAAAATATGGAATACTAAAGTAAGCTAGCCAATAATACCGTCGTCGTCCTGGCTATCCCTTCGTCCGCCCGTTCCACCGTTGAGGTCTTGGTTGGATTGTTCTTTGACAGGGACCTCACCCTCGACCTTACCGCCATGGGTGACCCTACCAGGAGCATAGCTCCAGACGGCATCGCTATCGGAATCTCAGGACCACAGAAGCTTCTCCACCGCGACAAGGTGACAATCCACGGAGAAGAACCAATAACACCAACGGTTTCTTCAGATGCACAAAGCGTAAAAGAGAGGCGCAAGTGGATATTGGATTGCTGGAAACGATGCTGGAGAGGTAGTAATGGGGGGCAAGGAAATGGCGGACGAACTGAATAAGTATTTTGCATCAGTATTCACTGTGGAAGACACTGGCAACATGATGAAAGTTCCAGGAGTCAGGGGTCTTGAAGTGTGTGAAGTTACCATTATTAGAGAGAAGGTTCTTGGAAAACTGAAAGATGTGGAGGCAGGCAGGTGACCTGGACCAGACGGTGTACACCCAGAAAGAGGAGGCTGAAGAGATCATGGAGGCATTAGTAATGATCTTTCAAGAATCACTAGATACTGGAAAGGTTCCGGAAGACTGGAAAATTGAAAATATCACTCCACTCTTCAAGGAGGGAAAGAGGCAGAAGAAAGGAACTATAGGCCAGTTAGTCTGACCTCAGTGATTGGGAAGATGTTGGAGTCGATTGTTAAGGACGTGGTCTCAGCGTATTTAGGAGCACGTCATAAAATAGGCCAGAGTCAGCATGGTTTCCTCAAGTGAAAATCTTACCGGACAAATCTGTTGGAATTCTTTAAAGGAACAACAAGTAGAATAGACAAAAGAGAGTTGGTTGATGTTGTGTACTTCGAATTTCGGAAGGTATTTGACAAGGTGCCATATATGAGGCTCCTTAACAAGCTACAAGCCCATGGTATTACAGGAAAGATTATAGCATGGATAAAACAGTGGCTGATTGGCAGGAGGCAAAGAGAGGAACAAAGGAACCTTTTCTAGTTGGCTACCGGTGACTACTGGTGTTCCACAAGGGTCTGTATTGGGACCAATTCTTCTTATGTTGTATGTCAATCATTTGGATAATATAACTGATGGCTTTGTTGCAAAGTTTGCAGACTATATGAAGACCGGTGGAGGGCAGATAGTTTTAAGGAAGTAGAGAGCCTACTGAAGGACTTAGATTAGGAGAATGGGCAAACAAATGGTAGATGGAATACAGTGTCAGGAAGTGTATTGTCATGCATTTTATGAGAAGAACTGAAAGGGTTGATAATTTTCTAAATTGGGAGAAAATACAAAAGAAAAATGAGGTGGAAAAAGGACTTGGGAGTCCTTGTGAAGGATTCCCTAAAGGTTAATTTGCAGCTTGAATCCGTGGTGAGGAAGGCAACGGCAATATTAACACTTATTTCAAGAGAACTAGAATCTATAAGAAACGGTGTAGTGTTTGAACTTTATAAAGCACTGGTGAGGCCTCGGAGCATTGTGAGCAGGCTTGGGCCCCTTATCTTAGAAAGGATGTGCTGAAATTGGAGAAGGTACAAAGAGGGTTCATGAAAATGATTCCAGGTTTGAACTGCTTGTCATATGAAGAACGTTTGATGGCTCTGGACAGTACTCACAGGAACGCACAATCGAGTAAATGTGGAGGAGATGTTTCCTACGGTGGGAAAGTCGAAGACCAGAGGACACAGACTCAGAATTGAAGAGCGTACTTTTAGAATTGAGATGAGGAGGAGCTTCTTTAGCCAGAGAGTGGTGAATATATTGAATTCGTTGCCAGAGGCAGCTGTGGAGGCAAAGACTGTATGCATATTTAAGGCAGAGGTTAGAACGTAGAACATAGGATAGTACAGCACATTACAGGCCCTTCGGCCCACAACGTTGTGCCGACCCTCAAACCCTCAAAGCCCTAGCTCCCTTAATCTCTGATCATAATGCATACTCTCTAAACCAGGCAGCATCCTGGTAAATCTCCTTTGTACCCTTTCTAATGCTTCCACATCCTTCCTATAGTGAGGCGACCAGAACTGGACACAGTACTCCAAGTGCGGCCTAACCAGAGTTTTATAGAGCTGCATCATTACATCGCGACTCTTAAACTCTGTCCCTCGACTTATGAAAGCTAACACCCCATAAGCTTTCTTAACTACCCTATCCACCTGTGAGGCAACTTTCAGGGATCTGTGGACATGTACACCCAGATCCCTCTGCTCCTCCACACTACCAAGTATCCTGCCATTTACTTTGTGCTCTGACTTGGAGTTTGCCCTTCCAAAGTGTACCACCTCACACTTCTCCGGGTTAAACTCCATCTGCCACTTGTCAGCCCACTTCTGCATTCTATCTATGTCTCTCTGCAATCTTCGACAACCCTCTACACTATCTACAACACCATCAACCTTTGTTTCGTCTGCAAACTTGCCAACCCACCCTTCTACCCCCACATCCAGGTCGTTACTAAAAATCACGATGGCTGATAGTTTCTTGATTGGTCAGGGCAGGAACTATTCTCTCTATATTGTGTGGCTATACATACCTTAAATACCATCTATAACTTTGCTGTCAATACAACCATTGTTGGTAGAATCTCAGGTGGTGACGAGAGGGCGTACAGGAGTGAGATATGCCAACTAGTGGAATGGTGTTTCAGCAACAACCTGGCACTCAACGTCAGTAAGGCGAAAGAGCTGATTGTGGACTTCAGGAAGGGTAAGATGAAGGAACACATACCAATCCTCATAGAGGGATCAGAAGTGGAGAGAGTGCGCAGTTTCAAGTTCCTGGGTGTCAAGGTCTCTGAGGTCCTAATCTGGTCCCAACATATCGATGCAGTTATAAAGAAGGCAAGACAGCGACTATACTTTATTAGGAGTTTGAAGAGATTTGGTATGTCAACAAATACACTCAAAAACTTCTATAGATGTACCGTGGAGAGCATTCTGATAGGCTGCATCACTGTCTGGGGTATGGAGTGGGGGGGCTGCTGCACAGGACCAAACGAAGCTACGAAGTACCCAGGACATCTTCGAGCAACGCTATCTCAGAAAGGCAGTGTCTATTGTTAAGGACCCCCATCATCCAGGGCATGCCCTTTTCTCACTGTTATCATCAGGTAGGAGGTACAGAAGCCTGAAGACACTCACTCAGCGACTCAGGAACAGCTTCTTCCCCTCCGCCGTCCGATTCCTAAATGGACATTGAACCCATGAACACTTTTTAAATATACAATTATTTCTGTTCTTGCACGATTTTAATCTATTCAATATGCGTATACTGTAAATTAATTTACTTATTCATTGATTATTTTACTATTTTCTTCTTCTTCTAGATTATGTATGGCATTGAACTGCTGCTAAGTTACCAAATTTCACGACACATGCTGGGGATAATAACACTGATTCTGATTCTGAAAGCCGAGATTGGGGCTGAGAGGGGAATTGGATCGGCCATGAGGAAATGGCGAAGCAGAATCCATGAGCCAAATGGCCTAATTCTGCTCCTGCTTCTTATGGTCTTGCGGTCATATGGATAAGCAGGAAAATGGCAATGAAGAGCAAGGTGGCATGTCTGAAGGACTATTGACCTGTGGCTCTGACATCAATTGCTATGAAGTGCTTCGAGAGATTAGTTATGGCACACCAACCACAGCCTATCGGTCAACCTCGACGCTTTGCAATTCGCCTACCGGAGCAACAGGTCAATGGCAGATGCCATCTCTCTGGCCCTACGTTCCTCCTTAGAACACCTGGAGAATAAAGACGCATACATAAGGCTCCTTTACATTCACTACAGCTCTGCCTTTAATACCATCATTCCAAATACAGTAAACTGATTTCTAAGCTCCGGAACCTGGGCCTTAGCACTCAGATCTGCAGCTGGATCTTCAACTTCCTCACAGACAGGATCCAGGCTGTAAAAATAGGGGACAAGCTCTCCTCTACAAACACTCTGAGCACCGGTGCCCCACAAGGCTGTGTACTCAGCCCTCTGCTGTACTCACCGTACACCCATGATTGTGTAGCCAAGTTTCCATCAAACTCAATACTGTATATAAGTTTGCTGATGACACAACAATTGTAGGCCGTATCTCGGGTAATGATGAGTTTGAGTACAGAGAGGAAATTAAGAACCTGGTGGTATGGTGCGAAGACAATAACCTATCCCTCAACGTCAGCAAGACGAAGGAATTGGTTGTTGACTTCAGATGGAGAAGCGGACCGCACGACCCAATTTACATCGGTGGTGCGCAAGTGGAACAGGTCAAAAGCTTTAAGTTCCTCGGGGTCAATATCACAAATGACCTGACTTGATCCAACCAAGCAGAGCTCACTGCCAAGAAGGCCCACCAGCGCCTTTACACCCTGAGACAACTAAAGAAATTTGGCCTGTCCCCTAAAACCCTCACTATTTTTTATAGATACACCGTAGAAAGCATTCTTCCAGGGTGCATCACAACCTGGTATGGAAGTTGTCCTGTCCAGCACTGGAGGAAGCTGCAGAAGATCGTGATCACGGCGCAGCACATCACACAAACTAATCTTCCGTCCTTGGACTCACTTTACACCGCACACTGTCGGAGCAGTGCTGCCAGGATAATCAAGGACACGACCCACCCAGCCAACATGCTTTTCGTCCCTCTTCCCTCCGGGAGAAGGCTCAGGAGCTTGAAGACTCGTACGGCCAGATTTGGGAACAGCTTCTTTCCAACTGTGATAAGACTGCTGAACGGATCCTGACCCGGATCTGGGCCGTACCCTCCAAATATCCGGACCTGCCTCTCGGTTTTTTTTGCACTACCTTACTTTCCCTGTTCTATTTTCTATTTATGATTTATAATTTAAATTTTTAATATTTACTAATTTTAACCATTTTAAATATTTTAAATATTTAATATTTGTAATCCAGGGAGTGTAAAGCGCAGAATCAAATATCACTGTGATGATTGTACGTTCTACTATCAATTGTTTGGCGACAATAAAGTATAAAGTATAAAATCGTTGGATAAAGTAAACGGTCTAAGAGCATTTCTCCGCCAGGGATGAGGGCATAGATTTAAAGGTTAGTTTTATTTGTCAAAAGTACTCCGAAACTTGTAGGAAATGCGTCGTTTATGTCCAATTTACTGGCGGGCAGCAGGTGTCGCCACGTCTCCGGCTCCAACGCAGCCCGCCCACAACTTACTAACCCGAACCGAACAGGATACAGGAGAAAACCCACGTGGTCACGGGAGGAACCCACACATTCCGTTCGGAAATTGAACCCGGGTCTCAGTACCGTGTCGCCCCAAAACGTTTGCTTCCCATACCGGGAGTCGAACCCGGGCCGCCTGGGTGAAAACCAGGAATCCTAACCGCTAGACCATATAGGAGACGCTGAAATATAACAGCGGACATGCAAAGGTATTCGAAAGGTAACTTCACACAGATGCTGAGGTGGGACTTCAGTAAACTGCATACAATAACCATCTTTAAAAAGCATTTCTAAATACATATTAAAGCCCCTGGTTCCCCTTGGCTGCGCAAGTCTCGGCAAGAGGACCTCCGTCCCCGCCGACCACCGGAGATTGAAGCGCTCTCTTACCCGAAACCCCAGTTTGTGTGGTTGCTGTGTCATTTGCTGCTCTGTTACAAATTAGTGCCGCGAAATAATAGATTGCACACCGCAAACGATTAATAGATTATCTTTGCCATTCTTCATTTCACTAAAGTGTTAGCAAAGAAAAGAACAAATAAAAATGTTAATGAAACACTCAAATGTACGCAGGTTGGAGCTGACAGTTTCTCCACAGGCACCGATCTCGGCCCTGGCTTCGTTAACTCACGGTCCCACTTCATGTCGAATCCTACGATATCTTCTCTCCTGCATCGTCCCTCTTCATCTCCCCTCGAACAACAGCCCCAAGGCCGACCTTTTTGTTCCTCACCAGAGAAACCTCCCCTTAATCGGACCATCCTAATTCGATGGTACACATTTCTCCTCTTCCCTTATCTGCACCATAACCAAAACAAGCTGAAAACAGGACAACACACATCAAAGTTGCTGGTGAACGCAGCAGGCCAGGCAGCATCTCTAGGAAGAGGTACAGTCGACGTTTCAGGCCGAGACCCTTCGTCAGGACTACCTCTTCCTGGAGATGCTGCCTGGCCTGCTGCGTTCACCAGCAACTTTGATGTGTGTTGCTTGAATTTCCAGCATCTGCAGAATTCCTGTTGTTTGTGAAAACAGGACAGACTGCTCTTACAGAACTGAAAAAAACGACACACATAGAGCATAACAGTAGTACAAATATGAACAAGGGAGTTACATATATGAAAGGTTTCTCAGGGTTTTTTCTGGCCGTAGTCTCTGCCATCTTTTCTCATCTTTACTCTCCTGTGGGTGTTTTAGTACGGAGGGATATGTACAAGGTGAACACACGAAGTCCTTTACCCAGGGTTGGGGGACTGAGAGTCAGAATGCATAGATTTAAGAGCCTAAAACATAGGAAAAGATCTAGGCTATTCGGCCCATGAAATCTGTTAACCTTTCCATCATGGCTGATTTATTATCCCTCTCAAACCCATTCTCCTGCCTTCTCCCTGTAACCTTTGCCGATCCAACCAATCAAGAACCTGTCAACCCCGGCTTTAAATATACCCAGTGACCCGGCATCCAGAGCCGCCTGTGGCAATGCATTCCACAGATTCACCATCCTCTGTCTAAAGAAAATCTTTGTCATCTCTGTTCTAAAAAGGCGTCCTTCTAATCCGAGGCTGTGCCCTCTGGTCCCAGACTCCCCAGCTGTAGGAAGCCAATCCTCCACATTAACTGTATACATATTCAGTAGATTCCACCCCCCAACCCCATCCCACGTTCTTCTAAAGCGCAGTGAGTACAGGCGCAGAGCCCTCTAGGATAGTTTCTATCTTGAACGGGCCTCAGGACTTCAGGAAGGTGTAGATAAACCATCCTCCCTCTGCGAATACATTGCCTCCTCCGTTGGGAGAATTAAGCGCACCAAGTTCCCGGGAGTTCTCATCACAGATGACCTCACCTGGTCCCTTAATATCACCTCCCCGAACAGGAAGGCACATCAGCGCCTCCACTTCCTACGAAGATCGAGGCAAGCGAGGTTCTACCTCACCATCAACCCACCCCACCAACCCCGCCCCAGATCTTAAATGTGTTTTACAGGAGCACCATGGAGAGCATCCTGACAAGCTGCATCTCCATCCGGTCTGGGAGCAGCCGAGCATCGGACCGGAAGTCCCTACAAAGGACTGTGAGAACGGCCGAGAGGTTCATAGGGGTCTCCCTACTGTCCATCGGGAACATTTATCAGGAGCGCTGTGTACACAGGGCCCTCAGTATTATCAAGGATCCCACCCATCCATCCAGCATCCTCTTTGACTTTCTACCATCAGGCAGGAGACTCCGATGCATAAAGACAAGAACGGTCGGGATGGGGAACAGTTTCTTCCCTCAGGCCATCAGGCTTCTGAACTCCCTGCCACATCGCATTCAAAGTGTCACTGGTTAATCTGTACCGTACCTGGTAATATTTAATTTATACACTTCAGTTTGTTATTTATGTGTGATTCTCCTGTGGATTTTATCCTTATTGTGTGTTATGTATACTGGTCTGCTTTACACCCTGGTTCGGAGAAACGTTCTCTCGTTTCTATATCCAATATATGATTATATACGGTATATACAAGTATATAATTAAATGACAATCAACTTGACTGGACTTCAACTCGGTTCTACCTCAATGTGTTGGTGTGATCGGTACGAACGGCGTGTCGGAGAAAGTTTCTCCCTGAACCTCGGCACGCGTGACAATGATAAACATTACCAATCACATTCAGAGTTCAAGATCGCTCCTTCTCAGTCTTCAAGGCTCAACGTCAAAGCAGAAAGTACATTTTATTATCAAAGTGCGTCCTGTATCTGTCGGCCGAGATTCACTTTCTTGCGGGCATTCTCAGCAGAACAAAGAAATACAGTAGAATCAGTGTGAAGCTACACACAAAGACACACAACTAACGTACACAAGGAGATAAACTTGACACATACAGAAAATAAACATATCATACCAATAAATAAACAAACTGATAATAAATAAACATATAATGTATAGATAGATAGGCAGATAAATAAATAGATGAATTAATACTGGTAGAGAAATGGATAGATAGCGGGAAAGAGATGGATAGATAGATATATAGACAGTTACAGACAATCCATAAAACGCAACGTACAAGTAACCTTGCAATAAATAACGAACCGCTTCCTCCTTCATCTGAGACTCGTTGTCGGTGGGGGATATGCAGTAGGCGCTGCCACCCACCAGCCGGGTGCAGGAGTTGAGAGGCAACTCACTGGCGCCTCCGGCGGTACAGCAACAGTGACCCACGAAAACGGCTGCTTTCCAGAGCGGGAGTCGAAACCCGGCCGCCTGGGTGAAAGCCAGGACTCCTAACCGCTAGACCAATAGACCAATAGACAACAGACAATAGGTCCAGGAGCAGGTCATTCGGCCCTTCGAACCATCACCGCCATTCACTGTGATCATGGCTGATTATCTACAATCAGTACCCCGTTCCTGCCTTTTCCCCATGTCGCTTGACTCCGCTATCTTTAAGAGCTCTATCTAACTCTTTCTTGAAAGCATCCAGAGAATTGGCCTCCACTGCCTTCTGAGGCACAGCATTCCACAGATCCACAACTCTCTGGGTGAAACAGTTTTCCTCAACTCCGTTCTAAATGGAGTTCTTATTCTTAAACTGTGGCCTCTGGTTCTGGACTCCCCCAACATCGGGAACATGTTTCCTACCTCTAGCGTGTCCAATGCCTTAATAATCTTATATGTTTCAATCAGATCCCCTCTCATCCTTCTAAATTCCAGTGTATACAAGGCCAGTCGCTCCAATCTTTCAACATATGACAGTCCCGCCATCCCGGGAATTAACCTCGTGAACCTACGCTGCACTCCCTCAATAGCTAGAATGTCCTTCCTCAAATTTGGAGTCCAAAACTATACACAGTACTCCAGGTGTGGTCTTACAAGGCCCCTGAACAACTGCAGAGGGACCTCTTTGCTCCTATACTCAACTCCTCTTGTTATGAAGGCCAACATGCCATTAACTCTTTTCACTGCCTGCTGTACCTGCATGCTTACTTTCATTGACTGATGAACAAGGACACCTAGATCTCGTTGTAATTCCCCTTTTCCAAACTTGACACCATTCAGATAGTAATCTGCCTTCCTGTTCTTGCCACCAAAGTGGATAACCTCACATTTATCCACATGAAACTGCATCTGCCATGCATCTGCCCACTCACCCAGCCTGTCCAAGTCACCCTGCATTCTGATAACATCCTCCTCACATTTCACACTACCACCCAGCCTTGTGTCATCTGCAAATTTGCTAATGTTACTTTTAGTCCTTATATCTAAGTCATTAATGTATATTGTAAATAGCTGTAACAGAAGAGACCAGTCGTCTTTTGGCCACTGTAGGCTCTGAGCACCCTTCTCAAAATGCTGAAAGTATTTATCTTCATCAAATGGCGATCTTCATCAAATTGATGTCTTCATCAATTTAACTTCCCGACTGGCAACAAACTTATTCCTGGAGCCGGAAATTTTTCTGCTTTCTCCCTCTGATTGTTTTTTTTTTTTCGCAGCTTCTAATCTAAGCCTGTCTCGCTCGAACCTTAGTTGTTCCAGCCGTAACTGAACCTCTGGGTTTTCCGGTTTACTTTCAGGAAACAATTCTAACACCCCCTCTTTAAACACCCTCCTAGATACATAGCGCTCAGCTATTCTCCTCTGAATCACTGCCGTTCTCGTAGCCTGCTTTGCCACAGTAAGTTCCAGCTTTCTGGCAATGGCCAACAAGCCGTCCTTTCATCCCCTAATGCCTCAGGGTCTGGCGATGCCAGAAATTCATCAATATCCATTGCTGCTGGTTTCCACACACAAGTCAATCAAAAGGGAAGTACTGTCATGGTCAGGTCTGTGAAGTCCGTATTCCGGTTCACAGTCCGGTCCATCGACCCTTGCTCCAGGTTTTCCTATCTACCCTATTTCTGTCCTTGTTGAGCTAATTGAGGCAGCTGATGCTCGTTGGGGCTGCTGCATAAATACCTTCAGAGACCCGGGCGTGGCTGCTGGATTATTCTTGTCCTTACTCCTTGTATCCCTTCCTCTGCCTTCTGTTTCCTCGCCTGAAGCCCTGCCTTGTCTTGCCGGTAACTCTCGCCTCGCCTGAAGCTTTCGTCTCACCTTGCTTTGCCAGAAGCCTTGCCTTGTCTTGCCGGTAACCCTCGCCTCGTCTCGCCTGCAGTCTTGTCCTGGAGCCGCCCTGTGCATAGCTCCCTTCCTGTCCCCTGTCTCGGCCCAGGTAAGCCAGGCCGTCTAGCTGTTACCTGGGGTTGGTTCTGTCCCTTCCTGTCCCTTGCCTCCGCTCAGGTAAGTCAGGCCGTCTTGCCGTTACCTGTGGTTGGTTCTGTCCCTTCCTGTTCCTTGCCTCTGTCGGATGGTGATCCGCGCCCCGCCCAGGAAATCCGCGCGCTGCCTTTGCTAGTCCTGACGAAGGGTCTCGGCCTGAAACGTCGACTGCACCTCTTCCTACAGATGCTGCCTGGCCTGCTGCGTTCACCAGCAACTTTGATGTGTGTTGCTTGAATTTCCAGCATCTGCAGAATTCCTGTTGTTTGTTGTAGAAGTTAACAGTATTATGCTTGTGTGTGTGGCTCCCAAACTATCAAGTTTAGGAACAATCCTTAAACTCTTAGGATTCAGATGGCAAAGTAGGAATGTCCTGTAATCCACGGAATAAATGAGTGAGGGGAGAGATTTGTAAATCCACGTTAAAACGTAGAGAGAAAGCAATTACGAAAGATTCCACAAGTTCCACGCTGGGTAAGTAAATAACAGTCGCCGAAGATCTTGTCTGTCGAGACGTTCGGAAATCCACGTCGAAATATCACCAGGTGGCAGTCACGAAATATCCCTTCCAAAAGGGGTGTAAGGGGTTTCTTCTTTTTACTGCGGAGGCTAATGAAAATGGCTTCTTTGTTATGTTATAGTTAAAATGTCTTCCCTGTGATGTTCACTGCGGAGAGAGTGGTTCTTTTTCTAGCAGTTTGTTTGGGTTATATTATTGATAAGGGGAAGTACGAACCAATGGGTGTCCATGCTATTCTTTTTGTGGGTGATATTCTGTCTCATATGGCTGGGAACCGTGTGGTTTGAGGGACTTTTCAGGAGGAGACCCGGAGAGGAAGGACGTGCCGGAAGCGCTCTGGTCGACCACCGTGGATGATCCCGAGCGGCGAGTCGAGGGGGTCGTTGGGGATCGCTGGGTGAAGAGAAGACCCCGTTATTTGAGCTACAACTTGCGTGCACGAAGAAGTTGGACTTTGGTAAGTCTGGGCGCCGCCTTCTTTCTCTTGTATATTGTATCTTTATTAATCTCATAGTCCCAGTAAGATTTATAGAGTGTAATCTGTAAAGTGTACATTGTGTGCTGTCTGATAATTGATGTGTGAGGTTGTATCAGGTGTCATTACACAGCACCGACACAACCGTGAGACACCGGTTGGCGGGCGGATGGTGTTTCCCCGAGATAAACACAAGCGATAGAACTGAGCGTTACAGGGGTTGGCACATAACACACCCAAATCCGGGTAAGGGGGAACAGCAGTGGTCCCACAGGATGCTCCAACAAACATCCACATACGGATTTTACTAAGTGACAGTCACACATTCAATAGACGGTGTGCCGTTGACCATCCCAATCTTTTGGGCATGGGAAAGTATCAGACGTTACCCATTTTAAACAAGCTCCCACTGACAGCTTGTAGTCCAAAGTCTCTCTGTGTCTCTGTGTCTCTCTCTCTCTCATTTCACGGCGAGAGGGGAGACCCTAATTTGCGTGATCTTCTGCCGCTGTGGCCCATCCACTTCAGGGTTCGATGTGTTGTGCGTTCAGAGATGCTCTTCTGCACACCGCTGTTGTAACGTGTAGTTACTTGAGTTACTGTCACCTTCCTGTCAGCTTGAACAGTCTAGTCATTCTCCTCTGACCTCTCCCATTAACAAGGCATTTTTGCCCACAGAACTGACAATCTCTGAATTTTTTTTTGTTTTATTGTTTACTGCACCATTTCTCTGTGAACTCGAGAGACCGTTGAATGTAAAAATCCAGGAATATCAGCAGTTTGAGATACTCAAGCCACCCCATCTGGCACCAACTATCATTCCACAGTTAAAGTCGTCGTGACTATATTTCTCCTCCCCTCCCCCCCCCCCCCACCCTCCGCATTCTCAACAACACACACTGAATGCTGGAAGAACTCAGCAGGTCAGGCCGCATCTATGGAAAGGATAAAACTTTTAGCCTCAGGCTCTTCACCAGGACTGGATAGGAAGGAGGGGGGAGGCACTAGAATAAAAAAAAAAAGCTGAGGGGAGGGAAAAGAGTACAAGACGGAAGGGGATAGGTGTGGCCAGTTGGTGGGGGAGGGATGACGAAGTAAGAAGTTGGGAGGTGATAGGTGGAAAAGGTAAAGGGCTGGAGAGGAAGGAATCTGATAGGAAAGTGGAGCATGGGAGAAAGGGGAGGAAGAGGGGCACCAGGGGGAGGTGGTAGGCATGTGAGAAGAAACGTTCAGAGGCCAGAGTGGGGAATAGAAAGAGAGGGAAGGGGGGGGGGAGGAAAAATACCAGAAAAAGAAATTGATATTTATGCCATCAGGCTGGGGCCTACCCCGACGGAATATGAGGTGTTCTTCCTCCAACTCGAGAGTGGCCTCTTCGTGGCAGACCTCTGAAGGGGAACGGGGAGAGGAATTAAAATGGTTGGCCACTGGGAAATTCTGCTCTTTGTGGATAGAGCGGCGGTGCTTGATATTCATGTCGGGTCTAAGCATTGTAGAGGAGGCCATATCAGGAGCACCCGATACAATAGACGACTCCAATACATAGGCAGATAAGGTGTTGCCTCCCCTGGAAGAACTGTTGGGGACCCTGAATGGAGGGGAATTGGGGGGTGCGGAGGTGAATGTGCATGTGTAGCATTTCTGTCGCTTGCAGGGATTCGTGCCAGGAGGGACAAATGGACAAGGAATCACGGAGGGAGAGATCCCTTTGGAAAGCGCAGACTGGAGGGCCGAGGTTGGATGTATTTGGTGGTAGGATCCCACTGAAGATAGCAGAGAAGTGTGGAGAATGGTGCGTTGGAGGCGGGGGCTCATGCGGTGGTCGATGGGGACAAGAGGAACTCTATGCCAGTTAAGGTGGCGAGAAGATGGGGGTGAGTGTGGATATCTAGGAGATGGGGGAGATGTAGATGGTTGCAGGAGGAAGGGAAACCCCGTTCTTTGAAGAAGGAAGGTATCTCTGATCTCTTGGAAAACTAAGCCTCATTCTGGAAGCAGGCGGGTGGAGATGAAGGAATTGAGAAATGGGGATATCATTTTTACAAGAGTCATGGTGGGACGAGGTATAGTCAAGATGGCCGAAAACTAAAGTAGGATGAGTGTACATGGGCGATTGATGGGCTGAATGGCCTCGCTGTAAATTCCTATGACCATGATTGGATCAGGGGTTGAAACTTCCAAAGGACCACACGAATCCCTGACGCCAAGATTAGACAGTTCACGATCATTCGAGATGAATTCTTTGTAGTAAACTCTCCCCACCGCACCCGTCCCCCTACACACGCGCCCCTTCTCTTGGATACCTTCAATGCACTTACTAAGTTAGGTGCCACGGTAGGTAGGGAAGGTAACTGTGAAGAGGGGGCTACAGAGGGATAGAGATAGGATAGTGAGCGGGCACCGAACTGGCAAATGGGGTTTGAAGTGTCAGGACAAATAATAATTTTTAAAAACTTTATTTTTCAAATGCTGAGGAATGCAGAGCCCAGAGGAGGAGAGGGATCCCAGGGTGTAATTCACACAGGACACACTGGCCCACACCTGTCCACACGACCACACATAAGCCCATACCCTTTTATCTTCTGCACTGTTTATTTATTTATTAAGTCTTTGTTTTGTACTCCTCCCACAAAACAACAATTTAATGCTGTACAGTATGTTAGTGATGACAAATCTGATTCTAGCTCTGATCTGCCCACGCCTTATCACATCTGCCCACGCCTTATCACATCTGCCCACGCCTTATCACATCTGCCCACGCCTTATCACATCTGCCCACGCCTTATCACATCTGCCCACGCCTTATCACATCTGCCCACATCCGTCCAATGCTGTTTACACCTGTCTGCATCTGACTACACCTTCCCACACCTGAACACACATCCCAAACTTTCCCATATATGTCCACATCTTCCCACACCTGCACACATCGCCCTCCCTGCCCATAATCTGGCCACTCTTTCCCACAGCTTCCTACGCCTGCACACACAGCCCATATCTGTCCACAGCTTCCCTCAGCTTCCCACACCTGCACACATCGCCCTACTTGCCCATATCTGTCCACACCTTCCCACATCCTCCCACACCTGCACATATCGCCCTACCTGCCCGTAGCTGTCAATACCTTCCCACCTCTTCCCACACCTGCACACATCTCCCACACCTGGCCGTATCTGTCCACGCCTTCCTATATCTTGCCACACCTGCCCTCACTGTATGGAGAGAGACGTCCAGCCGACACCGAAATCTGATGCTCAAAATGTCTCTTTTAATGAGATTATGATTTATAATTACAGAAATTGAAAGGCAGCGGAAGCCGTGACCATCACATTTGGCGCCCCATCTCCGCTACGAGCCCTCCTTGCTGGGGTCACATTTCCGCTCACTTCCGCCTGCGTCCGTGGATCCACACTTCTTTTAACAACGGACGAATGTGTCCGTCCCCGTCCTGTTTCCAACGGAGAAAGACACAGGTGAGTAGAGACACGAGTCAGTGGAATTGGGAACATTCAGTTCCGCGTTTCACAGTGTGATGAAGGCTGGAGAATTCCCGCTTCATTTCCCCTGGTCACTTTATGTAATTGTCACATCGGAGTCCGGGTAACTTCAACGTTTCCACCCAGTAATCCCAAAACAGGGAGTTGTGAGGCAGGCAGAAGGGGTTAGAGTGAAACTCCCTCTTTGCTGTCGTATCACACACTCGTGAGGTCAGACACAGAGTTAAGCTCCCTCCACACCGTCCCATCACACACTCCCGGGGTCAGATACAGCGTGAAGCTCCCTCCACATCGTCCCATCATACACTCCCGGGGTCAGACACAGAGTGAAGCTCCCTCTACACTGTCCCATCACACACTCCCGAGATCAGACACAGAGTGAAGCTCCCATTACACACACCCAGGGCAGGAACAGCTGAGGCTACGGACAGAGTCTCGGACTAACACCTTGGTGAATTACGATGTCACCCGTCCCATGTGACCGGGCTCCTGGAATTCTGGGCCCTCTCTCTCGGTGCGGAACATTTCCCAGCCGTTTGCACCGGAGCTGAATCCTTGCTGAGTAGCCGCATTTCAAGTTGGAATCCCTCCATTTCGGCAGCGCCTTTCACCAGCCAAGGGTGTCCTGGAGTTTGTTGTCACTCTCTCTCTTCCCCCCCCCCCCCCCCCCCACCGCCCCTTCATCAGGACGGGACTCACTGCTCAATGTCTCCCCTCTCATTCCCATCCCCGCCCCCACCCTCACCACTTCTCCCACTGTCGGCGCTTCCCTAACACCGACACTCCCTCCGCTCTCACCACCCACTCACGCAGCTCGACCCTCACCCCTCATCCATCCACCTCTTTACAACGCTTCATCTTCATCCGCCCCTCCCATAGGGCGACGCTGCCCACCCCTCACTGACCCCTACACCCCCGCCCACTGTACGACGCTCACTCACTACCCCTTCCCTAGGGTGGCGCTTCCTCTTCACAGCCCCTCCCATGGCGCGGCGCTCCCTCGCACAGTGCAGCACCCCCTCAGTGCTCAGATCTCAGGGGTGGGATTTGACCGCACGACCCCGTGGATTGTGGCGCGGTGAACAGTCTGGCGCACGGTCCCCTGGATCTGCGCGTCTACCCAAGAGATTCAGAACTTACCGGGTCGCCCCCCAGTTGCTGTCAACGGGGGAATTTGATCGGAGTAACCACATGCTCATCAAAGTATCGTTTCCATTTATGACAAACATCTGTCCGGTCCACACTGTGACACTCCCCCGGACCGAATCTGAGCACAGAAAGTATTTTAAAATACTGTTGCTACCGTCCCTCAGTACAGGCCCTGTCGTAACACAGGCCCTCCCGCAGTGCAGCGGTCCTACATTGTGACACTTCCCCCGCATCACTCCTCTGATAGCGTGACAGTCTCTCAGTACCTTGTTCAAAAATGGTAGTAGGGATAGTCCGGGTAATTATAGACCAGTCAGCCTTACATCTGTGGTGGGAAAGCTGTCGAAGAAGATTCTTAGAGATAGGATCTATGGGCATTTAGAGAATCATGGTCTGATCAGGGACAGCCAGCATAGCTTTCTGAAAGGCAGATCGTGTCTAAAAAGCCTGATAGAGTTCTTTGAGAAGGTGAACAGGGATATAGATGAGGGTAGTGCAGTGGATGTGATCTATATGGATTTTAGTAAGGCATTTGACAAGGTTCCACGCGGTAGGTTTATTCAGAAAGTCAGAAGGCATGGGATCCAGGGAAGTTTGGCCAGGTGGATTCAGAATTGGCTTGCCTGCAGAAGGCAGACGGTGGTAGTGGAGGGAGTACAGTCAGATTGGAGGATTGTGACTAGTGGTGTCCCACAAGGATCTGTTCTGGGACCTCTACTTTTCGTGATTTTTATTAACGACCTGGATGTGGGGGTAGAAGGGCTGATTGGCAAGCTTGCAGACGACACAAAGGTTGGTGGTGTTGTAGATAGTTTAGAGGATTGTCAAAGATTGCAGGGAGACATTGATAGGATGCAGAAGTGGGCTGAGAAGTGGTAGATGGAGTTCAACCCGGAGAAGTGTGAGGTGGTACACTTTGGAAGGACAAATTCCAAGGCAGAGTACAAAGTAAATGGCAGGATACTTGGTAGTGTGGAGGAGCAGGGGGATCTCGGGGTACATGTCCACAGATCCCTGAAAGTTGCCTCACAGGTGGGTAGGGTAGTTAAGAAAGCTTATGGGGTGTTAGCCTTCATAAGTTGAGGGATAGAGTTTAAGAGTCGAGATGTAATGATGCAGCTTTATAAAACTCTCGTTAGGCCACACTTGGAGTACTGTATCCAGTTCTGGTCGCCTCACTATAGGAAGGATGTGGAAGCATTGGAAAGGGTACAGAGGAGATTTACCAGGATGCTACCTGGTTTAGAGAATATGCATTATGATCAGAGATTAAGGGAGCTAGGGCTTTAGTCTTTGGAGAGAAGGAGGATGAAAGGAGACATGATAGAGGTGTACACGATATTAAGAGGAATAGATAGAGTGGATAGCCAGCGCCTCTTCCCCAGGGTACCACTGCACAATACAAGAGGACATGGCTTTAAGGTAAGGGGTGGGAAGTTCAAGGGGGATATTAGAGTAAGGTTTTTTTACTCAGAGTGGTTGGTGCGTGGAATGCACTGCCTGAGTCAGTGGTGGAGGCAAATACACTAGTGAAGATTACGAGACTACTAGACAGGTGTATGGAGGAATTTAAGGTGGGGGCTTATATGGGAGGCAGAGTTTGAGGATCGGCACAAAATTGTAGGCCGAAGGGCCTGTACTGTGCTGTACTATTCTATGTCTATGTACTGCCCCTCGCACAGCAGGGCGCTCCCCGCTCACCTCCTCTCCCACAGTGTGTCGCCCCCACCTCGCGCTCCCTCTTCAGACCCCCATCCCACAGCATGGCATGCCCTCGGTTTTGACGTCCTTCCCACAGCGCTGCGCCGCCTCGGTGGCGCCCCCTCCCACAGGACTGAGAGAGACTCAGTACTGCCCCCCCAACACTGCGCTGTCTCCCACCCGCGGGGGTGCGTCACTTCAGAGGGAGACGGAGAGACAGAGGGAGGGAGCCGCAGTGCCCCGGGAACTCGGGCAGAGAACGCGTGGATTAGCAACGTACCTGAGGTCCACTTTACCACAAACCCAAAGGTCGGCTGCTCGATATCGACTTGGAATCCGATTAGATCCCCTTCAACCTGCTGCCTAACGCTGGACACTGCGGATTTGTAGGTGCCTGTCAGGGTCCCGTCCTCGTTCATCATGATGTTCGCCATCGAATTCAGTTCATTAATCCAGCAGCCGGCCAGAGTCGGGACCTGAAATCAAGGTCACCTCATCGCATCTCGCCGGTCACCAGCAACTCCGTAGCGCCCACCTTTCAGGTAAATCCCACAGTTTATCAGGGCCAGCGACGCAACCTTAAGGTGCAGTCACCACTGGTGTGGAGGAAGCACTGGGGGGGGGGGGGGGGGAAGCATTCTACACAGCATGATCCCAGAGACTGGGTACAGCCGCAACCCTGCCGAAGGAGTTCCGGCTGTCTGTCTTTCGGCGCGGAGCCCAGGTCACAGAGGGCTCGCAGTCGCAACCGGACTCGATAGATCCAGGAGTAGGAGGCGAACTTAACAATTCTCTGTGACTTCCGCGTAAGGACCCTGACTGATCTCCCCTCTCTCTAACCCAGAGGTCACTGACCAGTGACGGGGAGCAGGAACCCTGACTGATTCCCTCTCTCTCTAACCCAGGGGTGACCTGTCAGGGATCAGGAACCTTGGCATCCGTTTCGAAGGCAGTTAATCACCAACGCAAATAGGAATCAATTGCCCCTAATTTTCCCGCAGTAATCCCATTTCGACGACTTACCACAATGGAACAAAAGGCACTGACGATGCCCAGCGCCAACAGGAGACTCAGGCGGGGAAGGTTGCGCAGCATGATGTCACCTCCGATCTGAGACGGAGAGCGCAGGTGCCAGGTAATATACCCTGCCCAGGTGGATTGTGGGAAATAGAGCGCAGGGTGGGTATGATGATTGGGCGATTGAGAAACCACAAATATAACTGTACAGAAATGTATATTTCTGGATAGTATATATGGAGGGTTGTGGTCCAGGTGCAGTGCGATGGGTGTAGGCAGATTGTGGTTTTGGCACGGACTTGATGGGCCGAAGGGTCTGTTTCTGTGGTCTACTTCTCCATGACTCTATTTCCAAGTTCTGCAGAATCACTGCTGCTATATTTTTTTTAAATAGTTCATATCTATTTCACCCATCTGCTCCCCCCTTCCCCCGCCCCACACACACACTGCTCCAATCACGAACAGGAACGGCACGGCATCTGAAAACGCCAAACTGGCGTTGATCTTGAAGTGCACCTTGGCACTGAGTCTGGGGTCAATCGGGCATTCATTGCGTCTGGATTTGGGGCAGGGTGGCGGCAGTGTTCCAAGATTGCCGACGGCACTAAACGGGGCGGTGTTGTCAGCAGGATCGGGGTCACTGGGTGAGGAGTGGGGAGGTTTGGGAAGGGGGGAGCAGAAAGGTATCAATGCAACGAAGAAAGGATAAGCGGGGGTTCAAAAAGATATCTCTACGATCTCCATCCGCTTAGCCCCCTGTCCTACTCACTTTACACTTAGGACTGTGAGACTAACTACAGTTCCAAACCCATATTTAAGTTTGCTTCCGACGTCGACTATGCATTGGATGCTTGCCAGAGTTCATGCGTAGTTTTTCACTGATTCCATTGTAATGCTTTGTTCTATTGTGAATGCCCGCAAGAAAATGAATTTTGGGATTGCCGATGGAGAATTCTACATAGTTTGATGATCAGTTTACTTGGAACTTTGATAATGAAGGCGCGGCTGTTCCCACCGGCAGAAAGGAGCTGGCGGAGTTCTATATAGGCCGGAGTTCGATCAGGAAACGTGGGTCTCACGGGATCTCTGCGTCCACTCACTTGGTTTCGTTGGGGTCGATTGCAAGAGGTTTAGAGTACAGGGGCGAGGGCCTTCCGCCCCCTCCCCAATCCCAATCTTAGAACGCCCCACATATAACCATATATAACCATATAACCATATAACAATTACAGCACGGAAACAGGCCATCTCGGCCCTTCTAGTTCGTGCCGAACTCTTACACTCTCCTAGTCCCACCGACCTGCACTCAGCCCATAACCCTCCATTCCTCTCCTGTCCATACATCTATCCAATTGAACTTCAGCGACAACATCGAACCTGTCTTAACTACTTCTGCTGGAAGCTCATTCCACACAGCTACCACTCTGAGTAAAGAAGTTCCCCCTCATGTTACCCCTAAAATTTTGCCCTTCAACTCTCAACTCATGTCCTCTTGTTTTAATCTTTCCCACTCTCAATGGAAAAAGCCTATCCACGTCAACTCTATCAATCCCCATCAAAATTGTAAACACCTCTATCAAGTCCCCCCTTAAACTAACACGCTCCAAAGAATAAATACCTAACTTGTTCAACCTTTCTCTGTAACTTAGGAGATGAAACCCAGGCAACATTTTAGTAAACCTCCACTGTACTCTGTCGATTTTATTGACATCTTTCCTATAACTCGGTGACCAGAACTGTACACAATATTCCAAAGTTGGCCTTTCCAATGCCTTATACAATTTCAACATTACATCCCAACTCCTGCACTCAATGCTCTGATTTATAAAGGCCAGCATACCAAATGCTTTCTTCACCACCCTATCCACATGAGATTCCACCTTTAGGGAACTATGCACCATTATTCCTAGATCCCTCTGTTCTACTGCATTCTTCAATGTCCTACCATTCACCATGTCTGTCCTATTTTGATTAGTCCTACCAAAATGTAGCACCTCACATTTTTCAGCATTAAACTCCATCTCCATCTCCATCTCCCAGCAGTGAGGTGCCGTCTCACGCCGACTGTTGCTCCTGAGCTCGGCCATTTTGAGAACAGTGCGATCCCACGGACGACGACGATGCACAAGCCCCTTCCTAGGGGTAACGCAGCGCCCCCTAGGCATTGCCAGCCTGAACCCGCGTCACTGCCCCGGTGAACGTTCCTGCACCCCTTCACTGTGAAACGTTGTTTTTTAATAACTCCGTTTCTCTCCGGATTTGGCAAGAAGCGTTTATTCACCCCTCCCCCTTAAACAGAGGAGAGATTCTGCAAGTGCCGGAAATCCGGAGTAACAGACACCAAGTGCTGGAGGAACTCAGCAGGTCAGGCAGCATCTATGGGGAGAAATAAAATGTCCGTGTTTCGGATCGAGCCCCCTTCCTCGGGGGCCCCTAAACTGGGCCTTGGTTCGAAGCGTCGACTCTTTATCCCCCCGCCCCCCGCATAAACGCTGCCAGACCGGCTGTGAGGTTCTGCGTATTTCTTTTTCCCGCTTATCGTGGACCACCCTCCATCGCGCTGCGTGTCACTGCGGCCCTGCTGGGACGGGGGCCCCAGGAGGTACCGCAGGCTCTAGCAGCAGCGGAAACGTACATCACCACCCTGCCCCGTCCCATAGCGAGCGAATTGCACCGCTCCCCCCCCACCCCAAACACATACTCGTATATCTCATTCTAACAAGCTGCGGATAGGTTCTCCTTCAATGAGGCGTGCAGACTGGAATGAGATTGTACGTGGACTCCGTGGCCAAACAATTGCAATCACTGGGGGGTGGGGGTGGGGGTGGGGGGTGGGGGGAGGTGTTGAAGGAAATTTGGAACGCCCCCAGAGGAGCTTTTCCTGTTCTTACAGTTGCATCGCGGCTTGGCACGGCAAACTGCACGGCAAAGACAGCAAGAATCTGCAGGGAGTCATGGACACAGTCCAGATCGTCACGGAAATCCGCCTCCCCACCATTGGAGTCCGCACTCTACTCAAATAAAAAAGTGCTGGGGGAGACTCGGCAGCTCAGGTCAGCATCAACGGACTGGAATAAAAGAATCGATGTTTCAGGCCGAGGACCCTCGTCAGGATGCTTCATCAGGGCATGAAGAGTCCCGGCGCGAAAGGTGGCCTGCTTGTTCCGCTCCGTTGGTGCTGCCTGGACATGTCGAGCTCCTCCGGCGTTTTTTTTTCGATTATGAGAACACTCAGTTCTCTTTGATTGTCATTTAGAAATGCATACATGCATTAAGAAAGAATATAATGTTCTTCCAGAGTGTCATCACCGAGAACAGGACAAACGGAAGACTAACATTGACAGAACCACATAATTATAAAATATAGTTACAGCAGTGCAAAGCAATACCGTAATTTGATAAAGAACAGACGATGGGCACGGTAAAAAAAAAATCTCAAGTCCTGATCGACTCCCAAGTCCCCGATAGCAGGCGGCAAAAGGGAGAAACTCCCTGCCACAAACCTCCAGGCACCGACATCTTGCCGATGCATTAGAAGTACCCGACCACAGCCGACACTGAGTCCGTTCGTCCGAAATCTCGAGCCTCCGACCAACCCCTCCGATACAGCCTCCCGATACAGCCAGCCTTCGACCTCGTCCCGGCCGCTGAAACAAGCAAAGCCGAGGATTCGGGTTTTTCTGCTCTGGAGTTTCCGGTTACCACACAGTAGCAGCGGGAGCGAAGCGGGCGTTTCAGAAGTTTTCCAGATGTTCTTCCGTTCTCTCACGTCCGTCTCCATCAAATCAGGATTGTGCACGGTCCCCTACTTGACAGATTACAGATATCATTCACTGGAGAGGACGCGCGAGCTGCCGTCGCGCCGTCATCTTCTCCTCCTCCTCCTTGCGCGCCTTGTTCGCGATTTCCAGCATCTGCAGAATCTCTTGTGTTTATGGTCTGCAGGTCCTGCTGCCTCGGTAGAGCAGTCAGTATAATCCGCTCACCCCAGACATTTTCCCTTCATCCCTCCCTCTCCCTCATCGGGCCGAAGATACACGGACCACCGGGCTCAAGAACAGCTCAAAAACAACCTATTCATTAACTTTCAGGGATTCTACATATTGTGTTTGAAGTTATTTATTTTATCTATCTATTAATCAATCAATCTATCTATCTACTTGGCTATCTACCTATCGGCATACCTACCTACCTATCAATCTGCAGTGCCTGAGAATAAAAAGGTATTCACCCCTCCTTGGAAGTTGTCATGTTTTATTGTTTTACAACATTGAATCACTGGATTTAATTTTGCTTTTTGACATTGATCAAACAGAAAAAAACCCTTTCGTGTCAAAGTGAAAACAGATCTCGACAAAGTGATCTAAATTAATTTGAAATATAAAACATAAAATAATTGATCGCATAAGTATTCGCCCCTTCAAGTCAGTATTGAGTAGATGCACCTTTGACAGAAATTACAGCCTTGAGTCTGTGTGGATAGGTCTCTAACAGCTTTGCACATCTGGACACTGGAATTTTTCCCCATTCTTCTTTACAAAACCGCTCAAGATCTGTCAGACGGCATGGGGATCGTGAATGAACAGCCCTTTTCAAGTTCAGCCGCAAATTCTCAAATGCATTGAGGTCTGGACTCTGACTTGGCCACTCCAGGAGATTCACACAGAGAGTAGTGGGAGCGCCCGGCATAGATCAGGCGGGAGGACAGAGAGAGAGAGAGAGAGAGAGAGAGAGATAGAGAGAGAGAGAGAGAGAGAGAGAGAGAGAGAGAGAGAGAGAGAGAGAGAGAGATACGATATCGAAAACTCTGATTTGATGGAGACAGACGTGAAAGCACAGAGGAACATCTGGAGAAATTTCTGAAACGCAAGTTCGCTGCTGTTGTTACTGCGCAGTCGGGAATCTTCCGGAGGGAAGGTCTCAAAATCTCCGGCTTTGCCTGCTGTTGGCGACCGAGATTGAGGTCGAATCGTTCGGACAGAGATGGCGCTCAGTACTCGGTGTCGGAGAACTGATCGGAGGCTCGAAGTTTTTGGACGACTCAGAGTCAGACTGCGGTCGGGCATGGCAGGGAGAGTTTTTCTTCCTACTCCCGTCCGCGTGACATGTGGGACATTTGAGAGACTTTGAACTTTTTACTGTGCTCATGGACTGTTCTTCATCAAGTTATGGTATTGTTGCGCTGTTGTAACTATATGTTATAATTATGTGGGTTTGTTAGATTTTTCAGTCTTGGTCTGACCTGTGTTTTGTGATATCACACCGGAGGAAATATTGTATCATTTCTTAATGCATGCATTATTAAATGACAATAAAAGAGGACTGCGTGTCTTCATAATCTAAATGTACTCCGAAACATACAGGAGGTGCGTCGCTTCCGGCGACAAAGCGCCTGCCCACACCTTAATAACCTGAACCCGCGTACTTTGGGAACCGGTGGAACGCATATGGAAATGCCCCGAGTCTCAGTACCGTGTCGCCCAAAAACGTTTGCTTCCTATACCGGGAGTCGAACCCGGGTCGCCTGGGTGAAAACCAGGAATCCTAACCGCTAGACCATATGGGAGACAATGAAGCATGATAACGCAAATAGAAAGAGAGTTGAAAGACAACTTTTTCGCACAGAAGTTCAGTACGGTTACGTTTAAAAAAAATCGAAATGGATAGGAAAGTTTTCTCAGCTTATTTTTGTCCGTAGTCTCTGTCTTGATTTCTCAACTTTACTCTCTTGTGGGTATACAAGTACGGGGGTTATGTGCAGTGTTAACACAAATAGACTTTTAACCAACATTGAGGACGTGGGACCCAGTATGCGTAGATTTAAGACCATGGGCGCATAGGAGCAGGGTTAGGCCATTCGACCCATCGACTTTGCTAGCCTTCCCATCACGCCTGATTTATTATCCCTCTCAACCCCATTCTCCTCCTGCACAGGACTGAAAGAAGCTGCAGAGGGTTGTAAATCTAGTCAGCTCCATCTTGGCTACTGGCCTACAGAGTACCCAGGACATCTTCAGGGAGCGGTGTCTCAGAAGGGCAGCGTCCATTATTAAGGACCTCCAGCACCCAGGGCATGCCCTTTTCTCACTGTTACCATCAGGGAGGGGGTACAGAAGCCTGAAGGCACTCACTCAGCGATTCAGGAACAGCTTCTTCCCGTCTGTTATCCGATTTCTGAATGGACATCGAACCCAAGAACACTATCGCACTTTTTAAAATATATATTATTCTGATTTTACACGATTTTAATCTATTCAATAGACGTATAATGTAATTGATTTACTGATTTATTTTTTCTACTATAATTTGTATTGCATTGATCTGCTGCTAAGTTAACAAATTTCACGACACATGCCGGTGATAACAAACCTGATTCTGATTATTAACATTTGACATTTTCCCTAAACGAGAACCTATGAAACTCGGCTTTACATACAGCCACAGCGGGCTGTGGCAACGAATTCCACCGATTCACCGTCCTCTGTCAAAAGAAATTCCTCCTCATCTCTCTTCTAAAAGGACGTCCTTCTATTCTGAAGCTGTGCCCTCTGGTCCTAGACCTCCAGCACCACCACCGCCCCCCCCCCCCACTCTCACCCCCGCCTACTACAGGAATTCCCCTCTCCACGTACACTCCACCGGTATTCGATATATTTCCACGAGATTCCTCCCCCCTCATTCTTCTAAACTCCAGTACAGGCCCAGGGACCTCTAGGACAGCTTCTGTCCCACTGTTATCAGACCCCCGAACCGGCCTCTCATACACTGAAACCACCAGACCAGCACCAATCCCACCGCATTCACCCACCTTTACCCTTGCACTCTATCTGTCTGCCTGCACTGCACTTTCTCTGTAACTGTAACACTTTAGTTTGCGTTCTCTTATTGCTTTGGACTTCGGGAAGGTGCAGGTAGCCCATCCCCCATCTGCGAATCCATGCCTCCTGCGTAGAGAGAGTTAAGCGCACCAACTTCCCGGCAGTTCCTAACCTGGTTCCTTAATTTCACTTGCCTTTGACTATTGCAAAAGTTTGGCTCCACTGTCCACGTACACCCACATTCCCGCCTGCGCGCCTCGCTGAACCAGAGCCCACCCCCAATTTTTTTTTTTAGATTATGAGAACACTCAGTCCTCTTTTATTGTCATTTAGAAATGCATACATGCATTAAGAAATGATACAATGTTCCTCCAGAGTGATATCATAGAAAAAAAAATAAACCAAAGACTAACAATGACAGAACCACATAATTATAACATACTGTATAGTTACAGCAGTGCAAAACAATACCATAATTTGATGAAGAACAAACCGTGGGTACGGTAAATGAAGTCTCAAAGTCCCCGATAGCAGGCGGCAAAAGGGAGAAACTCCCTGCCATAAACCTCCAGGCACCGTCAACTTGCTGATGCCTTGGAAGCAGCTGACACCGAGTCCATCCATCCAAAAACTTCGAACCTCCGACCAGTCTCCCGAGCGCCTTCGACTTTGCCCCGGCCGCTTAAACAAGCAAAGTCGAGGATTTGGGGCCTTCTGCTCCGGAGATACCGGTTACCATACAGTAGCAACGGCAGCGAAGCGGGCATTTCAGAAGTTTTCCAGATGTTTCTCATGTTCCTCTCCATCAAATCAGGGTTGTGCACGGTCCCCTACTTGACAATTACAGATATAATTCACTGGAGAGGCCGCGCTGCTGCCGTCGTGCCGTCATCTTCTCCTCCCCTTAGAGTGGGAGATGCCTGCGCCTGGGGCAGAGTCGGTCAGTTGTCGGGGAGAGGGGCAGGGGGTGTACATTTCTGTTGCTGCCCACGTCCCGAATGACTCCAGATGCCCCCAATCCCATCTGTTACGTCTCCAAGGCCGCCGTGACACGCGGCGCGATGGAGGGGTGTCCACAAGGCCATTAAACAGGGAAAAAACACGCACGAGAAATGCCAGAGCAGCTCAGCTAGTCAGGGGGCATGTATAGGAAAGGATTAAAGAGTCGATGCTTCAAGCCAAGACAGTTTCATATCCTCTCATATCCCTTTTGCCAATCAACTTTCCAGCTCTTAGCTCCATCCCTCCCCATCCTGTCATCTCCTCTCATTTCAAATCTCCCCCTCCCCCTTTCAAATCTCTTACTAGCTCTTCTTTCAGTTAGTCCTGATGAAGGGTCTCGGCCCGAAACGTCGACTGTACCTCTTCCTAGAGATCCTGCCTGGCCTGCTGCGTTCACCAGCAATTTTACGTGTGTTGCTTGAAATTCCAGCATCTGCAGATTTCCTCGTGTTACCGTTTATCCGGGTTCGGCCCGAAGAGGCACACAACTTGCTAACACCCGAACCCGAGATTTTGGGAACCGCAGAAAGGGAAGAACGCACAAACTCTTTCCGGAAATCGAACCCGTTTCGTCCCAAAGCATTCGCTTCCCATACCGGGAGCCTGGGTGAAAACCAGGAATCCTTATGAAAGGCTGGTCAGGTTTTTTTTGGCCATATCTCTGTCTTCTTTTCTCAACTTTACTCCCGGTGATTCTTTTATGGTCCTGTAAGTACCAGACCCACACAGGTTTTATGTACATACGCTCATAGTTTTTTACCTCGTGTTGGGGAACTGAGAACTAGAATGCTCAGATTTAAGACCGTAAAATATACGGGCAAATAGGCCATTCGGCCCGTCGAATCTGCTAGACTTTCCTTCATAGATGATTTATTACTCCTCCCTACCCCCATTCTCCGGTCACGTTAACACGACGCTCTTCCTAATCAAGAACCAATCGACCTCCGCTTTAAATATATCCAATAACTTGGCCTCCACAGCTCTCTGTGGCAATAAATTCCACACATTCGCCGCCTGTCTAAAGGATTTCTCGTCATCTCCAAGTCTTTCTATTCCGAGGCTGAGCCCTCTTGTCCTAGTCTCCCCCACTATAGGAAGCCAACTCCCCCTCCACAATTCACTGTATATATATTCGGTAGATTTCCAAGAGACCCCCCCCCCCCCACGTCCTCGTTCTTCTAAACCCCAGTGAGTACAGGCCCAGAGCTCTCTAGGACATCTTCTATCCCACTGTTATCAGACCCCTGAACCGGCCTCTCATGCACTGAAACCACCTTCAATCCCACCTCATTCACCCGCATTCTACCCTTGCACTTCACTTGTCCGCCTGCACTGCACTCTCTCTGCAGCTGCAACACTTCATTCTGCATTCTCTTTTCACTTTGGACTTCAAGAAGGTGCAGATAAACCATCCCCCCTCTGCGAATACATGGCTCCTCCTTTGAGAGAATTAAGCGCACCAAGTTCCCGGGAGTTCACATCACAGATGACCTCACCTGGACCCTTAATATCTCCTCCGTGAACAAGAAGGCACATCAGCGCCTCCGCTTCCTGAGAAGATAGAGGCAAACGAGATTCTACCCCAACCCTACTCTCCCAACCCCGTCCCAGATCTTAACTGTGTTTCACAGGAGCACCATTGAGAACGTCCGGACAAACTGCATCCCCATCTGGTCTGGGAGCAGCCGAGCATCGGACCGGAAGTCCCTACAAAGGACTGTGAGAACGGCTGAGAGGATCATAGGGGTCTCCCTACCATCCATCGGGGATATTTATCAGGAGCGCTGCGTACGCAGGACCCTAAGTATTATCACGGATCCCACCCATCCATCCAGCATCCTCTTTGACTTTCTACCATCAGGCAGGAGACTCCGATGCGTAAAGACAAGAACAGACAGGCTGGGAAACAGTTTCTTTCCTCAGTCCATGAGGCTTCTGAACTCCCCGCTGCATCGCATACAAAGTGTCACCGGGTTATCTGTCCGTACCTGGCAATATTTAATTTATGCATTTCAGTTTGTTATTTATGTGCGATTCGCTTGTAGATTTTATCCTTATCTTCATAAGTTATTGCGTGTTATGTGCTTTACACCCCGATTCGGTGAAACGTTGTCTCGTTTCTATATCCAATATATGGTAATATACGTTATATACATGTATATAATTAAATGGCAATCAACTTGACTTGACTTCAACTCCGTCCCACCTCAATGTGTTGGTGTGATCGGTACGGACGGCGTGTCAGAGAAAGTTTCTCCCTGAACCTCGGCACGCGTGACAATGATAAACATTACCAATCACATTCAGGGTTCAAGATCGCTGATTGTCAGCCTTCAAAGCAGAAAGTAGATTTTGTTATCAAAGTGCGTCCTGTATCTGTCGGCCGAGATTCACTTTCTTGCGCGCGTTCTCGGCAGAACTAAGAAATACAATGGAATCAGTGTGAAGTTACACACAAAGACACACAACTAACGTACGTAAGGAGATAAATTTGACACATACAGAAAATAAACATATCATACCAATAAATAAACAAACTGATAATAAATAATCATATAATGTACAAGTAGATAGGCAGATAAATAAATAGATGAATTTGTCCTGGTAGAGAGATGGATAGATAGATAGATGTTCTACAGAGGCGTGGTTGAGAGTGTGCTGACCTTTTGCATCACAACCTGGTACTCCAGCTGCAGTGCTGTCGACAAAAAAAGTCTTGCAGAGGGTGGTTAGGGGAGCAAAGAAGGTTATTGGGGTCTCCCTACCTTCTGTCCAAGACCTCTTTCAGAGTCGATGCCTCCAGAAGACAGGGTACATCATTAAAGACCCCTCACACCCTCTCCATGAACTGTTTCTTCTTCTGCCATCAGGCAAACGTTACAGGAGCATCAAAACTAAAACCACAAGGCTACTAAACAGCTTCGTCCCACAGGCAGTCAGACTGCTAAATAGCTGCTCCACCTGACTCCGCTTTTGGACACTTTTAACTTGCACTGGACACTTATAACTGATTTTAACTGACGTGTGGCTGTTGTGTTTTACTATTTATTGTGATTGCACTGTTCCTGGGAAACGCTGTCTCATTCTGCCCTGCAGAGCTGATGTACGGTTAGAATGACAATAAAGTTTTTTGGATCTTTGAATATATAGACAGTCGCAGACAATCCATAAAACGCAATGTACAAGTAACCTTGTAATAAATAACAAGCCGCCTCCTCCTTCATCTGAGACTCTCTGTCGGTGGGGGCAATGCGGTAGGCACCCACCAGCCGGGTGCAGGATTTGTGAGGCAACTCCCTGGCGCCTCCGGCGGTACAGCAACAGTGGCCCACGAAGACGTTTGCTTCCCAGAGCAGGATTGCTCTGGGTGAAAACCAGGAATCCTAACCGCTAGACCAGGTAGAAGCTGGCGGGGAAAAAAAAGCGGAAGTATGTGGGATTTGAGGGGCAACTTGCTGCCTCTCCTCCTGCCCCGCCACCCCCCCCGCTACCCCCGGCAGGAAGGCGGCCTTCAGAATCTCCACCTCCCACTTTATCTTCATCTCCCGCGACAACTCCATGTATCAAAAGGTGCCATCCAACACGCCGGTAACGAAACAATCCAGAAAAAAGTAGGAGACGGGACGGCTGCAACGGGATGAACCCCGCGACCGAAACGGAGAAGGAGAGGGGGGGGTGAGAATGTTGGAAAGAGAGGGTTCGGGTAAGTAGCTCTCCACACCACCCCACACCCCACACACCCTACACCAGGGTACGGAAGTTTCCTAGAGAGGGCAGAGGATTAAAATTGAGCTTTACTTGTCACAAGTCAATCGAAACGTACCGTGAAATGCGTCGTTTGCGTCAAATCAAATCAGAGACACTGTGCTGGGCTGGGAGAGCTGCGATTGTCTGCCTGGTCTTCGGTGTAGTATTGTTCCAGTGCCGCTGGAAAAACGTGTACTTCCCATACCGGGAGTCGAACCCGGGTCGCCTGGGCGCAAACCAAGAATCCTAACCGCTAGACCGCATGGAAGACAGTGGAAGATAACAGAGGAAACATGAGGGGGTTTGAGAGGCAAATTACTGCTTACCTGTGGACTTGGATAGGAGAAAGGTTTCGGGTGATACAGGCCAAGAGCAGGCAAAAGGAATTACTTCAGGTAGACACCTTGGTAGACCGGACGTATTGTACCCGTGTCCTCTGCTTTATCCTCAAATACTCTGCACTCAGAGTTACTCGGGGTTTTATTCTTTGTTCCGTAGTCTGTGTCTTGTTTTCGCATCTATACTCTCGGTTATTCATGTGTGAGTCCATCAGTATGGAGCGATACCCATTTTATAGTGTGAACACGCCGAGCCTTTTACGCAACGCTGGGCAACTGGACGCGCAAGAGTGAGATACGCCAACTAGTGGAGAGATGTTGCAGCAACAGCCCTGCACTTAACATCAGTAAGACGAAAGAGCTGATTGTGGACTTCAGGAAGGGTAAGACGAAGGAACACATGCCGATCCTCATAGAGGGATCAGAAGTGGAGAGAGTGAGCAGTTTCAAGTTCCTGGGTGTCATGATCACTGAGGACCTAATCTGGTCCCTACATATCGACACAGTTATAAAGAAGGCAAGACAACGACTGTACTTCATTAGGAGTTTGAAGAGATTTGGGATGTCAACAAATACACTCAAAAACTTCTATAGATGTACCGTGGAGAGCATTCTGACAGGCTGCATCACTGTCTGGTATGGGGGGGGGGGCGGAGGGGTTACTGCACAGGACCGAAAGAAGCTGCAACGGGTTGTAAATTTAGTCGGCTCCATCTTGGGTACTAGCCTACAAAGTACCCAGGACATCTTCAAGGAGCGGGATCTCAGAAAGGCAGAGTCTATTATTAAGGACCCTCAGCACCCTTTTCTTACTGTTACCATCAGGAAGGAGGTACAGAAGCCTGAAGGCACACACTCAGCGATTCAGGAACAGCTTCTTCCCCTCTGCCATCCGATTCCTAAATGGCAATTGAACCCGTGAACACTACCTCATTTTTAAATATACAATTATTTCGGTTTTTGCACGATTTTAATCTATTCAATATGCACGTATCGTAAATTTATTTATTTATTTATTTATTTATTATTTTAATATTTTCTTCTTCTTCTAGATTATGTATTGCATTGAACTGCTGCTAAGTTAACAAATTTCACGACACATGCCGGTGATAATAAACCTGTTCTGATTCTGAAAGCCGAGATTGAGGCTGAGAGGGGAATTGGATGGGCCATGAGGAAATGGCGAAGCAGAATCGACGAGCCAAATGGCCTAATTCTGCTCCCACCCATTATGGTCTTGCGGTCATATGGATAAGCAGAAAAACGGCATTGAGATGGATAATAAATTCGCCAAAATGGAATGGCGAGCAGACCCGATGGGCCGATTCGCCCGATTCTACTCCGATGTCTTGTGGTCTTACAAGAATCAATCATTCCGATTGTGAAACGTTTTAAGGATGCGTTTAGGCTGGAGGGGGCTCGGAAAATATTGGGCGTTTCAGAGTCTGAAATTCTGGAGAGGCCGAATTGTCTGGGGCTGTTTTCCCTCGATTGAAGGAGACTGAGGGGACACCTTATAAAGAGCGTAGTAGAATCGTTCGTGGATAAAGTAAACGGTCTAAGCCCATTTCTCCCCCAGGGCACGAGGGCATAGATTTAAAGAGAAGCTTTGTTTGTCAAAAGTTCCTCGGAAACTTACAGGAAACGCGTCGTTTATGTCCAATTTTTCTGGGCGGCCAGCAGGTGTCGCCACGTCTCCGGCGCCAACGCCGCCTGCCCACAATTTGCCAACCCGAACCGAACAGGATACAGGTGAACGCCCACCTGGTCACGGGAGGAACGCACACACTCCATCTGAAAATTGAACCCGGGTCTCCCTAAAACCGTGTCACCCCAAAATGGTTAGTTCCCATACCGGGAGTCGAACCCGGGCCGCCTGGGTGAAAACCAGGAATCCTAACCGCTAGACCATATGGGAGACGCTGTCATACAACAGCGGACATGCAAAGGTATTCGAAAGGTAACTTCACACAGACGCTGAGGTGGGACTTCAGTAAACTTTTAAAAACATTTCTAAATATATACGAAACCCCTGGTTCCCCTTGGCTAAGCAAGTCTCGGCAAGAAGACCTCCGGCCCCGCCGACCACCGGAGATTGAAGCGCTCTCTTACCCGAAACCCCAGTTTGTGTGGTTGCTGCGTCATTTGCTACCCTGTTACAAATTATTGCCGCGAAATAGCAGACGGTACACCGCAAACGATTAATAGATTATCTTTACGATTCTTAATTTGACTAAAGTGTGAGTAAAGAAAAGAACAAATAAAAATGTTAATGAAACACTCAAATGTGCGCAAGTTGGAGCTGACAGTTTCTCCACAGGCACCGATCTCGCCCCTGGCTTCGTTAACTCACGGTCCCGCTCCGGGTCGAATCCTACGATATTTTCTCTCCTGCGTCTTCATCTCCTCTCGAATAACAACCCCAAGGCCGACCTTTTTATTCCTCACCAGAGACACCTCCCCTTAATCGGACCATCCTAACTGGATGGTACACATTTCTGCTCTTCCCTTCTCTTCAACAGTAACCCAAACAAGTCAAGTCGTTTTTTATTTTCATTTCGACCATAAGCTGCTGGTACAGTACACAGTAAAAACGAAACAACGTTCCTCCAGGACCATGGTGCTACATGAAGCAACACAAAACTACACTAGACTAAGTGAGATAACACAAGGCTACACTAGACTACGTAAGACAACACAAAAACTACACTGGACTACAGACCTACACAGGACTACATAAAGTGCCCAAAACAGTGCAGGGCAGCACAATAATTAATAAACAAGACAATAGGCACAGTAGAGGACAAATTACAATATAATAATAAATGATTTAGATGTCAGTCTAGACTCTGAGTATTGAGGAGTCTGATGGCTTGGGGGAAGAAACTGTTGCACAGTCTGGTCATGAGAACCCGAATGCTTTGGTGCCTTTGGTCAGATGGCAGGAGGGAGAAGACTTTGTATGAGGGGTGCGTGGGGTCTTTCATAATGCTGTTGGCTTTACGGGTGCAGCGTGTGGTCTAAATGTCTGTAATGGCGGGAAGAGAGACCCCGATGATCTTCTCAGCTGACCTCACTATCCGCTGCAGGGCCTTGCGACCCGAGACGGTGCAATTTCCGAACCAGGCAGTGATGCAGCTGCTCAGGATGCTCTCAATACAACCTCTGTAGAATGTGGTGAGGATGGGGGGTGGGAGATGGACTTTTTTCAGCCTTCGCAGAAAGTAGAGACGCTGCTGGGCTTTCTTTGCTACGGAGCTGGTGTTGAGGGACCAGGTGAGATTCTCCGCCAGGTGAACAGCAAGAAATTTGGAGCTCTTAACGATCTCCACGGAGGAGCCGTCAGTGTTCAGCGGAGAGTTTTCAAGCTGAAAACAGAACAGACTGCTCTTACAGAACTGCCAAACTGAGATACATACAGCATAACAGTTAAAATATGAACCAGGGCATTTACATATATGAAAGGTTTCTCAGGGCTTTTTTTGGCCGTAGTCTCTGCCATCTTTTCTCAGCTTTACTCTCCTGTGGGTGTTTAAGTACGGAGGGATATGTACAAGGTGAACACACGTAGTCTTTCACCCAGGGTTGGGGGACCGAGAGTCAGAATGCATAGATTTAAGACCATAAGACATAGGAACAGATCTAGACCATTCGGCCCATGAAATCTGCTAACCTTTCCATCATGGCTGAATTATTGCCCCTCTCAATCCCTTTCTCCTGCCTTCTCCCTGTAACCTTTGACGTTCTTACTAACCAAGAATCTATCAACCCCAGCTTTAAATATACCCAATGACCCGGCATCCAGAGCCGTCTGTGGCAATGAATTCCACAGATTCACCATCCTCTGTCTAAAGAAAATCCTTGTCATCTCTGTGCTAAAAAGGCGTCCTTCTAATCCGAGGCTGTGCCCTCTGGTCCTAGACACCCCCACTATAGGAAGCCAACCTCCTCCATATTCACTGTATACATATTCAGTAGATTCTCTCCCCCAACCCCATCCCAGGTTCTTCTAAACCCCAGTGAGTACAGGGGCAGCTTCTATCTTGAACGGGCCTCTCATACACTGAAACCAGCAAACCAGCACCAATCCCACCTCATTCACCACATTCTACCCTTGCACTTCACTTGTCCGCCTGCACTGCACTCTCTCTGTAGCTGTAACGCTTTATTCTGCATTCTGTTTTTGCTTTGGACTTCAGGAGGGCGCAGATGGCCCATCCCTCTCTGCGAGCACCTGGCCTCTTCATTGAGGGAGTTCAGCGCACCGAGTCCCTGGGACTTCACTTCACGGATGACCTCACCTGGTCCCTGAATATCACCTCCCTGAAGAAGAAGGTTCAGCAGCCCCTCCACTTCCTGAGAAGGTCGAGGCAGAGAGGTTCAACAAAGTCCTTACAAAGGACTGTGAGAACAGCCGAGAAGATCATAGGGGTCTCCCTACTGTCCATCGGGGGCATTTATCAGGAGCGCTGCGTACGCAGGGCCCTTAGTATTATCAAGGATCCCACCCATCCATCCAGCATCCTCTTTGACTTTCTACCATTAGGCAGGAGACTCCGATGCGTAAAGACAAGAACGGTCAGGATGGGAAACAGTTTCTTCCCTCAGGCCGTCAGGATTCTGATCTCCATGCCACACCGAATTCGAAGTGTCACCGGGTAATCTGTCCAGTACCTGACAATATTTAAATTACGCACTTTCATTTGTTTATTTATGCATAAATCATTTGTAGATTTTATCTTTATCTTCATAAGTTTTTGTTTGTTATGTGTACCACCGTGCGTTACACACTGTTTCGTAGAAACGTTGTCTTGTTTCTACATATATTGTATGGTTATATACCTTGTATACATGTATACAAGTAAATTTCAATAAACTTGAGTTGACTTGACCTTGACTCGACCTCCACTCTGCCCAACCTCAATGTACCTATCTGTTGGTGTGATCGGGACGGACGGCGTGTAAGAGGAAAGTTTTTTTCCCCCCTGAACCTCGGCGCACCTGACAATTATAAACCGATTACCAATCTCATTCAGGGCTCAAGATTACTTCTTGTCAGTCTTCAAAGCTCAACGTCAAAGCACGAAGCAAATTTGTTATCAACATGCGCCCTGTTTACGTCGGCCGAGATCCATTTTCTTGCGGGCATTCCCAGTAGAACAACGAACTGCAATAGAATCAGTGTGAAACTGCACACAAAGACTGACAAGCAGCTAATGTACAAGAGGAGGTCATCTTGGCACATACAGAGAATAAACATATCATACTAATACAGATGGACAGGCTGACTGCCAGATATAAACGAACAACAAAGAAATCAAGATATAAATAATATTGAGGAGCGTGTGTTGTAGGGTCCTTGAAGTTAGTCTATAGGTTGTGTTCAGTGATCAGTTCGGGATTGCAGTGAGTGAAATTAGCCGCTCCGTATATGAGTGGATAAGGAACCGAAATGATTGTAACACCGGATCCCATTTACCAACAAAAATCACAATAAGCAGAACGAACACTATCAAAGCAAATCATTGATATAAAAGCAATCCTAAAAAAAACCTTGAGCTGCGTCATCTGAGACTCGCTGGGGGAAACTGAGCGAGGCGGTGCCGCTCGCCAGACGGGGTACGGTAAGCAGTGCCCAGACCGGGAGTCGAATCCGTGCCGCCCGGGTGAAAAGCAAGAGTCCTAACCCTGGACCACATGGAAGCCAGTGAAAGTAATAGCGGAAGTATAAAGGGTTTTGAGGGGCGACTTTCACCCTCTTCTCCACACACCGGTGCCTTCCCCCCGCAGGAACATAGTCTTCAGAAACCCCACCTCCCCCCTCATCTGCATCTCCCGCGGCAGCTCCATGTCTCAGAAGGCGCCGGGCAACAGGTCGGCTAAGAAACAAGCCAGGAGTAGGAGACGGGACGGCTGCAACGGGATCACCCCGCGACCGAAAGGGAGAAGGGGTGGGAGAGGGGCAGGATGTGGTGAACGAAGAGAGGGATTTGGGGGAGGGGGACTCTCCCTCCTCCCCACACCGGAGTTCGGAAAGTTTCCCTGAGAGAGCAGAGGTTTATAAAGAAGAGAAAATCTGCGGGTGCTGGCAATCCTAGCAACAGAGACAAAACGCTGGAGGAACTCAGCCGGCCAGGCAGCATCTCTGGAAAAGAGTAAACAGTCAACGATCCGGTCCGAGACCCTTCGGCAGGACTGGAGGGAAACAAAGCTGAGGAGTAGATTTAACGGCTGGGGGAGGGAAGAGAGAAACAGCAGGTGACAGGTGAAACCTGGAATGGGGGTTGGGATAAAGTAAAGAGCTGGGAAGTTGATTGGTGAAAGAGACAGAAGGCTATGGAAGAAAGAAAGCGGGGGGGGGGAGGATCACCAGAGGGAGGCGAGGTGAGAGAGGGGAAAGGGGATGGGAAACGGTGAGGGGGGGGGGGACATTACCGGAAGAATGAGAAATCGATGTTCATGCCATCAGGTTGAAGGCTACCCAGACGGAATATAAGGTGCTGCTCCTCCATCACGACAGCCGAGGAAGCCATGGACTGTCATGTCAGAATGGGAACAGGAAGTGGGAAGTGGAATCCATGGAAAATCTGAATGAATGGCATGCAGAACAAAAGATTTTCCTTGTTTCTCCATCGTGTCGGACCTTACCGACATGGAAACTGAACTCCGACGGACAAGGACTTTCTACTGCGGGTAGTTAAAACTACCTACGGCTTTACTGGCTGGTATTCGAGGACATACGTACAGAAAAGACCAGCCACGTCATTAAGGATCCCACCCTCCCTGCTCATGGACTGCTTGTCCCAGTCCCATCGGAGAAGAAAACCTCGCGGCATCCACGCCTGGAGCAGCGTGCCCGGCATGGTCGCACAGCGCCTGCCAGTACCGGCGACCCCGGTTCAGTGTGCCGTTACGGAGAGAGCGGAGTGCAGGCAGGCCAGTAACGAAACAGCGCAGTATGCGGGTGACCGAGGTGGGACTGGTGCTGGTTTGGCGGTTCCGGGGTGTGGGAGGCCCGATCAAGCGTGAGACAGAAGCTGCCCCTGTTGGCTGGTCCTGTACTCACTGGAGTTTAGAAGAATGGGGGGGGGGGAGTAAGGGGGCGGAATTCATTGAGACCTACCGAATATGGATCGAGTGGACGTGGGGAGGGTGTTTCCTACAGTGGGGGAATCTATGACCAGATGGCGCAGACTTAAAATAGGACCTCTCTATGGAACAGAAATGAGGAGGAATATCTTTGGCCAGTGGGCAGCGAATGTGTGGAATTTATGCCTCTGGATGTCAGATCACTGGGCTTACTTAAAGCGGGAGTCGATAGGTTTTTATTATTAGGAAGGGCGTGAAAGGTTACGGGGAGAAGGCAGGAGAATGGGGTTGAGAAGGATAAATAAACAGCCGTAATGGATGGGCTAGCAGACTTGATGGACCGAACGACCTAATTCCGCTGTTATGTTTTATGGTCTTCTAGCCTTAAATCTGAGCCTTCTGCCTCTCAGTTCCCCAGCCTTGGGTAAAAGGCTCGGTGTGTTCACACTATAAACTGGGTATCCCTCCATATTTACAGACCCACACATGAATAACCGAGAGTATAGCTGCGAAAACAAGACACAGACTACGGCCTAAACAAAAATCCCCGAGTAACTCTGACTGCAGAGTATTTGAGGATAAAGCAGAGGACACGGGTACAATACGTCCGGTCTACCAAGTATTCTACCTGAAGTAATTCCTTTTGCCTGCTCTTGGCCTGTATCACCCGAAACCTTTCTCCTATCCAAGTCCACAGGTAAGCAGTAATTTGCCTCTCAAACCCCCTCATGTTTCCTCTATTATTTTTCCAGTGTCTTCCATGTGGTCTAGCAGTTAGGATTTCTGGTTTTCACCCAGGCGGCCGGGGTTCGACTCCCGGTCTGGAAAGCAGCCGTTTTCCTGGGCCACTGCTGCTGTACCGCCGGAGGCGCCAGGGACTTGCCTCTCAAATCCTGCACCCGGCCCCTAGTGGGTGGCAGCGCCGACCGCATTTCCCCCACCGACAGCGAGTCTCAGATGATGGAGGAGGCGACTTGCTATTTATTACAAGGTTACATGTACATTGCGTTTTATGGATTGCCTGTGTCTCTCCATATATCTATCTATCAATCACTTTCCCTCCATGTATCCATTTCTCTACCAGTATTAATTCATCTATTTATTTATTTATCTGTCTATCTATACATTATATGCTTATTTATTATCACTTTGTTTATTTATTGGTATGATATGTTTATTTTCTGTATGTGTCAAGATTATCTCCTTATGTAAGTTAGTCGTGTGTCTTTGTGTGTAGCTTCACACTGATTCTATTGTATTTCTTTGTTCTGCTGGGATGCCCGCAAGAAAGTGAATCTCAGCCGACGGATACAGGGCGCACTTTGATAACAAAATCTACTTTCTGATTTGAACGTCGAGCTTTGAAGACTGACAATGAGCGATCTTGAACCCTGAATGTGATTTGTAATCGGTTTATCATTGTCACGCGTGCCGAGGTTCAGGGAGAAACTTTCTCTGACACGCCGTCCGTACCGATCACACCAACACATTGAGGTGGGACGGAGTTGAAGTCAAGTCAAGTTCATTGTCATTTAACTATATGCATGTATATACTGTATATAACCATATATTGGATATAGAAACGAGACAACATTTCTCCGAACCAGGGTGTAAAGCACAGTAGTATACATAACACACAATAAGGATAAAATCCACAGGAGAATCACACATAAATAACAAACTGAAGTGCATGAATTAAAGCAACACACATAAAAGTTGCTGGTGAACGCAGCAGGCCAGGCAGCATCTCTAGGAAGAGGTGTAGTCGACGTTTCGGGCCGAGACCCTTCGTCATAAATTTAATATTGTCAGGGTACAGAACAAATTAACCAGTGACACTTTGAATGCGATGCAGCAGGGATTTCAGAAGCCTGACGGCCTGAGGGAAGAAACTGTTTCCCATCCTGACCGTTCTTGTCTTTACGCATCGGAGTCTCCTGCCTGATGGTAGAAAGTCAAAGAGGATGCTGGATGGATGGGTGGGATCCTTGATAATACTAAGGGCCCTGTGTACACAGCGCTCCTGATAAATGCCCCGATGGACGGTAGGGAGACCCCCATGATCCTCTCGGCCGTTCTCACAGTCCTTTGTAGGGACTTTCGGTCTGATGCTCGGCTGCCCCCAGACCAGATGGAGATGCAACTTGTCAGGATGCTCTCGATGGTGCTCCTGTAAAACGCAGTTAAGATCTGGGGCGGGGTTGGTGGGGTGGGTTGAGGGTGGGGTAGAACCTCGCTTGCCTCGATCTTTTCAGGAAGTGGAGGCGCTGATGTGCCTTCTTGTTCACGGAGGTGATATTAAGGGACCAGGTGAGGTCATCCGTGATGTGAACTCCCGGGAACTTGGTGCGCTTAATTCTCTCAACGGAGGAGCCATGTATTCGCAGAGGGGGGATGGTTTATCTGCACCTTCCTGAAGTGCAAAGCAAAAGGAGAATTCACAATAAAGCATTACAGCTACAGAGAGAGTGCAGTGCAGGCGGACAAGTGAAGTGCAAGGGTAGAATGCGGGTGAATGAGGTGGGATTGGTACTGGTTTCAGTGCATGAGAGGCCCGTTCAGGGGTCTGATAACAGTGGGATAGAAGATGTCCGAGAGAGCTCTGGGCCTGTACTCACTGGGGTTTAGAAGAAGGAGGACGGGGGGAGGGGGTGTCTATTGGAAATCTACCGAATATATATACAGTGAATTGTGGAGGGGGTTGGCTTCCTATAGTGGGGGAGTCTCGGACAGGAGGGCTCAGCCTCGGAATAGAAAGACGTCCTTTAAGAACAGAGATGACGATAAATCCTTTAGACAGAAGGCGGCGAATGTGTGGAATTCATTGCCACAGAGAGCTGTGGAGGTTAAGTCATTGGATATATTTAAAGCGGAGGTCGATTGGTTCTTGATATGGAAGAGTGTCAAATGTTAACGTGAGAAGGCCGGAGAATGGGCATGGGGAGTGGTAATAAATCATCCATGAAGGAAAGTCTAGCAGATTCGACGGGCCGAATGGCCTATTTGCCCCTACATCTTATGGTGTTAAAGCTGAGTATTCTAGTTCTCAGTTCCTCAACACGGGGTAAAAAAACTATGCGTGTATGTATATATTTCTTGTGTGGGTCTGGTACTTACAGACAAACACAAGAATAACTGAGAGTAAATTGACAAAAGAAGACAGAGACTACGGCCAAAAAAAGAATTGAGAAGCCTTTCATAAGGACTTGGAATTTTTATTTTAAACATTGCTTTGTTACTTAGCTTGCTGCAGAGTCACTTATCAACGTCTATGTGACAAAGTTATCTCCCCCAAATTCCCTCGTATCGCCCTCCGCTGTTTCCGCTTCTCCCATATGGTCCAGCGGTTAGGTTTCCTGGTTTTCACCCAGGCGACCCGGGTTCGACTCCCGCTATGGGAAGCAAATTCTTGGGGCGACGCCGGCTCAGTTTGTGCGTTCTTCCTGTGACCGCGCGCGTGGTTTCTTCTCGGGTTCGGGTGTGAGTAAGTTGTGTGTCTTTTCGGGCCGAACCCGGATAAACGGTCTTGTCTTGAAGTTTCGACTCTTTAGTCCTTCCCTATAAATGCTCCCTGAGCAGCAGCTGAGTTGCTCTGGCGTTTCTCGTGCGTATTTTTTCCCCGTTTAGCGGTTTTGTGGCGTGTGACACGGCGGCATTGCAGATGTACCAGCTGGGACTGGGGGCATCTGGAGTCACTCGGGGCGTGGGCAGCAAGAGAAATGTACATCCCCTTTTCCCCCCTCCCCAACAACTGACCGACTCCACCCCACGCACAGGCATCTCGCACTCCAACAAGCTAGAGATGGGCTTCGGTTCAGTGAAGCGCGCAGCGCGCAGGCAGGAATGTGGGTGTATGTGGACACTGGAGCCAAACTTTTTCAATGGCCAAAGGGAGTTGACATGAAGGGACCAGGTGAGGAACTCCTGGGAACTCGGTGCGCTTAACTCTCTCTATGCAGGGGCCATGGATTCGCAAAGGGGATGGGCTACCTGCATCTTCCCGAAGTCCAAATCAATGAGAGATCGCAAGTTAAAGTGTTACAATTACAAAGAAAGTGCAGTGCAGGCAGACAGATAAAGTGCAAGGGTACAAGGTGGGTGAATGGGGTGGGATTGGTGCTGGTTTGGTGATTTCAGTTTATGAGAGGCCGGTTCAGGGGTCTGATAACAGTGGGACAAAAGCTTTCCTAGAGGGCCCTGGGCCTGTAGAAGAATGAGGGGCGAGGAATCTCGTGGAAATATACCGAATACCGGTGGAGTGGACGTGGAGAGGGAAATTCCTATAGTGGGGGAGTCTAGGATCAAAGGGCACAGCCTCAGAATGGAAGGACGTCCTTTTAGAACAGAGATGAGGAGGAATTTCTTTTGACAGAGGGCGGTGAATCGGTGGAATTCGTTGCCACAGCCCGCTGCGTGTGTATTTAAAGCGGATTTTCATAGGCTCTGGTTTAGAAAAAATGCCAAATGTCAATAATCAGAATCAAAACCAGGTTTATTATCACCAGCGTGTGTCGTGAAATTTGTTACCTTAGCAGCAGCAGTTCAATGCAATACAAATTATAGTAGGAAAAATATAAATGAGTGAATCAATTACATTATACGTCTATTGAATAGATTAAAATCGTGTAAAAACAAAATAATATATATTTTAAAAAGTGAGGTAGTGTTCTTGGGTTCGATGTCCATTCAGGAATCGGATGGCAGAGGGGAAGAAGCTGTTCCTGAATCGTTGAGTGTGTGCCTTCAGGCTTCAGTACCTCCTACCTGAAGGTAACAGTGAGAAGAGAACATGTCCTGGGTGTAGGAGGTCTTTTAATGGACGCTGCCTTTCTGAGATACTTCTCCCTGAAGATGTCCTGGGTACTTTGTAGGCCAGCAGCCAAGATGGAGCCGACTAAATTTACAACCCTGTGCAGCTTTTTTCGGCCCTGTGCAGGAGGAGAATGGGGTTGAAAGGGATAATAAATCAGCCGTGATGGAAAGACTAGCAGAGTCGATGGGTCGAATGGCCTAGCCCTGCTCATATGCCCCCATGGTCTTAAATCTACGCAGACTGGGTCCCACGTCCTCAATCTTGTGTAAAAATCTATTTGTGTTGACACTGCACATAACCCCTGTACTTGTATACCCACAGGAGAGTAAAGTTGAGAAATCAAGACAGAGACTACGGTCAAAAATAACCTGAGAAAACTTCCGTATCCATTTCGAAATTTTTTTTAAAACTTTGTAATCGTACTGAACTTCTGTGCGAAAAAGTTGTCTTTGAAATCTCTTTCTATTTGCGTTATCGCTTTCCAGTGTCTCCCATATGGTCTAGCGGTTAGGATTCCTGGTTTTCACCCAGGCGGCCCGGGTTCGACTCCCGGTATGGGAAGCAAACGTTTTTGGGCGACTCTGTACTGAGACTCGGGGCCATTTCCATATACGTTCCACCGGTTCCCCAAGTACGGAGGTTCGGGTTATTAAGGTGTGGGCAGGCTCTGTTGTCGCCGGAAACTAGACGACACTTTTGCTGCCCGCCAAGTATAATCGATACAAACGACGCACCCTCCTGAATGTTTCGGAGTACATTTGACAAATAAAACTAATCTTTAACTCTACGCCCTCGCTGGGAAACCCTCGTGCCCTGGGGACCTTTTGCTTATCTACGTGCAATTTTACTATCCTGTCGGTCAGAGCTCCTCTCAGGCTCATTCACTGGAGGGAAGGCACCCCGGTTCAATTTTGCCTCTTCTCATGACTCCAAACCTTCAGACCCTGAAACGACCAATGTTTTCCGCGCCCTCCGCCACCTAACGCATTCTTAAATGGTTTCTCAGAAGGGATGACTGATTCCTTTAAGACCACAAGACACAGCAGTAGAATCGAGCCCCTCGGCCCATCGGGTCTGCTCGCCATTCCATTATGGCGGATTTACTATCCCTCTCAAAGCCATTCTCCTGCCCTTCCCCGTAACCTTTAACGGGAATGGTAAAGAAGGCGGGGGTAGGGAGCGAAAGTTTAGCAAGGGAGAATATAGAAAGACCAGAAGGAGTGAGGTGGGGGAAGAGAGGAGGGGGCGGGGGAAAGAGGAGAGGGGTTGGGGGAGACGAGAGGTAGTGGGAGAAAAGTTCCGAGATGAAATACAGGGTTGGCTGTACGGAGAGCGGGCGTGAGCTGGCAAAGGGACGCAGACTGGAGATACGAACATGTGGGTTTGGAGGCAGGAGCAATGAGGGCAGAGGATTCGGGAGTCTCTCTGTTTGTGAAGGAGTTCGGGGGGAGGGTTTGGGCGGGGGTAGTTGGCGCCCCTTTACCCGTGGTAGTGAGGACGGTGATGACGAAGAAGAAGGAGGAGGCGAGGTCCCAGTTCCGTTCCTGGAACGCGTTGCCGGTGGGGGAAATGCCGTAGGCGCTGGCGCCCAGCAGCCGCTGCAGGAGACGCTCCAGTTCCCCCTCCTCCACACACCGGTGCCCCCGCAGGAACGTGGCCTTCAGAACCGCCACCTCCCGCCTCATCTGCATCTCCCGCGGCAGCTCCATGGCCGAGAAGACGAAGGCGCCGAAGAATGCGCAGGCAACGAAACAAGCCACCAGCTTCCAGAAGTAAGAGACGGGAGGGTGGCGGCGGAAACCTCCCATAACCGGCCCGGGATCCTGGCCCCTCAGTCCGGCACCCAAGCTGCAGATCCGGGTAAGATAGCTTCACAAAGGTGGGCGAGATCTTGCCCCATCAGGAGGCAATAGGGATTGTTGATCTCCGCTGGCTGACATGCCCACCAGAAAGTTTCTCTCTGTGCTTTAAATATAGGCCCTCTCCCTCTCCCGCCATCTCCCCCACCCCGTGTCTGAGAGACGTCACAAAGAAACTAAAAAGGTTAGTGTGGGTAGGAGCTGAGACAGACATGAACACGCGGTCCCAGCTCTGATACCCACTCTGTTCCCTGCCTCTTGAGTCTTCGGAATGTTGAATGGCCGGATAGAGCGGACATGGAACGGGTGTTTCTTATAGTGGGGGAGTCTCGGACTGGGAGCACAGCCGCAGAGTAGAGGGACGTCCCTTTAAAACAGAGACGGCGAGGAATTTGTTTAGCCAGAAGGCGTTGACTCGTGGAATTCGTTGCCACGGACGACTGTGGAGGCCAAATCAATGCACAAAAATGACCGCAGTATATTGTGACGGGATCCTGAAAATCCCTATGAACTGTGTGTTTGAAAAGAGGGAGAGAGTTGTTCGACACAGATACCTTGTTATTAAGAGAGAGAGAGAGAGACGAAGACTGCTTGGAGATGGTGCTATGGTTTCGCTGCAACGTGTCCACACTTTTGCAAGGACATTGTCCGCTTCTGTGTTCTTACAGAGAGAGAAGGGAGGAGCTACTTGATGGACAGCTGGTGTTCAGCGAGGTGAGATAAACAGAAGGTCAGCTGATAGACAGACGGGCACATGGTTTCGGACACTGGATAAGCTTTGTTGTGTCCACAGGAAAAGGTGGGTTTCGGAGGATCGATCGGGCAGTTTGATCAGTGGCTCTCGCAGTGTGAAAAAGGTGCGACCGATGGGGAGTTATTCTTGTGTTCTACCCTCGCCTGAGTTGATAATTCCACCACATGGAACGGTCCCTGTTGCTGTGGTCACATTCGGTGACTTTTAAAGGATTTCGGAGGACAACGGGAAGATCGACGGCATCGGCTCACCTGAAGACTCAAACCTCTCTCTCTCTCTCTCCATCACTACTCAACTCCATACCACGAACTGAACTGAACTTAAATCATCATCGTAAGACTCTATCCATTTACCCCTAGGCTTGAAGAAGCTTGGTTTTCATATATTTCCACACACACACACATATATATATATATATATATAATCTTTGCTAACCTGTTTCAATATATCTGAATTTATATTACTGTATTGCGTAGTTACTAATAAATACCATTAGTTCATAGCAATACCAGACTCCGAAGTGTTTTCTATTTCTGCTGGTTCTTTAACCCGTCACGGGGTACGTGACAATATGGCCTGCTGAGTTCCTCCCGCATCTTGTGTGTATTTCTTTCCCGCGTATCGGCCTTGGCATTGCGCCGCAGCAGACCTACCGGCTGGGACTGGGGCATCAGGAGTTCCTGTGGACATCGGCAACAGCAGAGACCACCACCCCTCCCCCAGAACGACAGACCTGCTCCTCCCCCCAACCCCCACCCCACACACACTTATCTCTCATTCTAACAGGCTGGGGGAAGAACGCCCGTTCGGGGAGCCGTGCAGACGAGAATGCGGGGGCACACGTGGACACCACAGCCAAGAAATTGCAACAGCCGCAGTCGGATCAGGAAATTGAAACGTCCTCAATGAGTCTTACCTATGTTCACAGACGCAGCGTAGAGGGCATTGTATGCAGGCGCATCGCGGCTTGGTACGGCAAACTGCTCTGCCAAGACAGCAAGAGATTGTTCAAGAGAGTGATGGACAAACAGAGTGAAACCAGTCCTTCCCTCCATGGATTGTCTGCACTCCACACACACACAAAAACTCTTTTCTGTCAAGGTGAAAATAGATCTCTACAAAGCAATCTACATTAATTACAAATATAAACCGCAAAATAATTGATTGCCTATTCACCTCTCTTTACCATGACACACCAAATCATCACTGGTGCAGCCAATTGGTGTTAGAAGTCACATAAATTAGTTAAATGGGGATCACCTGTGTGCAGTCAAGGTGTTTCAATTGATTGTTGTAAAAATTCACCCGTATCTGGAAGGTCCAACTGCTGGTGATTCAGTATCCTGGCAAAAACTACACCATGAAGACAAAAGAACACTCCAAGCAACTCTGCAAAAAGTTTATTGAAAATCACAAGTCAGGAGATGGATGCAAGAAAATTTCCAGGTCACTGAATATCCCTTGGAGGACAGTTGAGTCAATCATCAAGAAATGGAAAGAATATGGCTCAGCTGTAAATCTGCCTGGAGCAGGCTGTCCTCAAAAACTGAGTGACCGTGCAAGGAGGGGATGAATGAGGGAGGCCACCAAGAGACCCATGACAACTCTGGAGGGATTACAAGCTTCAGTGGCTGAGAAGGGAGAGACTGCGCATACAACAACTGTTGCCCGGGTGCTTCACCAGTCGCAGCTTTATGGGAGAGTGGGAAAGAGAAATCCTGATGTAGTCTGCAAGAGAACTGTGAATTGAGAGATTTGTTTTCCATCAAGACAATGATCCCAAGCATAAAGTCAAACCTATACAGAAATGGCTTAAAAACCACAAAGTTAATAGAACAGAGAAATCTACAGCACATTACAGCCCCTTCGGCCCAGGATGTTGTTCCGACCATGAAACCTACTCTACAGACAGCCTTGAATTTCCCTCGCACATAACTCTCTGTTTTCCTGAGCTCCATGTACCTATCTAGAGGCTGTTAAAAGACCCTATTGTATCCGCTTACACCACCATCCCCAACAGTGTCTTCCGCGCTCCCATCTACTCTCTGTGTGAATGTCCTGGAGTCGCCAAGTCAGAGTCCAGACCTCAATCCAATTAAGCATTTGCGGCTGAACTTGAAAAGGGCTGTTCACTCACGATCCCCGTGCAATCTGACAGATCTTGAGCAGTTTTGAAAGGAAGAATGGGAAAGAATTCCAGTGTTCAGATGTGCAAAGCTGACAGAGACCTATCCACACAGACTCAAGGCTGTAATTTCTGCCAAAGGTGCATCTACTAAATACTGACTTGAAGGACTAATACTTATGCGATCAATTATTTTGTGTTTTATATTTGTAATTAATTTAGATCACTCTGTCGAGATCGGTTTTCGCTTTGACACGAAAGGGTCTTTTTCTCTTTGATGAATGTCAAAAAGCCAAATTAAATCCAGTGATTCAATGTTGTAAAACAATAAAACATGAAAAATTCCAAGGAAGGATGAATACCTTTTTTATTCTGAGGCACTGTAGATAGATTGGTAGGTAGATTGATAGATACATAGGTAGGTAGGTAGGTAGATTGATTGATGGATAAGTAGGTAAGTATGCCGATAGGTAGATAACCAAGTAGATAGATATATTGATTGATTAATAGATAGATAAAATAAATAACTTCAAACACAATATGTAGAATCCCTGAAAGTTAATGAATAGGTTGTTTTTGAGCTGTCCTTGAGCCCGGTGGTCCGTGTATCTTCGGCCCGATGAGGGAGAGGGAGGGATGAAGGGAAAGTGTCTGGGGTGAGCGGATTATGCTGACTGCTCTACCGAGGCAGCAGGACCTGCAGACCATAAACACAAGAGATTCTGTTGATGCTGGAAATCGCGAACAAGGCGCGCAAGGAGGAGGAGGAGAAGATGGCGGCGCGACGGCAGCGCGCGCGTCCTCTCCAGTGAATGATATCTGTAATCTGTCAAGTAGGGGACCGTGCACAATTCTGATTTGATGGAGATGGACGTGAGAGTACAGAAGAACATCTGGAGAAACATCTGAAATGGCCGCTTCGCGGCCGCTGCTACTGTGTGGTAACCGGAATCTCCGAGCTGAAAGCCCCGAATCGTCGGCTTTGCTTGTTTCAGCGGCCGGGGTGAGGTCGAAGGCGCTCGGGAGGCTGTATTGGAGGAGCTGGTCGGAGGCTCGAAGTTTTTGGACGGAAGGACTCAGTGTCGGCTGTGGTCGGGTGCTTCCAAGGCATCGGCAAGTTGTCAGTGCCTGGAGGTTTATGGCAGGGAGTTTCTCCCTTTTGCTGCCTGCTCTCGGGGACTCGGGAGTCGATCAGGACTTGAAATTTTTTTAACGTGCCCATGGTCTGCTTTTCATCAAATTATGGTATTGCTTTGCACTGCTGTAACTATTTGTTATAATTATGTGGTTCTGTCAGTGTTAGTCTTTGGTTTGTCCTGTTTTTCTGTGATATCACTTTGGAGGAATATTGTATCATTTCTTAATGCATGTATGCATTTCTAAATGACAAACAAAGAGAACTGAGTGTCCTCATAATCAAAAACAAACGCCGGAGGAGCTCGACATGTCCAGGCAGCACCAACGGAGCGGAACAAGCAGGCGACCTTTCGCGCCGGGACTCTTCATGCCCTGATGAAACATCCTGACGAGAGGCCTCGGCCTGAAACATCGACTCTTTTATTCCCCTCCAGTGATGCTGACCTGACCTGCCGAGTCTCCCCCAGCATTATTTAATTTGAGTAGAGTGCGGACTCCAATGGAGGGGAGGCGGATTTCCGTGACGATCTGGACTGTGTCCATGACCCTTTGTACTATCTTGCTGTCTTGGCCGTGCAGTTTGCCCTGCCAAGCCGCGAAGCACCTGTAAAAACAGGAAAAGCTCATCTGGGGGCGTTCCAAATTTCCTTCAACACCCCTCCCGTGATTGCAATTGTTTGGCCGCAGAGTCCACGTACAATCTCATTCCAGTCTGCACGCCTCATTGAGGGAGAGCCCATCCCCAGCTTGTTAGAATGAGAGATACGAGTGTGTGTTGGGGGGGGGGGCGGTGCAATTCGCTCGCTGTGGGAGGGGGCGGGGTGGTGATGTACGTTTCCGCTGCTGCCAGAGCCTGCGGTACCTCCTGAGGCCCCCGTCCCAGCAGGGCCGCAGTGAAACGCAGCGCGATGGAGGCTGGTCCACGATAAGCGGGAAAAAGAAATACGCAGAACCTCACAGCAGGTCTGGCAGCGTTTATGCGGGGGGTGGGGGGGAATAAAGAGTCGATGCTTCGAGCCGAGACCCTTTTTCGGGGCCCCCGCTGAAGGGGGTTCGATCCGAAACACGGACATTTTATTCCTCCCCATAGATGCTGCCTGACCTGCTGAGTTCCTCCAGCACTTGGTGTCTGTTACTCCGGATTTCCGGCACTTGCAGAATCTCTCCTCTGTTTAAGGGGGAGGGGTTGAATAAACGCTTCATGCCAAATCCGGAGAGAAACCGAGTTTTAACAAAAAACAAGGTTTCATAGTGAATGGGTGCAGGAACGTTCACAGGGGCAGTGACGCGGGGTCAGGCTGGCAATGCCTAGGGGGCGCTGCGTTACCCCCGGGAAGGGGCTTGTGCATCGTCGTCGTCCGTGGGATCGCACTGATCTCAAAATGGCCGAGCTCAGGTGCAACAGTTGGCGTGTGACGGGACACGGATGTGGGGCCTTATGAGATCGGGGTGAGGGTGGGGAAAGGCTCTCGCAATCGACCCCAACGAATCGAAGTGAGTGGACGCCGAGATCCCGTGAGACCCACGTCTCCCGATCGAACTCCGGCCTGAATAGAACTCCGCCTGCCTCCTTCTGCCGGTGGGATCAGCCGCGCCTTCATTAACAAAGTTCCAAGTAAACTGATCATCAGAGTATGTTGAAATCTCCATCGGCAATCCCGAAATTCATTTTTGCGGGCATTCACAGCAGAACGAGGACAGTACAATGGAATCAGTGAAAAACTACGCATGAACTCTGGCAAGCAGCCAATGCACAGTCGATGTCGAAAGCAAATTTAAATATGGTTTTGGAACTGTAGTTATCTCACAATCGTTATTGTAAAGTGAGTAGAGCAGGGGACGAAGCTGATGGAGATCGTGGAGATATCTTATTGAACACCCGCTCATCCTTTCTTCGTTGCGTTGACGCCTTTCTACTCTCCCCTCCCCCACCTCCCCACTCCTCACCCAGCCACCCCGATTCTGCTGACTGCACCGCCGCGTTTAGTGCCGCCGGCAATCTTGGATCTTTGCCTCCACCCTGCCCCAAATCCAGACGCAATGAATGCCCGATTGACGTTCGGTTTACCGACCCCAGGCTCAGTGTCAAGGTGCACTTCAAGATCAACGCCAGGTTGGCGTTTTCAGATGCCGTGCCGTTCCTGTTCGTGATTGGAGGAGTGTGTGTGTGGGCGGTGGGGCGGGGTAGATGGGTGAAATAGATACGAACTATTTAAAAAATATATAGCAGCAGTCATTCTGCAGAATTTGGAAATAGAGTCATCGAGAAGTAGACCACAGAAACAGGCCTTTCGGCCCATCTAGTTCGTGCCAAAACCACTTAAACTTCCTACACCCATCGCACTGCACCTGCACCACAGCCCTCCATACTCTACCGTACAGAAATATACAAAATTCTGTATAGTTATATATATGGTTTCGCAAGCGCCCAATCTCATACCAACCCTGCGCTCAACCTTGTCTGTCACATCCTTGTGATTATGCCACCTCTGCCGACCGCAATCTGCTGATTACTCAGTTTTTCAGTTCGGAGAATCCGAGTTGCAACATTGTTAGCTTTTGTTTTTGCTGGGCAGGGTAGATTACCCGGCAGCTGCGCTCTCCATCTCCGATCAGAGGTGACATCATGCTGCGCAAACTTCCCCACCTGAGTCTCCTTTTGGCACGGGGCATCGTCGGTACCTCTTCGTCGGTGGTAAGTCGTGGAAATGGGATTACTGCAGGAAAATTAGGGGCAATTGATTCTTATTTGCGTTGGGAATTTGCCTTCGAAACGGTGGTGAGGCCCGCCAAGTGTCCTGCAAGCGCCCAATCATCGCACCCACCCTGCGCACAACTTTGTCGGTCACATCCTTGTGATCACGCCGCCTCTGCCATCGCTGCCCTGTTACCCCTGGGTTAGAGGGGGAGGGGAATCAGGGAGGGTTTCTTCTCCCCATCACTGACCGCTCACCCCTGGGTTAGATTCAACCAGGGGTCCTGCATCCCATTGCCACCCGGTGACCCCTCGCTCAGAGAGAGGGGAAATCACCCAGCGTTTCTGCTCCCCATCGTTGACCGGTCACCTCTGGGATAGAGAGAGGGGGGGGGGGATCAGCCAGAATCCTTACGCGTAGCTCACAGAAAATGAGCATTATTAATTGCGCTTCCTACTCCTGAATCTATCGAGTTCCGTTGCGACTGCGAGCCCCTCAGGGGGCTCCGTGCCAAAGGACAGACAGCCGGAACTCCTTCGCCAGGATTGCGGCTGTGCAGTCTCTGGGATCATGCTGTGTAGAATCACCCCCCCCATCCCCCACCCCGCACTCCCCACCCCATGCTTCCTCCAAAGCAGTGGTGACTGCACCTTAAGGTTGCGTCCCTGAGATCCCTGATAAACTGTGGGATTTTCCGGAAATATAGGAGGCGGACGCCACAGAGATGCGGCTGACCGGCGAGATTCGATGAGGTGACCTTGCTTTCAGGCCCAAACTCTGACCGGCTGCTGGACTAATGAGCTGGGGTCGACGGCGTACATCAAGAAGGACGAGGATGGGACCCTGCGAGGCTTCTACAGTTCCGCAGTGTCCAGCGCTGAGACTCCGGTTGAAGGGGAACTAATCGGATTCCAGGTCGATTATCGAGCAGCCGACCTTTGGGTTTGTGGTAAAGTGGACCTCAGGTACGTTGCTATTCCGCCCGTTCCCTGCCCGGGCTCCCGGGGCTCTGCGGCTTCCTCCCTCTGTCTCCTCGTCTCCCTCTGAGGTGATGCACCCCCGCGGGTGGGAGACAGCGCAGGAGCGCTGCAGTGTGGGGGTGGGCAGTACTGAGTCTCTCTCAGTCCTGTAGGAGGAGCGCCACCGAGACGGCCTAGCGCTCTGGGAAGGACGGCAAAACCGAGGGCATGCCATGCTGTGGGATGGGGGTCTGAAGAGGGAGCGCCAGGTGGGGGCGACACACTGTGGGAGAGGAGGTGAGCGGGGAGCACCCCGCTGTGGGAGGGGCGGTACTGAGGGAGCGCTGCACTGCGGGCGGGGGACTGTGCTACGGGAGGGCCTGTGCTGAGGGACGGTAGTAATAGGTCAGACATTATTTTAAAATTCTTTCTGTGCCCAGAGGAGGTCCGGGGGGATGTCTCAGTGTGGACTGGACAGATGTTTGGAGACCAAACTTTGAAGACCATGTGGTTAGCCCGATCATATTCCTCCGTCGACAGCAACTGGGAGGCGACCGTGTAAGTTCTGAATATCTTGGGCAGAGGCGCATATCCGGGGGACTGTGCGCCAACTCTTCACCGCGCCCCGATCCCACTCCTGAGATCTGAGCACAAGGCTGCACTGTGCGCGGGAGCGCCACACAATGGGAGGGGCTATGAAGAGGTAGGGTTATTGAGTGAACGTCGTACAATTGGGGGGGGCGGGTAGGTGTCAGTGAGGGATGGGTAACGCCGCACTATGGGAGGGGCTGATGAAGAGGAAACGTTGTACAGAGGTGGATGGATGAGGAGGGAGGGTCGAGCTGCGTGAGTGGGTGGTGAGAGCCGAGGGAGTGTCGGTGATAGGCAAGCGTCGACAGTGGGAGAGGTGGTGAGGGTGGGGGCGGGGAGGGGAGTGAGAGGGGAGTCAATGAGCAGTGAGTCCCATCCTGATGAAGGGGCGGTGGGGAGGGAGACTGACAACGAACTCCAGGACATCCTTGGCTGGTGAAAGGCGCTGCAGAAATGGAGGGATTCCACCATGAAATCCGGCTACTAAGCAAGGATTCAGCTCCGGTGCAAACGGCTGGGAAATTCTGCGCACCAGAATTCCAGGAGCAAAGGGCTTTGTTCCCGGTCCCTGCGTGACGGGTGACACCGTGATTCAGCATAGTGTTATTCTGAGACTCTGTCCATAACCCCAACGGTTCCTGTCCTGGGTGTGTGTGATGGAACGGTGGGGAGGGAGCTTCACTCTGTGTCTGACCCTGGGAATGTGTGATGGGATAGTGCAGAGGGAGCTTCACTCTGTGTCTGACTCCTGGAGTGTGTCATGGGACGGTGTGGAGGGAGCTTCACTCTGTGTCTGGCCCCGGAAGACTGTGATGGGACGGTGTAGAGGGAGCTTCACTCTGTGTCTCACCCCGGGAGTGTGTGATGGGACGGTGTAGAGAGAGTTTCACTCTGTGTCTGACCGAGGGAGTATCTGATGGGACGGTGTAGACGGAGTTTCACTCTGTGTCTGACCCCAAGTGTGCGATGGCACGATGTAGTGGGAGCTTCACTTTGTGTCTGACCCCGGGAGTGTGCGATGGAACGGTGTAGAGGGAGTTTCACTCTAACCCCTTCTGCCTGCTCACGACTCCCTTGTTTTGTGATTACCGGGTGTGAACTCCGATGTGACAATTACATAAAGTGACTGGGGGAAGTGAAGCGGGAATTCTCCGGCCTGGATCACTCTGTGAAAGGCGGATCTGAATGTTCCCAGTTCCACCTGACTCGTGTCTCTGATCACCTCTCTCTTTCTCCGTTGGAAACAGGACGGGCATGGACGTGTTTCGGTGTTGTATAGGGCAGTGTGGATCCACGGCCGGAGACGGAAGTGAGCGGAAATGTGACCCCAGCAAGGAAGGCTCGTAGGGGAGATGGGGCGCCAGATGCGATGGGCACGGCTTCCGCTGCCTTCCAATTTCTGTAATCGGCCGATAAATCATTATAAATCACAATTTCATTAAAAGAAACATTTTAACCACCAGATTTCGGTGCCGACTGGACGCGTCTCTCCATACAGTGAAGGCAGGTGTGGGGAGAGGTGGGAAGGTGCGGACAGTCACAAATAGAGAGCAAGGGCTACGCTGAGGCTAATTGGGAGGTCGGTAGTTCGTCCGTAAGTCTTTGAGAGGTCTCCGCTGAAGGGTCAGATAACAGCGGGGTGGCAGCTGTCCCTGATCCCGGTGGTGCGTGCATCTTCGGTCCGATGGGGGAGAGAGAGGGATGAAGGGGGAATGTTTGGGGTCAGTGGATGATGCTGACTGCTCCACCGGGGCAGTAGGACCTGAAGGCCATAAACACAAGAGATTCTGCAGATTTCGCGCCGGGACTCTTCATTCCCTGATGAAGCAACCTGTCGAGGGACCTCGGCCTAAAACATCGACCCTTTTATTCTCCTCCAGTGATGCTGACCTGACCTACCGAGTCGCCCCCAGCATTTTTTTATTTGAGTAGAGTGCGGAGTCCAATGGAGGGGAGGCGGATTTCCGTGACGATCTGGACTGTGTCCATGACCCCGAACAGTTTCTTGCTCTCTTTGCCGTACAGTTTACCGTACCAAGCCGCGATGCACCTGTAAAAACAGGAAAAGCTCATCTGGGGGCGTTCCAAATTTCGTTCAACACCTCCCCCCCCCCCCCCCACCCGTGATTTCTATTGTTTGGCCGCGGAGTCCACGTACAATCTCATTCCAGTCTGCACGCCTCATTGAGGGAGAGCCCATCCCCAGCTTGTTAGAATGAGAGATACGAGTGTGTGTTGGGGGGGGGGGCGGTGCAATTCGCTAGGTGTGGGAGGGAACGGGGTGGTGATGTACGTTTCCGCTGCTGCCAGAGCCCACAGTACCTCCCAAGGACCCCGTCCCAGCAGGGCCGCAGTGACACGCAGCGCGATGGAGGGTGGTCCCCGATAAGCGGGAAAAAGAAATACGCAGAACCTCACAGCCGGTCTGGCAGCGTTTATGCGGGGGTGGGGGGGGGCGGGATAAAGAGTCGACGCCTCGAGCCGAGACCCTTTTTCGGGGCCCCGATGAAGGGGGTTCGATCCGAAACACGGATATTTTATTCTTCCCCATAGATGCTGCCTGACCTGCTGAGTTCCTCCAGCACTTGGTGTCTGTTACTCCGGATTTCCGGCACTTGCAGAATCTCTCCTCTGTTTAAGGGGGAGGGGTGAATAAACGCTTCTTGCTAAATCCGGAGAGAAACTGAGTTATTAAAAAACCATGTTTCATAGTGAAGGGGTGCAGGAACGTTCACAGGGGCAGTGACGCGGGGTCAGACTGGCCATACCTAGGGGGCGCTGCGTTACCCCCAGGAAGGGGCTTGTGCATCGTCGTCGTCCGTGGGATTTCACTGTTCTCAAAATGGCCGAGCTCAGGTGCAACAGTCGGCGTGAGCCGGCACCTCACTGCTGTGACACCGATGTGGGGCGTTCTGAGATTGGGGTGAGGGTGGGGAAAGGCCCTCGCCCCTGTAAACCTCTTGCAATCGACCCCAACGAGACCAAATGAGTGGACGCCGAGATCCCGTGGGGGCATGAAAGGCCTTGGCGAGTAGGGTAAAGGAAAACCCCAAGGCATTCTTCAATTATGTGAAGAAGAAAAGGATGACAGGAGTGAAGGTAGGACCGATTAGAGATAAAGGTGGGAAGATGTGCCTGGAGGCTGTGGACGTGAGCGAGGCCCTCGATGAATACTTCTCTTCGGTATTCACCAATGAGAGGGAACTTGATGATGGTGAGGACAATATGAGTGAGGTTGATGTTCTGAAGCATGTTGATATGAAGGGAGGCGAGATGTTGGAGTTGTTAAAATACATTTGGACGGATAAGTCCCCGGGGCCTGACGGAATATTCCCCAGGCTGCTCCACGAGGCGAGGGAAGAGATTGCTGAGCGTCTGGCTAGGATCTTTATGTCCTCGTCGTCCACGAGAATAATACCGGAGGATTGGAGGGAGGGGAATGTTGTCCCCTTGATCAAAAAAGGTAGTAGGGATAGTCCGGGTAATTCTAGACCAGTGAGCCTTACGTCTGTGGTTGGAAAGCTGTTGGAAAAGATTCTTAGAGATAGGTTCTATGGGCATTTAGAGAATCATGGTCTGATCAGGGACAGTCAGCATGGCTTTGTGAAGGGCGGATCGTGTCTAGCAAGCCTGATAGAGTTCTTTGAGGAGGTGACCAGGCATATAGATGATGGTAGTGCAGTGGATGTGATCTATATGGATTTTAGTAAGACATTTGACAAGGTTCCACACGGTAGGCTTATTCAGAAAGTCAGAAGGCATGGGATCCAGGGAAGTTGAGCCAGGTAGGTTCAGAATTGACTTGCCTGCATAAAGCAGAGGGTCGTGGTGGAGGGAGTACATTCGGATTGGAGGGTTGTGACTAGTGGTGTCCCACAAGGATCTGTTCTGGGACCTCTACTTTTCGTGATTTTTATTAACGACCTGGATGTGGGGGTAGAAGGGTGGGTTGGCAAGTTTGCAGACGACACAAAGGTTGGTGGTGTTGTGGATGGTGTAGAGGATTGTCGAAGATTGCAGAGAGACATTGATAGGATGCAGAAGTGGGCTGAGAAGTGGCAGATGGAATTCAACCCGTAGAAGTGTGATGTGGTACACTTTGGAAGGACAAACTCCAAGACAGATTACAAAGTAAATGGCAGGATACTTGGTAGTGTGGAGGAACAGAGGGATCTGGGGTTACATGTCCACAGATCCCTGAAAGTTGCCTCACAGGTAGATAGGGTAGTTAAGAAAGCTTATGGGGTGTTAGCTTTCACAAGTCGAGGGATAGAGTTTAAGAGTCGCGAGGTAATGATGCAGCTCTATAAAACTCTGGTTAGGCCACACTTGGAGTACTGTGTCCAGTTCTGGTCGCCTCACTATAGGAAGGATGTGGAAGCATTGGAAAAGGAACAGAGGGGATTTACCAGGATGCTGCCTGGCTTAGAGAGTATGCATTATGATCAGAGATTAAGGGAGTTAGGGCTTTACTCTTTGGAGAGAAGGAGGATGAGAGGAGACATGATAGAGGTGTACAAGATATTAAGAGGAATGGATAAAGCTGTCAGCAGCACTTCTTCTCCAGGGTACCACTGCTTAATACAAGAGGACATGGCTTTAAGGTAAGGGGTGGGAAGTTCAAGGGGGATAGTAGAGGGAAGTTTTTTACTCAGAGAGTGGTTGGTGCCTGGAATGCACTGCCTGAGTCAGTGGTAGAGGCAGATACACTAGTGAAATTTAAGAGACTTCTAGACAGGTATATGGAGGAATTTAAGGTGGAGGCAGGGTTTAAAGGTCGGCATAACATTGTGGGCCAAAGGGCCTGTACTGTGCAGTACTATTCTATGTTCTATCTTCTATGTCTCCCGTTCGAACTCCGGCCTGAATAGAACTCCACCAGCCTCTTTCTGCCGGTCGGAACAGACGCGCCTTCATTATCAAAGTTCCAAGTAAACTAATCATCAGAGTATGTTGAAATCTCCATCGGCAATCCCGAGATACATTTTCTTGCGGGCATTCACAGTAGAACAAAGCAGTACAATGGAATCAGTGAACTCTGGCAAGCAGCCAATGTACAGTCGACGTCGGGAGCAAACTTAAATATGGGTTTAGAACTGTAGTTAGTCTCACAGTCCTAAGTGTAAAGTGAGTAGAGCAGGGGACGAAGCTGATGGAGATCGTGGAGATATCTTATTGAACCCCCGCTCAACCTTCCTTCGTTGCGTTGATGCCTTTCTGCTCCCCGCTCCTCCACCTCCCCACTCCTCACCCAGTGACCCCGATCCTGCTGACTGCACCACCCAGTCTAGCGCCGCCGGCAATCTTGGATCTTTGTCTCCACCCTGCCCCAAATCCAGACGCAATAAATGCCCGATTGACGTTCGGTTTACCGACCCCAGGCTCAGTGTCAAGGTGCACTTCAAGATCAACGTCAGGCTGGCGTTTTCAGATGCCGTGCCGTTCCTGTTCGTGATTGGAGGAGTGTGTGTGTGTGGGGGGGGGGGGTAGATGGGTGAAATAGTTTGAACTATTTAAAAAAATATAGCAGCAGTGATTCTGCAGAATTTGGAAAAGGAGTCATCGAGAAGTAGACCACAGAAACAGATCCTTCGGCCCATCTAGTTCATGCCAAAACCACTTAAACTGCCCACACCCATCGCGCTGCACCCGGACCACAGCCCTCCATACTCTACCGTCCAGAAATATACAATTCTATATAGTTATATATATGACTTCGCAAGCGCCCAATCATCACACCAACCCTGCGCTCAACTTTGTCTGTCACATCCTTGCGATCACGTCTGTCCACCCCAACCGCAATCTGCTGATCACTCACTTTTCCAGTTCGGAGAATTCGAGTTGTAACATTGCCAGCCCTTTTTTTCTCAGAATCCACCTGGGCAGGGTATATTACCTGGCACCTGCGCTCTCCGTCTCAGATCGGAGGTGACATCATGCTGAGCAACCTTCCCCGCCTGAGTCTCCTGTTGGCGCTGGGCATCGTCGGTGCCTCTTGTTCCATTGTGGTAAATCGTGGAAATAGGATTACTGCGGGAAAATTAGGGGCAATTGATTCATATTTGTGTTGGGAATTAACTCCCCATCGTTGCCCTGTGACCCCTGGGTTTGAGAGAGGTGGGGATTCAGCCAGGGTTCCTGCTCCCCTTCTCCGACCCCTGGGTTAGAGAGAGAGAGAATCAGACAGGGTTCCTGTTCCCCGCCACTGACCGGTCAACCCTGGGTTGGAGAGACGGGAGATCAGTCAGGGTCCTTACGCGGAAATCACAGAGATTTGTTAAGTCCTCCTGCTACTCCTGGATCTATCGAGTCCGGTTGCGACTGCGAGCCCTCGGTGACCGGGGCTCCGCGCCGAAGGACAGACAGTCGAAACTCCTTCGGCAGGATTGCGGCTGTACCCAGTCTCTGGGATCATGCTGTGTAGAATTACCCCCCCATCCCCCACCCCGCACCCCCCACCCCATGCTTCCTCCAAAGCAGTGGTGACTGCACCTTAAGGTTGCGTCCCTGATGTCCCTGATAAACTGTGGGATTTTCCGGAAATATAGGAGCTGGCGCCACAGAGATGCGGCTGACCGGCGAGATTCGATGAGTTGACCTTTCTTTCAGGCCCAGACTCTGACCGGCTGCTGGACTAATGAGCTGGGGTCGACGGCGCACATCAAGAAGGTCGAGGACGGGACCCTACGAGGCTCCTACAGTTCCGCAGTGTCCAGCGCTGAGACTCCGGTTGAAGGGGAACTAATCGGATTCCAGGTCGATATCGAGCAGCCGACCTTTGGGTTTGTGGTAAAGTGGACCTCAGGTACGATGCTATTCCGCCCGTTCCCTGCCCGAGCTCCTGGGGCTCTGCGGCTCCCTCCCTCTGTCTCCTCGTCTCCATCTGAGGTGACGCACCCCGCGGGTGGGAGACAGCGAAGGAGCGCTGCAGTGTGGGGGGTGGGCAGTACTGAATCTCTCTCAGTCCTGTGGGAGGAGCGCCACCGAGACGGCCCAGCGCTCTGGGAAGGACGGCAAAACCGAGGGCATGCCATGCTGTGGGATGGGGGTCTGAAGAGGGAGCGCCAGGTGGGGGCGACACACTGTGGGAGAGGAGGTGAGCGGGGCGCGCCCCGCTGTGGGAGGGGCGGTACTGAGGGACTGTCACGCTATCAGGGGGATGATCCGGGGGAAGTGTCACAATGTGGGACGGCTGCACTGCGGGAGGGCCTGTGCCTGTACTGAGGGACGGTAGTAACAGCATTTTAAAATCCTTTCTGTGCTTAGAATTGGTCCGGGGGAGTGTCACAGTGTGGACCGGACAGATGTTTGGAAACGATGCTTTGATGACCATGTGGTTACGCCGATCAAATTCCTCCGTCAAGAACAACTGGGGGGCGACCCGGTAAGTTCTGAGTCTCTTGCGTAGACGCGCAGATCCAGGGAACCGTGCCCAGTCTCTTCACCGAGCCACAATCCACGGGGTCATGTGGTCAAATCCCACCCCTGAGATCTGAGCACTGAAGGGGAGCTGCACTGTGCGAGGAAGGGCCGCGCCATGGGAGGGGCTGTGAAGAGGAAGGGGTATTGAGTGAGGGTCGGACAGTGGGCGGGGGTGTAGGGCTGAGTGAGGGGCGGATAGCGTCGCCCTATGGGAGGGGCGGATAAAGAGGAAACATTGTACAGAGGTGGATGGATGAGGAGGGAAGGTCGCGCTGCGTGAGTGGGTGGTGAGAGCGGAGGGAGTGTCGGTGACAGGGAAGCGCCGACAATGGGAGAGGTGGTGAGGGTGGGGGCGGGGAGGGGAGTGAGAGGGGAGTCAATGAGCAGTGAGTCCCTTCCTGATGAAGGGGCGGTGGGGAGGGAGAGTAACAACGAACTCCAGGCTGGTGAAAGGCGCTGCCGAAATGGAGGGATTCCACCTTGAAATCCGGCTACTCAGCAAGGATTCAGCTCCGGTGCAAACGGCGGGAAAATTCTCCGCTCCGGGAGAGAGCCCTGAGGGTCCTGAATTCCAGGCTTTGTCCCCGGTCCCTGGGTCACACCGTGATTCACCAAAGTGTTAGCCCGAGACTCTGCCCGCAACCCCAACTGTTCCTGCCGTGGGTGTGTGTGATAGACGGAGCTTCACTCTGTGTCTGACCCCGGGAGTATGTGATGGGACGGTGTGGAGGGAGCTTCACTCTGTGTCTGACCCCAGAAGTGTGTGATGGGACGGTAAAGAGGGAGTTTCACTCTGTGTATGACCCCGGGAGTGTGTGATGGGACGGCGTGGAGGGAGCTTCACTCTGTGTCTAACTCGGGGAGTGTATAACGGGACAGTGTAGAGGGAGTTCACTCTGTGTCTGACCCCGGGGGTGTGTGATGGGACGGTGTGGAGGGAGCTTCACTCTGTGTCTGACCCCAGAAGTGTGCGATGGGACGGTAAAGAGGGAGTTTCACTCTGTGTATGACCCCGGGAGTGTGTGATGGGACAGTGCAGAGGGAGCTTCGCTCCGTGTCTGACCCTGGGAGTGTGTGATACGACAGCAAAGAGGGAGTTTCACTCTAACCCCTTCTGCCTGCTCACAACTCTCTGTTTTGGAATTACCGGGTGGAAACGCTGAAGTTACCCGGACTCCGATGTGACAATTACATAAAGTGACCGGGGGAAGTGAAGCGGGAATTCTCCGGCCTGGATCACTCTGTGAAAGGTGGATCTGAATGTTCCCAGTTCCACCTGACTCGTATCTCTGATCACCTCTCTCTTTCTCCGTTGGAAACAGGACGGGGATGGACGTGTTTCGGCGTTGTATAGAGCAGTGTGGATCCATGGACGGAGACGGAAGTGAGCGGAAATGTGACCCCAGCAAGGAAGGCTCGTAGGGGAGATGGGGCGCCAGATGCGATGGGCACGGCTTCCGCTGCCTTCCAATTTCTGTAATCGGCCGATAAATCATTATAAATCACAATTTCATTAAAAGAAACATTTTAACCACCAGATTTCGGTGCCGACTGGACGCGTCTCTCCATACAGTGAGGGCAGGTGTGGGGAGAGGTGGGAAGGTGCGGACAGTCACAAATAGAGAGCAAGGGCTACGCTGAGGCTAATTGGGAGGTCGGTAGTTCGTCCGTAAGTCTTTGAGAGGTCTCCGCTGAAGGGTCAGATAACAGCGGGGTGGCAGCTGTCCCTGATCCCGGTGGTGCGTGCATCTTCGGTCCGATGGGGGAGAGAGAGGGATGAAGGGGGAATGTTTGGGGTCAGTGGATGATGCTGACTGCTCCACCGGGGCAGTAGGACCTGAAGGCCATAAACACAAGAGATTCTGCAGATTTCGCGCCGGGACTCTTCATTCCCTGATGAAGCAACCTAACGAGGGACCTCGGCCTAAAACATCTACCCTTTTATTCTCCTCCAGTGATGCTGACCTGACCTACCGAGTCGCCCCCAGCATTTTTTTATTTGAGTAGAGTGCGGAGTCCAATGGAGGGGAGGCGGATTTCCGTGACGATCTGGACTGTGTCCATGACCCCGAACAGTTTCTTGCTCTCTTTGCCGTACAGTTTACCGTACTAAGCCGCGATGCACCTGTAAAAACAGGAAAAGCTCATCTGGGGGCGTTCCAAATTTCGTTCAACACCTCCCCCCCCCTCCACCCGTGATTTCTATTGTTTGGCCGCGGAGTCCACGTACAATCTCATTCCAGTCTGCACGCCTCATTGAGGGAGAGCCCATCCCCAGCTTGTTAGAATGAGAGATACGAGTGTGTGTTGGGGGGGGGGCGGTGCAATTCGCTAGGTGTGGGAGGGAACGGGGTGGTGCTGTACGTTTCCGCTGCTGCCAGAGCCCACAGTACCTCCCAAGGACCCCGTCCCAGCAGGGCCGCAGTGACACGCAACGCGATGGAGGGTGGTCCCCAATAAGCGGGAAAAAGAAATACGCAGAACCTCACAGCCGGTCTGGCAGCGTTTATGCGGGGGTGGGGGTGGGGATAAAGAGTCGACGCCTCGAGCCGAGACCATTTTTCGGGGCCCCGAGGAAGGGGGTTCGATCCGAAACACGGACATTTTATTCTTCCCCATAGATGCTGCCTGACCTGCTGAGTTCCTCCAGCACTTGGTGTCTGTTACTCCGGATTTCCGGCACTTGCAGAATCTCTCCTCTGTTTAAGGGGGCGGGGTGAATAAACGCTTCTTGCCAAATCCGGAGAGAAACCGAGTTATTAAAAAACAAGGTTTCATAGTGAAGGGGTGCAGGAACGTTCACCGGGGCAGTGACGCGGGGTCAGGCTGGCCATGCCTAGGGGGCGCTGCGTTACCCCCAGGAAGGGGCTTGTGCATCGTCATCGTCCGTGGGATCTCACTGTTCTCAAAATGGCCGAGCTCAGGTGCAACAGTCGGCGTGAGCCGGCACCTCACTGCTGTGACACCGATGTGGGGCGTTCTGAGATTGGGGTGAGGGTGGGGAAAGGCCCTCGCCCCTGTAAACCTCTTGCAATCGACCCCAACGAGACCAAATGAGTGGACGCCGAGATCCCGTGGGGGCATGGAAGGCCTTGGCGAGTAGGGTAAAGGAAAACCCCAAGGCATTCTTCAATTATGTGAAGAAGAAAAGGATGACAGGAGTGAAGGTAGGACCGATTATAGGTAAAGGTGGGAAGATGTGCCTGGAGGCTGTGGACGTGAGCGAGGCCCTCGATGAATAGTTCTCTTCAGTATTCACCATTGAGAGGGAACTTGATGATGATGAGGACAATATGAGTGAGGTTGATGTTCTGAAGCATGTTGATATGAAGGGAGGCGAGATGTTGGAGTTGTTAAAATACATTTGGACGGATAAGTCCCCGGGGCCTGACGGAATATTCCCCAGGCTGCTCCACGAGGCGAGGGAAGAGATTGCTGAGCGTCTGGCTAGGATCTTTATGTCCTCGTCGTCCACGAGAATAATACCGGAGGATTGGAGGGAGGGGAATGTTGTCCCCTTGTTCAAAAAAGGTAGTAGGGATAGTCCGGGTAATTCTAGACCAGTGAGCCTTACGTCTGTGGTTGGAAAGCTGTTGGAAAAGATTCTTAGAGATAGGTTCTATGGGCATTTAGAGAATCATGGTCTGATCAGGGACAGTCAGCATGGCTTTGTGAAGGGCGGATCGTGTCTAGCAAGCCTGATAGAGTTCTTTGAGGAGGTGACCAGGCATATAGATGATGGTAGTGCATTGGATGTGATCTATATGGATTTTAGTAAGGCATTTGACAAGGTTCCACACGGTAGGCTTATTCAGAAAGTCAGAAGGCATGGGATCCAGGGAAGTTGAGCCAGGTAGGTTCAGAATTGACTTGCCTGTATAAAGCAGAGGGTCGTGGTGGAGGGAGTACATTCGGATTGGAGGGTTGTGACTAGTGGTGTCCCACAAGGATCTGTTCTGGGACCTCTACTTTTCGTGATTTTTATTAACGACCTGGATGTGGGGGTAGAAGAGTGGTTTGGCAAGTTTGCAGACAACACAAAGGTTGGTGGTGTTGTAGATAGTGTAGAGGATTGTCGAAGATTGCAGAGAGACATTGATAGGATGCAGAAGTGGGCTGAGAAGTGGCAGATGGAATTCAACTCGTAGAAGTGTGACGTGGTACACTTTGGAAGGACAAACTCCAAGACAGATTACAAAGTAAATGGCAGGATACTTGGTAGTGTGGAGGAACAGAGGGATCTGGGGTTACATGTCCACAGATCCCTGAAAGTTGCCTCACAGGTAGATAGGGTAGTTAAGAAAGCTTATGGGGTGTTAGCTTTCATAAGTCGAGGGATAGAGTTTAAGAGTCGCGAGGTAATGATGCAGCTCTATAAAACTCTGGTTAGGCCACACTTGGAGTACTGTGTCCAGTTCTGGTCGCCTCACTATAGGAAGGATGTGGAAGCATTGGATAAGGTACAGAGGGGATTTACCAGGATGCTGCCTGGTTTAGAGGGTATGCATTATGATCAGAGATTAAGGGAGTTAGGGCTTTACTCTTTGGAGAGAAGGAGGATGAGAGGAGACATGATAGAGGTGTACAAGATATTAAGAGGAATGGATAAAGCTGTCAGCAGCGCTTCTTCCCCAGGGTACCACTGCTTAATACAAGAGGACATGGCTTTAAGGTAAGGGGTGGGAAGTTCAAGGGGGATAGTAGAGGAAGGTTTTTTACTTAGAGAGTGGTTGGTGCCTGGAATGCACTGCCTGAGTCAGTGGTAGAGGCAGATACACTAGTGAAATTTAAGAGACTTCTAGACAGGTATATGGAGGAATTTAAGGTGGAGGTAGGGTTTAAGGGTCGGCATAACATTGTGGGCCAAAGGGCCTGTACTGTGCAGTACTATTCTATGTTCTATCTTCTATGTCTCCCGATCGAACTCCGGCCTGAATAGAACTCCACCAGCCTCTTTCTGCCGGTCGGAACAGCCGCGCCTTCATTATTAAAGTTCCAAGTAAACTAATCATCAGAGTATGTTGAAATTTCCATCGGCAATCCCGAGATTCATTTTCTTGCGGGCATTCACAGTAGAACAAAGCAGTACAATGGAATCAGTGAACTCTGGCAAGCAGCCAATGTACAGTCGATGTCGGAAGCAAACTTAAATATGGGTTTAGAACTGTAGTTAGTCTCACAGTCCTAAGTGTAAAGTGAGTAGAGCAGGGGACGAAGCTGATGGAGATCGTGGAGATATCTTATTGAACCCCCGCTCAACCTTCCTTCGTTGCGTTGATGCCTTTCTGCTCCCCGCTCCCCCACCTCCCCACTCCTCACCCAGTGACCCCGATCCTGCTGACTGCACCACCCAGTCTAGCGCCGCCGGCAATCTTGGATCTTTGCCTCCACCCTGCCCCAAATCCAGACGCAATGAATGCCCGATTGACGTTCGGTTTACTGACCCCAGGCTCAGTGTCAAGGTGCACTTCAAGATCAACGTCAGGCTGGCGTTTTCAGATGCCGTGCCGTTCCTGTTCGTGATTGGAGGAGTGTGTGTGTGTGGGGGGGGGGGTAGATGGGTGAAATAGTTTGAACTATTTAAAAAATATAGCAGCAGTGATTCTGCAGAATTTGGAAAAGGAGTCATCGAGAAGTAGACCACAGAAACAGACCCTTCGGCCCATCTAGTTCGTGCTAAAACCACTTAAACTGCCCACACCCATCGCACTGCACCCGGACCACAGCCCTCCATACTCTACCGTCCAGAAATATACAATTCTATATAGTTATATATATGACTTCGCAAGCGCCCAATCATCACACCAACCCTGCGCTCAACTTTGTCTGTCACATCCTTGCGATCACGTCTGTCCACCCCAACCGCAATCTGCTGATCACTCACTTTTCCAGTTCGGAGAATTCGAGTTGTAACATTGCCAGCCCTTTTTTTCTCAGAATCCACCTGGGCAGGGTATATTACCTGGCACCTGCGCTCTCCGTCTCAGATCGGAGGTGACATCATGCTGAGCAACCTTCCCCGCCTGAGTCTCCTGTTGGCGCTGGGCATCGTCGGTGCCTCTTGTTCCATTGTGGTAAGTCGTGGAAATAGGATTACTGCGGGAAAATTAGGGGCAATTGATTCATATTTGTGTTGGGAATTAACTCCCCATCGTTGCCCTGTGACCCCTGGGTTTGAGAGAGATGGGGATTCAGCCAGGGTTCCTGCTCCCCTTCTCCGACCCCTGGGTTAGAGAGAGAGAGAATCAGACAGGGTTCCTGTTCCCCGCCACTGACCGGTCAATCCTGGGTTGGAGAGACGGGAGATCAGTCAGGGTCCTTACGCGGAAATCACAGAGATTTGTTAAGTCCGCCTCCTACTCCTGGATCTATCGAGTCCGGTTGCGACTGCGAGCCCTCGGTGACCGGGGCTCCGCGCTGAAGGACAGACAGTCGAAACTCCTTCGGCAGGATTGCGGCTGTACCCAGTCTCTGGGATCATGCTGTGTAGAATCACCCCCCCATCCCCCACCCCGCACCCCCCACCCCATGCTTCCTCCAAAGCAGTGGTGACTGCACCTTAAGGTTGCGTCCCTGATGTCCCTGATAAACTGTGGGATTTTCTGGAAATATAGGAGCTGGCGCCACAGAGATGCGGCTGACCGGCGAGATTCGATGAGTTGACCTTTCTTTCAGGCCCAGACTCTGACCGGCTGCTGGACTAATGAGCTGGGGTCGACGGCGCACATCAAGAAGGTCGAGGATGGGACCCTGCGAGGCTTCTACAGTTCCGCAGTGTCCAGCGCTGAGACTCCGGTTGAAGGGGAACTAATCGGATTCCAGGTCGATATCGAGCAGCCGACCTTTGGGTTTGTGGTAAAGTGGACCTCAGGTACGATGCTATTCCGCCCGTTCCCTGCCCGAGCTCCTGGGGCTCTGCGGCTCCCTCCCTCTGTCTCCTCGTCTCCATCTGAGGTGACGCACCCCCGCGGGTGGGAGACAGCGAAGGAGCGCTGCAGTGTGGGGGGTGGGCAGTACTGAATCTCTCTCAGTCCTGTGGGAGGAGCGCCACCAAGACGGCCCAGCGCTCTGGGAAGGACGGCAAAACCGAGGGCATGCCATGCTGTGGGATGGGGGTCTGAAGAGGGAGCGCCAGGTGGGGGCGACACACTGTGGGAGAGGAGGTGAGCGGGGCGCGCCCCGCTGTGGGAGGGGCGGTACTGAGGGACTGTCACGCTATCAGGGGGATGATCCGGGGGAAGTGTCACAATGTGGGACGGCTGCACTGCGGGAGGGCCTGTGCCTGTACTGAGGGACGGTAGTAACAGCATTTTAAAATCCTTTCTGTGCTTAGAATTGGTCCGGGGGAGTGTCACAGTGTGGACCGGACAGATGTTTGGAAACGATGCTTTGATGACCATGTGGTTACTCCGATCAAATTCCTCCGTCAAGAACAACTGGGGGGCGACCCGGTAAGTTCTGAGTCTCTTGCGTAGACGTGCAGATCCAGGGAACCGTGCCCAGTCTCTTCACAGAGCCACAATCCACGGGGTCATGTGGTCAAATCCCACCCCTGAGATCTGAGCACTAAAGGGGAGCTGCACTGTGCGAGGAAGGGCCGCGCCATGGGAGGGGCTGTGAAGAGGAAGCGCCACGCTACGGAAGGGGTATTGAGTGAGGGTCGGACAGTGGGCGGGGGTGTAGGGCTGAGTGAGGGGCGGATAGCGTCGCCCTATGGGAGGGGCGGATAAAGAGGAAACATTGTACAGAGGTGGATGGATGAGGAGGGAAGGTCGCGCTGCGTGAGTGGGTGGTGAGAGCGGAGGGAGTGTCGGTGACAGGGAAGCACCGACAATGGGAGAGGTGGTGAGGGTGGGGGCGGGGAGGGGAGTGAGAGGGGAGTCAATGAGCAGTGAGTCCCTTCCTGATGAAGGGGCGGTGGGGAGGGAGAGTAACGACGAACTCCAGGCTGGTGAAAGGCGCTGCCGAAATGGAGGGATTCCACCTTGAAATCCGGCTACTCAGCAAGGATTCAGCTCCGGTGCAAACGGCGGGAAAATTCTCCGCTCCGGGAGAGAGCCCTGAGGGTCCTGAATTCCAGGCTTTGTCCCCGGTCCCTGGGTCACACCGTGATTCACCAAAGTGTTAGCCCGAGACTCTGCCCGCAACCCCAACTGTTCCTGCCGTGGGTGTGTGTGATAGACGGAGCTTCACTCTGTGTCTGACCCCGGGAGTATGTGATGGGACGGTGTGGAGGGAGCTTCACTCTGTGTCTGACCCCGGGGGTGTGTGATGGGACGGTGTGGAGGGAGCTTCACTCTGTGTCTGACCCCAGAAGTGTGTGATGGGACGGTAAAGAGGGAGTTTCACTCTGTGTATGACCCCGGGAGTGTGTGATGGGACAGTGCAGAGGGAGCTTCGCTCCGTGTCTGACCCTGGGAGTGTGTGATACGACAGCAAAGAGGGAGTTTCACTCTAACCCCTTCTGCCTGCTCACAACTCTCTGTTTTGGAATTACCGGGTGGAAACGCTGAAGTTACCCGGACTCCGATGTGACAATTACATAAAGTGACCGGGGGAAGTGAAGCGGGAATTGTCCGGCCTGGATCACTCTGTGAAAGGTGGATCTGAATGTTCCCAGTTCCACCTGACTCGTATCTCTGATCACCTCTCTCTTTCTCCGTTGGAAACAGGACGGGGATGGACGTGTTTCGGCGTTGTATAGAGCAGTGTGGATCCACGGACGGAGACGGAAGTGAGCGGAAATGTGACCCCAGCAAGGAAGGCTCGTAGGGGAGATGGGGCGCCAGATGCGATGGGCACGGCTTCCGCTGCCTTCCAATTTCTGTAATCGGCCGATAAATCATTATAAATCACAATTTCATTAAAAGAAACATTTTAACCACCAGATTTCGGTGCCGACTGGACGCGTCTCTCCATACAGTGAGGGCAGGTGTGGGGAGAGGTGGGAAGGTGCGGACAGTCACAAATAGAGAGCAAGGGCTACGCTGAGGCTAATTGGGAGGTCGGTAGTTCGTCCGTAAGTCTTTGAGAGGTCTCCGCTGAAGGGTCAGATAACAGCGGGGTGGCAGCTGTCCCTGATCCCGGTGGTGCGTGCATATTCGGTCCGATGGGGGAGAGAGAGGGATGAAGGGGGAATGTTTGGGGTCAGTGGATGATGCTGACTGCTCCACCGGGGCAGTAGGACCTGAAGGCCATAAACACAAGAGATTCTGCAGATTTCGCGCCGGGACTCTTCATTCCCTGATGAAGCAACCTAACGAGGGACCTCGGCCAAAAACATCGACCCTTTTATTCTCCTCCAGTGATGCTGACCTGACCTACCGAGTCTCCCCCAGCATTTTTTTATTTGAGTAGAGTGCGGAGTCCAATGGAGGGGAGGCGGATTTCCGTGACGATCTGGACTGTGTCCATGACCCCGAACAGTTTCTTGCTCTCTTTGCCGTACAGTTTACCGTACCAAGCCGCGATGCACCTGTAAAAACAGGAAAAGCTCATCTGGGGGCGTTCCAAATTTCGTTCAACACCTCCCCCCCCCCTCCACCCGTGATTTCTATTGTTTGGCCGCGGAGTCCACGTACAATCTCATTCCAGTCTGCACGCCTCATTGAGGGAGAGCCCATCCCCAGCTTGTTAGAATGAGAGATACGAGTGTGTGTTGGGGGGGGGGGCGGTGCAATTCGCTAGGTGTGGGAGGGAACGGGGTGGTGATGTACGTTTCCGCTGCTGCCAGAGCCCACAGTACCTCCCAAGGACCCCGTCCCAGCAGGGCCGCAGTGACACGCAGCGCGATGGAGGGTGGTCCCCGATAAGCGGGAAAAAGAAATACGTAGAACCTCACAGCAGGTCTGGCAGCGTTTATGCGGGGGTGGGGGGGGATAAAGAGTCGACGCCTCGAGCCGAGACCATTTTTCGGGACCCCGATAAATCATAATCTCATTAAAAGAAACATTTTTAGCATCAGATTTCGGTGTCGGCCGGACGTGTCTCTCCGTACAGTGAGGGCAGGTGTGGAAAGATGTGGGAAGGTGTTTACAGATACGGGTAGGTGTCGGCGATGTATGCAGGTATGTTAAGAATTGGAAAGGGGTGGTAGGGCGATGTGTGCAGGTGTGGGAAGATGTGGAAAGGAGTGGACAGATATGGGTAGGTGTGGGCTGTGTGTGCAGGTGTAGGAAGAGGTGGAAAGGTGTGGACGGAAAGTGTAGACAGATGTAGACAGGTGTGAACAGCATTGGAAGGATGTGGGCAGGCGTGATAAGGTGTGGCCTGGTGCAGGCAGGTGTGGACAGATCAGAGCCAGAATCAGATTTGTCATCACTGACATACTGTACGGCATAAAAATTCTTGTCTGGTGGCAGGAGTACAAAACAAAGACTTACTTAGCAAATAACTAAATAGTGCAAAAGACAAAAGGGTATGGGCTTGTGTGTGGTTGTGTGGACAGGTGTATCCTGTCTGAATTATACCCTGGGATCATTCTCCTCCTCAGGGCTCTACATTCCTCAGCATTTGGAAAATAAACCACCCTATCTGGCACCAACTATCTTTCCACAGTCTAGACCACATTTCTCCCCCCAATCCCCCCCCCCCCTTCAACAACACACGCAGAATGCTGGAAGAACTCAGCGAGTCAGGCTGCATCTTTGGAAAGGAATAAAAGTTTTAGCCTTAGACCCTTCACCGGGATTGGATAGGAAGGTGGGGGGAGGGGTGGAGGTACTAGAATAAAAAAAAGGTGAGGGGAGGGAAAAGAGGGCTAGACGGAACGAGATAGATACAGTCGAACGTGCGCATGTTGGAGCTGACAGTTTCTCCATAGTCACGGATCTCGCCCCTGGCCTCGTTTCATCACGGTCCCGCTTCGGGTCGAATCCTACGACCTCTTCTCCCCTGCGTCTTCACTCTTCATATGCTCTCGAACAACAGCCCCAAGGCCAACCTTTTTGTTCCTCACCAGAGAAACCTCCCCTGAATCCGACCATCCTCATTGGATGGCACACATTTCTCCTTGTCCCTTATCTTCAACAGTAACCCAAACAAGCTGAAAACAGGACAGACTGCTCTTACAGAACTGTCAAACTGAGATACATACAGAAAACAGTAAAAATATGAACCGGGGCATTACATATATGGAGGGTTCTCAGGGTTTTTTTTGGCCGTAGCCTCCGCCATCTTTTCTATCAGATTCTTTCCTCTCCAGCCCTTTACCTTTTCCACCTATCACCTCCCAGTTTCTTACATCATCGCCCCTCCCCCACCAACTGGCTACACCCATCTCCTTCCGTCTTGCCCTTTTTCCCTCCTCTAGCCTTTTTTTGCTCTAGTTCCTCCCCCCCCCCCGCCCCACTTCCCATCCAGTCCTGGCGAAGGGTCTAAGGCTAAAACCTTTATTTCTTTCCATAGATGCTGCCTGACCTGCTGAGTTCCTCCAGCATTCTGCGTGCGTTGCTGAGATTGGTGGGGGAGAAATGTGGTCTAGACGACTTTGATTGTGGAATGATAGTTGGTGCCAGATTGGGCGGTTTGAGTATCTCATAAACTGCTGATCTTCCTGGATTTTCACACACAACAGTCTCTAGAGTTTACAGAGAAATGGCGCAGTAAACAATAAAACAAAAAAAAACATCCAGTGAGCGTCAGCTCTGTGGGCAAAAATGCCTTGTTAATGGGAGAGATCAGAGGAGAATGACTAGACTGTTCAAGCTGACAGGAAGGTGACAGTAACTCAAATAACTACACGTTTCAACAACAGCGTGCAGAAGAGCATCTCTGAACGCACAACACATCAAACCCTGAAGTGGATGGGCCACAGCGGCAGAAGATCACGCAAATTAGGGTCTCCCCTGCTGCCGTGAAATGGAGACATCTCTTTCTCCCTTGTTAGGGAGAGAGAGAGCCTGTGGTATGTCGAATACCGGGTGAACGAGTAGTCTTTGGGATAGTGCAAGTCTGTGTCTTTATTGATGCTTTGCTGCACGCTTGAGTACTTTTTTGCCGATACTTTTTTGCTGGCGTGTGTGGGCGGGGGTGTTTTTTGCCTTCCTGCTGCTTGTGCGTGGGAAGGGAAGCTGGGGGGGGGGCGGTACTTTGGGGTCCTAACATTTAACTGTCATTTATTCTTTGGGACACTCCTCTGTTTTCGCCCATTTTCGCAAAAGAAAAAGAATTTCAGGATGTATACATTTCTCTGACATTAAATGTACCTTTGAAACCTTTGAAACATACAGGAGGTAAATTGTGGACTTTTTTTAAGGAAAAAGACGAGTTTTGGTGCTTATTTATATGAATTAATTGTTTTACTATTAATAAAAGCACAATAGACATAGATTCAAATACATTTAACATTTTAGAAAAGATGTTCAAAAATTATCGATATTAATCTTTTAAGAAGACAATGAAAACCAATCAGTTCTAAATAATATTGTCGTTGCAGTATTCAAATGCTGATGTGTACACCGGGTCTGCGAGGATTTCAATACGCATCATGCAGCACCACGTGTTCTCACAGCCGTCCATAATCAGGATGGTACCCAAAGTTCCTTGAGTTCTCAAAGTAGGCACCGTCGTCCCGCTGGGGACGGGGGTGTTTCTGAGGGGGCGGTAAGGATAGAGGGAGTGGCGTGTGGGGGCAAGTGCGCTCGGGAGCAAGGAGGCAGCTGAGGGATCAGACTCAACTTAAGAAATGAATTGCTTACTGTAAGCATTTGATCCTCGGTGCCTCGTGATTAATTACAATGATCGCGGAATCACCTCGCCTCTCTCCAACCCCACCGTTCTCTTTGGGCTTTGCTCAAAGCACATTACCGGCAGGTAGTGTTGAGGAAGCAGGGAATCTGCGGAAGAACTCAGATAAACTCGGAGACCGGCCATAAAGTGGCAGATGAAATACAGTGTAGGGAAGCGTGTGGTCATGCACTTTAGTAGAAGGAAGAAAGGCGTAGACTATTTTCTAAGTGGGGAGAAATCAGTGGTGCGAAGGGTCTTGGGGGTCCTTGTGAGGGTAACTTGGAGGTTGGCGCGTGGTCAAGTGGTTAAGGCGTTCATCTAGTGATTTGAAGAGCCTTGGCTGAGGCCGCGTGTGTGTCCTTCAGCAAGGCCGGTGCTGAGCTGCAGGGTCCTAGTGCCCTTACCTTAGACAACATCGGTGGCGTGGAGAGGGGAGACTGGCAGCATGGGCAACTGCCGGTCTTCCATACAACCTTGCCCAGGCCTCCGCCCTGGAAACCTTCCAGGGCGCAAATCCATGGTCCCATGAGACTTACGGATGTCTATATAAAACTTGGAGGTTGAATCTGTGGTGAGGAAGACAAACGCGAGGTTAACAACAGGAATTCTGCAGATGCTGTAAATTCAAGCAACACACTTCAAAGTTGCTGGTGAACGCAGCAGGCCAGGCAGTATCTCTAGGAAGAGGTGCAGTCGACGTTTCAGGCCGAGACCCTTCGTCAGGACGATGTTCACCAGCAACTTTGATGCGCGATGTTAACATTCATTTTTACAGGACTGGACTCAAAGAGCAAGGATGTGATGCTGAGGCTTTATAGGGCATTGGTCAGACCGCACTTGGAGTTTTGCGAGCAGTTTTGGGCCGCCTATCTAAGGAAAGATGTGCTGGAGAGGGTGCGGAGGAGGTTCGCGAGCATTATCCTGGGAAAGAAAAGGAAAAGGTTCATGCACGGAACGAGGAGCGCTTGACGACTCGGGAAATGCACTCGCTGGAGCTGAGAAGAATGAGGGTGACCTCATTGAATCTCATTAAATATTGAAAGACCCTGATAGAGTGGACATGAGAGGGTGTTTTCTACAGCGGGGGGAGTCAAAGAGCAAGGGCCAGGGCCTCGGAATAGAACAGAGATGAGAAGGAATTTCTTTAGCCGGGGGTAGTGAACCGGTGGAATCTATTGCCGCAGACGGCTGTGGAGGCTAAGTCATTGAGTAAAGTATATTCAAATTGGAAGGTTCTTGATTACTTAGGGCGTCAAAGGCTATAGGGGGAAAGCAAGGGAATAGGGTTAGGGATATGGAACGAAAAAGCAGATTCGATGGGCTGAAGGGCTTAATTCTGCCCCTATGTCTTTTGGTCTTATGGTCTATATCAGGGCTGAAGTAATCACGTTATTTCCGGGCTCGGCTCGCACGTTATTGCCATTCGTTCTTGCAGAGGGACCTCATCAGCCGTGGTTGACCGGTCATCTCGGAGAAGGGAAAATCTCATCTCAAATCTCCGCTGCCTTGCGGCTGTGCCCGCTCCTGGGGAAGGCTTCGGGAGTGAACCCCGAGGAATAAATCCGGGGCTGGAGTCCCTGAGGCAGACCGACATTAGAGTTCAACACAGACTGGCAACTCCTGAAACGCTGCTGGTACCAAAACTGTATCAGTCTCTGCCATTCCTTTGGGTTCATCTGATGCGTGGGGGGACGGGGGGGAGCTTGCTACACGGGAAATGGCTTGCTCACCATATCGTATTGCCCGGGCTTGCGTATTTAGACAGCTAGGACGTAATATCCACGGTCAACCTCGACTGGCGGAGGCCCTCGACTCAACTCAACTGGAGCACGGCCTCAGCGAGTACGATTCCCACACCCTAACCACGCACTGACGCAGTTTTCTGCGTATCATGGTGCAGCGTTCGGCGATGAAAAGTTCCGAACCTGCCCTTTCAATGTCATGGTCTGGTCCGTGAAGTCTGCATTCCGGTTCACGGTCCGGTCCGTGGACTCAGGACTCCGGATCTTCCAGCTGTCCCTCGTTTGGGTGAGTTAATCATAGGCACTTGATTCCCATCTTGGGGCTTGGAATATAAGTAGCCTTGGGGTTGAGTGTGGGCGGCTGGTTTGTCTTGTCAGTTCCCCCGGGAGCAACCTGCTGGTGGAAGGCTAGAGCGGCCACTTGTCATCTTTAAGCCGTGTTGGAGAACCATCGCTTCATAGAGCCTTGCTGTCGGTAGTCGGAGCCGTCTTTGCGGTATGGATTCGGCTGTTTCCTGGGCCAGCTGAGTGGCTGCCAGCCACTCCGAGCTATGTACGGATCCGGTTGTTTCTGTAGCCAGCTGAGGTCGCTAGCCGAACCGAGATTCGAAGCTTCCCCTGAGCAGAAATGGAACTGCCTGTCGTTCTTTGGTGTTTGACTCTTCTCGTCCTCACCTCCGTGGGTTAAGTCAGGCCGTTTGGCCGTTGCCCTGCGGGGGAATCTGTCTTGTCTTGTCCTCGCCTCTGTTGGGTAAATCCGGCCGTTCTGCCGTTACCTGACGGAGGGACCTGTCCCACCTCGGTGTGAAGATGAAGTTGAGTCCCGGCTTGTCTTAGGATAAGTCCCGGCTGTATGTCTATGTTCTGTCCTGTCTCATGTTAGTGTCGTGTTTAAGGTGAGTCCCGGCTTGTCCAAGGATAAGTGCCGGCTCTATGTTGAGGTTCGGTTCCCAGTCTGTCTCTGAGCTCAAAGACACCCAAGCCTCGAAGATCCCGCAGCCAAGCTCCAAGACACCCAAGCCTCGAAGATCCCGCAACCAAGCTCAAGACCCAAGCCTCCAGCCTCAAGCCAAGCTCAAGACCCAAGACCCCAGCCTCAGGCCAAGCTCAAGACCCAAGACCCCAGCCTCAAGCCAAGTTCAAGACCCAAGACCGCAGCCTCAGGCCAAGCTCAAGACCCAAGACCCCAGCCTCAGGCCAAGCTCAAGACCCACGGCCCCAGCCTCAAGCCAAGCTCAAGTCCCAAGACCCCAGCCTCAAGCCAAGCTCAAGACCCAAGACCTCAGCCTCAAGACGAGCTCAAGACCCAAGACCCCAGCCTCAAGACGAGCTCAGGACCCAAGACCCCAGCCTCAAGCCAAGCTCAAGACCCAAGACCCCAGCCTCAAGACGAGCTCAAGACCCAAGACCCCAGCCTCAAGCCAAGCTCAAGACCCAAGACCTCAGCCTCAAGACGAGCTCAAGACCCAAGACCTCAGCCGCAAGCCAAGCTCAAGACCCAAGACCCCAGCCTCAAGACGAGCTCAAGACCCAAGCCCCCAGCCTCAAGCCAAGCTCAAGACCCAAAACCCCAGCCTGAAGCCATGTCATGTCCTTGCCTGGTTCTGGGGTCCGAGCCCGAGGCAAGACCCAGGTTCTGGGTCCTTGTCCAGTCTCGGGCTCGGAGTCGAAGCTCTGTCTCCTAGTCCATGGTTTCTAGTCCTGGTCCCGCTTTCCCTAGCACAAGTCTGCGTTCTTGTCCCTGCTCCTGGTCTGAATCCTGTCACGTCCTTACTCTAGTCAAATCCTGTTCCTTGTACTTCAGTGTCTGTGTCTTGCATTTGGGTCCGTACCAGCGCCCCATTGTGACATTCAAGTGGTCTTGACTGGATTTCTCTAGCCCACGGCCCAACCGAGATACCACCGCCCTACTTTATGTGCCTTCTGGCAGAAGGTGTCGGGGCTTGCCTGAGCTGTGATAACGTCATCCCCCCCCTACCCCCCCCCCGGTATTGATCGTAGTGCTTGAGATTGAACTCAAACAGTAGGATGCCGTCATTAATTCTTAAAAAATCTGGCTGAAGCAGGTCAAAGGAAAGAGTACAGTGTGCGGTATCTTGAAATATAGATTTATACCAGCACCGAGCAAACAACAGCTGCTAATGTGTCTGTTGTGTGAAAAAGAATTTTCAAATAAGACAAATGTAACATTGGCATTCGTTTCAAGAGGACCAGAATATAAGAGCCAGGACGTGATGCTCAGACATTTGTCAGACCACACTGGGAGAATTGTCAGCAGTTTTGGGCCCCTTATCTAGAAAAGGCTCCTTGGACGTTTGAAGAGAATCCACTCTGATAAAGCAAACAAGAACTTGGCTTATTTTCAGCCACTTGGTGAAACTTTCAGAAGCAGGTAACTCTTCAAACACGCTCGCCAGCCCTTCCATACTACAAGACGGGTACGGTGGGTGTGCTCCAGACAGCATTCCGTTGCTCGCTGCCGATTCTGGAGAGCCCCATTACAATTGGAAAAGAACTGAGTCTTCCAGCAGTAAGGGAGGTTCTGGGTACGGTCTTGCTTAAGCCACCAGATCAAGGAATTAAAGCGATTCCACTCAGCGACAACTCTGTTCAAAGACGAATAGGTGAAATGTCTGAGAACGTGGAAGACACATTGTGCAACCTACTTGGGACAACAGAATTTGCTCTGCATCTGAATGACCCAAAGAATCTTTACTTCTTGGTTATGCTCACTCCATAAAAGATGAAAGTCTACCTCAAGAGCTGCTGTTTGCAAGGGGACGAAAAACAGAATGAAGGGGGAATTAATATTTTAGGTTGTTGGGCAATTTTTCAAAGACGACATTCTGCTCACCAACATTTCTGCCAGTGCAATCGGTGGGGGACGGTTAATGACAGGACACCACCGTGGGGGGTTTTCACTTCCTTGAAGCAAGCTGTACCTAACACATTTACCATCCACTGTGTACTTTTCAGTCAACATCCTGGTGCAAAATAAAAGCCTAAGTGATTGGCTACTCAAATCATTAGGTACTCTTTGTCGAGGCAAAACTAAACTAAAATCAAAACAAAACATTTGCCGTCGCCGGCGACCGCATGGACAGTTACATGCCGTGATGTGCCCGTGGCTCTAATGATTGCTCCAAGAGTCAAACCTTCTATTCAATCCTTTATTAGCAATTCGCAAACATACGATCTTGAAGAGGTGAATCTTAAGCATACCCTAGCGTAAACTAAGCCTAATTGAGCGTTACCTCAGCAAATGATATGACCTCCACCTGTCCCAAGCTGCAACTGCCACGAAATAAGCAAGAATACGGAGCTTAATCCCTTCGCTTTTACCACACCCCTTCCCACCACTCATATGAACAGCTGGTGTACATCACAAGTCCTGGTTACGCGACCACTGACACCAGGCAGACGATCTCTGAAGAGTACCGATAATGGCTGGGGGCGGGGCGGGGGGTGGGGTCACTCGTCTTGTGAAGATACTGCACAGAAGAAGGCAATGCCAAACCATGTCTGTAGAAGAATTTGCCAAGAACAACCATGGTCATGGAAAGACCATCATCTCCCAGAACGGACGAACTAATTATTAGGGTAATGCAGTTTGGTTCAAGAATCGAATGATTGAAGGGGACTGGTCGTGTGGAACTTTAGGTTTCTCTACCTTCTACCCGGTGGGAGCTACAAGAAGGTACCTTAGAGAACATAGAACATAGAATAGTACAGCACAATGTTGTGCCTACCCTCAAACCCTGCCTCCCATAAAACCTCCCACCGTAAATTCCTCCACATACCTGTCCAGTAGTCTCTTAAACTTCACTAGTGTATCTGCCTCCACCACTGACTCAGGCAGTGCATTCCACGCACCAACCACTCTCTGAGTAAAAAACCTTCCTCTAATATCCCCTTTGAACTTCCCACTCCTTACCGTAAAGCCATGTCCCCTTGTATTGAGCAGTGGTGCCCTGGGGAAGAGGCGCTGGCTATCCACTCTCTATCTGTTTTTCTTAATATCTTGTACACCTCTATCATGTCTCCTCTCATCCTCCTTCTCTCCAAAGAGTAAAGCCCCAGCTGCCTTAATCTCTGATCATAATCCATACTCTCTAAACCAGGCAGCATCCTGGTAAATCTCCTCTGTACCCTTTCCAATGCTTCCACATCCCTCCTATAGTGAGGCGACCAGTACTCTGGACACAGTACTCAAAGTGTGGCCTAACCAGAGTTTTATAGAGCTGCAACATTACATCACGACTCTTAAACTCTATCCGTTCACTTATGAAAGCTAACACCCCATAAGCTTTCTTAACTACCCTATCTACCTGTGAGGCAACGTTCAGTGATATGTGGACATGCACTCCCAGATCCCTCTGCTCCTCCACACTACCAAGTATCCTGCCACTTACTTTGTACTCTGCCTTGGAGTTTTTCCTTCCAAAGTGTACCACCTCACACTTCACTTTGTTGAACTCCATCTGCCACTTCTCAGCCCACTTCTGCATCCTATCAATGTCTCTCTGCAATCTTCGACAATCCTCTACACTAGGGGTCCCCAACCTCTTTTGCACTGCAGACCGGTTTAATATTGACAATATTCTTGCGGACCGGCCGACCGGGGTAGGTAGGGTTGCCAACGGACAAGAGTAGCAGTCAAATCCTTTGTGTCTACCCTTGAAAGACTACAACGACCATGAAGCCTTGCGCGGGAACCAGTGCGCATGCGTGACTTGTTACCTGCCGATATTTTTTTTCTACAAATTAGTTTGGCGATTCTGTTCGGAGGGGAGGGGAGGGGAGGGGATGGAGGGTGGGGTGTTAATCGCGACCAGAATGTAGTTGTTAAGTGGCTAATACACTCAATTTCCTTTCTAAAAGGGTTTATCTAACGAATTTAATATTAAACAAACAGCGCATATTTTCCTGCATTAATATAGCGATAAGTCAATAATCAGGGGAGGTCAGGGGAGTTTGAAGTAAGTGTTGAACGAACTTCCAGTAGAAGTGGTAGAGGCAGGTTCGGTATTATCATTTAAAGAAAAATTGAATAGGTATATGGACAGGAAGGGAATGGAGGGTTGTGGGCTGAGTGCAGGTCTGTGGGACTCGGTGAGAGTAGCGTTCGGCACGGACCAGAAGGGCCGAGATGGCCTGTTTCCGTGCTGTAATTGTTATATGGTTATATAGGTCACCTATCAGTCAATAGCATCATAACATTTTAAGTAACGTTTGGATATTAAACACACAGCACATATTTTCCCCAGATGAACATATAAAATCACTGCAACACACTAATATCGCTGAATCAGAGGGAGCCCTGGGCTTGTTTTCCTGCAACAAGACGATCCTATCGAAAGGTGATGGGAGACAGCGATACTCGAAGGGGGTTCCTTATGTCCAGTCTATTCCGCAGTTTAGTTTTCGTTGCATTCATTGCAGAGATATGTTGGAAATGGAAGCAACGTTTTCAGTGCTTTCGTGGCTATCTCAGGATATTCAGCCCTGACTTTGACCCAGAATGCCGGCAGAGATGTTATGTCAAACATACTTTTCAGCCCGCCGTCATTTGCAAGCTCGAGGAGGTGATCTTCTTCCCACCCTGACATGGATGACGCTCTGTTAATGACCTCGCGTGTGTTTAAGTTCAACAGTGGGCTTGACAGGGAATGAGGAAAGGTGCAGCTGACTCATATCGCCAAATCATATCGTTTCCTCGCAGCCTGATGGTTCGGGACCGCTGCTCTACACTATCTACAACACCACCAACCTTTGTGTCGTCTGCACTCTTGCCAACCCACACTTCTACCCCCACATCCAGGTCATTAATAAAAATCACGAAGAGTAGAGGTCAAAGAACAGATCTTTGTGGGACACCACTAGTCACAATCCTTCAATCTGAATGTACTCCCTCCACCACCACCCTCTGCCTTCTGCAGGCAAGCCAATTCTGAATCCACCTGGCCAAACTCCCCTGGATCCCATGCCTTCTAACTTTCTGAATAAGCCTACCGTGTGGAACCTTGTCAAATGCCTTACTAAAATCCATGTAGATCACATCCACTGCACTACCCTCATCTATATGCCTGGTCACCTCCTCAAAGAACTCTATCAGGCTTGTTAGACACGATCTGCCCTTCACAAAGCCATGCTGACTGTCCCTGATTGGACCATGATTCTCTAAATGCCCATAGATCCTATCTCTAAGGATCTCTTCCAACAGCTTTCCCACCACAGACGTAAGGCTCACTGGTCTATAATTACCCGGACTATCCTTACTACCTTTTTTGAACAAGGGAACAACATTCGCCTCCCTCCAATCCTCCGGTACCATTCCCGTGGACAACGAGGACATAAGGATCCTAGCCAGAGGCTCAGCAATCTCTTCCCTCGCCTCGTGGAGCAGCCTGGGGAATATTCCGTCAGGCCCTGGGGACTTATCCGTCCTAATGTATTTTAACAACTCCAACACCTCCTCACCCTTAATATCAACATGCTCCAGAACATCAACCTCACTCATATTGTCCTCACCATCATCAAGTTCCCTCTCATTGGTGAATACCGAATAGAAGTATTCATTGAGGACCTCGCTCACTTCCACAGCCTCCAGGCACATCTTCCCACCTTTATCTCTAATGGGTCTTACCTTCACTCCTGTCATCCTTTTTTTCATCACATAATTGAAGAATGCCTTGCGGTTTTCCTTTACCCTACTCGCCAAGGACTTCTCATGCCCCCATCTTGCTCTTCTCAGCCCCTTCTTAAGCTCCCTTCTTGCTTCCCTATATTCCTCAATAGACCCATCTGATCCTTGCTTCCTAAACCTCATGTATTCTGCCTTCTTCCACCTGACTAGATTTGCCAGCTCACTTGTCACCCATGGTTCCTTCACCCTACCATTCTTTATCTTCCTCACCGGGACAACTTTATCCCTAACATCCTGCAAGAGATCCCTAAACATCCATAGTACATTTCCCTGCAAAACATCATCCCAATTCACACCCGCAAGTTCCAGCCTCATAATTTGCCCTTCCCCAATTAAAAATGTTCCTGTCCTCTCTGATTCTATCCTTTTCCATGATAATGCTAAAGGCCAGGGAGCGGTGGTCACTGTCCCCCAGATGCTCACCCTCTGAGAGATCTGTGACCTGACCTGGATCGTTACCTCATACTAGATCTAGTATGGCCTTCCCCCTCGTCGGCCTGTCAACGTATTGTGACAGGAATCCATCCTGGACACACATAACAAACTTACTCCATCTAAACCCTTGGAACTAATCAGGTGCCAATCAATATTAGGGAAGTTAAAGTCACCCATGATAACAACCCTGTTATTTTGGCACCTTTCCAAAATCTATCTCCCAATCTGCTCCTCGATATATCTGCTGCTACCAGGGGGCCTATAGAATACACCCAATAGAGTAACTGCTCCCTCCCTGTTCCTGACTTCCACCCATACTGACTCAAAAGTGGATCCTGCAACATTACCCACCCTTTCTGTAGCTGTAATAGAATCCCTGAGCAGTAATGCCACGCCTCTTCCCCTTTTTCCGCCCTCTCTGTCCCTTTTAAAGCACTGAAATCCAGGAATATTGAGAATCTTTTCCTGCCCTGGTGCCAGCCAAGTCTCTGTAATGGCCACTACATCATAATTCCATGTATGTATCCAAACTCTCAGTTCATCACCTTTGTTCCTGATGCTTCTTGCATTGAGGTACACACACTTTAGCCCTTCTACCTTACTGTCTTTACATCCTTTATTCTGCTTCTCTTTTGTCAAAGCCTCTCTATATGTTAGATCTGGCTTTTCTCAATGCAATTCTTTCACTGCTCTATCGCTCTGGGTCCCATCTCCCTCGCAAATTAGCTTAAACCCTCCCGAACCATGCTAGCAAACCTACCTGCAAGGATATTGCTCCCCCTCGAGTTCAGGTGCAACCCATCCAATTTGTACAGGTCCCACCTTCCCCAGAAGAGATCCTAATGATCCAAAAATCTAAAACCCTGCTCCCTGCACCAACTCCTCAGCCACGCATTCAACTGCCATCTCCTCCAATTCTTACTGTCTCTGTCACGTATCACGTGCCTTTGCTGGGATACCTTCAGAACTCCATGTGGTTACTTTAAATTGCCCCCAGCATGTAGTACATAGAGCATGGAACATAGAAATCTACGGCACATTACAGGCCCTTCAGCCCACAATGTTGTGCCGACCACGTAACCTACTCTAGAAACTGCCTAGAACTTCCCTGCCACCCTCTAATTTTCTGAGCTCCGTGTACCTATCTAAGAGCCTCTTTAAAGACCTTATTGTTTCCGCCTCTACCACCATCACTGGTAGTGCATTCCACGCACCCACCACCCTCTGTGTGAAAAACTTACCCCTGACATCCCCCTTGTACCTACTTCCAAGCACCTTCAAACTGTGCCCCCTCGTGCTGGCCATTTCAGCCCTGGGGAAAAACCTCTGACTATCCACACGAACAATGCCTCTCATCATCTTATACATCTCTGTCGGGTCACCTCTCGTCCTTCGTCTCTCCAAGGAGAAAAGGCCGAGTTCACTCAACCTATTCTCATAAGGCACACTCTCTAATCCAGGCAACAGCCTTGTAAATCTCCTCTGCACCCTTTCTATGGTTTCCACAGCCTTCCTGTAGTGAGGTGACCAGAACTGAACACAGTACTCCAAGTGGGGTCTGACCAGAGTCTTACATAGCTTGTGTGTGTGTGTGTGTGTGTGTGGCGTGTGTCGGGTGGGGGGGGGGTAAGAGTTTGGAATCCTGAGGTCCATTGGTGGATAGGAAGAATAAAATTCGACCAGAGTAAACGGTTAGCAGAGGTCACGCTGATTTCTTTCCAGTAACCGCTGGCATAGAGCCACTCCCTAAAGTGAAGTTGCCCACCAAGGTTATGAATGCAACCCCCACAAAATGCTGGAGGAACTCAGCAGGTCAGCCAGCATCTTTGGAAATGGATAAGGAGTTGATGTTTCAGGCTGAGACCTTTCATCGGGGGAAAGGCACCAGAAAGGTTGGTTTGCAGGTGCAGTGGGTTACCAAGAAGGCAAGTGAAATGTTGGCCTTCATTGCTGGAGGGATTGAATTTAAGAGCAGGGAGGTTATGCTGCAACTGTACAGGGTTCTGGTGAGGTCGCACCTGGAGTACTGCGTGCAGTTCTGGTCTCCTCACTTGAGGACGGATATACTGGCTTTGGAGGCGGTGCAGAGGAGGTTCACCAGGTTGATTCCAGAGATGAGGGGGTTAGACTATGAGGAGAGATTGAGTCATCTGGGACTGTACTCGCTGGAATTCAGAAGGATGAGAGGAGATCTTATAGAAACAAATAAAATTATGAAAGGATAGATAAGATAGAGGCAGGAAAGTCGTTTCCACTGGCAGGTGAGACTAGAACTAGGGGACATAGCCTCAAGATTCAAGGGAGTAGATTTAGGAAAGAGATGAGGAGGAACTGATTTTCCCAGAGAGTGGTGAATCTGTGGAATTCTCTGCCCAATGAAGCAGTGGAGGCCACCTCAGTAAATACATTTAAGACAAGGTTGGATAGATTTTTTTTTTGCGTAGTAGGGGAATTAAAGGTTATGGGGGAAAGGCAGGTAGGTGGAGATGAGCAGATCAGCCATGACCTTATTGAGTGGCGGAGCAGGCTCAATGGGCCAGATGGCCGACTCCTGCTCCTATTTCTTATGTAAGGTGATGGTGTGCGGGAGAGGTATAAGCTGATAGGTTATACGTGAAGCTGAGTCGGTGGGGGCGGAGGGGGGGTTGAAGTAAGAAGCTGGGAAGTGATAGGTAGCTGGAGAAAAAAAGGATCTGATAGGACAAGAGAGGAGGGGCTACCAGGAGGAGGTGACAGGCAGGTGAGGCCAGAGTGGGGAATTGAAGAAGAGGGAAGGGGGCGGGAAAAGTACCGGAAGTTGGAAAAACCGGCGTTCACGCCGCCAGGTTGGAAGGAGCCCAGACGGAATACAAGGCGCTGCTCCTGAACAGCGGAGAATGAGAATTAAAATGTTTGGCCACTGTGAAGTCCCGAAACATGGACTGCTTACTCACCTTCGTCGATGCAGCCTGACCTCCTGTTGCTTCGGATTTCCAGCATCTGCAGCGACTCTTGCGCCCCAGGGAAGATTTAGGTGAAGATCTACGAGAATGGGTTGAGGGAACTTGGCCTTTTCTCCTTGGAGAGACGGAGGATGAGAGGTGTATAAGATGATGAGAGGCATTGATCGTGTGGATAGCCAGAGGCTTTTTTCTCGGGGCTGGAATGGCTATCACGAGAGGGCATAGTTTTGAGGTGCTTGGAAGTAGGTACGGGGGTAAATTCTTTACGCAGAGAGTGGTGAGTGCGTGGAATGGGCTGCCGGCGACGGGTGGTGGAGGCGGATACAATAGGGTTTTTTAAGAGACTCCTGGATGGATACATGGAGCTTAGAAATATAGAGATAACCCGAGGTAATTTCTAAGGGAAGGACACGTTCGGCACAGCTTTGTGGGCCGGAGGGTTTGTAATGCGCTGTAGGTTTTCAGTGTTTTTTTACGTTTCTATCTCGCGTCTCAGGCTATGAATGGGCGGCCGGCCGAGTGCGCAGGCGCGGGAGCCGCTACTTTGTTGCCTTCTGAGACCAGAATTCCATCCCGGCGGTGACGTCACCGGCCTGGGTATTTCCGCGTCTGTCAGTAAATAAAGTTGGGTTGACGGGGAGCTCCCCGCTCCCCTTCCTCACCCCCCCTGTCTGAAAGCGACTCCTCGCCCGTCTCCCCTTCCCTCACCCACCCCTCCGGACAGCGGGAGGCCGGCCGTGCAGCCCAATGGAAGGTCAGTTCTCGCAATATTTCTTTCTTGAAAAACGTTGGAAATTAAAAGCAGGCTTCATTGCTCTGGCCTGTGTGTGTGTGTGTGTAAGAGAGAGAGTGAGGGGGGGAAGAGATCAAAACGTTACTGCCTGCCCCCTATTGTACCCCAAATAAGGACGGAGCTACCTCGCCCGGCCTCCCCAACACGCTGCCCGATCCAAGAGAGAAAAGGCTGGCGATTGTTTGGTGTGCCCGATTTGGAAGGAGGCCTTATTTTATGATGACTTCCCTTTTGGAAGCTGTTCATGCTTGGCGGACCTCGCGACAGGAACGGGTTAATGCGCGCGTGTGTGCGTGTCTGTGTGTGCGTGCGTGTTTCTGTACTTTCGCCTTTCCCTCCAAAGGAAAGGACAGGCGTCTATTTTTTCGGGGGAGTGGGGGAGCGGAATCCGGAGAGGGAGGGAGGGAGGGATGTCGGCTGGGTGGAGGGAGGCGGCCTTTCTATCGGGCAGTCTGATCGCAAGCAGAGTTTGCGGGAGGGGGAGTTGAGCCACGGCAGGACGGCGGTAAATTTGGGATGCGTGTCCCCTGCCTCGGCACCAGGCGTCCGACCCGCGATGTTTCGGCAGCCCTCCTCCGAATAGACTCGGCGGTCGCTTTTTCGGCTTCCTGTGCCTAATAAATTGGCCACCGAGTGCATGTTCATCGTCTTCTGCTGCTGTAGCCCACCCACCTTAAAGTTCGACATGTTGTGAATTCAGAGATGCTCTTCTGCACGCCACTGTTGTAACGGGTGGTTATCTGAGTTACTGTCACCTTCCTGTCAGCCTGAACCAGTCTGACCGTTCACCTCTGACCTCTCTCTCATTAACAAGGCGTTTTAGCCCACAGAACTGCCGCTCACTGGGATGATTTTCTGTTTTTTTTTTGCACCATTATCTGTAAACTCCCGGAGAATCTCGTGCGTTGAAAATCCCAGAAGATCAGCGGTTTCCGAGATTCTCAAACCTCCCCGTCTGGCACCGACAATCAAAGTCACTTGGGTCACATTTCTAACCTCCCCCTCCTCACCCCATTCCGACGTTCCGCCTGAACAGCAACCGAGCCTCTTGACAGTGCCAGCGTGCTCCTGTGCACTGAGTCGCCGCCGCGCGATTGGCTGATTCGACATCTGCGTTAACGGGCAAGTGGCCACTGTGTGTGGGGCCGGGGTTAACTTTGCAGTTGCTTTGTGGGGGTGGGGGGGGGACACGGGGAGACTTAGAAGTGTGATGCCACGGCGGTGCCGCACCATTGGTGACCGTCTTCGGGGCTGAGGTGTCAGACTGAGGCCCAGTTGCGTCTCAGCGTATCTTGTTGCTGGAGATTGGCTGAAGATATCACCACCAGACCTGAGCTAAAAGTCAACAAATACACTCAAAAACTTCTATAGATGTACTGTGGAGAGCATTCTGACAGGCTGCATCACTGTCTGGTATGGGGGTAGGGGGCTACTGCACAGGACCGAAAGAAGCTGCAGAAGGTTGTAAATTTAGTCGGCTCCATCTTGGGTGCCAGCCTACAAAGTACCCAGGACATCTTCAGGGAGCAGTGTCTCAGAAAGGCAGCATCCATTATTAAGGACCTCCAGCACCCAGGACATGCCCTTTTCTCACTGTTACCATCAGGTAGGAGATACAGAAGCCTGAAGGCACACACTCAGTGATTCAGGAGCAGCTTCTTCCCTCTGCCATCCGATTCCTAAATGGACATCGCAGCTTTGGACACTACCTCACAGTTTTAATACACAGTGTTTCTGTTTTTTGCACTTTTTAAAAAATCTATTCAATATATGTACACTGTAATTGATTTATTTTTTATTATTTTTTAAATTTTATTTATTATTTATGTTTCTTCTAGATTATGTATTGCATTGAACTGCTGCTGCTAAATTAATAAATTTCACGGCACCTGCCAGTGATGATAAACCTGATTCTGATTTCGGATCCGGATCTTTATTATCACCGAGTTGGGTGATGTGCGGGGCCAGGGCCCCCGGGCTGGAGGCCCTGATGGGCCCCTGCCGACACCGTAAAATGCTGCTGTACCAAGCAAAAAAAGGGCAAGAACAAGAGCAAACGTCGTACTGGTCTAAATATTAAAAGCTGTGGACCAAGACATTGGTTTAGTACAATACGTAGGCTATAAGCTTACGGGCCTTAAGAGGGAGGACAGAAAGTAATGCAGATTCTTAGTTTGAAGGACAGCATCTAAAGCATTCAAAAATTGACCTAGGCTTAGTTGGCTTAGTAAAGTTATGAGGGAGATGAAGTACGATGTACCCAGTCTTAAATCTTTATTTAGCTATTGCTGCACACACCGTAGGCCTTATTTTTCAAACAATGCCAAAGCATTTTTATCTAGGTATTTTTCTCAACCGTGTGTTCTGAGAAAGTAAAATGGAAATGAGAGACAAAAAGGCCAAGAGAGATGGCACTATGGCAAACTAGGAAACTTGACAATACTCCAACAATCTTTTTGAAAAATGAGATCTAGCATGTACTAACCTATTGTTGTACTGTGTGGTTTGCAGAGTAACGACCACTTATTACTTACTAAGTTTGTAAGCAGTCAACTATTAGCCTATTGCCACAAAAACAGGAATAGCACTGACACACAAGCCTAGATATTTACAAAGTCAGATGCTTGTTTTTCAAAATTAAAGCCTAGTTTCTTCTGGATTTCTTCGCAGCAAAGCCTTTGATCAGATCACTAAAATCCAGTTTCTGAACAAGATCACTTTCAAGTGACGTCAGAGTAAGATGACTGAGCCTATGTAGTTGCCGTTATCAGACCTGCCAAATATGTCACTGGAGCCTCAGGTAGCCAGTCCCCTCTCGACCAAAAACTTCACAACCACGAACACTCTTCTCAGCTACAAAATAATCTGCAGATGCTGGGGTCAAAGCAACACTCACAACACGCTGGAGGAGCTCAGCAGGTCGGGCAGCATCCGTGGAAACGTTGACTGATCGTTTCCACGGGTGCTGCCCAACCTGCTGAGTTCCTCCAGTGTGTTGTGAACACTCTTCTCAATACGTCGGTCCAGTAGACACACTCTGACTCGAACTGTTTTTGCAATTCTGTATCTATTCTTCCGCCGTCAGACGCTGGTGTAAAGTAGGTCAGTATCGTTTTCCTGTGGTGTTCGCTATTTTCATGCTCTCCTATGCGCTCAGCGGCATGTTTCCAGTCGCTAAAGCCAGTTTCGAAGATGGACTGACAGTTACCATCGCTGAAGATGCGGCAAGCAAAGCAAAACACACAGCCGGTGGATGGGGAATATAAGAGCCATTGATATGTACTCACCATTTACCAGCTTGCGTTTGAAGTGAAATTTGGAGAGAAAAACGTCCCTGCTGTTTGTATACTCGTTCCAAAACTTTGATATCCACATCCTGATTCTGGCAGGACTCCGGCCCTTTCTTAGCCCAGTACGCTCGGACTGAATCATCCAACGTTTCCTTTCCCCAGGGAGCGGGATCAGTGCTGTAAGGATCCTCAGTAACAGTAACGTTAACGTTGTTCGGAGGCCTCTGTGGTCGGGAATCCCAAAGTCATGCTCTCTGCCTCTTCAACGTTAGCTGCTGACTGTGGCAAGGACAGTGGTCCTGTGTTAACGCTGGTGCTAACGCTAGCTGTTGAACAAGTCTCCATTTGTCCACCGGTCTCAGACTGTGACAAGAGCGATGATACTGCTGCATCATCGAGAACAGGTTTAAGAAATTCTGTCAATTTCAATGTCTTTTTTAATGCTTCTTTCTCACGGTCCTCTTTTTTTTTTTGTTTCTTTTTTCTTTTCTGTGCTCCACTCTCGTTTTTTTTTTTTGTCCACCATGATGATAGTTACCTATTTTGGGCCCCTCTGCAGCTCGGGCTCCTGGGCTGCCTAAAGTCCGGCCCTGGTGATGTGGAATGTGTTGTTTGCAGTAGCAGTGCAGGGAAAAGACATTTTTTAAAAAAAAAAAAAAAAGATAGTACTAGAAACAGCACAGAGGAAAGAGATAACAAGGTGTGTTCACGGACCGCTCAGAAATCGGATGGCGGAGGGGAAGAAGCTGTTCCCGATTCTTTGAGTGAGTGCCTTCAGGCTCCTGTACCTCCTTCCCTGATGGTAGCAATGAGAAGAGGGCATGGCCTGGGTGGTGGGGGTCCTTAATGACGGATCCTTGAGGCACCGCCTTTCGCAGGTACCCTTGATGGGGGAGGGTTGTGCCTGTGGGCAGAGCTGGCTGTGTCTTGCAGCCCCTTGCGCCCCTGCCATGCGCCCAGAGATGCTCTTCCGCGCACCGCTGTTGTGACGTGTGGTTACCTGCGTTGCCATCGCCTCCCTGTCAGCCTGAACCAGCCTGGCCGTTCTCCCGTGACCTCTCTCATTAACAGGACCTTTCCACCCACAGAACTGGCGCTCACTGGATGATCCCACCCCCTCTCTTAAAGTAACCCCCCGGTTACTTTAACCGTTATTTTGACCTTTGATTATTGCCTGTACAGAGACAGAGTGAAAATCTTGTCTCTGGTCACACAGATCAGACCATCCCACCGTGCATCGAGGAGGCAGAATAAGGTGAGCCAGTAACAATGCAGAATGAAGTGCAGCAGCGACAGAGAGAGGGCAGTGTGGGCAGACAAGGCATTCGCGAAGTAGCTTACGAGGTCGAGCCCATTTAAAAGTCTGACAGCAGCGGGTTGGGGGCCTGGTGGGACGCGCTTTCTGGCTTTTCTGCCGGACAGGAGAGGGGAGAAGAGGGAATGTCTGGAGTGGGTGTCTTTGATGATGCTGGTAATGAGAAGTGTAGACAGTCCATGGAGGGGAGGTCATCTCCTGTGATGCGCTAAGCTGTGTCCACAGCTCTCTGTAGCATCTTGCAATCACGGGCAGGGCAGTTGCTCAACCGAGAAACCCCTCTCCTCTCAGATTCCTCCTTCTCCAACCCTTTGCCTTTTCCAGCTATCACCTCCCAGCTCCTTACTTCTTCCCCACACCTGGCTTCACCTATCACCTTCTGGACTTTTCGCTCTGGCGCCGTCCGCCTTTCCTGTCCGGTCCTAAAGAAGGGTCGTGGCCCGGAACACGCCAACTGTTTTATTCCCCTCCGCAGGTGCTGGCTGAGCTTCCCCTGCTGTGTGTGTTTGTGTTTGCTCCCTGGAATTCTAGAACCTGCAGAACCTCGTGCGTTTACGCCTCCAGAGAGAACGCTTTCTACGGTCTGCTCACTGGAAAATTGGCCAAGGTCGATGGCGACCTTACTGTCTCGGGAATGTGGAGGGGGTTGGTTACCTTTCTCGGCTGGGCGACGAGGCCGGGGGGTCCCGTTCGGAATCAGAATCAGACCCCTGTTGAACATCAGCAGCAGGTGGTGTGAAATCTGTCGGCGTCTTCGTGGCTGGACCGGGGTAGGGGGGTTAGCAGCTCGGAGCCCTCTACCTGCTCAGCCTCCGCACCGTAGACGTCTCTGTCTGGCTATCCATCCTGTAGGATGATGATGGTTCCTTTCAGTCAGTTAGTGGGGTTTGATATGTGCCTCCTGGAGTGGCTGTACAGGCCGATCCTTGACAGGCACTGCTTGCCACATACTTGGCAGGTGAGGCCTGGGGGAGCAGAAGCTCTGTTGTGGCGCTTTCTGTGCCTTTCCTCTGTTGCCTCGTTGAGCTTGTTCTCAGCAGCGTCCTCCCATGCTGATGGGGCAATGTCAACTTTCTTGAGGCTCCTGTGCAGGACATCTTTGTACCGTAGTCGCTGGCCTCCTCGTTTTCGGGTACCACTGGGACAGTTGGCCGTACAAGATGTCCTTGGGCAGTATTCCGTCAGGCATTCTGACAACGTGTCCTGCCCGGCGCAGTTGGGCTGACATCACCAAGGTTGAAACTGCTGGCATTCCAGCTCGAGAGAGGACCTCGGTATTGGAGACCTTGTCTTGCCAGGTGATCTTCATCAGAGAACGTAGGTGACGCTGCTGCAGTTGGACAAGCTGGCGTAAGTGTCTCTGATATGGGCACCATGTCTCACACCCGTATAACAAGGTTGATATGACAATGGCCCTGTATACCTTGCACTTGGTGGCCAACCTGATGTTCTGAGACCAAACTCGATCTTTCAGCTGACCAAAGGCAAAGCAGGCTTTTCTGGTTCTTGACTCAATCTCTACATCCAGGGAAGCTGAGGATGTTATTATACTGCCCAGGTAGCAAAACATATTGACAGTATTGAGACAAGTGTCATCAATAAGGACAGTTGGTTCTTCATAGCTTGAGCCAGGAGCCAGTTGGTACAAAACTTCTGTCTTTTTCAGGCTGATTGTCAGTCCGAAGCTTTTGGATGCACTGGCAAAGCGACTGGTGATCTCCTGTAAGTCTTCAAGAGAGTGGGCAACCAGTGCACAGTCATCAGCAAACTGTAGCTCATGCGCCACAGTGTCCCTGACTTTTGTTTTTGCTCTCAATCTTGCGAGGCTGAGGAGCTCGCCATCAGCCCTCGTTTGTAGGAAGACCCCTAACTTCAGGTCTGATGTGGCATCAGCGAAGAGTAGTCCAAACAGAGTAGGAGCCAGAACACAACCCTGTCTTACGCCGTTGCTGATGGGAAATGGGTCTGACAACTCACCACACGTGTTGATGCGGCCTTCCATGCCTTCGTGGAACTGACGGATGATGCTGGTTTGGCGTGGGGGGCAACTGAGGAGCTTCCACAGGCCATCACTACCAACAGTGTCAAACGCTTTGGTTAGATCAACAAATGTGATATAGAGACTTCTCTGCTGCTCAAAACATTTCTCAGTGAAAACATCACGTCCAATGTGCTACGGCCTGTTCGAAAACCACACTGGCTTTCTGGAAGGATGTTGTCACTGATGTTGGGCACCAAGTGTCTAAGGATGATCGTCGCGAGGCATTTTTCCGCAACCGACAGAAGAGAGGTGCCACGGTAATTGTTGCAGTCTCTCTTGTCTCCCTCGTTCTTGTAGGTGGTCACGATTGATGCGTCTTTGAAGACTTATGGTAGTTCTGCAGCTCCCCACAACTTTGTGAACAGGAGCACGTATGCCGCACCCTCCCACCCTGAAGGTCCAGCTCTTTAGTTTTCTTGACCTTAAGGACTGAGGGAGGATTGTTGTTGCCAACTCCCACCGCTGCCTGCCAGGGCTTTGTCCGTTCTCTCCCCGTGACCGAGTGGGTTTCCTCCGGGTGCTCCAGTTTCCTCCCACAGTCCAAAGACCGACCGGTTGGTAGGTTAATTGGTCATGATTAGGCTAGGATTGAATTGGGGTAGAATGGCCTATTCCCAATCAGAATCAGGTTTAATATCACCGGCATATGTCGTGAAGTTTGTTGTTTTGTGACAGTAGTACATTGCAATCCATAATAATAGAAACTGTGAATTGCAGTAAATATATATTGTGTGCATAATATTGGATTAGATTCAACTTTATTGTCATTGTGCTGAGTGTCACATACCCCGTGATGGGTTAAAGAACCAGCAGAAATGGAAAACACTTTGGTGTCCAGTATTGCTATTAACTAATGGTATTTATTAGTAACTACGCAATACAGTAATATAAATGCATATATATAAAACAGGTTAGCAATGATTATATATAAGTAAGTATGGAAATATATATGAAAACCAAGCTTCTTCAAGTCTAGGGATAGTCTTACAATGATGAGTAAAGTTCAGTTCAGTTCGTGGTATTGAGTTGAGTAGTGATGGAGAGAGAGAGAGATTTGAGTCTTCAGGTGAGCTGATGCCGTTGATCTTCCCGTTGTCCTCCGAAATCCTTTAGAAGTCTCCGACTGTGACCACAACAAAGGGGATAGTTCTTCTGTGGTGGAATTATTAACCCAGGAGAGGGTTGGACTCACGAATAACTCCCCACCGGACATACCCTTTTGACACTGCAAGAGCCACTGATCGATCCGCCCGATTGATCCTCCAAAACCCACCTTTTCTGTGGGCACAACAAAGCTCGTTCAGTGTCCAAAACCATGTGTCTGTAGGTCTAACAGCTGACCTTCTATTTATCTCACCGTGCTGAATATCAGCTGTCTATCAGGCAGCTCCGCCCTTCTCTCTGTAAGAACTCGGAAGCTGCCAGTGTCCTCCAAAAGTGTAAACAAATTGTGAGCAGTCTTCGCCTCTCTCTCTCTTTCTTTCTCTCTCTCTTTTTATCAAGGTGTCTGTGTTGAACAACTCTCTCTGTCTTTTCAAAAGCACAGTTCATAGGGGTAATTCAGGACCCCATCACACGAGTACAGATACAAAGCCAATGAAATGCAATTAGCATCTGACCAGAAGTGCAAAAGAATAGTATTTTTTACAAAATAACTGCGAATAAAATGTAAGTGCTACAACGCACAAATATAAAAGTACTGAGACAGTCCAATATGGGCGCAATACTGCTTAGCGCTGTGATGAGAGGTTCAGCAGGGTCACAGCCTCAGGGAAGAAGCTCTTCCTGTGCCTGCTGGTGCGGGAGCGGAGGCTCCTGTAGCGCCTACCGGATGGGAGGAGAGTAAAAAGTCCATGGTTAGGGTGAGATGCATCCCTGATAATGCTTTTCACCCTGCCCAGGCAGCGTTTATGGTAGATGTTCTCAATGGTGGGCAATTGGGTGCCGATAATCCGCTGGGCAGTTTTCACAATATGTGTGGATGAATTATATATAAAATTGCTTAAAATTACACTACACCCTCTCCTTCCTCAAAATAATGTGTATGAATGATATATTATTTTTCCCTTGCCCCTTATGGGTATGTATGTGTATTTTTCCCTCAACCTCGGGCCCTCTACCAGAGGCCCAGAAGTTTGAGAATTCAGCACAGTATCCTAGCAGTGCGCTCTTCTGGACCGAGATCTCAGATGTTGTTCCTGGGATTTGGTGGAGCCACTCTCCCGGTCCAGGAGTCACAGCTCCAAGTGCTCCGATCGCCACCGGGATCACCCTGGCTTTAACCATCCACACCCTTTCTATCTGCTCTCTCTCGAGCCCTAGTATTTCCCCAGCTTCTCGTACCCTTTCTTCCTGAAGTTGCTGTCATGCGGAATTGCCACATCTATTACTACTGCTTTCTTCTGTTCCTTAACATAGAAATCTAGAGCACATTACCAGCCCTTCGACCCGCAATGTTGTGCTGACCATGTAACCTGCTCTAGAAGCTGCCTAGAATTTCCCTACTGCCCTCTATTTTTCTAAGTTCCATGTACCCATCCAAGAGTCTCTTAAAAGACCCTATTATACCCAACTCTACCACCTTCACTGGCAGTCCATTCCACGCGCCCACCACTCTCTGTGTGAAAAACTTACCGCTGACATCCCCCTTGGACCTTAAATCTATGTCCTCTAGTGTTAGCCATCTCAGCCCTGGAAAAAAGCCTCTGGCTATCCACACGATCAATGCCTGTCATCATCTTACACACCTCTATCAGGTCACCTCTCATCCTCCGTGGCTCCAAGGAGAAAAGGCTGAGTTCACTCAACCTATTCTCATAAGGCACGCTCCCCAATCCAGGCAACGCCCTTGTAAATCTCCTCTGGACTCTCTCCTTAGCATCCACATCCTTCCTGTAGTGAGGTGACCAGAACTGAACACAGTACTCCTAGTGGGGTCTGACCAAGTTCTCGTCCAGTGGGTGGCTGGCCAGTACCCACTTACCGGTCTGTGTTCGGAAGTCCCACAGGATCTTAGCTCTGTCATTCTCCATCTTGGGTGTTTCCCATGTGGACTTGGGCTATAAATATGTAAGGTAAAAAAAAAAATAGTGAGGTAGTATTCATGGGTTCAATGTCCATTCAGAAATCGGATGGCAGAGGGGGAAGGAGCTGTTCCTGAGTTGTGTTGTATCTGTGTCAATTAATGTCACTAAATTCTCCATCTCCTTCCTGTACTCAGACTTATTGTTTGAGACACAGCCCACAGAGTGAGTCCTTCATCTTAAAAGGTTTAGGCAAGATCGGGAATACTCCTCAGGAGTAGGAGTGGGTGTCGGAGGTTAGCAACAGAGTGGTTTGGGATGGAGAGCGGCTCGTACACCGAGGGAAGAGACAGGAGAAAATATTGGTCGAAGTACAGGCAGCGTCAGGGCAGTCTGGAGTGATCTGAGCTGAGAGACTGTGAGACTCGCACTCGGCCAACTCCGGAAGTTTATAAATACTGTGCATTAAATGGCAGTAGAAATGGAAGAAAAATAGATTATTTTGCTTCAATCTTCAGACCACGAGGCATAGGAGCAGAATGAGGCCGTTCAGCCCATCGAGCCTGCTCCACTATTCCATCATGGCTGATCCCGGATCCCACTCAACCCCATACACCTGCCTGCTCGTCCTATCCTTTGATGCCCCGACCGATCGGGAAATGATCAACTTTCGCCTTAAACATACCAACAGACTTGGTGTCCACCGCAGTCATTCCACAGATAAAATGTTGAAATGTTGGCATTGATTTCAAGAGGACTCGGAGGGCCAATAACTTTAAATTCCTGGGTGTCACTATCTCAGAGGACCTGTCCTGGACCCATCATATGAATGTAATTGCAAAGAAAGCACGTCAGCGCCTTTACTTCCTCAGGAGATTTAATATGTCATCAAAAACCTTGGCAAACTTCTATAATGTGTAGTGGAGAGTATATTGACTGGCTGTGTCACAATCTGGTATGAAAACACCAAAACCTTTGAGTGGAAAATCCTACTAAAGGTAGTGGACTTGGCCCACAGGTAAAGCCCTCCCAACCATCGAACACACCTACCTGAAACGTTGCCATAGAAAAGCAGCATCCATCATCAGAGACCCCCACCACCCAGGCCGTGCTCTCTTCTCACTGCCGCCATCAGGGTAGAAGGTACAAGAGCCTCAGGACTCGCACCACCAGGTTCAGGAACAGTTACTACCCCTCAACCATCAGGCTCTTGAACAAAAGGGGATAACTACACTCACTTGACCCATCTATTCAGATGTTCCTACAACCAATGATCTCACTTTAAGGACTCTCTATCCCATGCTCTCGTTATTTATTGATATTTATTTATGTTTTTATTTGCCCGGTTTGTTGTCTCCTGCACTCCGGTAGATCTTTCACTGATCCTGTTTACAGTTACTATTCTATAGATGTGCTGAGTATGCCCACGGGAAAATGAACCTCAGGGTTGTATGTGGTGACATGTACATACTCCGATAATAAATTTTACTTTGAGCTTTTGAACCTTGATACAAAGGCAAAGATCTACAGCTGAGATGAAGAATCAGGTTTAATATCACTGATGTATGTGGTGAAATTTGTTTTGTGGCAGCAGAACAGTGGGATACATATTCAAAAACCAGACCATAAATTACAATGAGAAATAGAATGGATTCCGGTTAAGTGGGACACATGGGGACCCGTACATTTTGGCCCAATTTTAGCGGCTGCCCCAATTAGCTGAAGTTTCATGGAAATAGTTAAAAAGGAATTTTTAAAAAAAAGGCAAACTATCATTTCCCTGAGTATCAAATTATGTATTTAAATGAAATACAGAACAAGTTAGAACACTACCAGTACTACGACAGTTCTGTAAAACTGTGTATTAGTTCCTAATAATTATCGACAGAGGAACTCATCTAGTGCACACTTCTGCATTGCTTTAATTGACTGTAGATGAACAAAATTATTGCAGATACCTAGTGTAGATATTGGACTGCCTTCACGCAATGCTTTTGATGATTGCATCCTGCAAATCTTCATTTTCATTGTAACATTCAAGATGATTTTTGATGCCTTCAAATTTTTCATAGTTTCTAACTTGTTGAAGTAGTGCAATTGTTTTATTTCACACCCGGCCGTTTCTGGCATCTGCAAGACTGAATGCTTGAAACTGCAGTGAGAAAAAGAGCTCTGAATTGTCTTGTTGCTTATTTCTTGCCAACCTTCAGTGACAAAATTCATTGCTATTTGAACACAACTGACGCTGTTTAAAAACTGTTCACTCTATGCATGGTGTAATGTTTAATAGCCACGCAAGTGCATGCGTTTGATGTTAGTTAGAAGCTATTTGGCAACAGCCTCCTGTCCCAATTAGAGGCATTGTGTCCCAAATAACTGAAGGGAATCCCAGCTACTTTCTCGATTTAGTTTTTGTTCTTGTCCCAAATAAGCAGCTGCCCCAGTTAACTGATTGTTCAATTAACCAGAATTGTGTTTGTGTGTTTGTTTGTGTGTGTGTATATACAAAACTTGTTTCAAAGCACCTTTATTGTCAAAGTATTTATGCAGTATACAACCCTGAGATTCATCTCAGGGTTGAGTGAGGTAGTGTTCATGGGTTCATTGTCTGTTCAGAAGCCTTATGGCAGAGGGGGAAGAAGCTGAATCATTGAACATGTGCCTTCAGGCTCCTGTACCTCCTACCTGATGGTAGAAATGAGAAGAGGGCATGTCCTGGGTGATGGGGGTCCTTAACGATGGACACCACCTTTTTGAGGAATCATCTTTTTAAGATAGGTTTTGTAAGGGGTTTCTTCTTTTATGTTACTGCGTAGTCTGATTAAAATAGCTTCTTTGTTATAATTGAAATGGCTTCTTTGTTATGTTAATTGCTGGGGAAGTCCTCCCGCTAGCAGTTTGTTTGCATCAAGTTACTGTTAAGAGGGTGAACAAACCAGTTGGGATAGATGTTATTCTTTCTGTGTGTCTGTCAGTTAGTGTGATGTGCGAGTTTTTGTGTAGAAAGCGGGGGAGAGAGAGAGAGAGAGAGATAGAGAGACAGAGGATGGACCAGGTGCTGTGAGTCCGCTAACAGGGTCAGACCCCGAGCAGGAGTCCGAGGTCCGGGGTGTTTGGCGAGGAGAGGAGATGGAGACGGACTCGTGTGGAGCATCTGGTCAACCACCATTGTTGGTCCCAGGCGGCAGGTCGAGGTGGTCCGAGGGGTCGCAGGGTGAAGAAGGAAGGTCCTGAGCTCCAACTGTTTGTGCACGAAGAGATTGAACTTTGATAAGTGTGGCACCTTTTATATTTTATTCTCTATTAATTATATAGTTCCAGTAATATCTATAAACTGTAAATAATTTCATCATATCTGGTGTATTGTCTGTTATTTGGGCGAGGTGGGGTACATCACACAGCATCCACACAAACTATTACCCAGTTTGGTGGGGCCGAGGGCTGTTTCCCTAGATGACAGCGAGCTGAGCGACCCTGAGGCTGGCCGGGGGGGGCTACATTTCAATAGGTACATTTAATGTCAGGGAAATGTGTACAATATACATCCTGAAACTTTTTTTCTTTGCAAACATCCATGAAAATAGAGGAGCGCCCCTAAGAATGAATGACAGTTGAATGCTAGAACCCCAAAGCCCCCCCCAGTTTCCCCCACCCACGTACAAGCAACAGCAAAGCGATGATCCCCCCCTTCCCCCACCCCCACAGCCTCAAGCATGCAGGAAAGCATTAATAAAGACACAGACTTGCAGTACCCCAAAAACGACTTGTTCACCCGGTAATTCAACATACCGCAGGCTCTCTGCCTAATGAGGGAAAAAGAGGTGTTACTGTGTCGCAGCGAGAAGAGACACATAACAAACAACTCACTGATTTATGGTGTTAAAAATCTGATGTGTGCTTTCTCCGAGCTCTGTGCCTCTGGGCACACAGCCAGCAGGAAGCTCTCTGCTTCCGATCTTCCTGGTTCTCCTGCGACGCATCCGCCCGCCTCCAGGGCCTCGAAAATCCAGCACCCCGAAGGCACGCTCGTCTTCCAGGCCGCGTCCTTGGCGTCTCGAAAAGCGGCCGGTCGCGAGGCCCTGAGAGCGGGTCCCATTCCCGCAAAGAACTGAAGTCAGCGTGTGACTCCAGGGCTGGGTCTTCGAAAGAACCTTGAAAAGGAAAGGGAAAGGGATGCCCTCGATGGTGGAGATGCTAGTGTCCGTGATGGACCTGGCTGAGTTTACAACTTTCTGGAGCTTTTTACGAAGGGTGGCCCCTCCAGGCCAGACGGTGACGCAGCCAGTCAGAACGCCCTCCGCGGTCCACCGCTTGAAGTTTGATGGAGTCTTTGGTGACATACTTTATCTCCAGTCTGCGATTGGAACCTCATCAGCAATTATGGGCCCTGTGTCCAAGTGTTGGCACGTGGCCAAGTGGTTAAGGCATCAGTCTAGTGATCTGAAGGTCGCTAGTTTGAGCCTCAGCTGAGGCAGCGTGTTGTGTCCTTGAGCAAGACACTTAACCACACATTGCTCTGCGACGACACCAGAGCCAAGCTGTAGGGGTCCTAATGCCCTTCCCTTGGACAACATCAGTGGTGTGGAGAGGGGAGACTTGCAGCATGGGCAACTGCCGATCTTCCATACAACTTTGCCCAGGCCTGCGCCCTGGAAACCTTCCGAGGTGCAAATCCATGGTCTCGCGAGACTGACGGATGCCTATAAATCTAAAGAAAGGCGCGTTGACCCTGGGGACCTTCACCAGAGTGTTGGCATCGTTAGTCTAGAACGAGGTCAAAGAGGATTTATGCAAATATTGTCAGGACGCGAGGGGCTGAGTTATGGGCAGAGGTTGTGCCTTATCTATTGGAGTGTAGAGGACTGAGGGGTGACCTAGAGGTATAGAAAGCCATGAGGGGCCAAGGCAGGATGAATACACATGTGGGTGAGAGGGGGGAAGGTTTAAAAGTTCAAAGTAAATTTTATTATCAGAGTACACCTGGAGTATTGTGTGCAGTTTTGGTCCCCTAATCTGAGGAAAGACATACTTGCCATAGAGGGAGTACAAAGAAGGTTCACCAGATTGATTCCTGGGATGGCAGGACTTTCATATGATGAAAGACTGGATTGACTAGGCTTATACTCATTGGAATTTAGAAGAGTGAGGGGGGATCTTATTGAAACGTATAAAATCCTAAAGGGATTGGACAGGCTAGATGCAGGAAGATTGTTCCTGATGTCGGGGAAGTCCAGAATGAGGGGTCACAGTTTAAGGATAAAGGGGAAGCCTTTTAGGACCGAGGTGAGGCAAAACTTCTTCACACAGAGAGTGGTGAATCTGTGGAATTCTCTGCCACAGGAAACAGTTGAGGCCAGTTCGTTGGCTATATTTAAGAGGGAGTTAGATATGGCCCTTGTGGCTAAAGGGATCGGGGGTATGGAGAGAAGGCTGGTACAGGGTTCTGAGTTGAATGATCAGCCATGATCATACTGAATGGCGGTGCAGGCTCGAAGGACCGAATGGCCTACTCCTGCACCTATTTTCTATGTTTCTATGTTACACATATGTCACCACATACAACCCTGAGATTCACTTTTCCTGTGGGCGTACTCAGCAAATCTATAGAATGGTAACTGTAAACAGGATCAGTGAAAGATCAACCAGAGTGCGGAAGAGTACAAACTATGCAGGACATGCCCTCTTCTCATTGCTACCATCAGGAAGAAGGTAGAGGAGCCTGAAGGGACACGCTGAACAATTCAAGAACAGCTTCTTCCCCTGTGCCATCGGGGGGAGGTACAGAAGCCTGAAGACACACACTCAACGATTCAGGAACTGCTTCTTCCCCTCTGCCGTCCGATTTCTGAATGGATACTGAACCCATGAACACTACCTCACTACTTTATATTTCTATTTTTGCACCACTTATTTAATTTAATTATTTTATATCTGTGTGTATATATACATAGTATATGCTTACTGTAATTCAGTTTTTTTGTCTCTCTATTATCATGTATTGTACTGCTGCTGCAAAGTTACATTTCATGATGTATTCTGGTGATATTAAACCTGATTCTGAAATGCAAATATAAATAAATATCAATAAATAACGAGAACATGAGATGAAGAGTCCTCGGAGTGAGATCATTGGTTGTGGGGACATCTCAATAGATGAGTGTAGTTAACCCCTGTTGTTCGAGAGCCTGATGGTTGAGGGGTAGTAACTGTGGTTGAACCTGGTGGTGTGAGTCCCGAGGCTCTTGCCTCAGGGACAATTTCTTTGTGTGGGTGGGGGAGGGCGGTGTATTATGGAGCAAGCTACCAGAGGACGTAGGTGGAGATAGGTAAGACACTTCCAACATGTGCATGGATTGGAAAGGTTTAACAGGATATGGGGCAACAGAGGGTTGTGGGAGCGGCTCAGATGAGATGGGATCCTTGGTCAGCATGGATGAGATGGGCCGAAGGGCCTGTTTCTGGGCTGTATGACTCTATGAATCTATGGAAGACTTAATGTACGAGGAGCATTTGATGTTTCTGGGCCTGCACTTGATGGGGAACCAGGATTTGAGGGGGGGGGGACTACTTTATTTAGTACCTCCTGTACCAAATATAGTGGCCACTGAGTGTATGTCTGTGGCCTTCTGCTGTTGTAGCCAGTCCACTTAAAAGTTTGACATGTTGTGTGCTCAGAGGTGATCTTCTGCACAGTGCTGTCGTACCGCCTGGTTATTTGAGTTACTGTCACCTTTCTGTCAGCTTGAGCCAGTCTGGCCAATCTCCTCTGACCCCTCTCGTTAACAAGACCTCTCGCCCGCAGAACTGGCACTCACTGGAAGTTTTCTGTTTCTCGGCCGTTCTCTGTAAACTCTAGAGACTGTTGTCCGTGAAAATCCCAGGAGATCAGCAGTTTCTGAGATACTCAAACCACCCCATCTGGCACCAACAGTCAAAGTCACTTAGGTCACATTTCTTCCTCCCCCTGAAGTTTGGTCTGAAGAGCAACTGAACCTCTTGACCATGTCTGCGTGCTTTTATGCACTGAGTTGCGGCCACGTGATTGGCTGATGAGATCTTTGTATTAACAAGCGAGTGTACCTAATAAAGTGGCCACCAAGTGTATGTCTTATGGACATTCGCCCGTGTAGTCAACAGAGACCCAGGTGTCCTTGTATGTTCTGCAATTCTGAAACATAAAATAGGTCTTTCGTCCCAGCTCCTCTGCTGCCTTCCCCATTTGCTTGTGTCCTGCCTACATCCCTCTAAACCAGGGATTCCCAAACGAGGGTTCATGGCATTAAAATAAAAAGTTTGGGGACCCCCCCCCCCCCGCTGTAAACCTTTCCCATCCCTGTGCCTGTCCAAATGTCTTTTTAAATTATAATTTTACCCACCCGTGCCATTTCCAAAGGCACACGGACCTCTATGGAGCAAAAGTCGACCCTCAGGTGCCCTTCTCACTTTAAAACAATCTCCCTCAAAAGATAATTGGCAAGCCAGCTCTCTTGAAATGTGGAATTCAATATCTAAAGCTACAAAGGATGCAGACTTGGTTGGCCCTTATAAGCATGAGCTTAAAACCTATTTATTTAACCTTGATTTTAATTGACATCTTTTTAAGTTAGTTTTTTTTTAATCTTATCTTCATGTTTGCACTTTATCCCTTAATAAAGCAATTTTTTAAAATGTATTGAGTTAACTTATTTATAGATTAGATCCTTCCAGCCCTTCGAGCCAAGCCCAGCAAATCCCTGATTTAATCTTGGCCTAATCGCGGGACAATTTACAACGAGCGATTAGCCTGTCAGCCAATGTGTCTCTGGACTGCGGGAGGAAACCAGAGCACCCGGAGGAAACCCACAGGGTCACGGGGACAACGTACCAACTCCTTACAGGCAGGGGCGGGAATTGAACCCGGGGTCAACGGCCCCCAAGCCTTGTGCTAACCACTGCACGACTGCACTTTGTGCTACATCGTTGTTATGAAAAGTGTTCTATAAGTAAGTTATTTTAATTCTTTCTCAGCTCAAGCTGGTAAAACCAGAGGTACAGGCATAACCAAGCACACTCATTTCTCATTGGCTAGGAACTTTTAAACAATTTTGGTGGTGTATAGCATTGTGGGTTTCTGGAGATTTACATAGATATTACTGGATATTCCTAATAGTTTAATGCTTTGGTCTGGTAACTTTGGGATGATAGGTGAGAACTGACCATGGATATTGTGTCCTAGCTGTCTAGATACACACACTTGGGCAGTACGATATAGAGAGCAAGCTGTCTCTCGTGTAGCAAGCTCCCCCTCTCCATGCATCTGATGAAAGAAAGCAAAGGAACGGCAGAGACCCATACAGTTTGGCACCAGGAGTTGCCAGTCAGCATTGAACTCAATGTAGGACTGCCTTAGGGAGTCCAGCTCCAGATTTTCCCCTCGAGGTTCACTCCCGAAGCCTCCCCCGTGAGCGGGTATAGCCGCAAGGCAGCGGAAGTTTGAGATCAGAGTTTTCCCTTCTCCCAGATAAGCTGCCAACCACGGGCTGACGGGCCCCGTCTGCCCGGAGCAACTGGTTCTAAGCCGCCAGTAAACCCATCTTTGCCCCTTCTCCTGTCAGTAGAAACGGTTCCGCCGGGCTTCGTAGCTAAGCCACGCGTGACGGCCAGGAGCTGGACTTGGTTGTCAGAGGCTATTTGAGACGCATGACATTGGGAGCATTTAATAGGTAGTGGGAACTTATTCCCATTACCAACCCAGGCTATAACAACCTTAAGGAATCAGTTGTAGATATTACTATTGAGACAATGTACACCCTGCTCATGTTCCATAGTCTGTCAATTTCCTCTTTTAATTCAGCATATTTCTGGTGTTTCTGTAAGTTATGTGTGTTTGGAATGGCTATATCTATTATATCTATTAAATAAATTGTTCTTTCTTGTTTATCCTGTCTTATTATATCCGGACGGTTGTTCGATCTGTAATAATGGACCAGTCGTAATATACTTCTTCAGACTCCGACTCTAAAACTGGATCAGGCTTGTATTTATAATAAGGTCTTCTATGAGATTGTATTTTAAGGAAGATTTTGGTGAATGATGCTTGCGACTTGGTTGTGCCTGTGTGAGTAAACAGATTGAGTTAAACTGCTACAGGATCCTGTAAGGTGTTGGACTATTTCTGGTTTTTCTCAGCATTTTCTACATTTATTGTCTTGAATCTGTTGCTCTTTTATTAGGTATTATTGATAATTTTTTGGGTTAACCACCTGATCCTGTATTGCCAAAAGGAACCCTTCTGTTTCTGGGAAGATGTCTTCAACTCTGAGCCAGGCATTCGACACTCCCTTGTCAACATCTAGTCTGCTCAGACCACGGGGATGTCTTCCATGGAGGGTCACGCTCTTCCATTGGTTAAATTTTCCTTCAATGGTGATAATGTCTTTTTTTTCTCGCCTTTAAGTGGTGTGTACTTCTTATCAAAATTGCATATGCTTGCGTGGAGTGCTGAATCCTGTTTTCGATGATACAATTGTGACCCTCGGTTCGGCTAGTGGTTTAATCTAGGGGGTGATAGTCCCCAGCCCGGCCAAACCTAAGAAATCTCGTTTGGGTGGATGCTGTGCGATGTGTCCCCTGTTGCAAATCAGTACCACGACTGAGCTTTATCATTCTTAATTTGACTGTACGGTTAGTAAAGGAACAAAAAAAAGGGTCCATTCTCATGAAACAGTCTAGTGCACAAATGTTGGAGCTCACAGTGTCGTCCATTTGTTCCCGTCGACCTCCGAGCGTAGCCGACCCTCAGACCCGCGCACCTCAGTCCACTCCAACTGGCGGTCTACCAAGTCTGTCCATTCGCGTCCTGTCTCTTCATTGCTCCCGACAAAAGACCGCGAATTCCCAGACACACAAGAAAGGACAACATCCTGCTCATTGGCTAACATGCCCCATTATCTCTAGTCATAACCCAAACATTGCTGAAACAGAGGAACCATTATCTCAGCAGTGAACATTACAGAGAGGCCATTACATTAGCAGCGAAACATTACAGAGTGTTACACAAGTATATCTGTAAAAGTTTTATCTGACTGTTGTGCAGATTTTTAAAGTCTGGAATTCCTCTTCCTCCTTTTGTCCTTGGTAGTGTTAACCTAAGCACATTCGAATGTACATAATGTTCTCTGAAAGTTCTTATTTCAATTCTTATTTTCCTTTGTAAAATTTCCAGATTGGTTTCAGTTATTAATAACAATAGCTTTATGCTCATTGGGGAAAAGACTGTGTCCATTCACCCTCCTTCTGCCCCTCAGGGGCAGGGGAAAATGCACAGTGGCTTATGTTGCTGGGATGTGAAAAGGTACCAGACCGCAGGCTCACAGAGAGAATTTGTAGACCTCACACAGCCAGCGCCGGAGGTGGGGATCGAACCCGGGTCTCAGTTGCCTTGACACAGCCCCTCTACCACCACACCAATGGAGCTGCCCCGATCACTGAGAGCTAACCTTCGGGTTTAACGAGCCAACGAGAAAGCAAAACGTGCATCAGCCTTTGAGTACAAGTGTAGAATTGTCAAAATCATGAAACAGTCTCGAGCGCAAACGTTGGGTTTATTGTCAAAATCAGGTTTAATATCACCAGCGCATGTCGTGAAATTTGTTAACTTTGCGGCAGCAGTACGATGCAATACAGAATAATACTTTATACTTTATTGGCGCCAAACAATTGATACTAGAATGTACAATCATCACAGTGATACTGGGTTCTGCACTTCCCGCTCCCTGGATTACAAATCGATAGAGAAAAAAATTGTGAATTACACTAAACATACATGAAGTTAAATTATATATTTAAGAATATATGTAGTTTATAATGTACTATGTATATATTCATTTAATTTAACGCACGCGCACACACACACACACACACACACACACACACACACACACACGCACGCAATAAAAAAGCAGTGAGGTAGTTTTCATGGGTTCAATGTCCATTTAGGAATTGGACGGTAGAGGGGAAGGAACTGTTCCTGAATCGTTGAGTGTGTGTCTTCAGGCTCCTGTACCTCCTTCCTGATGGTAGCAATGAGAAGAGGGCATGTCCTGGGTGATGGGGGTCCTTAGTGATGGATGCCACCTTTTTGAATTGAATGGAATTGACTTTATTTCTTGCATCCTTCACATGCATGAGGAGGGAAAATCTTTATGTTACGTCTCCATCTACAAATATGTATCATGTGCAATCACAGTAATTTATAATAATTTATAACAAATAGAACAGTCAATGTAACTCAAATCAGCGTGAGTTCATCAGTCTGATGGCCTGGTGGAACAAGCTGTCCCGGAGCCTGTTGGTCCTGGCTTTTATGCTACGGTACCGTTTCCTGGATGGTAGCAGCTGGAACAGTTTGTGGTTGGGGTGACTCGGGTCCCCAGTAATCCTTCGGGCCCTTTTTACACACCTGTCTTTGTAAACGTCCTGAATAGTGGGAAGTTCACATCTACAGATGCGCTGGGCTGTCCGCACCACTCTCTGCAGAGTCTTGCGATTGAGGGGGGTACAGATTCCACACCAGGCAGTGATGCAGCCAGTCAGGATGCTCTCAATTGTGCCCCTGTAGAAAGTCCTTAGGATTTGAGGGCCCATACCAAACTTCCTCAACCGTCTGAGGTGAAAGAGGCTCTGTTGTGCCTTTTTCACCACACAGCTGGTATGTACAGACCGTGTGAGGTCCTCGGTGATGTGTATGCCGAGGAACTTAAAGCTGTTCACTCCCTCAACCCCAGATCTATTGATGTCAATAGGGGTTAGCCTGTCTCCATTCCTCCTGTAGTCCACAACCAGCTCCTTTGTTTTTGCTACATTGAGGGAGAGGTTGTTTTCTTGACTCCTCCTTGAAGATGTCCTGGACACTACGGAGGCTGGTGCCCATGGTGGAGCTGACTGAGTTTACAACTCTCTGCAGCTTACTTCAATCCTGTGCGGTAGCCCCCACCACACCCCCGTACCAGACGGTGAGGCAGCCAGTCAGAATGCTCTCCACAGTGTCACCAGTGCACATCAGGAAATGACAGGAGGACAGTGCAAGACATAAAATTACTGTAAATTACAGAGAATGTATAACTATGCGGAAGAGGAATACTGAGATATTGTTCATAAGATATAGGAGTGGTACGAGACCATTCTGCCTGTCAAGTGCTCTACTATTCCATCCTGATTTATTATACCTGTCAACACCCATTCTCCTGCCTTCTCCCCGCAATCAGCCTTTTGACTAAGATCGAGTGTTTGTGAGCTCGTGGACTGTTTGGAGATCCGTGGCGGAGGGGAAGAGGCTGTTCCCAACATTGAGTGTTGGCCTTCAGGCTTCTGTACCTCCTCCCTGATGGTGGCAACGAGAAGAGGGTGACGGGGGTCCTTAATGACGGACCGCCCTTTGAAGCTATCCTCAGTGGAGGGGAGGGTTGTGCCCGTGACGGAGGGAGCTGGGCTCACAGCCCTCTGCGGAGCTTGCCGTTCCTGTATGTTGGAGCCCCCTGTCCCAGACGCCAATGCCACCGGTCAGAATGCTCTCCCACAGTACATCTGTAAAAAATTATTTGCTCTGGCGACGTACCATATCTCCCCAAGCTCCTGAGGAAGGGCTGACTTGTACAATTAATACAAGCTGTGGAGTATTTGGAACATCCTGAAGATGGAGCTTGAACTGGACCCAGTGTCTTTTCTCTTTGGCTTACCCAACAGTCGTATTGTTAATCAGAAAAAACTTTTTAATATCCTGACTTCTTGTGCGAGGAAGAACATTTTACTTTGTTGGATATCCGATAAGGCCCCTGGACTTTCTGGTTGGGATAAATTAATCATGGAATACATTCCTTTGGACCTTTTAACATGTACGGTACGCTCAAAAACAAATAGTTTTCATAAAACAGGGCAACCTTTTCTACAACATGTAGATGTAAACCGGTCTGCTATACTAATAAGGGCTTTTGTATAGGCAGACATCCCATCCTGCAAAAACTGATTTCAGGGGGGTAGCACCATCAATTTGCAGGGAACTTCCGGGAGAGGTGGGATGTCTGCAATAGAGTAGCTCCTTAGCAGCTGGCCAGCTAGTTTAAATAACATTAGCTATGCTAATGAACGAATGACACCTGTTAAACTCACCTCAGCATGTCTTTTACAGTCTTAACCCACCATGGGCAATGGAAAAGTCACTGTTGTAAACAGAGCAGTGAGCAACACTGTCATTATTTTTGACCCCTATTAAGCAGGGGTACACTTTAGTGTAGTCTGGGGTGATGTACGTTTTTTTTTGGAACACTCTGTCATCGCGTGTGCGCTCGCGCTCTCTCTCTCTCTCTCTCTCTCTCTCTTTCGTAGTCGCTCGCACGCTGTCTCGCTTTCTCGCTCGCACGCTCTCGCTTGCTTTCTCTCTCGCACTCTCTCTCGCGCTCTCTCTCTGTCGCTCGCGCGCTCTCAAAAAAATTGATTTCCGTGTTATTGTATATAATTTGCGGGCATCAGGGAGCCACTATTCATACGCGGGAGACTCTCGGAACTTCCAGGAGAGGTGGGACGTCTGTATAGGCTATGGTGGTGATGCCTATACTTTGATGAAAGTGTTCTGATAGCTGATATCTGTGAGGGAAAGAAACGTAGATGTACCTGGAAATTGAAAGTTTTGTTATGCTGAGCAAAAAAAAAAATTTTTTTAATGAAAAAAAAAAGTTCAGAGCAAATTTATTATCAGAGGACGTAGTATTTGTGTCGCGCGTGGCCAAGTGGTTAAGGCGTTTGTCTAGTGATTCAAAGGTCGCTGGTGTTGTGTCCTTGAGCAAGGCACTTTACCGCACATTGCTCTGCGACGACACCGGTGCCAAACTGTATGGGTCCTAATGCCCTTCCCTTGGACAACATCAGTGGCGTGGAGAGGGGAGACTTGCAGCATGGGCAACTGCCGGTCTTCCATACAACCTTGTCCAGGCCTGTGCCCTGGAAACCTTCCAAGGTGCAAATCCATGGTCTCATGAGACTAACGGGTGCCTATGAAGTATGGCTATAAGTGTCTATGTCAGCTGAGGTTCACTTTCTTGCGGGCATTCACGGTATAACAAAGAAATACAATAGAATCAGTGAGAAACTGCTCACAGACAACGACTGACACGCTGCCGATGATTAAAGGAAGACAAACTGTGCGAATACAAGAAAAAAAGTAACAATAAATAAATAATACTGAGAAAGTAGGTCATAGTCAGTTCAGAGTTGAGGTGAGGGAGGTTACCCACGCTGGTTCAGGAGCATGGCAGTTGAGGGTGATAGCTGATCCTGAACCTGATGGTGTGGGACCTGAGGTTCCTGTAACTCCTTCCCGATGGCAGCAGTGAGAGGAGACACAGCTGGATGGTTGGGGGGGGGGGGGCGGGGTGGTCTTTGATGGTTTTTGCTTTCTTGTGGCATTGCTCCTTGTTGATCTGCTCAGTGGGGGGGATGAGCTTTTCCTGTGATGGTCTGGAGGCTTTTCCATGCTAAACCAATGGTCCCCAACCTTTTTTGCACCACGGACCAGTTTAATATTGACAATATTCTTGCGGACCGGGCAACAAGAGGGGGCAGGGTGCTCAAGTAGGGTCGCCAATTTTCTCACTCCCAGATAAGGGACAAAAGTAGGAATCAAATACCAACCAGTTGTGCTTACCCCGAGAAAGACTACCATGACCATGAAGCCTTGCGCGGCCACCTGTGTGCGCGTGCATGACGTGCGCGACGTGCGCATGCGTGACGTGTGCGTGCGTGTACGTGCTGATTTTTTTTCTCTACAAATCGGTTTTGGCTTAATCTTCCTGATTCTGATACACTGTACATACATTATTTCTACTTTATATAGGCTGTGCATTTATCATGTCATTCCTGCTTTTACTATATGTTAGTGTTATTTTAGGTTTTATGTGTTATTTGGTATGATTTGGCAGGTTATTTTTTGGGTCTGGGAACGCTCAGAAATTTTTCCCATATAAATTCATGGTAATTGCTTCTTTGCTTTACGCCATTTCGGCACGAACGGTTTCATAGGAACGCTCTTCCTCAGTGGAGGAAATACGGGACAAGGGCGGTCCCGTATGGGACAGACCAATTTAGCCCAATATACGGGATGTCCCGGCTAATATGGGATAGCTGGCAACCCTATGTTCGAGTTCAACAGTGCGTGACAGGGAATGAGGAAAGGTGCAGCTGACTCGTATCGTTCCATATCGCCAAATCATATCATTTTCTCGCGGCCCGGTGGTTATATATATATATATAAAGTACAATGGTGAGACTTTATAAAGCACTGGTGAGATCTCTCTTGGACTACTGTGAGTAGTTTTGGGCCCCTTATCTTAGAAAGGATGTGTTGACACTGGTGAGGGTTCACAGGAGATTCACGAAAACGATTCCAGGTTTAAACAGATTATCGTATGAAGAGCGTTTGATGCCTCTGGGCCAGTACTCACTGGAATTTAGAAGAATGAGGGGTGACCTCATTGAAACCGATCGAATGGTGAAAGGTCTTGATAGAGTGGGTGTGAGGAGGATGTTTCTGGTGGTGGGAGAGTCTAAGACCAGAGGACACAGCCTCAGAATAGAGGGGCGTCCTTTTAGAAAGTAGATGAGGAGGAATTCCTTAAGCCAGAGAGTGGTGAATCTGTGGAATTCTTCACCACAGGCAGCTGTGTCTTTTGGGATATTTAAGGTAGAGGTTGATTGGTCAGGGCATGAAGGGATATGGGGAGAAGGCAGGACATTGGGGCTGAGAGGGAAAATGGATCAGACATGATGAAATAGAGGAGCAGACTCAATGGGCCGAATGGCCTAATTCTGCTCCTATGTCTTGTGGTCTTAAATATACATAAAGACTTGGCCTCCACAATTAAAGATGGTACGTCCTTGTGCCTACAAAAAGATGTGGCGGGTTTGCCCTCAGTAGGAGAGAGAGACAGAGATTGAGTTGTCAGTAGTTCACATTGGACATAGTATGTAGTTATAATTGTGTTTTCTGGTAAATATCTTTTGTCAATATTGGCAGGTTTTGTTTGGCTACTTTTGCTAATTTTTGTAAGTTTGTATATGTGTCAAAACCCACATACGTGACATTGGGTGTTGGCGTTCTCACACCAGGCCGTGGTGCGACCAGACAGGATGCTCTCCACTGTGCGTCTGTAGAAGTTTGTCAAAAGTTTTTAGTTGACGTGCCGAACATGCGCAGACCTCTGCAGTTCACCAGAGACCGGTTTCTGCGGGAAAGATGGAATGCTGTGAAGTTTCACCGGGTCAGTTCCAGGATGGGGCGTGGTTGTCTGGGCAGGGATTAAGCAACGCCCGAAATGCAGGAGAAACTCAGCCTCTCTGGGAATAGTCCCTGCCTATTGGTGGCTCATTTAAATACCAGAGAACGTGCACAGTGTACGACCTGAAATTCTTACTCTTCGCAGACATCCACGAAACAAGCAAAGCCCCCGAAGAATGAATGACAGGAAAACATTAGAACCTCAAAGCACCCCCCCCCCACGCACAAGCAGCAAAAGCATCAACCTACGCCTCCCTCCCCACCCCCACCTGCCTCAGGAAAAAGCATCAGACAAACCTCCCCCCACCACCACCCACCATGCAAGGAATAGCAAAACCCCCCAACCAGTCCATGATGTAGAGTCCATCAAAAAAACCCACTGTTCACCCCAACAGTTCGACATCGTGCAAACAATAACAGTGAGTGCAACCCCCAGGTTCGGCCGTTGGCGTTAGTCTGAGGGAAGACAGTCTCCGGCCCCGCCAACGTTGTGAAATCTCGTTTGTGTGGCTGCTGCGTGATGTGTTCCCTGTTACAAATCCGTACCACAAAATATCAAACAGTGCACCTTATGCAATTGAATGATTGAGCTTTATAATTCTTAATTTGACTACAGGCTTAGTAAAGAAAACAAAAAGAATCATGAAACAGTTTAATGTGCACTTTGGAGCTCACGGTTTTCTGTCCATCGATTTCCTCTGAGCGTTGTCGACTCCCGGACCCTCACTCCCAAGTCCATTCCTTCCTCTCACGTCTTCTCTCTCCACCTCTCGCCAACAAAAGAGCGCGAATGCCTCCTCTGGGACACGCAAGAAAGAAACAACCTCCCCTCATTGGCGGTGCAGATTCCAAAGCCCCCGTTATCTCTCGCCATAACCCAGACGCCGCTGCTACAGAACAACCATTACTTTAGCAGTGAAACCTCTCCCAGAAGCAGAGATCGTTCAGAACGAAAATGAGCCCACAGACACGAAGCTTGGAGCAGCTCGAGCAGGCCCAAAGCCTCGGCCTCGGTTCAGCACCCAGCAGACCAGGTGGAGCAGGCCCGAAGCCTCGGCCTCGGTTCAGCACCCAGCAGACCAGGTGGAGCAGGCCCAAAGCCTGAGCCTCGGTTCAGCACGCAGCAGAGCAAAGGTTAGGGAGCAGCCCGAGCAGGCCCGAAGCCTCAGCCTCGGTTCAGCACGCAGCAGAGCAAAGGTCGGGGAGCCAGCGAGCAGAACCGGCCCGTCCCCTCGCCTCCGGTCCCGACACCCTTCCCTTTCCGATCCGTCTGGCCCGGCGTTTAAATCGTCCAAGCTTTGGGCCGTTCCTCACTCTAAGACCTGTCGCATGGGTACGCTCTGGGCCTGCACCCTGCCGCCTGGCACGTTGATCGGTTGAACCTCGCTCTTGGTCGATGCAGATGGGCTGCAGGTGGGTTGGGGGTCTTCGGTTCACCTGGCTGCCTTATTGAGGCAGCGAGAAGTGCAGACTGAGTCCGTGGAGGGGGGGGGAGGCTGGTGAGTGGGCCGGGCTGTGCCCACAGCTCTCTGTGGTTTCCTCCAGACTCGGGCGGAGCAGCTGCCAGGCCAAGCCACGGTCCATACGGATAAGATGCTTTCAGTGGCCCATCAATAAAGTGTGTGGAGTTTGCAAGTGCCCCCTGTGATCACTTGGGATCCCCCTGAGCTCGTGATGTAGTTGGAAGTTGCCCCTGGTGTGTAGATGGGGGGGGGTAGAATCCCAAGGAGTGTGTGATGAGGAAAAAGGGGTTTATCAAGTCAAATCTGTTGTCATTTAACTATATATGCATATACCGTCAAACGGCAAAATGTTTCAACGGACCAGGGTGTAGAGCACACTTAACACATAGTAACTTATGAAAGTAAGGATAAAATCTACAGATGAATTACTCATAAATAGACAAACTAAAGTGCATTAATATTAAATATTGTCAGGTACAGAACAGATTAACCTGTGACACTTTGAATGCGACGCGGCAGGGAGTTCAGAATCCTGATGGCCTGAGGGAAGAACCTGTTTCCCATCCTGACTGTTCTTGTCTTTGTGCATCGGAGTCTCCTGCCTGGTGGTGTTGGTGTTCGTCTATCGTCGACGTCGATGAGGACCTCGACACCTTTATGATGGTGTCGAGACTGGCGCATGATTTGGATTTAAGTGAGGGAGAGTTGCGCAGTGTCAGCCTCACTCTCTTCCCAATTCCCATCTGGATCCAGTGGCAAGACAGAGTCGAGACGGCTAGAGATGGGACTAGGCGCAGTGGATGACCAGGACATCTTCTGTGTCTTGTCCTGCTCTACGTGTTCCACGACGCTTGCCGAGACCGCCTTCTTGACCGTTGGACCTTCCATTGGTCTCGTCCGCTCAATCCGCCGGAGTTCTGTCTTCACGTGCTGGGATAGACAGCCTGATAGTAGAAAGTCAACGAGGACACAATTAAAATCATAAGATCTAGGAGCAGAATTGGGCCGCTCGAGTCCACGGAGGCGGCGGCTTATTTCCACGGCGTGCCGAGCCGCAGTCGCGGCACTCTGCGGTTTCTCGCGGTCCCAGCGGAAACAGTTACCACGCCGAGCCGGGACGAGCCTGGGGTTGGGCGGCCGCTGTGCCGCGTTAAAACCTTGCCGGCTGGTGGTCGCGATTGGACTCTGATCGGCCTGCGCCAAACGGGGGCGACCGAGCCGCGCCCACACGTGTGCATGTGAGAAAAACTATTTTGACTGCTCTCTCTGCTGGTGGCATCTCCTTCGTACACAGTACGCTCCTTTCAACCGCTGCCCTGCACTGTAACTGTATATAGACAGCTCGCACAAGTGTGCTCCAATTAACTCCACCGTACCAGCGCCGAAACCCTCTCCGACAATGAACTGGTGTTTATAAGCGACGGTGATCTATATGAATTTCTAAATCATTGATGACTCTTCAATGAGCAGTAATTTGTAAAAAATCTAAAATAATCTAATAATCAGGTTTATTATCAAAGATTTAATAAGTACTTTGCGGTGTGACTCTGTGAGTGAGTGTCCTGGATGTTTCTCTTGCGATCGCAAGGCCCTGCTGGATGCTGATAATGTAATTAAAGCCACAGGCCTGCTTCCCCTGTTTGGTAGAGAGACGGGTGTGACGAGAATACACATAAAATTAAGATGTTTGCTGGCCTGGGTTAGCATCAGTGGCATCAGCAGTTGGTCTGCCACCTGTCCTCAGGGGGAAGGAGAGATAAGGAACAATGAAGCAGCGTGTGGAGATGTTAATGAAGGAGCCATCAGTCTGGGTATGGCCAAGATCGGCTCCCCCTTTGAACCCTGAACTGTTTGAAGTGATGGACAGGCGATCTGAAGATGTGTAATGAAGGGACGGGAGAGAGAGCTGCCTGGAGCGGCTCCCCCTTTGAACCCTGAACTGTTTGAAGTGAGGGACAGGCGATACCCCAGCAGGGGGATAAAAAGGGACAGGTTCGCTAAGGCAGGATACACACGACACCCCGAGGTAACGAGACCCTGGAAGCGGTGCGTCTCTCACGAGTCGGTGGGAAGTACCGGACAACACACAGGGTGGAAAGGTACGATCAGCGGGAGCCCGGTGTGTGTCCGCCTTTGCTTGGGTGCCGGGTTCACTGCAGAGGATCGACCGCATCTAGAGAAGGGGTCACAGTCGGTGACCTCAGGTAACATCACCAAGGACCTGCCCAAAAGCTGCTTGTGAGCAATATCGCCGGTCTGTGAGTGGAAGCTGTTTCTGAATGATCAGTCGTTCCCGTTCTCTCTCTCTCTCTCTCCCCCCACGTTGTCCATTGCCATGGCAACGATTACAGCGAACTGAACTACTAAATTGGACTGAACTTTGTGTCACTTTGAAATTGGTCATTTATCCCTAGACAACGATAGAGCTTGATTGATGCTGTTATCTTAATTCTGTGCACATGTGTGTTTATCATTGCTGAACTGTTGCATTTATTATCCTTTCGATTACTGTGTTGCTTGTTTCTTTAATAAAACTTTCTTAGTTCTAGTAATCCAGACTCCAACTGAGTGATCCATTTCTGCTGGTTTGGCAACCCAGTTACGGGGTACGTAACATAAGTGGGGTTCTCGTCCGCGATTTTGAACGCTAAATTTGAGACGAAGTAAATTGGTTGGGTTAAAATTCCCGAAAGAAAGAAAAGACAAACAGCAGAAATGGAGGCTGAGGAATTTATAAAGGCGCCGACCTTGGAGGCGTTAGAGGATGCCAGGAAATCAGAATTGCTAGCTGTGGCCAAACGGTTGAATCTTGCTAAGGTGAAGTCGACAATGAGGAGAGAGGAGATACACAGAGCTATTGTAGAGCACTATGTACCTAAAGGTGTGTTTCCCCAAGGCGAGCTGGGGGTGGTGTCTATTGAAAAACCTGCTGGAGACGCGGTACAGGTGCAGCTTGAAAAACTGAGACTCGAGCACGAGTTCTGGGTACAACAGTTGGAGCGAGAAGAGAAAGAGAGAGAAAGACAGTTGGAGAGAGAAGAGAAAGAGAGAGAAAGACAGTTGGAGAGAGAAGAGAAAGAGAGGGACAGACAGTTGGAGAGAGAGAAGAAACAGAGGGAAAGGGAATTTGAGCTGGAGAAGTTAAAGATAAGGGCCGAGCAGGGGCTCGTGCCGAACCAAGGTGGAGGGTTCTGGGCGACCCAGGAGGTTAGGCTGGTTCCCCCATTTGACGATACCAACGTGGATTGGTACTTTCTCCACTTCGAAAAAGTGGCTATAAGTCAGGAATGGCCGAGGGATCAGTGGGCTGTGTTACTTCAGAGTGTACTGAAAGGGAAAGCCCAAGAAGCTTACTCCGCTTTGTCCGCGGAAGATGCCTAGAGGTATGAGGTGGTGAAAGAGGCCATCCTCAGGATTTATGAGTTGGTCCCGGAGGCATACCGGCAGAGGTTCTGGAATGGGAGGAAGCAGTGTATTTGGAGTTTACCCGTGAGATGCAGACATATTGTGAGCGTTGGTGCGCCTCGAAGGGGGTAGAGGGGGATTATGACAGACTGCTACAGCTGATCCTGATTGAGCAGTTTAAAGGTTGTGTCCCTGAGGGTATGAGACCCTACCTCGATGAGAAAGAGGCAGCCACGTTAGCCGCAACTGCTAAGTTAGCGGATGAGTATGCGTTGACGCATAAAATGAAGCTTGCCCCGAGTAAAGGCTACCAGAAGGGTAGTCAGGACGGCGGGGAGAGTCCGCCGGAAAAGTCAGAAAGTAAGCCGGGGACTAGTGAGAAGGATAAGGTAGACCGGGAGCAGTCTGGTAGGAAGTCTCCTGGGGTCGTCTGTTATAATTGTGGGAAAGTCGGACACTTTACGTCCAGGTGCTTTGCCCCAAAGAAGGAGACGGGGAAAGGAAAAACTGCAATCTTGAATGGCTGTATCGAGCTGTTAAGCGAACCGCTAGGGAAGGTCAGGTCTGCCAAAGTCCAGGAAGGGCGCGAGGGGTTTATCTCGGCCGGATTGGTGTCAGTGAAAGAGGGGTTAAAACCAGTTCCAGTGCGGTTTTAACTGAGAGACACGGGAGCGTGTCAGTCACTAATACTGAAGAGTGTATTAGAGTTTAGCTCAGAGACCCAGACTGGGGAGGTAGAGGTCAAAGGTGTTGGAGAAGGGACAGAGTCAGTCCCTTTGCACCAGATACACTTACAAAGCAACCTGGTCTCTGGACTAGTCACGATCAGGGTGAAGTCCGAATTACCGATGAAAGGCGTGGAAGTCTTGCTCTGTAATGACATCGCCGGGGGAATCGTGTTCCCAGTGGTGAGATTGACAGGTCAGCCTGCCAGCAGTGAGGCCCCGCCCATGGACTCACAGGTTCATCATGGGGCCGCGGTGGTAAATTTAGCTGCGGTGGTAAGTTTAGCTGAAACGTTTCTGCCAGTCTTGTACGAGACGGGGGTAGAAAATGAAAAGGAGGAGTGTAGTGAGACAAGAGGTAGTGAGGGAGCTGGGACAGACGTAGCAGTAGCCAGGAAAGAATTTGTGCAGACGCAGGAGCGAGACGAGGGGCTGATGGTTTTGGCAGAGACAGCTCTCTCTGACACAGCTTTAACAAGGGAACTAGTAGGCTATTGTGCGGAGGAGGAAGTGCTAAGGAGAAAAGGGAAATCAAGTACAGTACCCGCAGATGAGGAGTGGGGGGTGGTGCAAAAGGGTTATGGGGATGAGGTTTTTAACATGGCCCACGAGGTACCCCCCGGTGGACATTTTGCGGTGCTGGAAGAAACAGTTGGTGGAATCAGGAAAGAGGTTTACCGACTGCCCGGGGGAAGAATGTTATTGATCATGACCGACGCGAACTGAGACGGTCACCGGCTTTTGATATGCTAACAAACCTAGTCGGGGTTAGCGTGGAAATCAATGAAGCTAGGGCCCCCGATAAGAGAAAAAAAACATTTTGAAAAGATTAGTATGGGATCGATCAGATGGGAGAAGGCTATTGTTTTGGCCAGGTCTACTGATAAGGTCTCTCCCTTAATCCCCGAACAAAGCAAATCTTTAGCAGAAGTAATTAAACGACTCGCACCCGTGTGCTTGATTGTCCCGAGGCGATGCAAAGAACTGGGACGTTGGGTGATGTCTGTTACAATAGGTCAGCCTAGCAAACAACAGCCATATATAATGAATAATTCAGTGACTAAAGGGCTGATGAACACAGAGGTGTGTATTGGTAATTTAATACGGCTGCCTGAAGCCAGCTGGATAGTGAACCTTGGAAAAAATGAATTCGGCCACACGAGGGTCACTTACCTGGGAATTGTGGTGACACAGGGGCAGCTGGCATCGATGCAAGCTACAGTGCAGGCTATCGCTGACCTCCCAACCCCGACAGACAAGAGGGCCCTCAGAAGGCTATTGGAGATGGTGGGGTACTGTAGGAAGTTTTGCAATAACTCTGCGGTCACCACCCCTCCCCCTCCTACTAAGCCCTTGCAAGAGAAAACTAAGTCGGAATGGGACGACCCTTGTTATTGTGGTCCGGGACAAAACCAAATGAGAGGTTACATTGATCGCAATTCATCAGTGTTTTTGGCCACTATGAAGTTTGCTGAGTTGGAGCCTGGTCTAAGGGATTATTAATAACACATATAAAAGGGACAGAAAATGTGATGACTGTTTGTCAAGGTGTTGACAACTTCAAATTCTCTGTATTAGCCAAATAGCTGATAAAGATGTATATTTGTGTGTGTATCAAATAATATATTCATGTTTGTAATTTTTACCTCCTGGTAAAAATCCTTAAAGGGGGGAAGTGTGACGAGAATACACATAAAATTAAGATGTTTGCTGGCCTGGGTTAGCATCAGTGGCATCAGCAGTTGGTCTGCCACCTGTCCTCAGGGGAAGGAGAGATAAGGAACAATGAAGCAGCATGTGGAGATGTTAATGAAGGAGCCATCAGTCTGGGTATTGCCAAGATCGGCTCCCCCTTTGAACCCTGAATTGTTTGAAGTGATGGACAGGCGATCTGAAGATGTGTAATGAAGGGACGGGAGAGAGAGCTGTCTAGAGCGGCTCCCCCTTTGAACCCTGAACTGTTTGAAGTGATGGACAGGCGATACCCCAGCAGGGGGATAAATAGGGACAGGTTCGCTAAGGCAGGACACACACGCCACCCGAGGTAACAAGACCCTGGAAGCGGTGCGCCTCTCACGAGTCGGTGGGAAGTACCGGACAACGCACAGGGTGGAAAGGTACGATCAGCGGGAACCCGGTGTGTGTCCACCCTCGCTTGGGTACCGGGTTCACTGCAGAGGATCGACCGCATCTGGAGGAGGGGTCACAGTCGGTGACCTCAGGTGACATCACCAAGGACCTGCCCGAAAGATGCTGGTGAGCAATTATCGCCGGTCTGTGAGTGTAAGCCGTTTCTGAATGATCAGTCGTTCCCATTCTCTCTCTCCCCCCCCACGTTGTCCATTGCCATGGCAACGATTACGGCGAACTGAACTACTAAATTGGACTGAACTTTGTGTCACTTTGAAATTGGTCATTTATTCCTAGACAACAATAGAGCTTGATTGATGCTGTTATCTTAATTCTGTGCACATGTGTGTTTATCATTGCTGAACTGTTGCATTTATTATCCTTTCGATTACTGTGTTGCTTGTTTCTTTAATAAAACTTTCTTAGTTCTAGTAATCCAGACTCCAGCTGAGTGATCCATTTCTGCTGGTTTGGCAACCCAGTTACGGGGTACGTAACACGGGCGACAAGGCAGCCCGGTGGCCTCAGTTGTAGCGAGGACTGGGCCCCAAGCTGCGGGCTTGCAGTCCAGCCGAGGCAGGCAGTGTTAAGGTGGAGACCGTGCTCGGTTGTGGGGGCTGGCCTCTCCCGTCAGTGCTGCCCTCTGGTGTTCGTACGGCGGAAGGACAGGCTGGATTGCTAGGAGTTGTACCATCAATTTGCATGTCGCTCAGGGACTTGGACTGTACATGTATTTTCTTGTGTAACGATATATGTGTGTGTGTGCGTGTGTGTTTTCTCTCTCACAATTTCGAATGTATGTTTTTGCACCTGGGCCTCAGAGGAAGGCTGTCTCGTTCGAATGTTTCCATGTCTGGCCTGAATGATAATTAAATTTGGTTTGACTTGATTTTGATATCCAATACACAGCCTGAAATTCTTCCTCTTCACAGACATCCACAAAGCAAAAAAAATGCCATACAATGAATGATAGAAACATCAAAGTCCTGAAGCACCCCCCCATTTGCATAGTCATAGTCATACTTTATTGATCTTGGGGGAAATTGGTTTTCATTACAGTTGCACCATAAATAATAGTAATAGAACCATAAATAATTAAATAGTAATATGTAAATTATGCCAGATGGAAATAAGATGGAAATAAGTATGTAAATAAGAGCAGAGAGCAGCAACTTGCTGTTCCGCTGTCGCGGTCTCCTGTGTCGCTTCTCCGAGCCCCGCCTGTCCCGAGGACGGACAGACTCTCACTTGCCAAAGAAAGAGAGGGTGAGGGATTGCTCAGGTACGAGGGCCCAACCAACGACGGCGGCCAGCAATTAGCAAACACACCGTCCGCCGTCTTGGTCTTCCGGTCTCGACGATTCAAATCGCGTTTTATTAAAGTACGTACGCAGTGTTCGCCCCCCCCGCTGACAGCCACGGAATAAAGAGGACCATGGAAACCGTTCAAAGAGAAACATCAGACCCCCAGTGCGCAACAAAAGAAGCGCAAATCACGCAAATGGCAGAAAAAAAGTGGGAGGTGCAGAATGTAAAACACTGAGACGTCGCAAGAGATTGCAACATCGAGACAGCAGGGCTGTTGGAGGCCCCTGTACTCTCTCACTCTCCCTCCCCCCCCCAATTGTCCTCGAGTTGTGGCAACTTGAATAAGCAGCGCTGCAGATTGTAACATTGAAACCGCGTGATTTTGCTCCCCCTCTCATCTGTAGCAGGCGTAATAGCTCTCTCCCCCCTCGCTGCCGGTCTCCTTCTCGTCCATTGCACCCAATTCTCCATCGAGCAGTGCCCAGTTTCTTAGTTCATTACATTACACACCAAAGAAAATACTTTTGGGTGTGTTTTATAGAATCTGGGCTGCTGATTATGAAAATCGCCGCGAAATTTCCCTATCATGCACCACGTTTTTTGAAATTGCCTATAATGGTTATTTCAATTCACAATTCAAGTCAGAATAACTGATGCCAAGATTAAGGAAGCCATTTTTTGTTGGTCCACAAACCAAACAGGTCATCAATGACAGGCAATTCGAAGAACTTCTAGCGGGACCGGAGAAAATCACATGGAAGGCATTCAGGGATGTTGCTGAAAGTTTTCTTGGCAACTGCAGAGCACCGAACTACGTGCAGCCAGTTGACAACATGCTTTTAGCCTTCAAAACCATGAAGTGCGACATGTCACTAAAGATTCATTTTCTGCATTCCCATGTAGACTTCTTCCCTGCCAATCTTGGCACTGTCAGGGACGAGCACGGTGAAAGGTTTCACCAGGACATTGCGGTCATGGAGAAATGGTATCAGGGCAACTGGAATCCATCAGTGCTGGCTGATTATTATTGGACGCTTAAGCAAGAAGCCTCAGACACTGAGTACAAATGAAAATTATCCAGAAAACAGTTTTAGCTTAGGTGATCTTTTGCAAAGGATCAGCACCATTATACAATTAAATGCATTATATTCAATAAAAAGTTAATTTCTTATTTCTCCAAATTTCTACAAATAGTCTGAGGTTAGACCATAAGCTATAGGAGCAGAATTAGGCCATTTGGCCCATCAAGTCTGTTCCACCATTCAATCATGGCTGATCCTGTTATTTTTCTCCTCCTCAACCCCAGTTCCTGGCCTTCTCCCCATAACCTTTGATGCCGTGTCCAATCAAGAACCTATCAATCTCTGCCTTAATTACACCCAACGACCTGGCCTCCACCACTGCACTTGGCAACAAGTTCCACAAATTCACCACCCTTTGGCCAACGAAATTTCTCTGCCTCTCTGTTTCAAAAGGGCGCCCCTCTATCCCGAGGCTGTGCCCTCTAGTCCGAGTTGTGTTTGTTGTAACATGACGAAGGTCACCGGACAGATACTGAAGCAGGTGGATACAGAAGTGTTTTATTCAGTAAAATGAAACCCTCTTGGAGGAAGAGGGCTGCTCGACTCAATATAACATGACATTTGATACACTAAAGATCAAAGGTCAATTCTATACTTACAACTTACAAGTTGAATTACATACAACTTTCACACCTCCTTTGCACCCACACTCCAGACACCCAACGTGAACGTTAATCAGCATTGTCTGGTTTGCAATCCAACGGAGTGCACAGCTCCAGGAAAATAAGGTGCAGGGCAGCGTTTTTAATTTAGTCTACGAATCTGAAGATTGATTGCAGAAGTTAATATTTGTTACATATCCTAACTCCAGAACACGCCCTGAGTGTTCAGCTTCATAAAACCAAAAAGAATAATTTCACTTTCGGGAGAGGGGGGGTGGGGGGGAAGAATTGTTGTCCAGTGTTATTGTCACAAGTTCTGAGGTATAGGGATGGACTTTGTTTTACATGCCATCTAAAGCAATCATTTCATCGTGACAGTACCTCCAGCAAAACAATTCTCCAATTGACTTCCTAACTACGATTACAAATGAATAACACGCGCAAAACGTCAAAACATCAGCAGGACCATTACATGTACATTGAAATGTCCGTTGGCAGGTCAGGCAGCTTCTATGGACGGGGGGGGGGGGGGGGGAAAGAACAGCTGACGTCTCGAGCTGAGACCCTCCCGCCAGGACTGGATCTCTTGTGCCTCCAGTTACAAAGGAACAAGAGAGGTGCGACTTCAGGATTGAAGGACGTCCATTTAGAACTGAGATGCGGAGAAATTACTTTAGCCAGAGGGTGGTAAATTGGCGGAATTTGTTGCCTCGGGTGGCTGTGGAGGCCAAGGGTGCATTTCAGGTGGAGATAGATAGGCTCTTGGTCAGCCGGGGCGTCAAAGGGTATAGGGAGTGGGGATGACTGGAAGAATTGTTTCAGCCCATGATTGAATGGTGGAGCAGACTCGATGGGCCAAAAGGCCGGCTTCCGTTCCTATATCTTGGAGAGGACGAGTGAGCCTGCCCCCACACTCCCCCCGAGGGCTGACCGTCGACAAGCGGGACGCTAGTGTCACCGAACAGGTCCGGAAGCGCTCCAGATAATGGAATTGGGATCCGGTTTATTACCACTGACAAAGATGGTGAAGTTTGTTGTTGCGTAGCAGTAATGCAATCCATATAACCATATAGCAATTACAGCACGGAAACAGGCCATCTCGGCCCTTCTAGTCCGTGCCGAACTCTTACTCTCACTTAGTCCCACCAACCTGCACCCAGCCCATAACCCTCCATTCCTTTCCTGTCCATATATCTATCCAATTTAACTTTAAACGACAACATCAAACCTGCCTCAACCACTTCTGCTGGAAGCTCGTTCCACACAGCTACCACTCTCTGAGTAAAGAAGTTCCCCCTCGTGTTACCCCTAAACTTTTGCCCTTTAACTCTCAACCCATGTCCTCTTGTTTGAATCTTCCCCACTCTCAATGGAAAAAGCCAATCCATGTCAACTCTATCAATGCCCCTCATAATTTTAAATACCCCTATTAAGTCCCCCCTCAACCTTCTACGCTCCAAAGAATAGAGACCCAACTTGTTCAACCTTTCTCTGTAACTTAGGTGATGAAACCCAGGTAACATTCTAGTAAATCTTCTCTGTACTCTCTCAATTTTGTTGACATCTTTCCTATAATTCGGTGACCAGAACTGTACACAATACTCCAAATTTGGCCTCACCAATGCCTTGTACAATTTCAACATTACATCCCAACTCCTATACTCAATGCTCTGGTTTATAATCCATAAAATATAATATAAATTACGATTATATTAATCGGGGTGCACCTCGGGTTAGTGGGGGAGGGGGAGTGTGTGCCTAGTTGGACATTAGGATTAGGTTTGAGGATTGGGCTGGGAGAGAGAATGTTCTGGAGTTTAGTGTGGTGAGGTATGTGGGCCAGTGGCACATTGAGTAATGGAGACACTTCAGTCTGGCCCGTTCCTTTCATCAACCTGGTCTGATATCACCTGGTTTAATGAACCGGGTGTGCACTGGGACACATCATCAGCAGTGCAACCTGATGGTCATTGGGTGCTTTGGGTCTTTAATCATTAGACCCCCCTCCCCTCCCGCCCAGGCGTCCTAGCCTAGGCTGATCAGGCCTGGCTTGTGTTTATCCCATGGATCAAGATAATGAGAGGCATGTCATTCTGAGGGTTGTGGTATTTTTAGACCTCATTAACTGGCATCTGGCGCGTGGCCAAGTGGTTAAGGTGTTCGTCTAGTGACCTGAAGGTCGCTAGTTCCAGCCTGGGCTGAGGCAGCGTGTTGTGTCCTTGAGCAAGGCACTTAACCACACATTGCTCTGCGACGACACCAGTGCCAAGCTGTATGGGTCCTAATGCCCTTCCCTTGGACAACATCGGTGTCGTGGAGAGGGGAGACTTGCAGCATGGGCAACCACCGGTCTTCCATACATCCTTGCCCAGGCCTACGCCCTGGAAACCTTCCAAGGCGCAAATCCATGGTCTCACGAGACTAACAGATGCCTAAAAAAAAACTGGCATCCGTATGCCTGGGATTGCATGGGTTAAGTTGATGGTGTTTACTGGAGATTCAGTATCACTCCACCCTGTCACTGAGTTTAGTCGTGACTTCATAGTATGTGTGTGGATGTAACCCTGAGGTTTGGACAGCACGTGTTTGTCTAGGGGAAGGCAGCCTCTGGCCCAGCCAAACTGAGAAATCTCGTTTGTGTGGATGCTGCCGGATGTGTTTCCCGGTTACAAATCCGAACCGCAAGATATCAGACAGTACACCGTATGCAATTAAATGACTGAACTTTATAAATCTTAATCTGACTATAGGGTTAGTAAAGAAAAGAAAAAGGGGCCTATTTTAATGAAACAGTCTAATGTGCACGTTGGAACTCACGGAACCGTCCATTCGACTCCCATCGACCCCCTCTGAGCGCCTCAGGCCCTCGCTCCAAGTCCACTCCATCTGGCGGTCTACCATCTCCCTCCATTCGCATCTTCTCTCTTCGTCTCGCCGACAAAAGACCATGAAATCCCTTCTTTCAGACCCACAAGAAAGAACAACACACCTCTCATTCCAGACCCCCGTTATCTGTAGTCATAACCCAAACACTGCTGCTACAGAGAAACCACGACATTAGCAGTGAAACATTACAGTGTGTTACATGTATATGAGAGATTTATGTAGGGGTGTGTGTGTGTGTGCGTGTGTGTGTATATATATACTTTACGGATCCCGAGGGAAATTGGGTTTCCTTACAGCTGCACCAACCAAGAATAGAGCGTAAATATAGCAATACAAAAACCACAAACAATCAAACAACAAAATGCAAACTATGCCAGATGGAAATAAGTCCAGGACCAGCCTATTGGCTCAGGGTGTCTGACCCTCCACGGGAGGAGCTGCAAAGTTCAATGGCCACAGGCAGGAACGACCTCCCGTGCCGCCCAGTGTTGTATCTTGGTGGAATTATGGCTGGAGTCCAACAGCAAAAAAGTTCAATATCCGGTCTACAAACACGTTCCTCGATTGTAATATGACCCGGATTGCACCATCTGTTGTTAATCAGAACAGTAAGCACCCAACTCCTTTACGCTTACCGCTCTCAGTGCACCTCCGGTCAGCCCGAATGGTCTGGAAGCCGTCCATGGAGAAGTTTTGATCGGGTATGTCCTCATGCAGCCCCGTTCCAGTGAAACACATAACACTGCACTCCCGAAATGTTCTCTGACGCCTGGCTAGCACCGTCAACTCGTCCATTTTATTACCCACCGAACTCCTCTTCTCCATAAGTCTCTGTTGTCTCAACCCGGTCCTCTTTCCTCACCTTTGTGATCCCCCTTTGCATCCTCTGTGTGTTTTCCTCCAGATTTTAGCCGAGGTGTCCGAATATCAGAATCAGATTAAATATCACCAGCACATGAAAGTTGTTAACTTAGTGACAGCAGTACAATATAATACATGATAAATATCGAAAAAAACTGTATTATGTTAAGTATGTATATTAAATAGTTAAATAAGTAACGCAAAATCAGAAATATATTTTTTTTAAAGTAGTGAGATAGTGTTCATGGGTTCAGTGTCCATTCAGAAATCAGATAGCTGAGGGGAAGAAGCTGTTCCTGAATCGTTGAGTGTGTGCCTTCAGGCTCCTGTACCTCCTCCCTGGTGGTAACAATGAGAAGAGGGCATGTCCTGGGTGATGGGGGTCCTCAATAATGGATGGTACATGATACAGCTGGCTAAGTTTACAACTCTCTGCAGCTTCTTCTGATCCCGTGCTGTAGAAACCCTCCCCCTGTAACAGACAGTGATGCGGCCAGTCAGAATGCTGTCCATGGTACACCTGTAGAAATTTGCTGGAGTCTTTGGTGACACACCAAATCACCTCAGACCCCCGAAGGAAATAGAGGATAATGGCTGGGGGGGGATCACCCATCTTGTAAAGACACTGCCCAGAAGGAGACGATGGCAAACCACTTCTGCAGAGAAATTTGCCAAGAGCGATCACGGTCATGGAAAGACCATGATCGCCCAGGTCACACAACACGGCGCATAGTGATGATGTCATGTGACACGGCGCATAATGATGACCAGTGCACTAAGTTGGATCCTTGACCTCACGGTCTACCTTGTTATGATCTCGCACTTGTGTTGTCTGCCTGCTCTGCACTTTCTCTGTCTGGGATATCAGAAGTAGGTTTCCTACATGAGAGTGGTCGCTGGCAGAGGTGGTGGTGGTGGGGGCAGAAACACAGGCACTTGGATGGAAGAAAAAAAGGTCTATATGAGAGGGAAGGGTCAGATTGTCTTAGAGGAGGTTCAAAGGTTGTCAGACAATAGTTTTCCATACTGTGCTGTACCTTCGATGTTCTACGTTACACTTCATTCTGCATTCTGATATTGTCGTAACTTTCTTCTCTCTCCATGCACCGTGTAACGATCTGATCTGTATTCAAACAACAGGAATTCTGCAGGTGCTGGAAATTCAAGCAACACACATCACCAGCACCAGCAACTTTGATGTGATCTGTATTCAAGTCATTTTTTTTTTAACTGTGACAATAATAAATTATAATTTTTAAAGTAACTACTCTGTACAATTGGGTAAAACCGTGCTGTAATGAACTGCTCTTTACAATCCACTCTAATGAGCGCTCGTTCCAAGCCTCTGCGCCTGCCCTCCGACTGCCCAAAAGTTGCAGTTTGACCCCTGTTCAGGGGCAACATTTCAATTCACATGTAATCATCATTCAGCCATACGTGAATGCTCACGAATGCAGCCAAATGAGACAGCGTTACTCTGGGGTCAAGATACAAAACACAACACCAACAGTCATCATCATCATCATCAGGTGCCATGCCCAGTTTGAGCTTTGACTGCCATGGCCCACACACTCCTGTTTCGGGTCAAGTGGATCAATTCATTGGTATTCATTTCCAGTTCTCTGGCTGCTGTCTCCATCATCATTTGTCTTTGTCTTCCTCTTGCTTTCTTCCCTTCAATCTTTCCCATAATTACCGTGCATTCTAACTCCTCTTTCCTAATCACATGTCCAATGAAGTTACATTGCCTTTTCATGATCTCATACATTATTTCTCTTTTTGTGTCTGCCCTGTTCATGACATCCTCATTAGATATTCGTTTCATCCATGATATTCTTTGCATCCTCCTCAAAAACCACATCTCTGCTGCTTCAATTCGTTTCCTCATGTTACTAGATATTGTCCAACATTCTGAGCCATATAACATAACTGGATAAACGTAACATTTCAGTACTCTGAGGCGGGTTGTCATGCCTAGTTGAGTGTTGGTCAGTATACTCTTCATTCTCGTAAAGGTGTCTTTTGCCATCCCTATTCTTCTTTTGATGTCCAAGTTGCACCTGCCATCTGATGTCACCCAGCTTCCTAAGTAGCAAAAGTTCTGTAATTGTTTTATGTCTTCCCCATTTATTCAGCCTGCAGATAGGAATCTCCTTCTTTTTGGATATCACCATACATTCTGTCTTTTTGCAATTGATAGATAGACCCATTTTTGCACTTCCTTCAACAACTACATCACTAAAGTTTTGTAGTTCTTCCTCCATACTTACAATTAACACAGTGTCATCTGCATATCTGAAATTATTGATGTTTTCACCACCAACTTTGATTCCCAAGATGTCTCTTAAGTTTTGTAATATTGTTTCGCTGTACACATTAAATAAATCAGGGGAGAAAACGCACCCTTGTCTAACGCCTCACTTGATTTTCGTAAACTGACTCACTTCTCCATCTATTCTTACAGCGGCAGTTTGTTCCCAGTACAGATTTCTGATTAGGTGGAGGTCCTTCAAATCTAGATCTAGAGTTTCCTGTAATATTTCAATAACTTATTGTGCTTCATTATCAAATTTATCAAATACTTCTGTGCAGTCGATAAAACAAACAAACAAATCTTTTTGCACTTGAATAGCTCGTTCTGATCGTATCCTTAGCATCAATATTGTGTTTCTTGTACCATTGTTATTGCTTTTGTGTGTTGGCATGTGGCCAAGTGGTTAAGGCGTTGCGAACCTCTGCTGAGGCAGCGGGTTGTGTCCCTAACCACACATTGCTCTGCAACGACACCGGTGCCAAGCTGTATCGGCCCTAGTGCCCTTCCCTTGGACAAAATTGGTGGCGTGGAGAGGGGAGACTTGCAGCATGGGCAACTGCCGGTCTTCCCATTGCCCAGGCCTGCACCCTGGAAATCTTCCAAGGTGCAAATCCATGGCCTCACGAGACTAACGGATGCCCATGTCTTAAACAAAACCACATTGTTCTTTACCTATTTCAGCTTGTATCTTACTTTTAGCCCTTGTCATCAAAATTCTTCGAAGTCTCTTGGTGATATGACTTATTAAACTTATGGTCCTGTGGAATTCACATTCTATTGCTCCAGGTATCTTAGGAAGAGTGATAAATACCAACTGTCATGCACGGCACAAAGCACGCATGGCAGGTACAAAACAGAAAGATACAGCTACTTCACAAAGGAGACCAAACTCAAGCTGCCCAATGACACTGAAATCTGCCCACGACCACAACAGAGCTTGTCTTCCACCGAGCGAACACTGGGGAGCAGCACTGACTCCAGCCTGGACGCCGCACCACGCTGCCCCCTGGTGGAGTGTACCGGCTCCGACGCCTCTCTCCCAGCAGGCAATGCCGCGACTTGAGGCCGGCTCGGTAGCAAGCACGTGTAGCATATCGGTAATAAAATTGCGCAAAATATATATCTACAGAGTCAATAGGAATTGAATATGGGGCAAAGCGGATGTGAGCTGCCCTCGATCCTGGGAAAAATGGCCACCGAGGAGCGGCTTCAGTTGATGTCTGTGTTCACCCAGCGGGGACAACTGTGCTCTGGTCAGCAATCAGACTAAAATCAGTGGCTGTTTACGGCCGGGTACTTTATAAATTAGCCGCATTTTGCGCCCTATTTGTGTCTGGCAGTTGAAGATTAAGGTTAGCTTCCTTTATTAAAACATAATGCATCATAACTGTCGATAACCCAACACAGTTTGAGGGTGCACGAGGGGCAGCCCGCTAACCCACGCCAACATGGCATGCCCACAGCTTACTAACCCTAACCCGTACATCTTCAGAGGAATCCGGAGGAAACCCACGCGGTCACGGGGAAGGGGGAACGTACAAACTCCTTACGGGCAGCGGCAGGAATTGAACCGCAAGCTTCCGATCGCTGGCGCCGCAAAGCGTTACGCCAACCGCCGCTCTACCAAGCCGCACCTTTTCCCCCTGGTGCTGCCTCACCATAGGCCGTAAGGTGCAGAAGCAGAACTGGGCCATTTGGCCCGTCGAGTCCACTGCGCCATTCCGCCATGGCTGGTTTGCTGTCCCTCCACCTCGTCATGCACGAAGTAGTATGGACGGTATCCCAGCCAAGCTTTTCCCAGTGGGCCAATCTATCAACTGACGGCCACGTGCTCTAATGTTGAGGAGCAACCTGAGCTGGTTGGGGGGGTGTGGGGGCCTCCTTCATCCCGAGGGACTTCCGGAGAGGAGGGCAATCCGTCAACGAGCGGTGGGAATTGGCCTCGTGCCTTGTGCTGATGAGTAGGTACGGTTGCCTTCTGATCGACCGCCGGCTCCGTTTGCCCTCTGGATAATGTTGAGGGGAGGCGGAGCACCATCTCGTATTCCCTTGTCAAGAATCAGACAGGTTTAACATCACCGGCGTATGCCGTGAAACTTGATAGCTTTGCGGCAGCAGTACAATGCAATGCGTGGTAATGCCGGGAAAGGAAATTGTGAATCACAGTAAGTGTATGTATTAAATAAATTAAATAAGGTTCGTCCATCATCATCGATGAAAACCTCGACACCATTAGTACTTTTTACGAGGTCGAGTTGCGAGCTCGACGCTCAACCCGGCACGGATGGAAAGCGTGCCCGGGAGCGGCTCGACTGGATTCAAACTCAGGAACCTTAGCCCCCGGGGTCCAGTGCTGATGTCACTGCGCCACCAGCCAGCTTGATGGTGTCGAGACTAGCACGTGATTTGGATTTAAGTGAGGGAGAGTTGCTCGCTCTCTCTTCCCAATTCCCATCTGGATCCAGTGGCAAGACAGAGTCTAGACGGCTGGAGATGGGACGAGGCGCAGTGGATGACCAGGACGTCTTCTGTGTCTTGTTCTGCTCTACACGTTCCACGACGCTTGCAGAGACCGCCTTCTTGACCGTTGGACCTTCCGCTGCTCTCGTCCGCTCAATCCACCGGAGTATGTCTTCACATGCTGGGATAGACAACTCCCTATCTCACCGAGGGTTTGAGACCCGTCGGCTACCCTCACCTGGTTTAGCCGGCTTGTCGAAGCCGTTGCCCGGGGTGTGGCCGCTGTCGCATGCAAACAGCTACAGGGAGCCACAGGTGAGAGCTGAGTGCCAGGTGGGGACCAAAGGTGGACTAACCGCCCTGAAAAGGACGCGACATGTTCCCCCACCAGAGGTGCTACCCCTCCCTGACACCCCAACACCCCAGTTAAATAAAATATGTAGTGCAAAAACAGAGACAGGAAAGTGGTGAGGTAGTGTTCACGTGTTCAGTGTCCATTCAGGAATCGGATGGCAGAGGGGAAGAAGCTGTTCCTGAATCGCTGAGTGTGTGTGTCTTCAGGCTTCTGTACCTCCTCCCTGATGGTAGCAATGGGAAGAGGGCATGTTCTGGGTGATGGGGGTTCTTAACGATGAGGAGCATCTCACTGAGACTCTCCTGCAGTCGAATCTGTTGAGTTATGCTGCAGCTCTCTCTCTCTGGGGGATGATTAGCTTCCGGGGGCCAAGCCAGCAGCTCTGCTCCATCAGGAGCTTGAGATGGTTCAGAATTTAAAGTAAATTTATTATCAGAGTACGTACATGTCTCCACGTGCAGCCCTGAGATTCATTTTCCTGCGGGCGTACTCAGTAAATCTATAGAATAGTAACTGTAAACAGGATCAATGAAAGGTCAACCAGAGTGCAGAAGACAGCAAACTGTGCAAATGCAAAAAGAAGGAACAATAATGATAAATAAATAAGCAATAAATATCGAGAACACGAGACAAAGAGTCCTTAAAGTGTGCCCATTGGTTGTGGGGACGTTTCAATGACGGGGCGAGTGAAGTTTGGTTCACGCTTTTGTTCGGGAGCCTGATGGTTGAGGGGTAGTAACTGTTCCTGAACCTGGTGGTGCGAGTCCTGAGGCTCCTGATGACAGCAGTGAGAAGAGAGCGTGACCTGGGTGGTGGGGATCTCTGATGATGGATGCTGCTTTCCCACGACAGCGTTTCGTGTAGATGTGCTCAATGGTGGGCGGGCGGGGGGGAGGGTTTAACCCGTGATGGATTAGGCCATGTCTACTACTTGTAGGATTTTTCATTCGAGGGCATTGGTGTTTCCGTACAAAACTTTGATGGGGGCCAGTCAATGTACTCTCCAGCTCTCATCCATAGGAGTTAGTCAAAGCTTTAGATGTCAACCAAACCGCCGCAAACTCCTAAGGAAGTAGATGCGCTTTGCAACTGCACTTGTCTGCTGGGCCCGGGGCGGGACCTCCGAAATAGCAGCACGGAGGAATTCTTCGGTATGTCGCCGGAGATTCTTGCGAGTCTCTGCAGGTGCAGGGTGGAGAGCAATCTGACGGGTTGCTTCGCCGTCTTGGCGTGGAGGCTCCGATGCCCCCGCGGTCCAGGAGAGGCTGCAGAGGGCTGTAATCTCGGCCCAGCTCCATCACGGGGCCACAGGAGGACGACTTCGAAAGGCGGCGGCATCTGTCACTGCCTGGGGCGCACCCTCCCTCAAGTGCCAAGGACTGGCGGCCAGAAGCCCGGGGGTTGGAGACGAGTGTGCGTGCGGGTGGATGGGGACAGGTGCTTGCCCGCTGTTTTGCTGTTGTGGTTTCTGTTGTTCTGTTGGGCGCCAGAATTGGTGCCAAAACATATGGCGGAACTGGTGGGCTGCCCCGGGCACCAACCCCCAAGGATGTGCTGAGAAGTGCATCAATTTTTGTTGTTGCTCTGTTTGTGCATTTTTGTATTGTCAGGGTGGACTAGTGCTGCAGCCTACAGGTCGCAAGTTGGTCGCAGGTCACTGGGTTGCACTGAACTGAATGTGCCTGGACTCTATCGGTGTCTTTGTGATTTGGTGTTTTGCATTCAGTGTTTTCTATTGCCATTTGCGTGATTTGTTTTTTTTTTTTTGCATTGAGGGGGTTGGTGTTTTTCTTTAAACGGGCCCCATGCTTTTTCTCCATTTCGTGGCTGGCTGTGTAGAAGACAAATCTCAGGGTTGTTACTTGCGTGTGCACTTTGATAATAAATGTACTTTGAACCTTCAAAATGTCGCCACGTTTCTGGCGCCAACACAACCCGCCCATAACTTGCTAACCCTAACCTGTACGTCTGTGGAACGTGGGAGGAAACCGGGGCACCCGGAGGAAACCCACGCGGTTATGGTGAGAACGTACGAACCCCGTACAGACAGCGGCGGGAAGTGAATCCCTATTGCTGGCACTATAAAGTGTTACACTGACCGCTACAATACCACACGATACGGCGAGCTGAGGCGGGGAAACGTTGGCGGGGGGGGGGTGCGTGCTGACTTTAGACAGTTGTCCAGGGATGGGCCAGACCGCCCCCCCCGGCTACAAGTGTTGCAGGACCAGCTTCCGGGGAATCGCGTCCCGACTAACAGAATGATAGGTCGTAATGGGTCTGACCGAGCTCTTGGCCCGATGCCCTTTGGCTCACTGCCAGTTCTCGGAGGCAGACCTGTAGGTGCCCGACATGTCAGAGGTACTGGATAAGTTTGATATTTTGTTTTGCAAGTACTTAGCACCACACTCAGGGGAAACGGAAAGCAAACCTGCGTCGGTTCTGACCTCGATCGCTGGGTCTGGGGTTTGGACAATCTCCCAGTGACTGCATGGATTTGCTCCGAGTGCTCCAGTTGCCTCCCAGGGTCAGTGGGTCAATCGGGCAGGTGTAAATTGTCTCCCTGGCTGGTCCCCTTGGGGAAGGTAGGAAGGTGGATGGGGTGAATGGGTTGCAGGGAAAGTTACTTGGGGGGGGGGGGGGAATGTGCTAGCAGGGCCTCGATGGGCCGGGTGGAAAACGCAGAGCAAACTAATCCTTGCGTTCTTGTCCGCCCCAGGTTTCCTTCAGATGCCGACTGTACAATGGACGCACAACATCACCCCAGGTGAGTTTCTGGCGACCTGTCCCCACCCCGCTGCCCAGGGGGAGCTCCCACAGGCCGGACTTCTTGGGGGAGAGGGGGTGGAGGGCTGTCTTTTGGTTGTTTTCCTCACCGGGCCTCCTGTCCTTTCCCTCCAGCCCCGCCCTACATTCGGATTCTGGAGCAGCCCAAGCAGCGGGGGATGCGGTTCCGGTACAAGTGCGAGGGCCGCTCGGCGGGAAGCATTCCTGGTGAGAAGAGCACGGACAGCACGCGGACGTACCCGGCCATTGAGGTGAGTGCCCCCCTCCCCCCTTTGCACTGAGCCGTGGGTAATCTGGCCCGGGAAAGGTTGTGGCTTTGGGTGCCCCGCACAAAGTAATATAGGCATCCGTCAGTCTCGTGAACCATGGATTTGCTCCCTGGAAGGTTTCCAGGGCACAGGCCTGGGCAAGGTTGTATGGAAGACCGGCAGTTGCCCATGCTGCAAGTCTCCCCTCTCCACGCCACCGATGTTGTCCAAGGGAAGGGCATTAGCACCCATACAGCTCAGCACCGGTGTCGTCGCAGAGCAATGTGTGGTTAAGTGCCTTGCTCAAGGACACAACATGCTGCCTCGGCTGGGGCTCGAACTCACGACCTTCAGGTCGCTAGTCCAATGCCTTAACCACTTGGCCACTCCAGATCTCCACATCCACTCCATATCTAATAGGCTTTAATGAGATCCCCCCTCGTTCTTCCAAACTCCAACAAGTGCAAGCCCTGAGCTGTCAAACACTCCTCAAATGTTAACCCTTTCATTCCTGGAATCATTCTCATCAACCTCCTCTGGACCCTCTCCAATGCTTGCACATGCTTTCTTCGATAAGAGACCCAAAACTGCTCACGATACCCTAAGTGTGGTCTGAGGCTCATCGAACCTGCTTCAACCACTTCTGCTGGAAGCTCGTTCCACACAGCTACCACTCTCTGAGTAAAGAAGATCCCCCTCATGTTACCCCTAAACTTTTGCCCTTTAACTCTCAACTCATGTCCTCCTGTTTGAATCTCCCCCACTCTCAATGGAAAAAGCCTATCCACGTCAACTCTATCTATCCCTCCCACAATTTTAAACACCTCTATCAAGTCCCCCCTCAACCTTCTACGTTCCAAAGAATAAAGACCCAACTTGTTCAACCTTTCTCTGTAACTTAGATGATGAAACCCAGGTAACATTCTAGTAAATCTTCTCTGTACTCTCTCTATTTTGTTGACATCTTTCCTATAATTTGATGACCAAAACTGTACACGATACTCCAAATTTGGCCTCACCAATGTCTCGTACAGTTTTAACATTAAATCCCAACTCCTATACTCAGTGCTCTGATTTATAAAGGCCAGCAAACCAAAAGCTTTCTTCACCACCCTATCCACATGAGATTCCACTTTCAGGGAACTATGCACCATTATTCCTAGATCCCTCTGTTCTACTGCATTCTTCAATGCCCTGCCCTTTACCATGTATGTCCTGTTTTGATTAGTCCTACCAAAATGTAGCACCTCACATTTTTCAGCATTAAACTCCATCTGCCATCTTTCAGCCCACTCTTCTAACTGGCCTAAATCTCTCTGCAAGCTTTGAAAACCTACTTCATTATCCACAACTCCACCTATCTTAGTATCATCTGCATACTTACTAATCCAATTTACCACCCCATCATCCAGATCATTAATGTATATGACAAATAACATTGGACCCAGTACAGATCCCTGAGGCACACCGCTAGTCACCGGCCTCCAATCTGACACACAGTTATCCACCACTACTCTCTGGCGTCTCCAATCCAGCCACTGCTGAATCCATTTTACTACTTCAATATGAATACCTAACGACTGAACCTTCCTAACTAACCTTCCATGGGGAACCTTGTCTTACCCATAAAAGTGAAAGATCTTTCAGAACCACCATCTTTTATTCCTTTGTCTTACGCCCCTTAGCGTTAATTCCTGCTTAGCATCATTTCTCGGCTCCTTAAATAGCTTGCTTAGTACTTGTGGGCTCGTTTGTACTCTTAAAGTATACTGAAATCTTGGAATTAAGACTGCTAGCTATTTTTGACTCCCGGAAGAACCCCAAGGGTCAGGAGATCAACAGAAATCCAACAGCAGAGACGTAGCATCAGAGAAGCAGCATTCACCAGAAAATGCACAAATTTAACAGAATTTTCGCGAGAAAGTAGAACAAAAGTCAACTTTAATGCAAAGTAGCCACGGTGTCGCTGTACTATTGTTGTTCCTTTCCACGCCTTGTGGCGCATCGGGCAGCAACTTCGCCATTCCCTTATCACCTGTCTGTTTTTTTTTACGAGGGGAGCCGCTAGCTCGAGGCTCGACCCAGCACGGATGGAAAGCGTGCAAGGATTTGAAGGAAGCCGGCCGGATTCGAACTGGGGACCACTCGCCTCGAAGCCCGGTACTGATACCACGACACCGCCGGCCGGCTATTTGCTATGCCCAGGTAGTGATGGCCAGTTCAAGAACCGAACGGCTGAGGGGAAGGAGCTGTTCCCGAACCTGGTGGTGTGGGACTTCAGGCCTCTGTACCTCCCGCCCCATGGGAGCTGCATCTGGTTATGGGCCACAGGCTAGCAAATGAGAGGAGCTTGGCTGGCCGGTGGCGTAGTGGTATCAGCACTGGGCTTTGAGCCAAGTGGTTCCAGGTTCAAATCCGGCCGGCTCCTTGCGTGATTTACATCCGTGCTGGGTCGAGCGCCGAGCTGGCAACTCGGCCTCGGGAAAACGCCAAAGGAACGGCAAGGTTGCCGCCCGCCTGTCAAATGGGGCGCGGAGGGGAACTCCCAGCTGGGAGGGGGTCTTAGTCGGCTGAAGGGCCCGTTTCTGTGCTCTGCGGCTCCGTGTGCGGCCATGGGACGCAAAAGGCACCCTCTAATGGCAGGCCCGCCCTGTGCTGGTCTTTCCGCCGTGCAGATCGTAAATTACCTCGGCCCGGCCCGGGTGCGGATCTGCCTGGTGACCAAGAAGGAACCCTACAAGCCCCACCCCCATGACCTGGTGGGGAAGGACTGCAAGGACGGCTACTACGAGGCCGACCTCCCGGAGAGGAGCGTTCACAGGTCTGCGGGGGTTTGGTGCCGGAGGGGCTGAGGTGATGGGGGGGGAGGCAGGGGGGAGGGAGAGAGGTTGGTCTGGGGAGGGCTGGGGTGACGGGGAGGGATTAGTCTAAGATGGGGCTGAGGTGAGGGAGAGGGAGGGATTGGTTTGGGGAGGGACTGAGGTGTCCGGGAGGGGTTGGTCGAGAGGGGCTGAGTTGGGGGAGGGGGAGGGACTGAGGAGTCTGGGATGGGTTGGTTGAGAGGCGCTGAGGTGAGGGAGAGGGAGGGATTGGTCTGCGGAGGGACTGAGGAGTCTGGGAAGGGTTGGTCTGAGAGGGGCTGAGGTGATTTAGAGGGAGAGATTTGTCTGGTGAGGGGGTTGTATGAGGGAGGGGGAAGGATTGGTTTGGGAAGGGGTGAGGTGATGGGAGAGGGAGAGGGTGGGGTTGGTCTGGGGAGGGGCTAAGGTGATGGAGACGGAGGGATTAGTCTGGGAAGGATCTGAGGTGATGGGGAGGATTTGGTCTGAGGGGCTGATGTGAGGGAGAAGAAGGGACTGATTTGGGAAGGGGCTGAGGTGATGGCTGTGGGGGGTTGAGGATTAGTCCAAGGAGGGGGTGAGGTGATGGGAAAGAGGTTGGTCTGGGGTGGGGGGGGCTGAGGTGATCGAGATGGAGAGGGAGGGACTGGTCTGGGGAGGGGCTGAGGTGCGGGAGTGGGAGGGGTTGGTTTGGAGGGGCTGAGGTGATGGGGAAGATGTTGGTCTGTGGGGGTGCCGAGGTGATGGAGAGGAAGGGACTTGTCTGGTGAGGGGGTTATATGAGGGAGAGGGAGGGACTGGTCTGGGGAGGGGCTGAGGTGCGGGAATGGGAGGGATTGGTCTGGGAGGGGGTTATATGAGGGAGAGGGAGGGACTGGTCTGGGGAGGGGCTAAGGTGCGGGAATGGGAGGGATTGGTCTGGGAGGGGGTTATATGAGGGAGAGGGAGGGACTGGTCTGGGGAGGGGTTGAGGTGCGGGAGAGGAAGGGATTTGTCTGGTGAGGGGGTTATATGAGGGAGAAGGAGGGATTGGTCTGGGGAGGGGGCTGAGGTGCGGGAGTGGGAGGGGTTGCCTTGGGAATGCCTACGGTGACACAGAGGGAGGTGAGAGTCTGGGAAGGGCAGAAGGGGGGCAGGAGATCCAGGAGGGTGGGTGATTTCGGTGTCTGGGGAGTGGGATTCACGATCCGAGGGGAGAAGGCAGGTTGAGGATCGGGGAGGCGGGGAATGCGGATGGGGAAAGGGAGGGTGAGAGTTCAGAGATCAAAGGTTACAGGGTGATGAAGGTTTGAACAGACTGGGAATATTGTGTTCAGTTCTGCTCGCCTCATTAGAGGAAGGATGTGAAAGCTTTGGGGAGGGTGCAGAGGAGATTTACCTGGACTAGAGAGTGTGTCTTATGAAGATAGGCTGAGCGAGTTAGGGCTTCTCTCTCTGGAGTGAAGGAGGACGGGAGGCTATGGGACTCCTTCCAGTCGGTGGACTGGGCCATGTTCAAGGTCTCATCCATGGATCTAAACGAAGACATCATGGCTGTCACGGACTTTATAAAATCAGTTGTAGATGAGTGTGCCCCCAGAAAGTCATTCTCAGTGTCTTCCCCAACTGGATAAACACGATCTGCAGCCTGCCGGGGGCCAGATCAGCAGCATTCAACGGCGACCAACTTAAATACAAGAGGTCCAGGTAACAATCTCCGGAAGCAAAGTGGCAGTTCTGGACCAGACTCGAATCACTGAAGGGTGCTCGACAGATGTGGCAGGACTTGAATGCTGTCACCTCCTGCGAGTGACAAGAAGGCTTCACTTCCGGGTGTGCTCAATGCCCTCCGTGCTCGCTTTGACTGTCAAAAGATTGGAGGGGCCTTCACGAACTTCGCAGCCCCCAAGGACAGTGCGACTTCAGTCTCTGGGGTCGACGTGACAGCAGCCTTCAGCCACGGAAAGCGTCCAGCCCAGACAGGGCGCCTGGCCAAGTACTAAAGACCTGTCTTGATCAACTGGCAGGAGTGTTCATCGATATCTTTAGCCTCTCGCTTCAGCAGTCTGAGGTACCCACCTGCTTCAAGCCGGCTTCAGTTGTACTGGAGCCCAAGAAGGACGCGGTAACCTGCCTCAGTGACTGTCGTTCAGTAGCACTGACGGCCACAGCAATGAAGTACTTGTGAAGTTCTTTCTTTCTTTTTAAATCTTTTTATTAATTTTCCAAAATTATAAACACAGTAACAATATTGATACAGAGAGATTGGAATAATCTTATTGTTGATAAACATGTACAGAAAAGATTTCAAATAATACAGGTGTAATAGACTTCCAAACGCTTCATATGGTTAATCATAGAGAAAAAAGGAAAAAAAATGCAAAGAAACCCCCCCCCCCAAAAAAAAACAAAAAACTAAAAAACAAAGAACTAAATGCTAAACTCAAAAAAAAGCAAATGGAATAAAACAAGGCTGGACCAATATTTTAAATCAAATACGTTCAATAATGTTGTCAACTCCGCTCCTCTATTCATATATTTTAAGTTAATAAGAAGGATTCGGAAAGGTCAAATTACGTCATATGAAAATCTTGAATAAATGGTTTCCAAGTCTCTTCAAATTTAACCGAAGGATCAAAAATGTCACTTCTGATTTTTTTTCTAAATTTAAACATGATATAGTTTGGGGAAACCATTGAAATGTGGTAGGAGGATTGGTCTCCTTCCAGTTCAATAAAATGGATCTTCTGGCCATCAAAGTAACAAATGCGATTGTCCAACAGGCTGAACTTGAGAACTTGGTGATGAAACATATCAACCCCTGCCTGAGAAGGGAGTGGGATCTGCTCCAATTTGCCTACCGTCACAACAGGTCCACAGTGGATGACATTTCACTGGCTCTTCCCTCAATCCTGGAACACCTGGACAGCAAAGGTGCAGACATCAGGGTGCTCTTTATCGACTACAGCTCAGCGTTCAGTCCCCTCAAAACTGATCAATAAGCTTCAAGACCTTGGCCTCAATAAGTCGCTGTGGAATTGGGTCCTGGATTCCCTCACTTGCAGACCCCAGTCAGTCTGGATTTGTACCAACATCTCCTCCACGATCTCCATCAGCACAAGAGCACCACAAGGCTGTGTGCTCAGCACCACCCCACCCCCAGCTCCACACACTTTACACTTACGACTGTGTGGCCAACCACAGCTCCAAAGCTGACAAAATTTGCTGACAACTGCCGAAGGTGGTGATGAATCAGCCTGTAGGGGGGAGAATGAAAAATCTGACTGAGTGGGGCCACAACAGCAACCTCTCACTCAAACCCCAGACCCGAACACCTAGGGGCAGAGTTAGGCCAGTTGGCTCATCGAGTCTGCACCACTGCTTCATCATCACTCATCATCCCTCTCAACCCCATTCTCCTGCCTTCTCCCTGTAACCTTTGACACCCTGACTAATCAACCTCTGCCTTAATGATATCCCCCCTCCACAGCCTTGTGTGGCAATGAATTCCACAGATTCACCACCCTCTGGCTAAAGAAACTTTTCCTCATCAAAATGGACATCTTTCAGTTCTGAGGCTGTGCCCTCTGATCCTAGACTCCTCCACTACGGGGAAACATCCTCTCCACATCCATATAGGCACCCGTTAGTCTTGTGAGACCATGGATTTGCGCCTTGGAAGGTTTCCAGGACTCAGGCCTGGGCAAGGTTGTATGGAAGACCGGCAGTTGCCCATGCAGCAGGTCTCCCCTCTCCACGCCACTGATGTTGTCCAAGGGAAGGGCATTAGGACCCATACAGCTTGGCATCGGTGTCGTCGCAGAGCAATGTGTGGTTAAGTGCCTTGCTCAAGGACACAACACGCTGCCTCAGCTGAGGCTCGAGCTAGCGACCTTCAGATCACTAGACGAATGCCTTAACCACTTGGCCTCGCCAACACATCCACTCCAGATCTCCACATCCATTCCATATCTAATAGGATTCAATGAGATCCCTCCTCATTCTTCTAAACTCCAGCAGGTACAGGACCAGAGCCTTCAAACACTCCTCATATGTTAACCCTTTCATTCCTGGAATCATTCTCATGAACCTCCTCTGGACCCTCTCCAATGCCAGCACATGCTTTCTTTGATAAGAGGACCAAAACTGCTCACGATACACCAAGTGTGGTTTGACCCATGCCTTATAAAGCCTCAGCATTACAACCTTGCTTTTATATTCTAGTCCCCTCGAAATGAATGCTAACATTGCATTCGCCTTCCTCACCACCGACTCAACGTGCAAGTTAACCTTTAGGGAATTTTGCAGGAGAGCTCCCAAGTCCCTTTGTGCCTGTATTCCTTCTGCCAAAGTGCATGTCCACACACTTCCCGATGCTTCATTCCATCTGCCGCCTCTTTGCCCATCCCTCCCCAATCTGGCTTAAATCCTTCTGCAGACTCCCTACTTCCTGAACACAACCTGCCCCTCCACCTACCGTCCACAAACTTGGCCACAGAGCCATCAATTTCTTCAGCCAAATCACTGACAAATAACACCACGAGTCGTGATCCCAACACTGGCCCCTGTGGAATACCACTAGCCAACCAGGAAAGGCTCCCTTTCTTCCCACTCTTTGCCTCCGGCCAATCAGCCAATCAATATCACTTAATATTGGAAAATGTATCCAGCATACAACCTGAAATTGTTATTCTTCACGGACAGCCAGAATGACAGAAAACATTAGAACCCCAAAGAACATGAGAACTAGGAGAAGGAGTCGGCCATCTGGCCCGTCGAGCCTGCTCCGTCATTCAATAAGATCATGACTGATCTGACCATGGACTCATCTCCACCTACCTGCCTTTTCCCCCCAACCCTTAATTCACCTACTATGCAAATATCTATCTTGAAAGGTCATTGCTAAAGCCTCCATTATCTCTCCACCCACCTCTTTTAGAACTCTGGGGCATAGTCCACCTGCTCCAGGTGTCTTGTCTACCTTCAGACCTTTCAGCTTCCCCAACTTCGGTTTGCACCCCCCCCCCCCCGCCAACTTACCTTAAACCCTCCTCAACAGCTCTAACAATCCTACCTGCAAGCCTATTGGTCCCCTTGTGGTGTAACCTGCCCTTTTTGTACGGGTCATACCTTCTCCAGAAGAGATCCCGATGATCCAGAAATCTGAATCCCTGCCCCCTGCACCAGCTCCTCTGCCAAATCTTCCTATTCTTACCCTCACTGGCGAGCGGCACAGGCAGCAATACAGAGATTACTACCCTGGAGGTCCTGCTTTTCAGCTTTCTCCCTAACTCCCGATATTCCCTCTTCAGGACCTCCTCCCTTTTTTATCTATGTCGTTGGTACGAGGACTTCTGGCTGTCCACACTCTTTAGAGTACCATGGACCCGATCTGAAACTGAGATCTGGGAGGCAACTTGCCATCCGGGTGCCAGAATCTCCTTGCTGCTCCTGTAATTATGGAATCCCCTATCACGACTGCAGTCCTCTTCTTCCCCATTTCCCATCTGAGCCACAGCACCAGAGATCTGGTCACTGCGGCTTTCCCCTGGTAAGCCCTCCCCTCCCCCCCCCCCAAAACACCACCACCAACGGTATCCAAAGTGGTATACTTCATTTCTGAGGAGAACGGCCACAGGGGTACTCAGCACTGGCTTCCTGGTCCCTTTTCATTTCCTGACAGTCAGGCACCTGCCTCCTGCAACGTCGGGGTGACTACCTCCCTGTAGTTCTTGTCCATCACCTCCTCACCTTACCAAGGTGCTGATCAGGAGAACGAAGCCCAAGGTCCATGACTCAGTTCTCATCTGGGGATGAAGGCTTGAGGTACATTTGCTATCAAGGTATCTATGCAGCATACAACTCTGAGATTCGTCTTCTCCAGATAGTCACGAAACGGGGAAAACCGTGGAAGCCGTTCAAAGAACATTAACTAACCTCCTCCCCACTGACACACAAAAAAAAACAAATCACGCAAACAGCAACAAAAACATCAATCCCACCATACACAAAAAGGAATCATGTAGACGGCAACGAGAACATCAAACCTCAAACCCCAAACACCACCCCCTGTGCAAAAAAGAACAAAAGGACAAATGGACGAAACTACAGACTGTAAAACATAAAGAGTCCACTGGTTGCCGTCCACATGATTTTTTTTTTCATAAGTTCATAAATTGTAGACCCAGAACTTCAGTATCATCCTCTGACAGCATCGTGGAGGAGAGAGACCACCCGAACACAGAGGCCTTCCCATGGGAACAGAGGGCGACAGGCACCCTTGTCTGGCAGCAGCGAGCGAGAGGTGGTAAGGTCTGTCAACTTTAAATTCCTCGGTGTTACCATTTCAGCGGATCTGGCCTGCCGGTCCAGCACGCCAGCGCCGTTACGAAGAAAGCACGGCAACACCGCTACTTCCTTTAGAAACTTGCAGAGATTCGTCACGACATCTAAAACTTTGACAAAACTCTATAGGTGTGTGGTGGAGAGTATAATGACTGGCTGCTTGACAGCCTGGTATGGGAACACCAATGCCCTTGAGTGGGAAAATCCCACAAAAAGTAGTGGATACCGCCCAGTCCATCACGGGTAAAGCCCTCCCCACCACTGAGCTACACGGAGCTCTGCCGAGGGAAAGCAGCGTCCATCATCAGAGATCCCCACCACCCAGGCCGTGCTCTTTTCTCGCTGCTGCCATCAGGAAGGAGGTACAGGAGCCTCAGGACTCGCACCACCAGGTTCAGGAACAGTTACCATCCCTCAACCATCAGGCTCTTGAATCAAAAGGAATAACTGCACTTAACTTCATTTGCCTCATCACTGAAATGGACTCACGTTCAAAGTCTCTTCATCTCTTGTTCTCTTGTTATTTATTGCTTATTTTTCTTCTCTCTTTGTACATACACAATTGTTGTCTTTTGCACGCTGGCCATTTGTCCATCCTGTTGGGGGCAGTCTTTCATTGATTCAATTCAGTTTCTCGTATTTTACTGTGAATGAATCTCAGGGTTGTATAATAAGGCATCCGTTAGTCTCGCGAGACCATGGATCTGCGCCTGGAAAGTTTTCACTCTCCAGGGCGCAGGCCTGGGCAAGGTTGTATGGAAGACCGGTGGTTGCCCATGCTGCAAGTCTCCCCTCTCCACGACATCGATGTTGTCCGAGGGAAGGGCAAGGGCCGATACAGCTTGGCACCGGTGTTGTCGCAGAGCACTGTGTGGTTAAGCGCCTTGCTCAAGGACACAACGCGCTGCCTCAGCCGGAGCTCGAACTCACGACCTTCAGATCGCCAGTCCAATGCCTGAACCACTTGGCCACGTGCCCACAACAGGGTTGTATATGGTGACGTGTATATATATATATATATATATATATATATATATACTTTGATAATGAAGTTACTTTGAACTTTGACTTGCGAGAGGTGCACAAGATGGTAAGAGGCACGGCTTGAGTGGGCAGCTGGAGACTTTTTCTCGGAGCGGAAACGGCTAACACGAGGGGGCGTAATTTTAAGGTGATTGGAGGAAAGTGTAGGGGTGGCTGTCAGCAGTAGGTTCGCTACAATGAGCATGTGTGGAACACCCTGCTGGGGGCGGTGGTGGAGGCCGATACATTAGGGACATTTAAGAGACTCTTAGGTAGGCACGTGGATGATTTAAAAAAAAAATGGAGGGTGAAGTAGGAGGGAAGGGATTAAAGGATCAGTACGACATTGTGGGCTGAAGGGCCTGTACTGTGCTGCAACGTTTTGTGGGCTGGCAAGGTGGAGAGCTGGGGTGCCAGGGATTGGGTTGAGGGGTCGGAGGTGAGCGGCTGTCCGTGATTCCGTTGCTCTTCCCAGCTTCCAGAACCTGGGCATCCAGTGCGTGAAGAAGCGAGAGGTCGCCATGGCTCTGCAGAACCGGCTCAGCAAGAACGTCAACCCCTTCAACGGTGAGGACCTCTCTCCCCCCGTCCTGGCTATCCTGTTCCTCCCGGTGGTGGGGTGGGGCTGGGGATTGGAGCCTCGGCCTAATGTCTGTCCCCCTCTTCCCCCATGTGCGTTTTGCAGTCCCGGTGGAGGAACTCCAGAACGACTCCGAGGAGGATCTCAACGTGGTCCGGCTCTGCTTCCAGGTTTTCCTCCCCAACGAGATGGGCCTCTGCACCGTGCCGCTGCAGCCGATCGTCTCCAACCCCATCTACGACAACCGTAAGTGCAGTAATCGCCAGTCAGAACGCTCGTTGCTGTGCTTGTCGTTCAGTGGTTCGTGACCTCCTGGTCCAGGGGCGGTTTCCACGGCAAGGTACGGAAGTAGATTTCTTCCGCGCAGTTGCTGCCGCTGACTTCTCCAGGTAGTCACGAAACAAAGAAAAACCGTGGAAGCCGTTCAAAGAACATTAACTAACCTCTCCACTCACACAAAAAAAAACAAATCACGCAAACAGCAACAAAAACATCGACCCCCACCATACACAAAAAGAAATCATGTAGACGGCAACGAGAACATCAAACCTCAAACCCCAAACACCCCCCCTTGCAAAAAAAAAAACAAATCACGCAAATCGCAGCAAGAATGAGCGGGCAAAAATACAGAATGTCAAACATAAAACTGAAAAGGAGTTCACTCGTTGCCGTCAGTTTGAACTCAGGACCTTCTGCCCTGAAGCCCAGCGCTGATACCACTACACCGCCAGCCGGCCCCGTGAGAGCACTTAGTTACTCTGCTTTGAACGCCAAGGTCGCTGGTTTGGTCTCGCTAGGGCTTTGCCGCTGTGAGGTCGTTCGCCTTTGCGGATTTCAAAATAAAGGATCGGCTGTACCTTTGTCGTTACGTGGAAGCGCGTTGTACTGTGTTGATCTCCCGGCCTGGTCTCTCAGCACTTTTAGTTTGTGCCCACTGTCCCTCTGAGCCATACCGTCTGGGCACCCTCATACCTGATGGCATTAATATCGATTTCTCCTTCCAGTAAACAAATCCACCCTCACTTCCCTCCTCTAATTCCCACTCTGACCTTTCACCTCTTCTCACCTGCCTATCACTTACCCACCACCCCTCCCCCAAGGTCCCCTGCTCCTTCTCTTCCTCCCCTGGTCCCCTCTCCTCTCCTCTCAGATTCCTTCCTCTCCAGCCCTTGACCTTTCCCACCCGCCTGGCTTCACCCGTCACCTTCGAGCCAGCCTCCTTCCCCTTTCCCCCACCTTTTTATTCTGGCCTCTTTCTCCCCTCCCTTTCCGTCTCAGTCCTGCTGAAGGGTCCCGGCCCGAAATGCGACGGTTTATTCATTACTGCAGGTGCGGCCTGACCCGCTGAGCTTGTCCAACGCTCGGTTCGAAAGTCGGCCTCTCATTTCGCCTTCGGGTCCAAACTCCGCACACGAGCCCCGACAGTCGTCAGAGCAGCCAGTCCTGTGTCAACAAGGCGAAGTTATTTACAGAGTTATTCAATAATCAAGTGTGGAATAAAGGAGAACTTGCAGTTTAAGGGGGCACTGGTGAATCTGAGCGACTTCTGCCAGTAACCAATGAAACAAAGGGAATAACTAAACAAAAGTTTGTCAAACAAACTTTTGCTGGTATACAATCGTGGTGAGCAGTAGTCTCTAACCTCCCTTTGGACTTGGAGGCAACTCGGTGTGACAGAGGTGTTGCTGAGAGCAAGGAGGAGTATGAAAGGTCGGGGGACGGGTCGAATCGAAGCCACGGGGTCCGCGCCCGAGAGCACGGCGATGCTACCAAACGTGCTCTTCGGGTGGAGATTTACAGGTGGGATCGAGGCGCCAAGTGTGGCGTATCCGAGCAGCAGGACCCATCGTTCGGACGGAGACTTACAGGCAGAAGTGAAGTGGCAAAGTCCGTCGTATCCAAGTGCAAGAACCAGTAGCTGGGACAGAGACTTAAGCCCCGGGCCAGATTGAAAAGGTCAGGGTGTCGGGGTCCGAGGCGAGGTACGTGCCAGCTCTGATTGCTGCATCACCACGTTTACTCGCCTCTGCGCTGAACTGTGCAACCCTTTGGATTTCAGTTCAGAAACGCTATTCGATTGCGGTTACTGTTTGCAGGATGTCTTTTTTTAACGCCTGCTGGGTGTTCGACAGTCTTTCTTTATGCAGTATTTAATTTTATTTTTTTCTGTGGGTTCTTTTTTTGTTGAGCTTGATGTGGTTTTTATTCTCTGCACATTGAGTGTCAGGCAGTCTTATATATACTCCGTGTCTGACCCCGGGAGTGTGTGATGGGACGGTGTGGAGGGAGCTTCACTCTGTGTCTGACCCCGGGAGTGTGTGATGGGACGGTGTAGAGGGAGCTTCACTCTGTGTCTGACCCCGGGAGTGTGTGATGGGACGGTGTGGAGGGAGCTTCACTCTGTGTCTGACCCCGGGAGTGTGTGATGGGACGGTGTGGAGGGAGCTTCACTCTGTGTCTGACCCCGGGAGTGTGTGATGGGACAGTGTGGAGGGAGCTTCACTCTGTGTCTGACACCAGGAGTGTGTGATGGGACGGTGTGGAGGGAGCTTCACTCTGTGTCTGACCCCGGCAGTGTGTGATGGGACGGTGCAGAGGAGGTCTAACTTGTCTTGGCGTTGCCTGGTCTTTAACGACCTCGCGTCTCATTTCAGGAGCTCCAAACACAGCCGAGCTGAAGATCTGCCGGGTGAACAAGAATTCCGGGAGCTGCCGGGGTGGCGAGGAGATCTTCCTGCTTTGCGACAAGGTTCAGAAAGGTAACGGGAGATTCCGGGCTCCGGGAGATAGGGCGGAAAATGGAACCGGTTGTCAGCGCCTGGAAGACTCACTGACCGTTGTGGCACAGAGGGGCAGAGCGGCTGTCTCCCAGCTCGAGAGACGCGGGTTCGATCCTGACCTGGGCCGCTTTCTGTGTGTTCAGTTTGCACATTGTTCCCCTCCCTGGTAGTTCCAGTTTCCCCCCCCGTCCCAACGATGTGCAGCTCAGTGGGTTACGTGGCGGCTGCCAGGGGTTGTAGAAACAGATCAAAATGGTGGCATGCATTACGCCGCCGGCGTTTCGGGCAGCAATGAAGGCCCTCCATCTCTGGCAGCTTTCGGGGCTTCATTCGCCGTCTCGGTAACTTCACTACTGTCAGCCATGCCTATACATTATAGTCGTCAAACAATTGATACCAGCACGTACAATCATCACAGCGATATTTGATTCTGCGCTTCCTGCTCCCTGGATTACAAATTGATAGTAAATATTAAAAATTTAAATTATAATTCATAAATAGAAAATAGAAAATGGAAAGTAAGGTAGTGCAAAAAAACTGAGAGGCAGGTCCGGATATTTGGAGGGTACGGTCCAGATCCGGGTCAGGATCCGTTCAGCAGTCTTATCACAGTTGGAAAGAAGCTGTTCCCAAATCTGGCCGCATGAGTCTTCAAGCTCCTGAACCTTCTCCCGGAGGGAAGAGGGATGAAAAGTGTGTTGGCTGGGTGGGTCGTGTCCTTGATTATCCTGGCAGCACTGCTCCGACAGCGTGCGGTGTAAAGTGAGTCCACGGACGGAAGATTGGTTTGTGTGATGTGCCGCGCCATGTTCACGATCTTCTGCAGCTTCTTCCAGTCTTGGACAGGACAACTTCCATACCAGGTTGTGATGCACTCTAGAAGAATGCTTTCTACAGTGCATCTATAAAAATTAGTGAGGGTTTTAGGGGACAGGCCAAATTTCTTTAGTTTTCTCAGGAAGTAAAGGTGCTGGTGGGCCTTCTTGGCCGTGGACTCTGCTTGGTTGGATCAAGTCAGGTCATTTGTGATATTGACCCCGAGGAACTTAAAGCTTTTGACCTGTTCCACTTGCGCACCACCGATGTAAATGGGGTCGTGCGGTCCGCTACTCCTTCTGAAGTCAACAACCAATTCCTTCGTCTTGCTGACGTTGAGGGATAGGTTATTGTCTTCGCACCATGCCACCAGGTTCTTAATTTCCTCTCTGTACTCAAACTCATCATTACCCGAGATAAAGGTCAAATACTGAAAGGACTTGCTCAGGTGGACGTGGAGAGGCTGTTTCCTACAGTGGGGGGTATCCAGATTTCGAGGGCACAGCCTCAAAATTGAAGGGCGACCCTTTCGAACAGAGAATTTTTTTGGCCAGAGAGTACTGAGTCTGTGGAATGCACAGACTACGGTGTCTGCCAAGCCCGTGGGTATATTTAAGGCGGAATTTGATAGTTTCTTGATCGGTCAGGGCATCAAAGGATATGGCGAGAAGGCAGGTGTAAGGGGTTGAATGGGATCCGGGATCAGCCATGATGGAATGGCGGAGCAGACTCGATGGGCTGAATGGCCTAAATCTGCTCCTACGTCTTAGGGTCTTGCAAGTCCGGGTTGGAGACTCAGGTTTACTCAGCCGCTCTCCAAGGTAGGGGGATCCTTCATTGCTGCTGCCATAACCAGTGGTGGTTGTTGGCCCTGAGCAGAGCCTGCTACCCCTCCCCCAAAACCTGGTGAACCACTCTCAGTTTGACCTCTACCCTTTGACTTCTTTGGCATGGGTGACCCTACCAAGAGCCAGAGCACAAAGCCCTGGCTCCAGCCAACAGAGCTCTCCGGGTCACCTGAGGCAGGGAAGCCTCCAGACCCTACGACAAGGTTGTGGACCTCTCGGAGGCTGAGGGTAGCAGATAGCTTGTTAATATCCAGGGAACGGAGGGGGTACGGATCGTGCACGGGTAGAAGAGATTAATTAACTAAGAGTTCTGGTCACTGTTGTGAGGGTGTTGAGGCTTCGGAGCGGGTGCAGAACAGGCTCACCAGGATGCTGCCTGGTGTAGAGAGCAGAATCAGAATCGGGTTTGATACCACCGGCATAAGTTGTGAAATTTGTCTTTGCAATACAAAATAACAAAAAAAAAGATCAGAGTTACAGTAGCTATATAAATTAAATAGTTAAATTAAATAAGCAGTGCAAAATTAGAAATTAAAAGAGTAGTGAGGTAGTGTTCATGGGTTCAATGTCCATTCAGAAATCGGATGACAGAGGGGAAGAAGCTGTTCCTGAATCGTTGAGTGTGTGGCTTCAGGCTCCTGTACCTCCTCCCTGATGGCAGCAATAAGAACAAGGCATGTCCTGGGTGATGGGGGTCCTTTATGATGGACGCTGCCTTTCTGAGACACCACTCCTTGAAGATGTCCTGGACACTACGGAGGCCGGTGCCCATGATGGAATTGACTGAGTTTACAACTCTCTGCAGCTTACTTCGACCCTGTGCAGTAGCCCCCCACCACCCCCCCATACCAGACGGTGATGCAGCCAGTCAGAATGCTCTCCACAGTACGTCTGTAGAAATTTGCGAGTGTGCTATCGTGAGAGGCCAGATGAACTTGGGTTGTCTTTTCCGGAGTGCCGGGGACTGAGGGATCTGATGGAGGTTTACAGGATTATGAGAGGCATAGAGTGGACAAGGAGCATCTGTTTCCCAGGGTAGAAATGTCTAATACCAGAGGGCATGAATTGAAGGTGAGAGAGGGTAGGTTCAAGGGGGATGTGAGGGGCAAGTTTTTTTTTACTCAGAGTGTTGGATGCCACGAATGTGCTACCTGGTGTGGTGATAGAGGATTAGAGACTTTTAGGAGTCGTTTGGATAGGCACATGGATGTAAGGAAGATGGAGGGATATGGACATGGTGCAGGTAGGGGGAGGGATTAGTTTCTGGGGATATTTCCAAGTTTACTTTTTAGCTGGTTCAGCACAATATTGGGAAATGGTTGAAGCAGATACGATAGGGGAGTCTTAAGAGGTTTTAAGGTCGATGCGATGAATAGCCGGGGAGAAGGAAGCGAATTTAGACCATGACGGGCAGATGTTCCATTTAAATTGGTAGTCATGATCAGTACAGACACTGTGGGCCAAAGGCCCTGTTTTCACTGTTCTAGTCCCACTGCACTGGGTATATTTAAAGCAGGGCTTGATAGGTTTAAAGTTCAAAATTAGATTAGATTAGATTATGAGGACAGGCAGTCCTCTTGTACTGTCATTTAGTAATGCATGCATTAAGAAATGATACAATTTGTTCCTCCAGAATGATGTCACAGAAACACAAGACAAACCAAGACTAAAAAAACTGACAAAAACCACATAATTATAACATGTAGTTACAACAGTGCAAAGCAATACAGTAATTTGATAAAGTACAGACCATGGGCACGGTAAAAAAAAGTCTCAAAGTCTCTCGAAAGTCCCACCATCTCACGCAGTTGGTGGGAGGAAGAGAAACTCTCGTCCTGCCGTGAACCTCCAGTGCCGCAAACTTGCCGATGCAGCACCCTGGAAGCACCCGACCACAGCCGACTCTTGAGTCCGTCCAAAAACTTCGAGCCTCCGACTAGTCCTCCGACACCGAGCACTGAGCACCATCTCTGCCGAGCGCTTCGACCCTGGCCCCGGCAACAGGCAATAGGCAAAGCCGAGGATTCAGGGCCTTCCCCTCCGGAGATTCTGGATCGCACAGTAGCAGCGGCAGCGAAGTGGGCATTTCAGAAGTTTCTCCAGATGTTCCTCCATGCTTCTCACGTCCGTCTCCATCAAATCAGGATTGTGCACAGCCCCTAGTTACACATACGATATCATTTCGGAGCAGCCGCGCGCGCTGTGTCGCGCCGCCATCTTCTCCTCCTTATAAATTATACGTTTATAATCAAAGTTGTGGACTGAAGTGTAACAGCTACAGAGAAGGGGGGTGTGGGGGTGTAGTGGTCAGCACAACGCTTGACAGCACCAGTGACGCGGGTTCGATTCCTGCCACTGCCCGTGAGGGGTTTGTACGCTCTCCCCGTGACCGCGTGGGTTTCCTCCGGGTGCTCCGGTTTCCTCCCACAGTCCGAAGACCGACCGGTTGGTGGGTTAAATGGTCATTGTAAACTGTCCTGTGATTAGGCTCGGATTAAAACTGTAGGATCGCAGGGCCTGCTCTGCGCTGTGTCACAATAAATAAACAAATAAATAGACAAATAAATAAAAATTATACTGTAAGGGCTTATCCCCTCACAGGCATCAGCGGGAATTGAACCAGGGACTCCTGTACTGTAAAGCGTAGTGCTAACCCCTACACTACCATGCCACCCCGGATAGTTTAAGTTGGTGCTGGGCAAGGCACTAAAACCGTGCGACGGCAGGTTTCTTCCCCTTAAGTTCAGAGTACATTTCTTATCAGAGCACATATACTTTATACAACCTTGAGATCCGTGCCCTCACAGGCAGCCACAAAACCAGGAATCCAGTAGAACCTGTTTTTAAAAAGAATGCAGCAAACACCCAATATGGAGGGAGGGAGGGAGTGGGAGAGGGAGAGAGAAAATGAAAATGAAAATAAATAAATTGTGTAAACAATAAAAGCAAGCAACAGAACCAAAGTGAGCCCATAGGCACGAAGCCCAGAGCAGGCCGCAGCCTCAGCCTCAGTTCAGTGGCAGAGCAGAGTAAATGTCAGACATGAAGCCTGGATCAGGCCGCAGCCTCAGCCTCAGTTCAGTGCAGAGCAGAGTAAACGTCAGACATGAAGCCCGGAGCAGGCCGTAGCCTCAGCCTCAGTTCAGTGCAGAGCAGAGTAAACGTCAGACATGAAGCCCGGAGCAGGCCGCAGCCTCAGCCTCAGTTCAGTGCAGAGCAGAGTAAACGTCAGACACGAAACCAGAGCAGGCCGCAGCCTCAGCCTCAGTTCAATGCAGAGCAGAGTAAACGTCAGACAGGAAGCCCGGAGCAGGCCGCAGCCTCAGCCTCAGTTCAGTGCAGAGCAGAGTAAACGTCAGACACGAAACCAGAGCAGGCCGCAGCCTCAGCCTCAGTTCAGTGCAGAGCAGAGTAAACGTCAGACACGAAACCAGAGCAGGCCGCAGCCTCAGTCCAGTGAAGAGCAGAGTAGACCGCAAAGCAGTGAGCAGAACCGGCCTGGCCCAACCCGACCTGACCCTCACCTCCGGTCCTGACCCCTGCCGTTACAATCCAGTGCTTAAATTGTCCAATCGTTGGGCTGTTCCTCTTGGTTAGTCAGGGCATCGAACGTTACAGGAAGAAGGCAGGAGAATGGGGTTGGGAGGGATAATAAATCAGCCATGATGGGATGGCAGAACAGACTCGATGGGCCGAATGGCCTAATTCTGCTCCTGTGCCTCATATATATCTGCTAGTATTGGGTCATAAAGCCTCCTACGGGCCAAGACTCTGCATCAGGACTGGTTTTTCCAGAATTTTGTGTCCCATGTTTCTTTTGACTCGTACTTGGCTACATGCATTGTGTGTGTGCGTGCGTGTGTGACCAATCGATTGTAATCTCGATCTCCTCTCCTCGCCGCCCCCCCCCCCACATCTTCCGCAGAGGACATCGAGGTCCGTTTCTTCACCAGCGACTGGGAGGGCAAGGGCTCCTTCTCGCAGGCGGACGTGCACCGGCAGGTGGCCATCGTCTTCAAGACGCCGCCGTACAAGGACGTGATGCTGACGCAGCCGGTCACTGTGCACATGCAGCTGCGGCGGCCGTCGGACAAGGAGGTCAGCGATGCCATGGAGTTCCAGTACCTCCCCGAGGACAAAGGTACGGCTGCCCCTCGCCCTCCCGCCTCGCTCGTTCTCCAGCTCTGCCGTCTTTCCCTCTTCACCTCCCTCTTGCACTTTTCTCTCCCCACCCCGCCGTGCTCACTTTCAATCCTTTCCCTTCTTTTTATATTACGAGAACACTCAGTCCTCTTTTATTGTCATTTAGAAATGCACACATGCATTAAGAAATGATACAATGTTTCTCCAGAGTGATATCACAGGAAAATAGGACAAACCAAAGACTAACACTGACAGAACCACATAATTATAACATATAGTTACACCAGTACAAAGCAATACCGTAATTTAATGAAGAACAAACTATGGGCACGGTTAAAAGAAGTCTCAAATGCCCCTGAGTCGATCGACTCCCGAGTCCCCGATAGCAGGTGGCAAAAGGGAGAAACTCCCTGCCATAAACCTCCAGGCACCGTCAACTTGCCGATGCCTTGGAAGCAGCCGACCACAGCCGACCCTGAGTCCATCCGTCTGAAAACTTCGAGCTTCCGACCAGCCCCTCCGATACAGCCTCCCGAGCGCCATCCTCTGCCGAGCACCTTCGACCTCTCCCCGGCCGCTGAAACACGCAAAGCCGAGGATTTCGGGGCCTCCAGCTCCGGAGATTCCGGTTACCACACAGTAGCAGCGGCAGCGAAGGGGGCATTTCAGAAGTTTTCCAGATGTTCCTCCGTACTCTCACGTCCGTCTCCATCAAATCAGAATTGTGCACGGTCCCCTACTTGACAGATTACAGATATTCATCACCGGAAAGTGCACTGCTGTTGTGCTGCCATCTTGCACGGCGTGGATCGACATCAGCCCTTGGGAGGGGGCTACGCTTTACAGTACAGGCGACCCGGGTTCAATTCCCGCCACTGCCTGTAAAGACCTGCGGCCTGTTATGCCACTGGTGTTTAGGGTAGCAGTGAAGATCGTCCATCTCCCTCCATCTCTCTCTGCTCTCACACACACACACACACACACACACACACACATTGGTATTTCTGTAACAGTTTCGTTTCACCAGTCCGAATGTTGGCCCCGAACCTGGAGGACCGGTGGGCCACTCTTAGTCTGGCCTCTTAACCTTTGACCCTGTTGGGTATGGGTGACCCAACCAAGAGCCAAAGCGCAATGCCTCGACTCCAGCCAATGCAGCTCTCCGGGTCGTTGAGGCAGGCAAGCCTCCGGGCCCAACTTGAAGGTGCCCGTGAGGAGTTTGTACGTTCTCCCCTTGACCGCATGGGTTTCCTGCGGGCACTCCGGTTTCCTCCCACAGTCCAAAGACCGACCGGTTGGCAGGTTAATTGGTCATTGTAAATTGTCCTGTGACTAAATTAGCGGCTAATCGAAGTGCCAGGAAGAGGCTACTCCGTACTGTATCCCAATAAATCAATAAAACGTAAAAAAATTCATAATCAGCCATTGGGCCCAGCAAGTATGTGCTAGCTGCTTGCAGGGCACAGGGATGCTGACTCAGTTGGCACTTTTAAATGGAGGCTTGAAACCTCCGGTATTTATTTACCTTGCTTTTAAATAACATCTTTTTACATTTCATTTTCATGTTTGCCCTTTATCCTGTTGTAATGTGCTTTGAACCTCCTCACTTGTATGAAAAATGCTCGATAAATACATTATCTTCCCTCTCAAGCGTTTTGCTAACTCACTAGTGTTTACGTGTAGTCAGTTCCAGACTATACCCACTGTGTTGCCCCACGGGCTTCATTGCAACCCCCAGCAATCTGTATCCCAAACCTTTAACTCACCTTGAACCATCTACTGTCTCCCCCAATTTCCCGATACCGAATCATTGTAAGACCACAAGATATAGGAGCAGAATTAGGCCATTCGGCCCATCGAGTCTGTTCTGCCATTTCATCCTGGCCGATCCATTTTCCCTCTCAGCCTCCAATCTCCTGCCTTCTCCCCGCATCCCATCATGCCCTGATCAATCAAGAATCTATCAACCTCAGCTTTAAATATCCCCAATGACCTGTCCTCCACAGCTGCCTGCAGCAAAGAATTCCACAGATTCACCACTCTCTGGCTAAAGAAGCTGCTCTTCATTTCCGTTCTAAAACAGATACCTTCTATTCTGAGGCTGTGCCCTCTGCTTCTGGACTCCCCCACCAAAGGAAACATCCTCTCTATCGAATCCCTTCAACATTCGATAGGTTTCAATGAGTTTCCCCCTCATTCTCACAACTCCAGCGAGTGCAAAGTTTTTAATTTTCTCTCCCTTTAGAAATCAGTCTACCCTTTTTACCGTTTTTCTCCTCTACCGAAGTACGTGACCGACCACTTCCCGACGCTGTGTTCCGTCCGCAGCTCCGAGCCTCTTCTCCCCGACGAGCGGCCTTACGGCAGATGGGCCTCATCCCTGGGGGCGGCCTGGTACCCCCCCCCCGCCCCCCCCCCCCCCCCCCCGGCGTGACGCTCCAAAATCCGGACCCGGCCAGAATCAGAGTCAGGTGTAACGTCACCGGCACACGCCGTGAAATTTGTGGCCTTTGCCGCAGCAGTCACATCATAACGGGAGGGAGAAAACCGTGCCTTCAGGCTCCTGTACCTCCTCCCTGATGGTAACAATGAGAAGAGGGCATGTCCTGGGTGGTGGGGGTCCTTAATGATGGACGCTGCCTTTCTGAGGCATCGCTCCTTGAAGATGTCCCGGATACTACGGAGGCTGGCGCCCATGATGGAGCTGACTGAGTTTACAACTCTCTGCAGCTTGTTTCGATCCTGTGCAGTAGCCCCCACCCTCCCCCAGTGCCAGAAGGTGATACAGCCCAGTCAGAATGCTCTCCACGGTACATCTATAGAAATTTGTAAGTGTCTTTGGTGACAAACCAAAAGCACATCTTTCCCCCCTTCCGGGATCAAATTAACTTCCCTTCTCCTGCCCGCCTGTCCCCTGATAAATCCCAGAATTCCAGTGAACTTGCCAGCCGCACTTCCGGCGCGCCCTGTCAAAGAGAATTCCAGCGGACGGACGGTGTTTCACCCCGGAGACAAACCCGTCCTCGGCTGAGTGCCTGCCTCCCTTGCCGCTCTCCCCACTGCTGCGGCTGCTTTCGGGCTCCTGCGTGTGTTTGTCTCTGAGTACGATCGCTCTCCGCTCTCTCCTTCAGATCCGTACGGGACCCAGGAGAAACGGCGCAAGACCCACAACGAGTTTGTCAACATGCTTCATAAGTGCCAGATACCAGGTGAGTGTCCCCTATCCTGTTTCCACCCCGTCCCCTGCCTCCACCCCAGTCCTGCCCCCTGACCTCTGACCCCTGAACTCTGCACCTCTCACCTGTGCCCTTCCATCCACACTTGTCTCCCCTCTCCCCTCAGCCCCCTCTCCTTTCTGTTCATGGCCACTCCCTCCCCCCAGCCTCTGACCCCACCCTCCCCTCTTTCTGTTCCCTCCTGCCCCACTTCCCCTTTGCTCCCGCCCGCTCCCTCCCCCCAACCTCTGACCCTGTCCTCTCCCACCCAGCCTCTCCCCCTCCCCTTCCCTCTGCTCCCTCCCACCCCCTCCCCTGTACTCCCTCCCCTCCCCTCTTTCTGTTCCTTCCTGCCCCACTTCCCCTTTGCTCCCGCCCGCTCCCTCCCCCCAACATCTGACCCTGTCCTCTCCCACCCAGCCTCCCCCCCTCCCCTTCCCTCTGCTCCCTCCCACCCCCTCCCCTGTACTCCCTCCCCTCCTCTCTTTCTGTTCCTTCCTGCCCCACTTCCCCTTTGCTCCCGCCCACTCCCTCCCCCCAACCTCTGACCCTGTCCTCTCCCACCCAGCCTCTCCCCCTCCCCTTCCCTCTGCTCCCTCCCACCCTCCCCTCTTTCTGTTCCCTCCTGCCCCCCTTCCCCTTTGCTCCCCCCAACCTCTGATCCGGCCCTCCCCCACCCGGCAGTCCTGCTCCCTCCCCTCCTGCCCATCGTCCCCCCCCCATCCTCGCCCTCTGCTCTGACACCCCCCCCCCGCTTTCACCCTCTGCTCTGACACCCCCCTCCCGCTTTCGCCTTCTGCTCTGACACCCCCCTCCTGCTTTCTCCCGCCTGTTACCCCCCCACCCAACCCACCCCGAACATTTAAGATACTAGAGCTGCCTTGCGCTGCTAACCCCCGCTTCCGTTTGCCTGCCTCCCCAGGGGTACCCATATCCAAGAGGCCGATATCGATCCCGTCCCGCGGGCCCGATGGCAGAGCGAAGCCGAAACACTTCCACAAGCCCCCCCACACAGGTAGGCCACCCCGGGGAGGGGGTCTGGCATCAGGAGGGAGGGTCGGGTTGGCTTTCGGGCCGGGGGTGGGGTGCCGGGGCGAGACAAGGGCTGTGGGTGGAAGAGGAATCTGTGATGAGGTGGGAGGTCAGGGTGTGGGGCTGGGTGGGGGGGATTGGCGGGTGCCAGGGCAGGGACGGTGAGTACCGAGGGTCAGGGCTGGTGGAGTGGGGGGAGACTGGGGTTTCTGTTGGTATTCTGGTGGGGAAGGGGACACATCTCGGGATAGCCACGCTCACCAGCCTCCCGCCCGCCTTGTCTTCGCAGGGGGCAGCACTCCAGACCTGCTGGGCGGCACGGGACCAGTGCCCTCTACCTACCCGCCGCTCGACAGCCTGGGCCTGGAGCCCCGCCGGGGCCAGGACGCGCCGGGCGGCCTAGGGCCGGCCTTCCCCCACTTCCAGCCGCAGGGGATGGGCCTGCTGGGCAACCTCTTCCCGCCGCCCCAGGTGCAGCCCCAGCTGCCGCCGGCCCCCAAGGCCGCCGAGCCGCACCCCGCCTTCGCCACCATCGACGCCACCGAGCTGTTCGGCTCGGCGTTCCAGGCGGGCACTGAGGCAGCGGGCCTGGACAGGCCGGAGCTGTACCTGGGCGAGCCGGTGGCCACCATGGAGCAGCTGCTGCCCGGCCAGGACGGCGAGTGCGTCAGCCTGGGGTCCATTGACAACGGCGACTTCCGCGACCTGCTGTCCCGTCAGCCCGACTTCGCCCTCGCCGGCCCGCAGCAGCCCACGCTGATGAGCTACTCCCCCGACCTGATCAAGCTGATGGGCAGCAGCCATGAGCTGCGGGCGGGGGCCGGGGCCCCGGGGGGGCCGGCCCTCAACGGCGAGCTGGAGGCGGCGGTGACGGCCTCCGACTTCCTGCCAGACGACGACGAGCAGTTCATGTCCATCTTCACACAGAGCTTCGAGCTCATGAACTCGTCCGAGATCAATAACATGTACGAGACAGAGCGGGCCAGCCAGGGAGCGGGTGGGGGGAGGGAGTGAGGGGGAGAGGGAGCACGGGTGTTGAGGGAGCCAATCCGTTTGGGCTCTCCCCTCCATCTCCAATCTGCCATTCTGCGCTCCCTCGCTGTTCTCCCCTCACTCCCATCCCTCCTCTCATCTGACACACTCTTCAGGCATGCACATTCACTCTCTCTCTCTCTCCCCATCTTCTGTCTGTCTCTCTCTACCCCTTCTGTCTGTCTGTCTATGTCTCTACCCCGTCTGCCTGTCTCTCCCTCTACCCCATCTGTGTCTGTCTTACTCGACCCAATCTGTCTGTCTGTGTCTCTACCCCATCTGTCTTTCTGTCTCTACCTCATCTGTCTGTCTGTCTCTACCTCCCCATCTGTCTGTCTGTCTGTCTCTCCCCATCTGTCTGTCTCTCTCTCTCCCCCCCATGTGTCTCTGTCTCTCCATGTGTCTGTCTGTCTCTCTCCCTTCCCGTCTTCTGTCTGTCTGTCTCTCCCTTCCCGTCTTCTGTCTGTCTGTCTCTCTCCCCCCCATCTTCTGCCTGTCTGTCTCTCCCTCCCCATCTTCTGTCTGCCTATCCCTCCCCATCTTCTGTTTGTCTGTCTCTTTACCCCATCTTCTATCTGTCTCTGTCTCTTCCTCCCCCTCTCCTGTCTGTCTTTCTCTCCCTCCTCCTCTCCTGTCTCTCTCTCTCTCTCCCTCTCCCTCCTCCATCCCAGCTCCTGCTTGTCCCTTGCTCTGGCCCCCTCACTCTTTATGTTCTCAGTCCCCATCTCCCCCTCTTTCCCACTGCATTCAGTCCAGTTCCACTCCCACCCAGCTCTGGACTCTCAAAGATGTTTAATGTCTGCTTCACAAAGAGATATTTAACAAAAAAAAATTATCCTCCAAACCTCGGGAGCTGAACTACATGGCGAAACCCTCTGTTAAAGAAATACCTATTTGGAGGAGGGAGAGAACCTCTGATTCTCAAATTCATGCTCCAGCTGCAAGAGATCAGACTTGTTTCTCCTCTGTCCTTTCGCCTCCCAAACTTACAGCCTCTGGAATCTTTTTGGCAAATGCAGAGGCTGGAGTTAGACCTGTTTCCTGAGACATCTATCTATTTGTCTGACATGTAATTTGTTGTACAGACTTTTGAACACCTTTTCGTTCCACTTATAAACTCTCCATTCATTTCTTGTATAAAGAAAATAGACCTTAAAGGTGAAAATAGAAAACACGGAAATTCTGGCAGGCAGCAGGGTGCTGCAAAGTTCTAGGGAATTGATAGGGGACTTCTTCTGGCATTTGGACGGCTGGGAAGGCCCTGCCTCCATTCTAAATCTTGCCCCGCTCACCCCAGAGGGATAAAATGCCAGAATGTTGCCTGGATAGAGCCTTACTCCCAGCAGATACCTTCCCATAGCTTCACCGTTTTCTCTTGTGATGCCTCTTTAATTTTAGAACGTGTCCATTATGTTAAGGGAAGCTATGATTTTTTTTTTAAATAAACCATTCCTGGTTGCATTTAGGCTGGGGAGATAAATAGAAGAGGGTAGGGTGGGCTGGGTTGTAGGATTGTTCCTCCCTGTGTGCCTGGAGACTTTGAATACACAATGGAAGCATTGTCGTCCCAGAATGCCAAGTGCCTATGCAAGCCCTCTACTGAAACAGTTTCAGCACCTTGGAGAGGGTCATTGGGAGGGGCGGATTGCGCACCTTCCTTTGGGCAAGCTGATTGTTTGTGACCCTGATTCCCACCCCTCCCCTTCCCCTACCGCCCTCCTCCTGGACAAATGAGGGTAAATCCTACCGGGAGGCAACTTCTATTGACGGGGAGAGGCGGGCCGCGACGAGGGCCTAGTCCGAAGGTCCCTGCGCTCACTGAAGATGAATGGGACCTCCTCAGAAGAACGGACAACAATAACTGTTGTAGGGAGGATGGGGCGGGGGAGGCCCCCCCAACACACACACACACACACACACACACACACAGTTCTAACAGTGCGCTCCCCACAGTGACGAAAATCCACAAATTGACACATTTTTGCAAAGTAGAGCTCTAGACCAGCGGCTTAACCAGCATGTACATTGCCGAGACTCCTTGGGCGAGCCGCACTGTAGGATCTCTGTATAGCAAGTAGCTTCCACGTGTAAAAGTATTAACATGTAGTGTGTTTTTTTTTAAAAAAAAGAATAATAAATTTTGCTAAAAGTGTACTTCTTGCTTTGGGGGTCTGTTCATCATGTTTGTTTATGTTATTGAGCTGCAGTACCTAGCAATTCCCCGAGTTAATTCTAGCCTAATCACGGGACAACTTACAATGACCAATTAACCGGCACGTCTTTGGGTGGTAACCGCAGCACTGGGCGGGGACCCCGAAACGATCACGCGGGGGGGGGGGGGGAAGAGACCATACAAACTCCTTCCGGGCAGCCGTGGGAATCGAACCCGGGTCGCTGGTACTGTAAACCGCTGCGCCACTGTGCCGCAAACTTTTAGCAGGATGAGGGAGATCTCACTGGAACATGCCGATTATTGATGGGGTTAGATGGAGTGCATGAGAGCAGAGGGTGCTTCCAATGGTGGGGTCCTCGGAATAGAAAAAACAGAGGAGAAATTTCTTTAGCCAGGGTCTGGTCTGGGATGTCTGTCGGTTAGGGTCGACCATTAATATTGCGCCCTCGCTGTCTAGACACGCAAGCCTGGGCAGGACGATATGGAGAGCAAGCTGTTGCCCGTGTAGCAAGCTCCCCCTCTCCACGCATCCGGTGAACCCAAAGGAACAGCGGAGTCTGGTACCAGCGGCATTGCAGGAGTTGCCACTCAGCATTGAACGCAATGAGGGACTCCAGATTTTTCCCTCGGGGTTTGCTCCCAAGGCCTTCCCCATGAGCGGGCACAGCCGCAAAGCAGCAGAGGTTTGGGATTCGGAGTTTTCCTTCTCCTAGATGAGCTGCCAACCACGGGCTGACGATCCCCAACTGCCCGGAGCGACCGGTTTTAAGGCGCCGGTAACCCGCCTTCGCCCCTTCTCCTGTCAGTAGAAACGGTCCCACCGGGCAGGCCAGGACCTGGACCTGGTTGTCAGAGGCTACCTGAGGCACAAATCATTGGGAGCATTTAATAGGTAGCGGGCGCTTGTCCCCATTACCAAGCTCGGCTCTAACAACCTTAAGGATGGTAAAAGCACAAGGGTGGTGTACAATTAATTGCCACAGATGGCTGTGGAGGCCAAGTCTTTGGGTATACCTGAAGGGGAGGTTGATAGATTCTTGATTAGTAAAGACATCAAAGGATACAAAGAGAAGGCAGGAGAATGGAGTTGAGAGAGATAATAAATCAGCCATGATGAAATGGCGCAGAAGACTCGACGGGATGAATGGCCTAAATCTGCTCCTATGTCTCAAGGTCTTATTGCGTTACTTTCGCACGGTTTTGTAATTTGCAGTGCTTTTCTGTCGCTGCAGTGTTCTGCTGCCACAAAACCACAAATTTCACGTCATATCAGTTGTACTGCCCCCACCCCCGCCCCGGCATCCATCCCGCGTGCCTTCGTGTGGGAAGGAGACAGAAGTAAATGGAGGAGGAGTTAGAAGGTGTGGGGTGTGGCAGAGGAAGGGAAAATAGTGATGATCAGCGCAGACAAGTCTGAAGTGCTGCATTTGGGGTTCGAGCCCACAGGACGCTCAAAGCTGCTGCGCAGGTTGACTCTGTGGTTGAGAAAGCAGACGGTGCATTGGCCTTCATCAGTCGTGGGATTGAGTTTACGAGCCGAGAGGTAATGTTGCAGCTATATAGGACCCTGGTCAGACCCCACTTGGAGTACTGTGTTCAGTTCTGGTCACCTCACTACAGGAAAGATGTGGAAACCATAGAAAGGGTTCAGAGGAGATTTACAAGGACGTTGCCTGGATTGGGGAGCATGCCTTATGAGAATAGGTTGAGTGAACTCGGTCTTTTTTCCTTGAAGCGCCGGAGGATGAGAGGTGACCTGATAGAGGTGTGTAAGATGATGAGAGGCATCGATCGTGTGGATAGTCAGAGGCTTTTTCCCAGGGCTGAAATGACTAGCATGAGAGGACACAGTTTTAAGGTACTTGGAAGTAGGTACAGAGGAGATGTCGGGGTATGTTTTTTTTACGCAGAGAGTGGTGAGTGCGTGGAATGGGCTGCCGGCGACGGTGGTGGAGGCGGATACGATAGGGTCTTTTAAGAGACTCCTGGAGAGGTACACGGAGCTTAGAAAAATAGAAGGCTATAGGTAAGCCTGGGTAATTTCTAAGGTAGGGACATGTTTGGTACAGCTTTGTGGGCCGAAGGGCCTGTATTGTGCTGTAGGTTCTCTATGTTTCTATTTCAGGAGGACAAAAAGGGTGGAAATCCCTTCCCCCTCCCCTCTTCCTCTAATCCCCCACTCTGCCCTTTTACCTCCTCTCACCTGCCTATCACTTCCCTCTGGGTCCCCTCCTCCTTCCCTTTCCCTTACGGTCCACTCTCCTCTCCTATCAGATTCCTTCCTGTCCAGCCCTTTACCTACCGCGGCTTCATCTATCACCTTCTTTCCCCTCTTCCCCACACCTTTGTATTCCAGTGCCTCCCCCCGCTCGCCTCTCCTCTCCTGTCAACACACACAAAATGTCTGGCAAACTCAGGAGTCCAGGCAGTACCTGTGGAAAAGAGAGTCAACATTTTGGGCCGAGACCCTTCAGGAGTGGGAAGAAAGATGAGAAGTCAGAGTAGGAAGATGGGGGGCGCGGGGAGGAAGATGTACAAGGTGGCAGGTGATAGGTGGAACCGGGAGGGGGAGAGGAGGGAAGTAAAGAGCTGGGAAGTCGACTGGTGAAAGAGATAAAGGGCTGGAGAAGCCCTTTGATAGGAGAGAGCAGGAGACCATGGAAAAAGGGGAAGGAGGAGGTGCACTAAGTGATGGGCAGAGAAGTTGAGAGGCATGTTGCCAGGAAGGGTACGTGCCTGCAATAGCAGGTCTGGGTGAGCACATGGGCAAAGAGTCGGAGGGCAGCAGAGGTCAGAGAGAGGGAGCAGTGAGAGAGGGTTTCACCGAGCTCCTGTCGAAGGGAAGGTTTAAACTTCAGGGTTGGCATCCCTGGAAGAGACTTAGTGCAGTAGTCCAATCACAAACTATTTATTCATTTCCGTCGACGCTGCCTGACTCGCTGAGTTCCTCCAGCAGTGTGCGTGCGTGCGTGTGTGTGTTGCTTAGGACGAACAACAGGGCCCTGAGGAGTGTAGTAGAACAGAGGGTTCTGTGAATAAAGATTCCTTGAAAGTGGGTCACGGTTAAATAGGGTCGTAAAGAGAATTTTTGCCACATTGGCTTTCATAGATGAAAGCAGTGAATACTGAAGTTGGTTTGTTATGTTGAAGTAAGGCTTAATTTGGAGTATTGTGTTCCGGTGCCAAGCTGTATGGGTCCTAGTGCCCTTCCCTTGGACAACATCGGTGTCGTGGAGAGGGGAGACTTGCAGCATGGGCAACCGCCGGTCTTCCATGCAACCTTGCCCAGGCCTGCACCCTGGAGAGTGAAGACTAACGGATACCTTGTGTTCTGGTCACATACAGTTCGGTGCAAAAGTCTAGCTATATACATGTGCCTAAGACTTTTTCACAATACTGTAGTGGTTTTATGTGATGCACTGTACTGATGCTGCAAAAAATAAACACAAATTTCATGACTTACGTGAGTGATGATAAACCTGATTCTGATTGTGGACTGAGAGTGGGAAGGGGGCAGGGAGAGGGGAATCGTAGTTGGGAAAAGGGGAAGGGAGGGGAGAGAGAAGCACCAGAGGGACATTCTGTAATGATCATAAAAACCAATTGTTTGGAATCAAATGACCTTACCTGGTGTCTCGGTGTTGAGTGTGTCTGCACCCGCCCCCGGCACTCTTTCCTACCCCCCTGCCACGGTGCTGCACCCTCGCCATTCCCAACATCCTTTGTTGTCCAACATCCTCTGCTCCCGCACCAGCAGGCACAGGAAGAGCTTCTTCCCTGAGGCTGTGACCCTGCTGAACCTCACATCACAGCGCTAAGCAGTATTGCATCCGTATTGTACTGTCTCAGTACTTGTATACTTGTGAGCCGACACACTTTTTATTCGCAGTTATTTTGTAAATAACACTACTCTTTGCATTTCTGGTCAGACGCTAACTGCATTTCATTGGCTTTGTATCTGTACTCGGCACAATGACAATAAAGTTGAATCTAATCTAATCTAATCCTTTGCTCCCCTGAGATTTATGAGCTTGCTGTCCGTTCCACGTTGACAAATGCAGTACTGTGCAAAAGCCTTGGGCACCTTAGCGATATATTTTATTGAGATACAGCATGGAACAGGCTCTTCCAGCTCTTCGAGCTGCGCCGCCCAGCAATCCAATTTAACCCTAGCCTAATCCCGGGACAAGGCACAGTGACCAAATAACCTACCAACCGGTACGTCTTTGGACTGTGGGAGGAAACTGGAGCACCCGGAGGAAACCACGCGGTCACGGGGAGAACGTACAAACTCCTCACAGGCAGCAGTGGGAATATATATGTGCCTAAGAACTTTGCTCAGCACTATACCTACAGGAAAGATAATAATATTGAAAGAGTGCAGAGAAAATTTACAAGGATGTTGCTGGGTCTGGAGGACCTGAGTTATAAGGAAAAATTGAACCAGGTTAGGACTTTATTCCTTGGAATGTAGAAGATTGAGAGGAGATTTGATAGAGGTATACAGAATGATGAGGGGTGTAGATAGGGTAAATGCAAGCAGGCTTGTTTTCCACTGAGGTTGGGTGAGATGACAGTAGAGGTCGCGGGTTGAGGGTGAAGGGTGAAATGTTAAAGGGGAGCATTTTCACTCAGGGTTCAATTTCAACATTTAAGAGAAGTTTGGATGGGTACGTGGGTGGGAGAGCTATGTTGTGGGTGCAGGTTGATAGGAGGAGGTGGGGTCACGGTTCAGCATGGGCATGATGGGCCAAAGGGCCTGTTTCTGTACTGTAGCGCCCTGTAACTGTAGCGGGTATCAGCAGGGACTGGGTAACAAATGGGGGATCTGAAGGGTGTTTTTCCCCAACACAGATGGTGGTGGGTCTATTTGTTTACTGAGCTAGAGTGTGCAGTGGGCCCTTCTGGCCTTACCAGCCCCGCCGCCCGGCAAATCCCCCGATTTAATCCTAGCCTAATCACGGACCATTTACAATATCCAATTAATCTAGTAACTGGTAGGTCTTTGGATTGTGGGAGGAAACGGGGAGAACGTACAAGCTGCGTACAGGCAGCGGCGGGAATCGAACCCGGGTCGCCGGAACCGTAGGCCGTTGTGCTAACCGCTACACTACTGTGCATGAAATGAGCCGCCTGAGGAAGTCGTAGAGGTGGGTACAAAGGTGTTCGTACAGATGTGGACAGTTCTGAAGGATATGGGGATGGGGGAAGAGGGCACATGGGACGAGCTCGGGAAGGCAGCTTGGTCAGCGTGGAGTTGGACCAAAGGGCGTGTTTCCCTGCTGGATTCCTCTATGACTAAGACCCTCTGCAGGGTCCGGGGCCCACACTTCATCTTGATGTGACTTAGAGTCCATTTCCAGCCGGGATTTTTAATTTTGAAAAAGGTAGTAGGCCTAATGAACGTAGGAGCTTTAAAATAAAAGGCAGGAAGTGTTCTCAGCCGAGAGATCACGCCTTGGGGAGTGGGGTGTGGCAGAGTCTGTAAAGGTTCAAGTGAAAGGCCGAGATAGATGGGCAAGCCGAGGATGTTTCCTATGTTGTGTGTGGGGGTGGGGGGAGTCCAGGATCAGAGGGCGCAGTCTCGGGAGAAGAGGAATGTCCCTTTAAAATAGATGAGAAGGAATTTCTTTAGCCAGAGAGTGGCGAATCTGTGGAATTCATTGCCACAGACAGCTATGGAGGCCAAGTCATTGGGTAGAAAACCGAGGTTAATGGGGTCGTACTTGTGGGGGTGGACGTCAAGTGAGAAGGCAGGGGAATGGGGATGAGAGGGAAAATAAATCAGCTGTAAATGTAATCCGGGAAATTATAGGCCGGTAAATTTGACGTCGGTAGTAGGTAAATTATTGGAAGGAGTACTAAGAGATAGGATCTACAAGTATTTGGACAGACAGGGACTTATTAGGGAGAGTCAACATGGCTTTGTGCATGATAGGTCATGTTTAACAAATCTATTAGAGTTTTTCGAGCAGGTTACCAGGAAAGTGGATGAAGGGAAGGCAGTGGATGTTGTCTACGTGGACTTCAGTAAATCCTTTGACAAGGTCCCGCATGGGAGGTTAGTTAGGAAGATTCAGTTGCCTGGTATACATGGAGAGGTGGTAAATTGGATTAGACATTGGCTCAATGGAAGAAGCCAGAGAGTGGTGGTAGAGAATTGCTTCTCTGAGTGGAGGCCTGTGACTAGTGGTGTGCCACAGGGATCAGTGCTGGGTCCATTGTTATTTGTCATCTATATCAATGATCTGGATGATAATGTGCTAAATTGGATCAGCAAATTTGCTGATGATACAAAGACTGGAGGTTTAGTAGACAGTGAGGAAGGTTTTCAAAGCTTGCAGAGGGACTTGGACCAGCTGGAAAAATGGGCTGAAAAAATGGCAGATGGAGTTTAATACAGACAAGTGTGAGGTATTGCACTTTGGAAGGACAAACCAAGCTAGAACATACAAGGTAAATGGTAAGGCACCGAGGAGTGCAGTAGAACAGAGGGATCTGGGAACACAGATACAAAATTCCCTAAAAGTGGCGTCACAGGTAGATAGGGTCGTAAAGAGAGCTTTTGGTACATTGGCCTTTATTAATCGAAGTATTGAGTATAAGAGCTGGAATGTTATGGTGAGGTTGTATAAGGGATTGGTGAGGACGAATCTGGAGTATTGTGTTCAGTTTTGGTCACCAAATTACAGGAAGGATATTAATAAGGTTGAAAGAGTGCAGAGAAGGTTTACAAGGATGTTGCCGGGACTTGAGAAACTCAGTTACAGAGAAAGGTTGAATAGGTTAGGACTTTATTCCCTGGAGCATAGAAGGATGGGGGGGAGATTTGATAGAGGCATATAAAATTATGATGGGTATAGACAGAGTGAATGCAAGCAGGCTTTTTCTACTGAGGCCGGGGGAGAAAAAAAACAGAGGACATGGGTTAAGGGTGAAGAAGGAAAAGTTTAAAGGGAACATTGGGGGGGGGGTGCTTCTTCACACAGAGAGTGGTGGGAGTGTGGAATGAGCTGCCAGATGAAGTGGTAAATGCGGGCTCATTTTTAACATTTAAGAAAAACTTGGACAGGTGCATGGATGAGAGGTGTATGGAGGGATATGGTCCAGGTGCAGGTCAGTGGGACTGGGCAGAAAAATAGTTCAGCACAGCCAAGAAGGGCCAAAAGGCCTGTTTCTGTGCTGTAATGTTCTATGGTCTATGATTGAATGGTGGAGCTGAATTGGGTGTTTTTAAAAGCGGAGGTCAATAGGTTCTTGATTACTAAGGGTGGCAGGAGAATAATCTTAGGAATGACAAGATTAAATATGAGGCGTGTTTGATGGCTCTGGGCCTGTATTCACTGGAAATTAGAATGAGGGAGGATCCCATTGAAACCTACCAAGTACTGAAAGGCCTGGACAGAGTGGATATTTCCTATAATGTGGGAGTCTAGGACTGGAGGGCACAAGGATATCCCTTTAGAACAGTGGGTGGGTGGTGAATCTATGGAATTCCTTGTCATAGACAGCTGTGGAGGCCAAATCATTGGGTTTATTTAAAGTGGAGGTTGATAGGTTCTTGGGCCATCAAAGGTTATGGGGAGAAGGCAAGTTGAGAAGGATAGTAAATCAGCCATGGTGGAATGGCAGAACAGACTCGATGGGCAGAATGGCCTACTTCAATCTCTCATAGTCTCATACTTAAAACAGAAGTCGATAGGTTTTTGATTAGTAAGGGTGTTGGTTAGGTTAATTATGCAGATTAGTAGGTACAGAGGAGATGTCAGAGGTAAGCTTTTTTTTTCGCAGAGAGTGGTGAGTGCGTGGAATGGGCTGCCGGCGACGATGGTGGAGGCGGATACGATCGGGTCCTTTAGGAGACTCCTGGATAGGTACATGGGCTATGGGTAACCCTAGGTAATTTCTAACAAGTTCGGCACAGCATTGTGGGTTGAAGGGCCTGTATTGTGCTGTAGGTTTCCTATCTTCTATGTTCTAAACCCACCAAATACTGCAAGGCCTAGAGAGAGTGGAGGTTTTCAATAATATGTGAGTCTGGGACCAGAGGGCACAGACTCAGAATAGAAGTATCTCCCTTTAGCACAGAGATGAGGAATTTCTTTAGCCAGAGGGTGATGAATCCATGGAATTCCTGGCCATAGACTGCTCTGGAGGCCAAGCCAGTGGGTAGGAAGCAGAGGATGACGAGGACTTATTTGTGGGGGGGGGGGGGAGTCGAAGGTTACAGTCAGGAGGCAGGGGAATGGAGACGGGAGGGAAAATAAGTCAGCCATGATTGAATGGTGGAGCAGACTTGGGTTGAAAGGCCGAATTCTGCTCCTGTGTCTTATGAAGGCCTCCGAGAGGACCCCAACTCCGCCACGGTCCGGGGGCTTGCATACCTCAACGACCCGGAGAGCTGTGCTGGCTGGAGTCAGGGCTTCATGCTTTGGCTCTTGGTAAGGGTCACTCATGCCAAAAAGGTGAAAGAGTAGGGGCCAGACTAAGAGTGGTCCACCAGGTCCTCCAGGTTCAGCTCAGGGCTGACTGGTCAGACAAAACTGTTACGGAAACAAGAATGAAGAATCCTTCTATATCTGAGTGCGACGGTGTTCCCGAGTCTCCACCCGGGACTTGCGTGACTGACAGGAGTGAAAACCGGGAGGAAGCGACTGACACGATGAAGGAAGCCGTGAACACCGCCAGAGATGGAGGACCTTCAAATGCCAGTGGGGTAACGGACAGTAAGTCTTACGAAGAAGGGTCTAAGGCTAAGGAAAGCTTCAGACCGAAAGCAGTTCAACAAGAAAGTTGGGTTTCGTGGGAGACATGAGAGACGGCAGACGCTGGGATGTTGAGCAACACGCTGATGGGGGAGCTCGGCAGGCCGAGCGGCATCTGTGCGGGGAAGGGAAACCCTGCAGACGGATCCAAAGCAACAATTCCCTTTATTTTCTGGCTCAGTGACCACACCACAGCGAAGTCAGCGGCACTGCAGTGCGAGGGATCGAAATGAGTGGCAGCGGAAGTCGAGAGTTTCTCCGAGCAAGCCGTTTGTTGCCCTGAGTGGGGAGGGAGTTGGGGGAGCGGGGAGACGCGAGGAGATAGAGGGGCAATAGTGTAGGTGGGCCAGTGATTGATAAAATTTCGAACCGGGGAGCTTGTGTGACTGTACCTGAGAGACCGTGCGCAGTTCGGATCAACTTACAACTGAGTGACCACTTTACTAAGTACAGGAGTGGAACCCGGCGTGGTATTCTGCGGCTGTAGCCCGTCCACTTCAAGCCTCGACGTGTTGTGCGTTCAGAGATGCTCTTCTGCACACCGCTTGTTCTAACGTGTGGTTATTTGAGTTACTGTCGGTTTGAACCAGCCTGGCCATTCTCCTCTGATCTCTCTCATTAACAAGGCGTTTTCGGCCACAGAACGGCCGCTCACTGGATGTTTTTTGTTTCTCACACCAGCTCTAGAGACTGGTGTTCATGAAAGTCGCGGGAGAGCGGCAGTTTCTGAAATACTCAAGCCACCTCATCTGGCACCGACAATCAATCCCCCCCGGTCAACCTCACTGAGATATTTCTTCCCCAATTCTGATGCTTGGTCTGAACAACAGCTGAACCTCTTGACCATGTCGGCGTGCTTTAGTGCGTTGAGTGGCTGCCGCATGATTGGCTGGTTAGCTATTTGCATTAACGAGCGGGTGTACAGGTGGCCACTGAGTGTATTTTCAAAAGAGGAGGATACCGACATCAGTGGTTGTTCAGAAGAGATTCACTCGGCTTATTTTTCGGTCCCTTTAATGAGCAGTCGAAGAAATTACGCCTGTGTTCTTCGGCGTTTAGAAGAATGAAGAGCAATCTGGTCGGAACGTTCATGATCCCGAGGGAGGCAGTGACAGGGTGGGTGCGGAGATGTTCTCTCCAGTGGAAGGGTCTGGGTTACAGGGACAGAGATGCAAGATAAGGGGTTGTCATTTGAAACCGAGGCATGTCGGATTTCCTCGCAGCGAGGAGGAAATCTCTGGAATTTGAAGGCGGGGGGTGGGGTATGGAGGCCGAATATTAATATTAATACACTTTAGTTTGTTACTTATGTGCGATTCATCTGTAGATTTTATCCTTCATAAGTTATCATGTGTTATGTGTACTACTGTGCTTTACACCCAGGTTCAGGGAAATGTCTCATTTCTGTAGACGGTATATGGTTATATATGTTATATACACGGTGTATAGCTAAATGACTATAAACTCCACTTGATTTCTGCAAACCATAGACACGAGAAAGTCTTCAGATGCCGGACATCCACAGTAACACACACAAAATGCTGGAGGGATTCAACAGGCCAGGCAGCATCCACGGTCGACGTTTCGGGCCGGGACCCTTCTTCGGGACCGAGAAGGAAGCGGCAATGGAAATGAAAAGATAGTTGAAGTTTCGGGCCGAGACCCTTCCTCGGCGCTGGAAAGGAAGGGGGGAGGGGGGAGATGCCGGAATATAAAGGTGTGGGGGAAGGGAAGGAGGCGAGCTGGAAGGTGACGGGTGAAGCCAGGTGGGTGGGAAAGGTCAAGGGCTGCAGAAGAAAGAGTCTGACAGGAGATGAGAGTGGACCATGGGAGGAAGGGAAGGAGGAGGGAACCTAGGGGGAAGTAATAGGCAGGTGAGAAGAAGTAAATGGTCAGAGTGGGGGTAAAAGGAAGGGCGGTGGGGGAATCTGTTCGTGCCTTCGGGTTGGAGGCTTCCCAGATGGAATATAAGGTGTTGTTCCTCCACCCTGAGGGTGGCCTCATCTTCGCACAACAGGAGGTCATGGACTGACATGCTGGAACGAGAGCGGGGATCGGAATTAAGATGTTCGGCCACTCTTGGCAGATGGCGCGGAGGTGCTCAACGAAGCCGTCTCCCAATTTGCGACGGGTCTCAGTAATGCAGGGGAGGCCACATCGGGAGCACCGGCTGCAATGGACCACCCCAGCAGATGCGCAGGTGAAGTGCTGCCTCGCCTGGAGGGACTGTTTGAGGCCCTGAATGGAGGTGAGGGAGGAGGTGAATGGGCAGCTAGCAGGGACAAGTGCCGGGAGGGAGATTAGTGGGGAGGGACGAATAGACCACGGAGGGAGGGAAAGCGGAAACAGGAGGGGAGGGTAAAGATATTTTTTTAGTAAAGATACATTCATTGCAGATGCTCAGAAGAGAAATGAGACAACTTTAGTGAAAGATTGGGGAGCTGGCACAGGGGAGGGGGATGAGGATTCCGACAGGTGAGCCATTAATAGTGCCACCAGCCAACGCCGGCTCCTATTTTTCGTACATTCACGGCCCTCTGTGTGTGAGTGGGAGGAGAGGGGCTTGTTTTGCTGTCTTCGTAGGGTTTGGAGGGTTGCGTGCCTCGGTGACCCGGAGAGCTCTGCTGGCTGGGGTCAGGGCCTTGTGCTTTGACTCCTGGTAGGGTCACCCAAGCCAAGCAGGGTCAAAGGGTAGAGGGCAGACTAAGAGTGGTCCACCGGTCCTCCAGGTTCGGGGCTAACAACCCTGACTGCTCAAACAAAACTGTTATGGAAACAGCAAGGAAGAATCCTTCTCCATCTGAGTGCGACGGTATTCCTGAGTCTCCACCCGGGACTTGCGTGACCGACAGGAGTGAAAATTAAGAGGAAGCTACTGACCCGACGAAGGAAGCACTGAACCCCCCCGAGATCCAAAACAGACACAGGGACGGAGAACCTTCATCGCTGCCCTGAACGCCAGCGGCATAACGGGCCGTAACTCACTTCGCCGTTGCTTGCGGGCACGCCATGCTGGGAGCGGAACTATGTGGCGACTCTCGCAGGCCGCCCCCGGCGCACCCCCGGGTCTTGTCGGTCGTTGCGGCAAACGGCGCGTTTCCCTGTCCGCTTTGACGTACACGCGAGACATAAATCGGGATTCGAGTCCCCTCCCTCAAAAGCCCCCACCGAAAACTATAGGACACCCCAAGCGGAGAGGGCGTCAGCGTGCCGCGGCTGAAACCAGCAGGGCGGACAGCCCACCCGACGTTTCCCCCACCCTCCGGCAGGGACCCTGCGCCCATGTCCACACAGTGAGTGGTTAAACTAGCAGCTCTACAAGACACTGACGATGCCAACACCCGTTTCTTTGCCGATATTTTTTTTTCGCTCTGTTAAACCTGTACACGCTTAAGTTAATGTTTAAAAAAAACTCCCGCGGACGGAGTCAGGTCAGTTCTCGCATGGTCACTTTGCAGATGATTCGGGAACGCCGGGGAATGCACTCCAGGTCGAAGTGGCTCTCGTAGACGGTGGGGGAGAGCTTCCAGCGGTTGCCCCGGTAGAGACCCAGGTAGGTGTAGGCGTCGGGCTTGAAGGAGAGCGGGCACTTGATGCCTAGCGAGCGGATGGCAGAGTCTAGGCTCACCACCTGCGCCAGGTCGGTGAAGTCGTCACCGGGGATGCAGATCACGTGCTTGGCGCCCGAGGAGGGGCAGAAGGGGCTGACCTTAGCGGCCGGCAGCTTGCCGTCCAGCACCGCCCGGGCGATGCGCCCCCAGGCCTGGTCGACCTTGAAGCCCGTGTCCAGGTGCATCAGCCACTTGCCGCTCAGCACCTTGCGGTTCAGCGCCAGCTCGCTGACCGTCTCGAAGGTGACGGGCCGGCCGCTGGACAGCAGCCTCTCCCAGTCCTCCTGCAGGCCCTCAGCGTCGCCCTGCTCGGCCGGCGGCGAGCAGGTGGGCCCGTAGACGGCGATCCAGCCCACGGGCTCACCCCCCAGCCCCGGCGCCCCGTACCGGAAGGTGCGGGAGGGCCGATTGCTATCCAGCCAGTCGTCGAACTCGGCCCGCGGGGTCTTGCGGCCGTCGAAGACCACCCAGGGGTCCATGTCGGCCGCCATCGACTCCGCCGCGTAGTCGACCGCCTCGCGGGGCTCCCCGGCCGCATCCCCCTCCTCCTCTTCCTCGTGGTCACTCATCCCGCGGGCCTCCAGGCGGTGGGTGTCCTGTGTTAAAGGGAGTGGGAGAGAGTGAGCCATGGGCTTTTGGTGGGGGGGGGGGGGAGCTGCCGCCTGCTCTGTCCTGTCAGACAGCAGGTCCTCACTCACCCCTCCTCCCGTTCTCTTGACCTCACAATACACCTCATTGTGACTTTGCACCTTCCTGTCTGCCTGCCCCCGTACTTTCCCTCTCTTGTCTTCTGCAGGGCGTACCTAATAAAGTGGCCACTGCCTCCCAGTTCCCCATCAAGTTCGGGCTCAGAAACATCAAATGCTCCTCATCCCTGAGGCCTTCCATATATTCACAGAGTCATACAGCACAGAAACAGGCCCCTCGGCCCATCTCATCCATGCTGACCAAGGTTCCCATCTCATCTGAGCCGCTCTCACAATCCGCCTTTGGCCCAGATCCCGCTAAATCCTTCCAATCCATGCAAGAGTCTTGGAAAAGTCATACCTATCCCAACTCACTTCTGGGTAGCTTGTTCAATAATGCACCCCCAGCCCCCACGTAAAGAAGTTGCTCCTTGAGAATCAGCCTCAAGACCCACACCACCAAGAACAGTTACTACCCCTCAACCTTCAGGTTCTTGAACCGAAGGGAATAACTACACTCACCTATTGAGATTTTCCCACAACCAATGATCTCTCTTTAAGGACTCTTTATCTCATGCCCTCATTATTTACTGCCATTTATTTATAATTGCATTTGCACAGTCTGTTGTCTTCTGCACTCTGGTTGATCTTTCGTTGATCCTGTTTACAGTTACTATTCTATAGATTTGCTGAGTATGCCTGCAGGAAAATGAACCTCAGGGTTGTATGTGGTGGCTTGTATGTACTCTGATAATACAATTTACTTTGAACTTTGTTTAGAGATACAGGGCTTTCCAACAAGCCCGCATCGCCCAATTACGCCCATATGACCAATTAACCCGCTAACCTAGCAACGCACACAAAATGCTGGAGGAACTCAGCAGGCCAGGCAGCCTCTATGGAAAAGAGTAAACAGTCGACGTTTCGGGCTGAGACCCTTCAACAGGACATACTAAGCTAGACTATTTTCTCATGGAGAGAAGATTAAAAAATCTGAGGTGCAAAGGGTCTTATGGGGGTCCTTGTGCGGGATTCTCTAGCGGTCACTTTAGGGTGGCGAATGCAATTTCGCATCCTCTTTGAGCGGACTGGAATATGAAAGCAGAGATGTAACATTCAGACTTTATGACGCACTAGCGAGGCCTCACTTGGGAGTTTTAGGCTCCTTTTCGGAGAAAGAATGCGCTTGACATGACAAGGAGGGTCGAGAAAGTGATTCTGGGATTGGAAGGCTTGTCATGTGAAGAGTGTTTGATGGCTCTGGGCCTGTACTCATTGGATTTTGCAAGAATGAGGGGTGACCTCATCGAAACCTATCGAATGGTGAAAGGCCTCAACAGAGTGGATGTGGAGAGGATGTTTCCTATGTGGGTGAAGAGTCTAGGACTAGAGGACACAGCCTCAGAATAGAGGGACGTTCCTTTACAACACAGATAAGGAGGAATTTCTTCAGGGGGCAATGAACCTGTGGGATTTGTTGCCACAGGGTGGCTGTGGAGGCCAAGTCATTGGGTATATTTAAGGCAGAGCTTGATAGATTCTTGATTAGTCAGGGCATGGGGGGATACGGGGAGAAGGCAGGAGATTGGGGCTGAGAGGGGAAATGGATCAGCCATGATGAAATAGCGGAGCAGACTCAATGGGCTGAATGGCCTCATTCTCCTCCTACATCCTATGGTCCTAAAACTGTTCATCATGTAGGAGGAAACCCACACAAGTACAGGAAGAAACTCCAGTGGCAAGAAATGGACCTGGCTCATTCTGCATTTGTTTCTGTTTTACCCTGTTCATTGTATGAACAGTATACATACAGTTTACACTGCGACTGTAATTAACCAGTGTAATCCAATGCACAACTTTGAGTTTACACTGCAACAGTAATTAACCAGTGTAATCCAGTGCACAACTTTGAGTTTACACTGCGACTGTAATTAACCAGTGTAATCCAGTGCACAACTTTGAGTTTACACTGCAACAGTAATCAACCAGTGTAATCCAGTGCACAACTTTGAGTTTACACTGCAACAGTAATTAACCAGTGTAATCCAGTGCACAACTTTGAGTTTACACTGCAACAGTAATTAACCAGTGTAATCCAGTGCGCAGCTTTGCGGTTGAGATCCTCTCCGCATCGGGTGGCAACCTTTCACATTCATCTTGGGTTTTTTAAAAACGAGGCCGAGTCGCTGGCTCGACGCTCAGCAAGGCGCGGGTGGAAAGCGCGCGAGGAGCCGGCCGCTTCGAAGCCGGGACCGCTCGCCCCGGAGTCCGGTGCGGACGCTGCTACGCCGGCTTTGTGGTAGCCAATGAGAAAATGGCGACCAGGCCTCTAGAACGTGGACGCTTTGACCTCAATCTGCCTGGTTATGAGCCTCACTTGTATTTGTCTCTTTATTGATTGGGATACAGGGCAGGACAGGCCCTTCCAGCCGCCGGCCGGCAATCCCCGATTTAATCCCAATCTAAAAACGGGACAATTTACAATCACCAATTAACCTACTAACCGGTCTTTTGGACTGTGGGAGGAAACCGGAGCATCCGGAGGAAACCCAGGCAGTCGCGGGGAGAACGTACAAACCCCTTGTGGACCGCACCGGAATCGAACTCCGAAAGGCCCCGAGCTGAAAAAGTGCCGGGCGAACTGCTATGCTACCGTCGTACCCCGACTGAAGCGACTGACCCACTGGGTTCCATCGGGCTCTCGAAACCCGCTAAACACCATCACACAAATTAATCCGTGATCTACTAAAAAAAATCCCGATTAGTGAAATTCGGACTTTAAATCCAATCGATGCAACAACTATCGACTAAATTCTGACTTTAAATCCAATCGACCCAAACAAATTGATCCAACCCTGGAGAAGAAGTGCTCAACAGTCCCGCGGGTGTAGTCCCTTGGTGGAATGGAGACAGTTTTCTGGCTTTTTTAAAAATTTCAAAATACCACACGGTAACAGAACGTTTGGGCCCAGCGAGCCTGCTGCCCGATTACACCCATGTGACCAATTAACATGTCCGCCTGTAGAATATGGGAGGAAACCGGAGCACCCGGAGGAAACCCACGCGGTCACGGGGAGAACGTACAAACTCTTTACAAGCAGCGGTTGGAATTGAACCCGCGTCGCCGGTACTGTAAACCGTCGTGCTGACCACTATGCTACCATGCCCCCCCCCACCACTCTTCAGTCCACAACGTAGTTACGAACTAATTAATCCAGTAATGAAATTGTGGGCCGAATGGCCAGTCCCGTGCTGTACAGTTCATACTGAGCATTCTACATTGTATTGAAATTGGTTTATCATGGTCAGTGAAAAACTTGTCTTGCATGTTGATCATACAGATCAATTCAATACCGTAACACCATAAGATATAGGAGCAGAATTAGACCATTTGGCCCATCGAGTCTGCTGCACCATTTCATCATGGCTGATCCATTTCCCCCCTCCACCCCAATCTCCTGCCTTCTCCCCGTATCCCTTCATGCCCTGACCAATCAAGAATCCATGAACCTCTGCCTTAAAGACTTGGACAGATTCACCACTCTCTGGCTAAATGCGCTTATGCCGGCCAGTTTAGCGAGCAGAGCGGCGGACACCCCTGCTGAAATCTGGAGGAAGACACACAGAGGATGCAGAGGGGGATCACAAAGGCGAGGAAAGAGGACCGGGTCGAGACAACAGAGACTTACGGAGAAGAGCAGTTCGGTGGGTAATAAAATGGACGAGTTGACGGTGCTAGCCAGGCGTCAGAGAACCTTTCGGGAGTGCAGTGTTTTGTGTTTCACTGGAACGGGGCTGCATGAGGACATACCCGATCAAAACTTCTCCATGGACGGCTTCCAGACCGTTCAGGCTGACCAGAGGTGCACTGAGAGCAGTAAGCGTAAAGGAGTTGGGGGCTTGCTGTTCTGGTTAACAGCAGATGGTGCAATCCAGGTCATATTACGATCGAGGAACGTGCTTGTAGACCGGATATTGAACTTTTTGCTGTTGGACTCCGGCCATAATTCCACCGAGATACAACACTGGGCGGCACGGGAGGTTGTTCCTGCCTGTGGCCATCGAACTTGCAGCTCCTCCCGTGCACGGTCAGACAGCCTGAGCCAATAGGCTGGTCCTGGACTTATTTCCATCTGGCATAGTTTGCATTTTGTTGTTTGATTGTTTGTGGTTTTTGTATTGCTATATTTACGCTCTATTCTTGGTTGGTGCGGCTGTAACGAAACCAAATTTCCCTCGGGATCAATAAAGTATATCTATCTATCTATCTAAAGAAATTCCTCTTCGTCTCCCTTCTAAAACGACGCCTCTCTATTCTGAGGCTGTGTCCTCTGGTCTTAAGACTCCCCCACCATAGGAAACATCCTCCCCACATCCACTCTATCGAGGCCTTTCTCCATTTGATAGGTTTCAATGAGGTCACCCCTCATTCTTCTGAATTCCAGAGCCATCAAACGCTCTTCACATGACAAAAATGCATGGTGCTTTGAGGTAGAACAATGACAGAACGCAGAACGAGGTTGAGATATAGACATTAAGAAAGAGGATGTGCTGGAACTTTTGGAAAGCATCAAGTTGGATAACTCACCGGGACCGGATGAGATGGACCCCAGGCTACTGTGGGAGGCGAGGGAGGAGATTGCTGAGCCTCTGGCGATGATCTTTGCACCATCAATGGGGACGGGAGAGGTTCCGGAGGATTGGAGTGTTGCAGATGTTGTTCCCTTATTCAAGAAAGGAAGTAGAGATAGCCCAGGAAATTATAGACCAGTGAGTCTTAATTCAGTGCTAGATAAGTTGATGGAAAAAGATCCTGAAAGGCAGGATTTATGAACATTTGGAGAGGCATAATATGATAACAGGATAGGTCCAAATCAGCATGGACTTACAAAGGGGAAATCGTGCTTGACTAATCTTCTGGAATTTTTTGAGGATGTAACTATGAAAATGGACAAGGGAGAGCAAGTGAATGTGGATGTAGTGTAACTGGACTTTCAGAAAGCCTTTGATAAAGTCCCACATAGGAGATTAGTGGGCAAAATTAGGGCACATGGTATTCGGGGTAGAGTACTGACATGCATTGAAAATTTTCTGGCTGACAGGAAACAAAGAGTAGCGTTTAACGGGTCCCTTTCGGAATGGCAGGTGGTGGGTGCAGTGGGGTACCGCAGGGTTCAGTGCTGGGACCGTAGCTGTCTACAATATACATTAATGATTTAGATGAAGGGATTAAAAGTAACATTAGCAAATTTGCTGATGACACAAAGCTGGGTGGCAGTGTGAAATGTGAGGAGGATGTTATGAGAATGCAGGGTGACTTGGACAGGCTGGGTGAGTGGGCGGATGCATGGCAGATGCAGTTTAATGTGGATAAATGTGAGGTTATCCACTTTGGTGGTAAGAACAGGAAGGCAGATTATTATCTAAATGGAGTAAAATTAGGAAAAGGGGAAGTACAATGAGATCTAGGTGTTCTTGTACATCAGTCACTGAAAGCAAGCATGCAGGTACAGTAGGCAGTGAAGAAAGCTAATGGCATGCTGGCCTTCTTAACAAGGGGAGTTGAGTATAGGAGCAAAGAGGTCCTTCTGCAGCTGTACAGGGCCCTGGTGAGACCACACCTGGAGTATTGTGTGCAGTTTTGGTCTCCAAATTTGAGGAAGGACATTCTTGCTATTGAGGGGGTGCAGCGTAGGTTCACAAGGTTAATTCCCAGGATGGCAGGACTGTCATATGTTGAAAGGTTGGAGCGACTAGGCTTGTATACACTGGAATTTAGAAGGATGAGGGGGGATCTGATTGAAACATATAAGATTATTAAGGGATTGGACATGCTGGAGGCAGGAAGCATGTTCCCGCTGATGGGTGAGTCCAGAACCAGAGGCCACAGTTTAAGAATAAGGGGTAGGCCATTTAGAACAGAGTTGAGGAAAAACTTTTTCACCCAGAGAGTGGTGGATATATGGAATGCTCTGCCCCAGAAGGCTGTGGAGGCCAAGTCTCCGGATACTTTCAAGAAAGAGATGGATAGAGCTCTTAAAGATAGCAGAATCAAAGGTTATGGGGATAAGGCAGGAACTGGATACTGATTGTGGATGATCAGCCATGATCACAGTGAATGGCGGTGCTGGCTCAAAGGGCCAAATGGCCTACTCCTGCACCTATTGTCTATTAGGAATAGTCAGCATGGCTTTGTCAAAGGCAGGTTGTGCCTTATGAGCCTGATTGAATTTTCTGAGGATGTGACTGAATACATTGATGAAGGTAGAGTAGTAGATGTGGTGTATGTGGATTTCAGCGAGGCATTTGATAAAGTATCCCATTCAAGGTTTATTGAGAAATTGAGGCATGGGATCCAAGGGGACCTTGCTTTCTGGATCCAGAATTGGCTTGCCCACAGAAGGTTGAAGATGGGTCATATTCTGCATGGAGGTCGGTGACCACTGGACACAAAGGTTGGGGGTGTTGTGGAAAGTGTGGAGGGTTGTCAGAGGTTACAGCAGGACATTGATAGGATGCAAAACTGGGCTGAGGAGTGGCAGATGGAGTTCAACCCAGATAAGTGTGAGGTGGTTCAGTTTGGTAAGTCAAACACGATGGCAGAGTATAGTATTAATGGTAAGACTCTTGACAGTGTGGAGGATCAGAGGGATCTTGGGGTCCGAGTCCATAGGACACTCAAAGCTGCTGCGCAGATTGGCTCTGTGGTTAAGAAGGCATACGGTGCATTGGCCTTCATCAACCGTGGGATTGAGTTTAAGAGCCGAGAGGTAATGTTGCAGCTAAATAGGACCCTGGTCAGACCCCACTTGGAGTACTGTGCTCAATTCTGGTCACCTCACTGCAGGACGGATGTGGAAACTATAGAAAGGGTGAAGAGGAGATTTACAAGGCTGTTGCCTGGATTGGGGAGCATGCCTTACGAGAATAGGTTGAGTGAACTCGGCCTTTTCTCCTTGGAGCGACGGAGGATGAGAGGCGTATAAGATGATGAGAGGTGTATAAGATGATGAGAGGCATTAATCATGTGGATAGTCAGCGGCTTTTTCCCAGGGCTGAAATGGCTAGTACGAGAGGGCATGGTTTTAAGGTGCTTGGAAGTAGGTACAGAGGAGATGTCAGGGGTAAGTTTTTTACGCAGAGAGTGGTGAGTGTGTGGAATGGGCTGCTGGCAACGGTGGTGGAGGCGGATACAATAGGGTCTTTTAAGAGACTCCTGGATGGCTCCATGAAGCTCAGAAAAATTGAGGACTCTGGGTAGGCCTAGGTAATTTCTAAGGTGAGGACATGTTCAGTACAGCTTTGTGGGCCAAAGGGCCTGTATTGTGCTGTAGGTTTTCTATGTTTCTATGAGGTGTAACAAGGTAGATTATGAGGTCAAAATGGCTAACAAAACTGTCTGTTCCAGCTGCACAACCTCCCTATCCCTTCATTCCCTGCACATAGAAGCACAGAATGGCACAACACAGAAACAGGCCATTCGGCCCACAATATTGTGCTATCCCAGCTAAAAAGCCAATCCAAAACACCCAAACACTAATCCCTCCTACCTACACCGTGTCCAGATCCCTCCATCTTCCTCACATCCATGTGCCTATCCAAACGTCTCTTAAAAGCCTCTAATGTGTTTGCCTCTACCAGCACACCAGACATCCAACACTCTCTAAGTGAAAAACTTACCCCTCACATTCCCTCTCTCACCTTCAATGCACGCCCTCTGGCATTAGACATTTCAACCCTGGGAAACAGATACTCCCTGTCCACTCTATCTATGCCTCTCATAATCCTGTAAACCTTGATCAGATCTCCCCTCAGCCTCCGGCACTCCAGAGAAAACAACCCAAGTTTATCCAGCCTCTCATGATAGCACACGCCCTCTAAACCAAGCAGCACCCTGGTAAACCTCCTCTGCGCCCTCTCCAAAGCCCCAACATCCATCCTATAGTGGGGCAACCAGAACTGGACACAATACTCCCAATGTGGCCCAACCAGAGTTTTATAAAGTTGCAACATAACCTCTTGACTTTTGAACTCAATCGACTAATAGAGGCAAGCATTCCACAAGCCTTCTGAGCCACATTATCGACCTGTGAGGCCGCTTTCAAGGAGCTATGAACCCGGATCCCATTGTCTTGAATTGATTGTATTTATCTTCACCACCTCCCCGGCCAATGCACTGGAAGTGTCCACTACGCTGTCTTTAAAAGAACTTGCCCGGCACAACCCCTCTGAGTTCTCCCCCCTCACCTTAAGTGCTTGCTCTCCTGAATTTGTTCCTACAGAACTACAGGAGATTATTCTCGCAAAGATACGCAAAACACCAAGTATTTACAAGACGGTGAGCAATTTCAAATTAAAATCTGATTATTGCTGTCTATAAAGCAGTCAATTCGCCGGGGAGCCCACCATTTGTGGAAAACCCCACGATTCTCATCGTGATCGCGTTCTCCCTCTCCGAGGAACTCGAGCACCAACGTATCCCCGGAACAGCCCTCGACCGCCTGCCGCCAGGACCGGCGAACGGTCACCTTGGCCGGGCTCAGGAGCAAGGTCACCAGTAGGCCTGCCGAGCAACCCACCCCCTTCCCTACTGGGTGCCTGTATATCGGGAGCACGGGGCCGAAGTGTAACTAGCCCCTTCAGATATTCAAACAGGGGCTGCAACCTCTCACAGTCCATACAGACATGGTACACTGACTCCTCTGGTCATTGGACGGACAAGTGGACGGGGTGTCACTTAAAAACTTATTCCATGGTACTGCCCAATGCAACACCTTCCACCACGAGTCCCCGATGTAGAGCATAAAGAGGTTTCTGCTGGGGACCACCCTTGCCCTCCAGCATTAGAAATGTTGACCTTGTCTATTCTATCTACGCCTCTGATGTTTTTGAAAACTTCCATTAGGCTGAGCCGCTGAGAAAGGGGTGACGCGGTGGTGTAGCGGTCAGCACAACGGTTTACAGTACCGGCGACCGGTCCCCGCCGCGGCCTGTAAGGAGTTTGTATGTTCAAACCCGTGATCGCGTGGGTTTCCTCCGGGTGCTCCGGTTTCCTCCCACAGTCCAAAGGCGTAGGTTAATTGGTCATTGTAAATTGCCTCGTGATTAGGCTAGGGTTAAATTGAGGGATTGCTGGGCGGCGCAGCTCGAAGGGGGGAAGAACCTATCCCGTGCTGTATCTCAATAAAATAATTTTTTTGAAAAGCCAAGTTTGTCAAATCTCTCTCTACAGCAAAGTACACTTAATACCAGTAAACCTCTCCTAAACCCTCTCCAAAGCCTCAACATCCTTCCTATACATGGTGGGGCTAGAAATACTCCCCGATGTGGCCACACCAGAGTTTTACAAAGTTCAAAGGGGAAGGGAACGTCGACTCAGACCATAAGAGGCTTGCGTCAGGCATTTCCATGCCTTACAAGGTGCAGATTGGAAGTCTGTGCCACTCCTCGCACAGACACTAGAGCAATGTGTAATTAAGTGCCTTGCTCAAGGACACAAACAGGCTGCCTCAGCTGAGGCTTGAACCAGCGACCTTGGGATCACTAGACGAATGCCTTCACCAGTTGGTCATATGCTCACACAAAGTTCAAAGGTTCATGCAGACCCATCTTCTCCAGATAGTCACAGAATACAGAAAAGCTTACAAGTAGTTGAAAGGAAGACATCAACTCCGCCCACTGCACAAAAAGAAAAAGCAAAAACTCGCAACTCCCCCCCAACCCTTTCCTCGCACAGAAACCGACAGAGCAACGTAACTTCCTGACTGCTGAACTCAGTGTCTCGACTAATGAAGCTAGGCTCACCACGTGCCTTCTTTACCGCCCCAGCAGCCTGTGCGCCTGAGAGCCAAGGACTTGGACACCAAGATCCCTCTACCAGAGTAATGCCTCTTTGCATTTGATCTCTCAAACTGGGACGGCACAGTGTGGAGGCCCAGTGGCTGTAGACTCTATTTGGGGAACTCTGAGGTTCATGCCGCATGTGTTTCTGGATTCTACTTGCTCCTTAGCCACAGGCCCCGGGGGTAGGAGGGGAGAAGAGGGGCCTGTCTCCCTAGCAACAAGACCCTGGTGGGGGGCAAGGAGGAGAGAGGGCCTGTCCCTAGCAACTGGGGTGGGGGAGAGAGGACCAGTCTCCCCAGCAACATGTCCTGTGGAGCAGAGGATCTGTCTCCCTAGCAACGGGCTGGGAGGAGGGTGTACTCATCTCTCTAGCAACGGGGCCCTGGGTGGAGTCTGTACTCGTCTCCCTAACAACAGGCCCTGGGTGGAGAAGCGAGAGAGGGCCCGTCCCTAGCAACATGCTGGAGGGGAGGGGGAAGAGAGAGGACCCGTCTCCCTAGCAACGGGGGTGGGGGGGGGGGGAAAGAGGAAGGGAGAGGGAGAGAGAAACAACCTGTCTCCCTAGAAACAACCCCTGGGGGAGGAGGGGCGTCACTCTAGCAACAGACTTTGGGGTAGGAGCGGGAGCCCCCGTCTCCCTAGCAACAGGCCCCGGGGGTAAGAGCGGGAGTCCCCGTCTCCCTAGCAACAGGCCCCGGGGGTAAGAGCGGGAGCCCCCGTCTCCCTAGCAACAGGCCCCGGGGGTAAGAGCGGGAGCCCCCGTCTCCCTAGCAACAGGCCCCGGGGGTAAGAGCGGGAGCCCCCGTCTCCCTAGCAACAGGCACCGGGGGTAAGAACGGGAGCCCCCGTCTCCCTAGCAACAGGCCCTGGGGTTAAGAGCGGACTCCCGTCTCCCTAGCAACCGGACCCGGGGGCGTCACCCTAGCGAGAGCCAGGCTATTACCGAGGCCTTTCCTCCCTCTCGTCCCCCCCCGGTTCCTCCATCCCCACGTCTCACCGTTCCTCTTCCGGTCTCTTCGCTTCCCTCGGGCGGGAGGCCCCTCCTACCCGCCGGCGGAGGAGGCAGAGTCGACACACCGGTGAGGGGGCGGAAAAACGGGCCGCGGCCGGACAGGCAAACGGGCTGGCCGCCTACCTCCCCCGTCTGCGCGCCGGCCCGCCCCGGAGGACCCTGCGCCGCCCCGCTGACGTCAGGGAGCCCGAGCCCCGCAGCCAGAGGCCGAGATGCCGTCGAAGAAGAAAAAATACAACGCGCGGTTCCCGCCGGTGAGTCCGGGGCCGGGACATGTCCCGGGGGTGCGGGGTCCGGTACTGCGGCTCCCGCCGGGGTAGGGAGTCCGGTATCGCGGTTCCTGCCGGTGAGTCCGGGGCCAGAGCCGGTGTCCGGGGTGGGGACATGTAGCGGGGGTGGGTTCGTGCCGGTGAGTCCGGCGTGGGGACAGGTCCCGGTGTTGGGGGGTCCCGTACTGCGGCTCCCGCTGGTGTCTGGGATGGGGACATGTCCTGGGGCTGGGGGTTCGGTACCGTGGCTCCCGCCGGTGAGTCCAAGAACTGGGGTCTGGGGTCTGGGTACTGGGACGTGAACTAGTGGGGTGAGAGGGGAATGCGTCGGGGTACCACTTCCCACCGGTGGGTCCAGTCGGGGGGCGGGGTGGTGAGTACACCATGGGTTGGGGTGGGTGTCCGCCCTGTTTGTCTGGATCTGGTGGTGGTGGGGGGTGGAGGTTGCCGCCGTTTTCTGCCAGGGGAGACGGGTCATCCCGGGGATGGAGGTTCCTGGCGTGGAGTCGGGGGGTCGGTGAGGAAGGGTGTGCATAGAGTGGCGTTTGTGTAACGGGCAGTGCAATAGAGGACCAGGAGAGGTCACCAGCCAGAGGCCTGGGTGGGAGGGAGAGGCCGGGTGGAGGGTGGGGGGACAGGTGCCTCATTGGGACCATTGTGAGCAAAATGGTGAGGAACCCAAAGAATATCCCAGTGGGGTGGGGTGATTGCAGACGCCAGGGTGGTGTGGAGGGGGTGGATCCCACTAGGACGATTATATCCCCTTTGGTGGCAAAAACAGGAAAGCAGATTATTATCTGAATGGTGGCCGATTAGGAAAAGGGGAGGTGCAACGAGACCTGGGTGTCATTATAGTCATTGAAAGTGGGCATGCAGGTACAGCAGGCGATGAAAAAGGCGAATGGTATGCTGGCATTCATAGCAAGAGGATTCGAGTACAGGAGCAGGGAGATACTACTACAGTTGTACAAGGCCTTGGTGAGACCACACCTGGAGTATTGTGTGCAGTTTTGGTCCCCTAATCTGAGGAAAGACATTCTTGCCATAGAGGGAGTACAAAGAAGGTTCACCAGATTGATTCCTGGGATGGCAGGACTTTCATATGATGAAAGACTGGATCGACTAGGCTTATTCTCTCTGGAATTTAGAAGATTGAGGGGGGATCTTATTGAAACGTATAAAATCCTAAAGGGATTGGACAGGCTAGATGCAGGAAGATTGTTCCCGATGTTGGGCAAGTCCAGAACGAGGGGTCACAGTTTGAGGATAAAGGGAAAGTCTTTTAGGACCGAGATTAGGAAAAACTTCTTCACACAGAGAGTGGTGAATCTGTGGAATTCTCTGCCACAGGAAACAGTTGAGGCCAGTTCATTGGCTATATTTAAGAGGGAGTTAGATATGGCCCTTGTGGCTAAAGGGATCAGGGGGTATGGAGAGAAAGCAGGTACAGGGTTCTGAGTTGGATGATCAGCCATGAACATACTGAATGGCGGTGTAGGCTCAAAGGGCCGAATGGCCTACTCCTGCACCTATTTTCTATGTTTCTATGAGTGGGGGTGTGGGCACTGATGCAGTGATTGGAAGTGGGCGGGGGGAGCCTGGAGGGGCCACAGGTACAATGAAAGCGGTTCTACAGGCATGTAGGTACATTCTGTAATCTGCAGGAAGAATTCCTGGAGGGGAGGCTGTGTTGGGGAACGGAGGTATGCAGAGACCCTGGTGGGTCATTCAGAGAGACCTCGACAGCCCGGTCTGAGGAGGGAGATGCGGGCGGTCGCGGGCTGTCGACCTGGGGGGAGGGGGAGGGAAATGGTTTCTTATCGTCACCGATACCGAGATACAGAGGAAAGCTCACCTCACAAATCAAATCACTGAGGTAGAAGGAAGCACAATAAGAATGCAGAATAAAGTGTTAACAGTTTCAGAGAGAGTGCAGGTATATGATAAGGTGCAAGATCATAATGAGGTAGATCGTGAGGTCAAGAGTCTCTCTTGCCATCTGTGCTTTTTGCTATTTGTGTAATTTGCATTTTTTTTGAACGGGTTCCATTGTTTTCTTTCTTTCATGGCTGTCCGTGGGTAGATGAATCTCAGGGTTGTACACTGCATACGTACTTTTGACAATAAATGTACTTTGACTCCTTCGAAGAGCCTTCTAAAAGCAGGGTAAAAGCTGTCCTGAAGCCCGGTGGTACGTGCTGTCGGACGTGTATCTGATGGCAGGAGCGAGCTGTGGAAAGACCCTGGGGGAGAGGAGAGAATGTCTGGGGTGGGTGGGGTCCTTTACTGCGTTGACTGCTTTACCTGGGCAGCTGAGGTTCCTGCTTCCTAGGGGTAAGAGGGTGGGGGCGGGGTCAGGGGGCTCGGTGGGTTGAATTTCTGGAACAGAGAGATGGGCAGTCTGGGTGTAAGAGATAGGAGCAGAATGAGGCCATTCAGCCCATCGAGTCTGCTCCGACATTTCATCCCGGCTGATTTATTGTCCCTTTCAACTCCACTCCCCTGCCTTCTCCCCATAACCTTTGACGCCCCGACTAATCAAGAACCTATCAACCTCCATTTTAAATGCACCCAATGACTTGGCCTCCACAGCTGTTTGCGGCAACGAATTTCACACATCCACCACTCCTCATCTCTGTTCTCAAGGGGCATTTTGTTTATTCTGAGGCTGTACACTGAGCGCCGAGGCTCCCCCACTATTGGAAACGTCCTCTCTACGTCCGGTCTAACCAGGCCTTTTAACATTCGATAGGTTTCAGTGGGATTTCCTCTCGTTCTTGTAAACTCCAGTGAGTACAGGCCCAAAGCCATCAAACAGTCTTCATAGGTTAACTCCTGAAAGCCCTTTGGTTCTGCTGCTGCCCCTGGAGTCCTCAGAGCTGACAGCCCACTGTCCTTGCGTGCCTTAGCTTCGTACTTCGCAGAGCAGAAGAAAGAGGGGGTTATTGCATTGAAAACTATCAAATATTGATAGAGTGGACGTGGAGCTGGTATTTCCAATAGCGGGAGAGTCTAGGACCGGAGGGCACAGGCGAATGTCCATTTAGAACGGAGATGAGGAATTTCTTTAGCCGGCGGCGGGGCTGGGGAGTGAATCTGTGGAATTCCTCGCCACATGTGGCTGTGGAGTCCAGGTCATGGGTCTGTCTAAAGCAGAGCTTGATAGGACAGCGAAAGCCCCACGCGCACACGAGGACGGGCAACACACAGAGTATAAATTATACTCAAATTACGCCAAGGAAACAGAGAGTGAAAACAGTAGCTAACGGTAATCAGTGTCCACCGTGTCCACAGTCGTCATCACCATAAGGTGCCATGCCCAGTTTGGGCTTTGACTGCCATGGCCCACACACTCCTGTTTCGGGTCAAGTGGATCAATTCATTGGTATTCATTTCCAGTTCTCTGGCTGCTGTCTCCATCATCATTTGTCTTTGTCTTCCTCTTGCTTTCTTCCCTTCAATCTTTCCCATAATTACCGTGCATTCTAACTCATCTTTCCTAACCACATGTCCAATGAAGTCGCGCTGCCTTTTCATGATCTCATACGTTATTTCTCTTTTTGTGTTTGCCCTGTTCATGACATCCTCATTAGATATTCTTTGCATCCTCCTCAAAAACCACATCTCTGCTGCTTCAATTCGTTTCCTCATGTTACTAGATATTGTCCAACATTCTGAGCCATATAACATAACTGGATAAACGTAACATTTCAGTACCCTGAGGCGGGTTGTCATGCCTAGTTGAGTGTTGGTCAGCATGCTCTTCATTCTCGTAAAGGTGTCTTTCGCCATCCCTATTCTTCTTTTGATGTCCATGTCACACCTGCCATCTGATGTCACCCAGCTTCCTAAGTATCAAAAGTTCTGTGCTTATTTTATGTCTTCTCCGTTTATTCTCAGCCTGCAGATAGGATTCTCCTTCTTTTTGGATATCACCATACATTCTCTCTTTTTGCAATTGATAGATAGACCCATTTTTGCACTTTCTTCAACAATTATATGAATTTTGTAGTTCTTCCTCTGTACTTGCAATTAACACAGTGCCATCCGCAATTCTGAAATTATTGATGTTTTCACCGCCAACTTTGATTCCCAAGATGTCTCTTTTTTTGTAATATTGTTTCGCTGTACACATTAAATAAATCAGGGGAGAAAACACACCCGTGCCTAACGCCTCACTTGATTTTCATAAACTGACTCACTTCTCCATCTATTCTCACAGTGGCAGTTTGTTCCCAGTACAGATTTTTGAATAGGCAGAGGTCTTTCGAATCTAGATCTCGAGTTTCCTGTAATATTTCACATAACTTACTGTGCTTCACTTCATCAAATGCTTTTGTGTAGTCGATAAAACAAACAAACAAATCTTTTTGCACTTGAATAGCTCATTCTGATAGTATCCTTAACATCAAAATCGTGTTTCTTTTACCTTTGTCTTTCACAAAACCACATTGATCTTTACCTATTTCAGCTTGTATCTTACTTTTAGCTCGTCATCATTGTTGTACCTGGGAGAAAATTCAGTTTTGAATCCAGTAACGCATCTAGACCAGATGGCCACCATATTAGATGCCTCCTAAAGTAACCTGAGCTTATGTTCCTGACCTTCTGCTGCTGTGGCGTATCCATTTCAAGGGTGGGCATGTTGCACGTTCAACCACAGTTGTAATGTGTGGTTATTTGAGTTCCTGTCATCTCCCTGTCAGCCTGAACCCAGTCTGGCCATCCCCCTCTGACCTCTCTCACTGACGAGGCATTTTCGCCCGCAGAACTGCCGCTCACTGGATGTTACGATGCGCCCCCGACAGGGCACCAGGTGTCCGACTTCCAATGTTTCAGGAGCCCTCCTCCGACCTCGACTCGGGCCACTTTATGAGGTACTTCGTGTATCTAATAAAGCGGCCCCTGAGTGTAAGTCTGGGTCCTCTGCAGCTGTAACCCATTCTCATCAAGTTCAACGGGTCGTGCGTTCAGAGGTGCTCTTCTGCACACCACCGTTGTAACGCGTGGTTATTTGAGTTACTGTCAGCTTGAACTGGTCTGGCCGTTCTCGAATCAAACCAAATCAAGTTTAACTATCATTTAAACCATACATAGATACAGCTGATCGAGACAGCGTTCCTGTGGGGCCAAGGTGCAAAGCATTCAAAATGACAAGCAACTACTCAAAAATAGCGAGTAACGTAATTCAAAATAGCAAGCAAAGACGCATATTCACTCAAAAAAAACGATATATGAGGTCATTCTTACCCTCGGTCACTGGGCTCTATAATGAGTCAACCTATAGACAGGGAAGTGGTGACCCCTCCTGTTAGGCTGTTTGAGGTAACTTATTTTTTATTCTTTCTTCTCTTCAAATATTTGTATATCTGTACACTTGTAATGCTACTGTGACATTGTAATTTCCTTTGGGATCAACAAAGTATATCTATCTACCCCATGTTCTTAGAGTAAAATTGTCTTTGGATCGTAAAATAACAAATTTTACAAACAAAAGAGCACCTTTGGTTGGCCCCCGAGAAGCCGCTGCATTCACTTTCTCCCCAACCTCTCTCATTAACATTTTCATCCTCAGAACTGCCGCTCACTGATTTTTTTTTCCCCTGCACCATTCTCTGTAAATTCTCAAGTCTGTTGTGCATGAAAATCCCAGGAGGTCAGCAACTTCTGAGATACTCAAACCACCCCATCTGGCACCAACAACGAAAGTCGCATAGATCACATTTCTTCCCCCATTCTGATGTTCGGTCTGAACAACAACTGAACCTCTTGACCACGTTGGCGTGCTTTTATGTGCAAGTGTTCCTAATCAAGTGGCCCACTGAGTATGCATTGTAATTATAAATACAAGCAAGCAAAAAATGGACCAATGCAGGGGTTCCCAACCTTTCCTGTGGCATGGACCGGTCGAGTGGTCCGTGAACCCCTGTGCTGACGTGATGAACAAAATGAGACAGATACAATTAAGAGTCAAGTCAAGTTTATTGTCATTTAACTATATACACGTATACCGTCAAACGAAACAACGTTTCTCTGAATCACAGTAGTACAATAACTTGGGAAAGTAAGAATTAAATCTTCAAATGAATTAGGTATAAATTAAATATTGTAAGGTATGGAACAGATTAACCAGTGATACTTTGAATGCGATGCGGCAGGGAGTTCAGAAGCCTGATGGCCTGAGGGAAGAAACTGTTTCCCATCCTGACCGTTCTTGTCTTTATGCATCGGAGTCTCCTGCCTGATGGTAGGAAGTCAAAGAGGATGCTGGATGGATGGGTGGGATCCTTGATAATACTAAGGGCCTTGCGTACACAGCGCTCCTGATAAATGCCCCGATGGATGGTAGGGAGACCCCTACGATCCTCTCGGCCGTTCTCACAGTCCTTTGTAGGGGCTTCCGGTCCGATGCTCGGCTGCTCCCAGACCAGATGGAGACGCAGCTTGTCAGGACGCTCTCAATGGTGCTCCTGGAAAATGTGGTTAAGGTGGGTGAGGGTGGGGAGAGCCTCATTGCCTCAAACTCCTCAGGAAGTGGAGACGCTGCTGTGTCGCCTTTTCAGGGAGGTGATATTCAGGGACTAGGTGAGGTTGCCCGTGATATGATCTCCCAGGAACTTGGTGCACTTAATTCTCTGTACGGAGGGGGCCATGCATTCGCGGAAGGAGGTGGTTCGTCTGCACCTACCCGAAACCCACAAAGAGTGCAGATTCGAGACGGTACCACCGGGAAAGGGTTGCCAGAGGGCTGATGGGCTCAGGAGTCTGACAGCAGTGGGGAAGAAGGTGTTCTTCACTCTGGTCTATCAGGCTTTCAGACTGCTGCATCTTCTCCCAGAAGGTAGAGAAGAAGGAATGGCCAGGGCGGTGGGCATCCTCAGTGACCCTGTTAGGCCTTCCCAAGGCGGAGAGTCTGGGAATCGTCATCTCAATGATCGGCTCGTCCGACCGCAAGTCCCTGAGGACATCATCAGGGTCTCTCCTCCGCCCGTTCGAGGCATTTATCAGGAGCACTGCGTAGGCAGGGCCCTCAGCATTACCAGTGATCCCTCCCATCCTTCCAGCCATCTCTCTGACCCCCTGCCATCAGGCAGGAGGCACATGAACTGTCAGGGTGGGAAGCAGCTTCTTCCCCCGGGCTGCAAGACGACTGAACTCCCTGCCACCACCCAGGTCTCGTCACGAAGCGCCCGTAGCTTCAACTGTTTTCTATTCAACTCGTATCCGAAGTGCACCATATTAATTGTCGTAATATTGCTCTACGTGTTATGTGTGCGAGTTATACGTACTGTGTTGTGCACCTTGGTCCGGAGGAATGTCTCGTTGGCGGTATACGTGGGTACGGTTGAGTGACATTAACTCTGAATAAGCGATCAGCCGTTTGCAACTGGGGTAGACCGTAGAGTGATACACCACAGGCCCTTCAGCCCACTCTCTGATACTGTACTCACTAAGTTTGCAATCAAATGCCCAACCAAACTAATCCCTTCTGCCTAGACAATGTCTACATCCTGTGCACTCGCGTGCCTGAGCACCCCTGTTGTATCTGCTTCCTCTGTCGCCCCGTGAAGTGCATTCCAAGCCCCCCCCCCGCCGTTCTCCGTATAAATCTCCTTTGAACCTGCCTCCTCGTGCCTCAAGTTGATCTCTGTCTCGAATTAGACTTTTCAACCCAGAGGGAGAAAAGATACTGGCTGACTTTTCTTTGTATGCGCTTTATAATCTTCTAAGCCTCTTCTCACAACCTGGGGTCCCTTGCTTAACGGTATTGGTCCACCACGCACAAAGGTTTAGGAGCCCCCCCCCCCCCCGATCGGGCTGTCCCTCAGTCTCTGCTACTTGGCTACCCACGATTGTATTGCCAAGTTTCCATCAAACTCAATATATAAGTTTGCTGATGACACAACAATTGTAGGCCGTATCTCGGGTAATGATGAGTTTGAGTACAGAGAGGAAATTAAGAACCTGGTGGCATGGTGCGAAGACAATAACCTATCCCTCAACGTCAGCAAGACGAAGGAATTGGTTGTTGACTTCAGAAGGAGTAGCGGACCGCACGACCCCATTTACATCGGTGGTGCGCAAGTGGAACAGGTCAAAAGCTTTAAGTTCCTCGGGGTCAATATCACAAATGACCTGACTTGATCCAACCAAGCAGAGTCCACGGCCAAGAAGGCCCACCAGCACCTTTACTTCCTGAGAAAACTAAAGAAATTTGGCCTGTCCCCTAAAACCCTCACTAATTTTTATAGATGCACTGTAGAAAGCATTCTTCTAGAGTGCATCACAACCTGGTATGGAAGTTCTCCTGTCCAAGACCGGAAGAAGCTGCAGAAGATCGTGAGCACGGCACAGCACATCACACAAACCAATCTTCCGTCCTTGGACTCACTTTACACCGCACGCTGTCGGAGCAGTGCTGCCAGGATAATCAAGGACACGACCCACCCAGCCAGCACACTTTTCGTCCCTCTTCCCTCCGGGAGAAGGCTCAGGAGCTTGAAGACTCGTACGGCCAGATTTGGGAACAGCTTCTTTCCAACTGTGATAAGACTGCTGAATGGATCCTGACCCGGATCTGGGCCGTACCCTCCAAATATCCGGACCTGCCTCTCGGTTTTTTTTGCACTACCTTACTTTCCCTGTTCTATTTTCTACTTATGATTTATAATTTAAATTTTTAATATTTAGTAATTTTAACTATTTTTAATATTTAGTATTTGTAATCTAGGGAGCGGGAAGCGCAGAATCAAATATCGCTGTGATGATTGTACGTTCTAGTACCAATTGTTTGGCGACAATAAAGTATAAAGTACCTCAAGTTGTTCCACCCTCTCCCCCAGCACATGCCCTCTAATCCAGGCAGCATCCTGGTTAGCCTCTCCAAAGCCTCGACAACTTCCCTGCAATGGGACGGACAGCGAGGCGTGCAGCGACGCGCTCGAGACGCTGGGGGAGCTTAGCAGGTTGGGCAGCATCCGTAGAGAGGAATAAAGAGTCGACGTTTCGGGCCGAGGCTGGGAGGTGATAGGTGGAAACAATAAAGGGTTGAAGAAGGAGGAATCTGACAGGAGAGGAGGGTGGGCAACGGGAGAAAGGGAAGGAGGTGGGGAACCAGAGAGAAGTGGTGGGCAGGTGAGGACGAGAGGGGGAGTAAAACAGGAGCCGGAATCGTTAAAGGTCATTTATTCTGACTGACTCTTTGTTTCCCTCCGTAGACACTGCCTGATTTGCTGAGTTCCTCCATCAGCAAGCAGTGATGATCTATGGGGGGGAATAAAGAGTTAAAAGCTTTCGGCCAAGCCCCTTTGTCGGGACTCTGAAAGAGCCCATCGATGCTGTCGCTCCACATTTCCAGTGTCTGCAGAGCCTCCTTGTGTCCCTTGCTTGTACTGACCTTGTTGGTCCATTCTGTTCCTGTTGTAGGCCAGGATAAAGAAGATCATGCAGACGGACGAAGAGATCGGAAAAGTGGCCGCCGCTGTCCCAGTGATCATCTGTATCCTCCAGAAGCCGTCCCTGACGAGCCCCACAGGGCGGGGAGAAAGGGCTGCTTGGGCCATGGTTCTGGGAATTCCTCTCCCATCACCCCAGTTATCCAGTTGTCCCAGTGACACCCGATGGGCTGAGTGGCCTAATTCTGCTCCAATGTCTTGTGGCCATCCAAAGATTCCTGCAGAGAAGGCCAGTCAGCACATCTGCCCTTCTCTATCCTTCTCTCTAGCCAGCCTGTGCCATCAAACCCCATCCCTTAATACTTCTTGCAGTGGAGCGAATGTTTCCCAGCGTGGGGGAGTGTAGGACCAGAGGGCACAGCCTCAGAATAGGAAGAGATGGAGGGATTTCTTTACCCGGAGGCTGGTGAATTGGTGGAATTCATTGCCACAGGCAGCACAGATTCCGGCAAAGGGCCATTCGGCCCACCTGACCCATTCTGTCCTTCACTAAGACTCTAGCCAGTCTGTGCCATAAAACCTTCATCCCTGAAAACCTTTTGTAACCAGATGTCCCTCACTGATGTGCTACCATTATCACATCTGTTAGGTCGGGGTTGCTTCATGTTTGTTTTCCTTGCTTGTAATCCAGAGGCCGTCGCTGGTAACTTAGAAACAGCTTGGGTGGCTAATGAGATGATTCAGCTCCGTTTGGATTGGTTACGACCACTATTAAAATAAGGCTTTTTGTTGGAAATCAAAATGGATAAACACAGAATGGAACAGTCTCTTCAGCCCCCGATTTTTGTGCCAACCTTTTAACCTAATCCAGCTTCAATCCAACCCTCTCTCCCGCCCCCCATACGCCTTCATTTTTATTTCATCCATTGGCAGGGGTGCTCCATGCACCCACCACTCCAGGTTTCAAAATATATATGTATTACCCCTGACATCCCCCCCCCCCCCCGTACTTCCCTCCAATCATCTTAACATTAGGATTTTCGACCTGAGGAAAGAGTCTGTGACTCTTGTTGTCTTGTACACCTCTGTCAAGTCACCTGAAATCCAGGCAGCGTACTGGTAAGTGTCTTCACCTTCTTTAAAGCTTCCACATCTTTCTGATAGTGAAGGGTTTCAAAACTGAGCGCTGTACTCCCAAAGGTGGTCTGGCCAGGGTTTTTAATGGAGCCGCAGCGTTACCCTTGCAGCTCTTGAACTGAACCCCCCAGCCCCCTGACTCATGCAGACCAACTCACCCTATGCATTCGCAACCTCCCAGTCAACTTTGAAGGACGTGGACCCCGCCCTCCCTCTGTTGCCCCACACTGCTAAGAACCTTATCGTTAACTTTTTGTACTCTGACTTCCAAAAGTGAATCACCTCACACGTTTCCAGTTTGACCTCCGAACTGGGGGAAAACTACCCGCAAGGATCCACGAACACGAACTGGCTGTCCCAACGGCTTGACCAACTCTCCCTCGTCTCTACCCGTGAAGGTCGAGAAGGGCACAAACTCGGCTGGGCATCGTGGCACAAGCGAACACACGGCATGCAAGAGAACCCCTAGGAGCATGGTTTTCCGCACCTTTCATATCCCTTTTGCCAATCAACTGTCCAGCTCTAGGCTCCATCCCTCCCCCTCCCGTCTTCTCCTATCATTTTGGATCTCCCCCTCTCCCTCCCACTTTCAGATCTCTTACTAGCTTTTCTTTCAGTTAGTCCTGACGAAGGGTCTCGGCCTGAAACGTCGACTGTACCTCTTCCTGGAGATGCTGCCTGGCCTGCTGCGTTCACCAGCAACTTTTATGTGTGTTGCTTGAAACTCCAGCATCTGCAGATTTCCTCGTGTTTGAGATAGACCTTCATCCCATTTTTAAGCCAATGTGGGCAAATTTCCAGACCACAATGCACAGAGTTCACCACACAACCAATCAGCAATGAGACCCCTCCCTACCTCACAAATAAGTGTCCGTAATGATGACCAATCAGCTGATTGATAAGTACCTGAAGGCCAAGCATTTGGAGGACACATCGCAAGTGAGGCACCAGAAGGACCTTCTGTAGTGATCAATAAACCAATTGTTTGGAATCAAATGACCTTGCCTGGTGTCTCAGGGCTGGGTGTGTCTGCACCCACACCACTCCTCTGCGAGCTGTCCCACGCCCCTCCCGCGGTGCTCCACTCTCGCCACTCCCAACGTCCTTTGCTCCCGCCAGATTTACACACTGGCTCTCCGCTCCACGTCGACAAGTACAGTCCTGTGCAAAGATCTAGCTATATAGATGGGCAAACGTAGAGGGGTATGGGCCTGAAACGGGCAGATAGGAACAGCTTAGGTGGGGTGGCACAGACCAGCTGGGCTGAAGGGCTGTTGCCCCACTGTATAACTCTGCGATTGGGGTCCTTCAGGAGCAGAATGGAGCGATACGTGTGGTTCCTCTGGCTTTGTCATGAACTTACTTGGCACAGTCCTGCAACTCTGGCTGGTGCCCGGGTAGCGAACAGAACCGGCCTCCTCCCACTCCAGGGACGTGGGAGACACACACAAAGAATGCTTCCCAACAGACCACAACTGTCAGCTCCAGACAGGGGCACAAGATAGAATGGCGGGGTGGGGGTGGGAGGCTGTTTGGGAGGTTGCTGATGCCAAAATAGCTTGACGGTGCCAGGAGCCCCACGCCACCTCGGGCGGTCCGCGCCCAGGGAGTGAGGGCGTCGAGCAGATTTCCTTAACGTGCCGCTCAGCTCGGGCGTTGGAACTGTTCCTGGACTCCCTCCTGACGAAGGCCTGCCACGTGACCCAGTCGCGGAACGCCAAGACCATGACCACCTCGCACCTGTAAGTAAGCGGCCCGCACGTTTCCCGTTCGGCCTGGCTTCCCCCAACCCCCCCCCCCCCCGCCCACTTAGCCTTCTCTTCGGGCTCCCAGAGCAGGAGGGCACCTCTCCCTTGTTTTGACCTATTGACTATTGAAAGGCCCAGGTAGAGCAGACATGGAGAGGATGTTGCCTATAGTGAGGGAGTCTGGGATCAGGGGGCACAGCCTCAGAATGGAGGGACACCCCTTTGGAAAAGAGATGAGGAGAAATTTCTTTAGCCGGAGACTGGTGAATCTTGGGTTTTCATTGCCACAGATGGCTGTGGAGGCCAAGTCATTGGATATATTTAAAGCAGAGGTTGATAGGTTCTTGATTAATCAGGGCATCAAAGGTTACGGGGAGAAGGCAGGAGAATGGGGTTGGGAGGGATAATAAATCAGCCATGATGGAATGGAGGAGCAGACTCGATAGACTGAATGGCCTAATTCTCCTCCTATGTCTTATGATTGGAGCATGGAAGGGAGGAGAGAGGTTGGGCAGTTGCTTCAGGGACAGAAGGTTTGAATTCCAACTCAGAAGGGGAGTTTGAATTCAGTTAATTTGTGAGCACCCATCTGGTTCTTGAGGAGAGAAATTGGCCATCTTTAGCCAATCAGACCCTCCTGTGCACTCTGATTGACCTGTCACAGCAGCCAATGAATACAGGACTGGCCAGTGGCTCCCGCCTCCCACCCAGACAAGGTCTGCACCGGTTGGGGATGGGGTGGGGAGGAGGAGGTGGCAGCGGTATGGAATCCGGTGGCTCCCGCGGATGCGCAAGGCAGGGCTCTGCGCTGACGTCTCGGCCCGTTCCCCCCGCCAGGAAGCAGTGCATCGAGCTGGAGCAGCAGTTCGACTTCCTCAAGGACCTGGTGGCCACCGTGCCGGACATGCAGGGCGAGAACGAGGATGTCCACATGGAAGGGGACAAGGTGCCTCGCAGGTGAGTCCCGCCTGATGGTCCACCGGGGCGCAGGCTTGAGAGGGCTCCCCTCCATTGCAGAGTTGCGCCTCGGCGTAGGGTGAGGGGCAGTCTGGTAGGCTTCCTCCTCCGTTCCATTCCCCACCCTCCCAGCCGTGTGTGAGTTGACGTCCCACTGGTGTTCCACTCAGATATAAATTTATGAATCACACGCACATCAAGACATAGGGTGAAATGTGTCGTTTGCGTTAACAACCAACCCAACCCAAGGACGTGCTGGGGGGTGGGGGCAGCCCGCAGTTGGTATACTGCGCCAACGTAGCATACCCACAATGTTCGGCCAGAGTAGCAACAATGGCAAAACAGGCCCCTTTGCGAACGCCCCCCCCCCAACACGATACAGCCTCTCCCCTCCCCATACACATCCCCTTGCTCTCATGCTCTCTTCTCATTCCTGCCACCAGAGAGGAGGTACAGGAGCCAGAAGACTCAAATTCTCAAGAAGAGCTTCTTCCCCTCCGCCATCAGACTTCTGAACGCCCATCGAGCCAGGTCACGGACACAGCCCCACTCTGTCTGCCCTTGTACCATCTGCTCTCGGGATGAGGCTTTCCATTCCAGAACAACTGTGGTGTCCGCCTCCTCCAAAGAGAGGGGCTTCCCTTCCCCCACCATCACCGCTGCCCTCAACCGCACCTCTTCCGCTTCGCGCGCGCCTGCTGCTCACCCCATCCTCCCGCCACCCTGCCCGAGATACGGTTCCTCTTGCCCTCCCCTACCACCCCACCAGCCTCCGCGTCCAGCACGTAATTCTCCGTAACTTCCACCATCAAGCACCTCTTCCCTCCCCTCCCACTTCCCGCTTTCCATAGGGATCGCTCCCCGCGCGGCTCGCTTGTCCATTCGTCCCCCCCCACCGATCTCCCTCCTGGCACTAATCCCTGCAAGCGGAACGAGTGCCACACCTGCCCCTTCACCCCCTCCCTCATCCAGGGCCCCAAACAGTCCTTCCCGGTGAGGCGACACTTCACCTGCGAGTCTGTTGGGGTAATTTACTGTGTTCGGTGCTGTCAGTGTGTCCTCCTGTATATCGGTGAGACCCGATGTATATTGGGAGACCTCTTTGCCGAGTATCTACTCTCCGTCCGCCAGGACTAGCGGGATCTCCCAGTGCCCACCAATTCCAATTCTACTTTCCATTCCGATATGTCCATCCATAGCCTCCTCTACTGTCGTGATGAGGCCACACTCAAGTTGGAGGAACAACACCTCATATTCCGTTTGGGTAGCCTCCAACCTGATGGCATGAACATCGACTTCTCTAACTTCTGGTAATTGCACCCTCCCTCTTCTTCACCATTTCCCATTACAGTTCCCCTCTCTCACCTTATCTGCATACCGGCCCATCACCTCCCTGTGGTGCTCCTCCCCCTCCCTTTCTTCAATGGCCTTCTGTCCTCGCCTGTCAGATTCCCCTTCATAGAACATAGAAAGCTTACAGCACAATACAGGCCCTTCAGCCCCACAATGCTGTGCTGGACATGTCCTCACTTTAGAAATGACCCAGGGTTACCCATAGCCCTCTGTTTCTCTGAGCTCCATGCACCCGTCCAGGAGTCTCTTAAAAGACCCTATTGTATCAGCCTCCACCACCGCTGCCGGCAGCCCATTCCACACACTCGCCACTATCTGCGTAAAAAAACTTACCCCTGACGTCTCCTCTGTACCTACTTCCAAGCACCTTAAAACTGTGCCCCCTTCTCTTCTGGTTACCTGCCTATCAGCTCCCCCGGTGCCCCTCCTCCTTCCCTTTCTCCCACGGTCCACTCTCCTCTCCTATCAAATTCCTCCTCCTTTTCCATCCATCACCTCCCAGCTCTCACTTCATCCCCCCCCCCCCCAAGCTACCTTCCCTCCCCTTCGCCTGGTCCCTCATATCACCTGTGAACTTGTACTCCTTCCCCTCCCCCTCCGACCTTCTTACTCAGGCATCCTCCCCCTTCCTTTGCAGCCCTGATGTGGGGCGATGGCCCGAAATGTCGCCTGTTTATTCCCCTGCGTTGATGCTGCCTGACCTGCTGAGTTCCTCCAGCATTTTGCTTGTGTTGCTCCGGATTTCCAGCAACCCTGCAGACAGCTGTATCCAGAGCAGAAATGATGGGAGTCCTTCTCCAGGCCTTTATCGCTTCCACCAGTCTTTACTTCACCCTCCTCCTCCTGTCCCTATCACCCACCACCTGGTACTTCTTCCTCCTCACCCCCCACCTTCTTATCCTGACTTCTCATCTTCCTCTCCAGTCCTGACGAAGGGCCTCAGCCTCAACCTGCGACTGTTTACTCTTTTCCATAGACCTGCTGAGTTCCTCCAGCGTTTTCTGTACTTTACTATAATTCATCGTTACTTTTGTGTATATTGCAGTGTCCTGCTGTCTCACAACAACTAATTTCACAACGTGTGCCAGTGATACTAAACCTGACTCGGATTCTTATCCGGAAAGCCGAGGCTGGAGGGCCAGGAGCTGTTCTGAAAACGCTGAGCGTCCAGCCGCCAGGCTCCTGTACCTCCTCCCAGACGACACGCGCAAGGTGCTGGCGGACCTCAGCCGGTTCGACAGCGTCTGCCGAGGCGAGCGGACAGTCGGCGTTCCGGGCCGCGATCCTTCATCGGGCCCGAGACGTCGACCGGTTTATCCTTCCCCTCGGAGGCTGCCTGACCTGCTGAGCCCCACCGGCATTTTGTGGATCATTTCCGGATCTCCAACGTCTGCAGAACCTCTTCTGTTCCGGTAGTAATGAGAAGAGGGCACGTCCCTGGAGGATGGATGCCAACGACTTGAGGCGCTGTCTCGTGAAGATGTCCTCGATGGTAGGGGAGGTGGGGGGCGCGGGAGGGTGTGCCGGTGATGGATCTGGCTGAGGCGGCAACCCCCTGCAGCCCCTGTCGATCCCGTGCTCTGGAGCCTCCGTACCAGATGGTGATGTGACCAGGCAGAATGCTCTCCTCGGTACATCCGTTTAAAGAGAAACAGCTACGGTCTTTGACCTCTCAGATTCAGGTTTATTTTATCGCATGTGCATCGAAACGTACGGCCAGACGCATCGTTCTTCATTAGTAAATAGCCCACCTGAGAGTGCGGTGGGGGTGAGTCGGGGGGTCACCAATGCAGCACCCCCACAACGTTTGAAGTTTCACAGTACATTTAATCTCAGGGTATACAGCCAGAAATTCGTCCTCTTCACGGACACCCACGAAACAAAGACACCCTGTAAAACGTTACCGGGGGGGGGGGGACACCTCCCCTTCCCTTCGCACAAGCAGACCCCCACCCCCAGCTGCACCAGCAGAAGCAACAATCCACCTCCCCCCGCCCCCCCACCCCCCCGGGGGCGCCAGGCGAGTCTGCGGCAGAAGCCCCAGAGTACCACAAACCAGCACTTCGGTATCACAGGCAGGCGCGCTCCGTCGCCAACGAGAGAGGGAGGTCCTTGCCGTCACAACGAGAGCCGGAGACCAGCAGCGCACAGTTCAGATGTCACAGTGTCTTACCCCCGTTGGTTCTGCGAGCACCCTCCGGATCAGGGACTGTCTCCCCGCTGCCTGACCGGTCCAGGGTCCACAGAACTGGGCGCTGAAGGAGGGTGGGACTAGCCACCATCTGCTGAGGTGGGCTACTGCACAGGGTCAAAGTCGTTGTCATCGTGGCTGCCCCTCGAGGTCGAGGATGATGGTCTTCGTTCTGTACAGAGCGAAGACGCCTGTGCGTGTCTTTGTTTAACGTGTACTTGATGTTGCACTCCAAGAAGCACTCCAAGACCAACTGATTCCAACAGCATGGAAGCCACGACAATTGGAGCTGATGGATTTGTTGCAGCCTTCATCCGCCTTCACAGCCGTTGAGTTCGAAGTGACTTCGTCTGCCTGTTCCACCGCTGAGGTCTTGGTTGGATTGTTCTTTGTTGGACCTCACCTTCGACCTTACCGCCATGGGTGACCCTACCAGGAGCATAGCTCCAGACGGCATTGCTCTCAGGATCACAGGACCACGCAAGCTTCTCCACCACGACAAGGTGACAATCCACAGAGAAGACAGGATGAAAGAAAGCTGCAGAGAGTTCTAAAATTAGTCAGCACTATCACTGGAACCAGCCTCCATAGTATCCTAGACGTCTACAAGGAGCGGTGCCTCAAGATGGCGTCACATGTCATTAGGGCTCCCTCCATCACCCAGGATGTGCCATCTTCTCATTGCTACCATCAGGAAGGAGCTGCTGCAAAGTTAGCAAGTTTCCCAACACGTGCCGGTGATATTTAACCTGACTGTTGATTGTGATGGGAAGGAGTGCTGTGTGCTCATCTCCCTGCCGTTTCAGGGGTCGGAAGCCCGGAATGGGTCGCAGGAACGCCAACGGAGGGGCCGGAGCGAAAGGGAAGGACAAGAAGCAATCCAGCACGGAATCGGAGCAGGAGGTGAGCAGTCCCGACTGCGGCTTCTTCCCCCCTTCCTCCCCTCTCCACAGACGCTGCCTGACCTGCCTCCCTCCCTCCCAGCACTTTGTGTGCGTTGATCCCAGTTCCCAGCCCCTGCAGTCCCCGTTGTGCGAGTGTCCGTCCGTGGCGCCCCGCGACCCAATCCCATTCCGGTCTGACGCACTCCGGCCCGGCCTGACCCCCGCCAATCCGATCGGCTCCACTCCACTCCAGAAACTGACTCGGGAGACTGGGGGCTTTGCCCGGGACAGTATCAGTGCTCATCGTGGCCAGTGGTGTGGCTGCATGAGGAGACGCTCTTGGAATAATAGTGGAGGCAAATCGCACGGTCACTGTGTCCCTCTTGAGAGTGTGACCCCTACTCCCACATATCTCTGATCCCCAGCACACACATACAACACGACTGCCGGGCTCGATCAACTGGGGAAGTAGGCCAAGGGTCTGGATCGGAGGGTAAGTCTGCCTTAGCTACGGCGACTGGCTGGGCAGACAGTGGGGTTGTGACGTCCGCGGTGGTCTGATGCTCGCCGTCGGTCTGCGGCCTGCCACTCCGATGACCTGCCTGGCAGAACGGCCGATCCGCTGGGCGCCGGCCGGGGCCGGCGGGTGGGGGAGAAACGAGGCCCGCTCTCAGCCCAGCCCCTCTGCTTGCTCCCTCCCACAGGACGAGTCGGAGGACAGCGAGACGGATGAGGAGGAAGCCTCCCGCTCCAGCGTCGACAAGGCCGGGGACCAGATCCGGAGGTTAGTGGTTGCCCTGACCTGCCTTCACTTCCCCCCCCACCTCACCTCCAAAAGACCAGGCAAGCCCTAGGCTCCGTCTCGGGCCTGTGCCACCTTGGCAGATTCTGCTTCCCGCTGACAGCCTCTACCCTGGGAGGGAGAGCAGCAGCAGGCTGCTCGTTTAATTACGTGGGGGGGGGGGGGTGCGTAAGGCGTTAACGTCGGCGATCCCGGGTTCAATTCCCGCCATTGTCTGCGAGTACATTCTCCCCGGGACCCTGTGGGTTTCCTCCCATGATCCAAAGGGCAGGGTTAGTGAGTTGTGGGCAGGCTTCGTCGACACTGGAAGTGTGGCGGCACTCGCGGGCTGCCCTCAGCGCTTCCTCGTGTTGGTCGCTGGTGCAGATGGCGCATTCCGCTTTGCGGTTCGGTGGTCCGACACGCACGTGACAGATAAAACTGATTTATCTAATTCAGAGTCTCTTAAGGAACAGCACAGGAGCCGGCCATTCGGCCCACAACGTTGTGCTGCTCCAGCTGAAATGTAAATTCAAAACCTAAACACTCGTCCCTCCCACTTACACAATATCTCCCCCCTTCCCCACCTTCTTACTCTGCCTTCTCGTCATTCTTTCCAGTCCTGATGAAGGGTCTCAGCCCAAAATGTCGACCGTTTACTCTTTTCCTCAGATGCTGCCTGACCTGCTGAGTTCCTCCAGCGTTTTGTGTGTGTTGCTTAGATTTCCAGCATCTGCAGATTTTCTCTTGTTTGTGACAGTGACGAACTATTGCAATTTTCCCCAAATAAAAGAAAACCAAAGCTACGCACACACGACACGCTGCAGGAACACGGCAGTTTGCCCTTCTCAGCAAGTCTGTAATCTCTTGTCCAAAACCACCTTACACCCTGTCAGGTTGTCCCTAATATCCTCAATAGATACACACCTGAAATAACACCACTATGTCCTGAAGTGGGAAGGAGAACAGCCAGAGGTCGTGGTACATATTGGTACCAACGACATAGGTAGGAAAATCCTGAAAGCAGACCACAGGGAGTTAGGAAGGAAGCTGAGAAGCAGGACCACAAAGGTTGTAATCTCGGGATTACTGCCTGTGCCACGTGACAGTGAGTATAGGAATAGAGTGAGGTAGAGGATAAATATGTGGCTGAGGGATTGGAGCAGGGATTCAGATTTCTTGATCATTGGGACCTCTTCTGGGGCAGGCGTGACCTGTACAAAAAGCATGGGTTGCACTTGAATCCCAGGGGGACCAATATCCTGGCGGGGAGGTTTGCTAAGGCTATTGGGGAGAGTTTAAACTAGGATTGCTGGGGGGTTTGGAACCGAACTGAAGAGACAAAGGAAGAGGCGGTTCGCTTGCAAATAGAGAAAGCTTGTAGACAGTGTGAAAGGGAGGATAGGCAGGTGATAGAGAAGGGACGTGCTCAGACCGATGGTCTGAGATGTGTCTATTTTAATGCGAGGAGTATTATGAACAAAACAGATGAGCTTGGAGTGTGGATCAGTTCTTGGAGCTATGATGTTGCGGCCATTACAGAGACTTGGATGGCTCAGGGGCAGGATTGGTTACTTCGAGTACCAGGCTTTAGGTGTTTCACAAAGGACAGGGAGGGAGGCAAAAGAGGTGGGGGCGTGGCACTGTTGATCAGAGATAGTGTTACAGCTGCAGAAAAGGAGGAAGTCATAGAGGGATTGTCTACAGAGTCTCTGTGGGTGGAAGTTAGAAACAGGAAGGGATCAATAACTCTACTGGGTGCTTTTTATAGACCACACAATAGTAACAGGGACATCAAGGAGCAGATAGGGAGACAGATTCTGGAAAGGTGTAATAACAACAGGGTTGTTGTGGGAGATTTTAATTTCCCAATATCGATTGGCATGTCCCTAGAGCGAGAGGGGTTTAGATGAGGTGGAGTTTGTTAGGTGTGTTCAGGAAGGTTTCTTGAAGATAAGTAGATAAGCCTACAAGAGGAGAGGCTGTACTTGATCAGGTATTGGGAAATAACCTGGTCAGGTGTCAGACTTCTCAGTGGAAGAGTATTTTGGAGATAGTGATCACAATTCTACCTCCTTTACCATAGAATTGGAGAGGGATAGGAACAGACAAGTTAGGAAAGCGTTTAATTGGAGTAAGGGGAAATATGAGGCTATCAGGCAGGAACTTGGAAGCATAAATTGGGAGCAGATGTTCTCAGGGAAATGTACGGCAGAAATGTGGCAAATGTTCAGGGGATATTTGCATGGAGTTCTGCGTAGGTACGTTCCAATGAGACGGAGAAAGAATGATATAGTACAGGAACTGTGGTGTACAAAGGCAGTTGTAAATCTAGTCAGAATGAAAAGAAAAACCTTAATGAAAGGTTCAAAAAACTAGGTAATGATAGAGATCTAGAAGATTATAAGGCTAGCAGAAAGGAGCTTAAGAAAGAAATAAGAAAAGCCAGAAGGGGCCATGAGAAGGCCTTGGTGGACAGGATTAAGGAAAACCCTGGGGCATTCTACAAGTATGTGAAGAGCAAGAGGATAAGACGTGAGAGATTAGGACCAATCAAATGTGACAGTGGAAAAGTGTGTACAGAACTGGAGGAAATAGCAGAGGTACTTAATGAAAACTTTGCTTCAGTATTAACTACGAAAAAGGATCTTGGCAATTGTAGGGATGACTTACAGCGGACTAAAAAGCTTGAGCATGTAGATATTAAGGAAGAGGATGTGCTGGAGCTTTTGGAAAGTATCAAGTTGGATAAGTCACTGGGACCAGATGAGATGTACCCCAGGCTACTGTGGGAGGCGAGGGAGGAGATTGCTGAGCCTCTGGTGATGATCTTGGCATCATCAATGGGGACGGGAGAGGTTCAGGAAGATTGAAGGGTTGCAGCTGTTGTTCCCTTATTCAAGAAAGTGAGTAGAGATAGCCCAGGAAATTGTAGACCAGTGAGTCTTACTTCAGTGGTTGGTAAATTGATGAAGAAGATCCTGAGAGGCAGGATTTGTGAACATTTGGAGATGAATAATATGATTAGGAATAGTCGGCATGGCTTTGTCACGGCAGGTTGTGCCTTACGAGCCTGATTGAATTTTTTGAGGATGTGACTAACCACATTGATGAAGGTAGAGCAGTAGGTGTAGTGTATATGGATTTCAGCAAGGCATTTGACAAGGTACCCCATGCAAGGCTTATTGAGAAGGTAAGGAGACATGGGATCCAAGGGGACATTGCTTTGTGGATCCGGAACTGGCTTGCCCACAGAAGGCAAAGAGTGGTTGTAGACGGGTCATATTCTGCATGGAGGCCGGTCACCAGTGGGGTGCCTCAGGGATCTGTTCTGGGACACCTTACCTTCGTGATTTTTATAAATGACCTGGATGAGGAAGTGGAGGGATGGGTTAGTAAATTTGCTGATGACACAAAGGTTGGGGGTGTTGTGGATAGTGTGGAGGGCTGTCAGAGTTTACAGCGGGACATTGATAGGATGCAAAACTGGGCTGAGAAGTGGCAGATGGAGTTCAACCCAGATAAGTGTGAGGTGGTTCATTTTGGTAGGTCAAATATGATGGCAGAATATAGTATTAATGGTAAGACTCTTGGCAGTGTGGAGGATCAGAGGGATCTTGGGGTCTGAGTCCATAGGACACTCAAAGCTGCTGCACAGGTTGACTCTGTGGTTAAGAAAGCATATGGTGTATTGGCTTTCATCAATCGTGGGATTGAGTTCAGGAGCCGAGAGGTAATGTTGCAGCTATATAGGACCCTGGTCAGACCCCACTTGGAGTACTGTGCTCAGTTCTGGTCACCTCACTGCAGGAAGGATATGGAAACTATAGAAAGGGTGCAGAGGAGATTTACAAGGATGTTGCCTGGATTGGGGAGCATACCTTATGAGAATAGGTTGAGTGAACTCGGCCTTTTCTCCTTGGAACGACGGAGAATGAGAGATGACCTGATAGAGGTGTACAAGATGATGAGAGTCATTTTATTCTGTGGATATTCAGAGCCTTTTTCCCAGGGCTGAAATGGCTAGCACGAGAGGGCACAGTTTTAAGGTGCTTGGAAGTAGGTACAGAGGGGATGTTAGGGGTAAGTTTTTACGTAGAGAGTGGTGAGTGCGTGGAATGGGCTGCCGGCGACGGTGGTGGAGGCAGATACGATAGTGTTTTTAAGAGGCTGCTGGATAGGTATGTGGAGCTTAGATTACTAGAGGGCTATGGATAACCTGAGGTAATTTCTAAGGTAAGGACACGCATTGTGGGCCGAAGGGCCTGTATTGTGCTGTAGGTTTTCTGTTTGTATGAGCCGTCACTTTTCTCCCCCACCGATGTCCTAACCATTTTACTCACTTTCAGACCTTTCTCCTGTTGTTTATAAATCAAACGCCCTACCTAAGGCATTTTGCTGATTTTAGTTTACCAATCTCCTTCAGAATAGCCAGAGAACGTAGATTACAGCATAACAGGCCATTTGGCCGTCAGTGTTGTGCTATCCCAGCTAAAAAGCAAATCCAAAACACCCAAACACTAATCCCTCCTACCTACACCGTGTCCACATCCCTCCATCTTCCTCACATCCATGTGCCTATCCAAACGTCTCTTAAAAGCCTCTAACGTACTTGCCTGTACCACCATATCAGACATCCACCACTCCCCGAGTAAAACACTTACCCCTCACATCCCCCCCCGCTCACCTTCAATGCATGCCCTCTGGCATTAGACATTTCAACCCTGGGAAACAGATACTCTCTGTCCACTCTATCTATGCCCCTCATATTCTTGTAATCCTCTATCAGATCTCCCTTCGGCCTCCGACGCGCCAGAGAAAACAACCCAAGTTTGTCCAGCCTCTCGTGATAGCACACGCTCTCTAAACCAGGCAGCATCAGGTTTAATATCACCAGCATTGGTCGTGAAATGTGTTGTCTTTGTGACAGCAGTGCAATGTAATACATAATAGAAAAAACTCAATTACAGTAAGTACACATATATTAAATTAAGTAGTGCAAAAATAGAAATTTAAAAAGTGGTGAGGTAGTGTTCGTGGGTTCAATGCCCATTCAGAAATTGGATGGCAGAGGGGAAGAAGCTGTTCCTGAATTGCTGAGTGTGTGTCTTCAGGCTCCTGTACCTCCTCCCTGATGGTAGCAATGAGAAGAGGGCATGTCCTGGGTGGTGGGGGTCCTTAATGATGGATGCCACCTTCTTTAGAGGCACCGCTCCTTGAAGATGCCCTGGGTACTGCAGTGGCTCGTGCCCATGATGGAGCTGACTGAGTCCTCAACTCCTGTTCTGCACTCTGTCCGAAGCCTCAATGTCCTTCCTGTAGTGGGGCGACCAGAACTGGACGCAATACTCCAGATGTGGCCTGACCAGAGTTTTATAAAGCTGGGGGTCATCCGACGAAAATCAGAAACCCTTCGAGTGAATCACTTTTGATCCTACTGCTAATTCCATCCGCAAAAATAGTTGGAAATTTTTTTTCTTCTTCAGCAAATCCATGTTGATTTGCCCGTACATGCTGGATTTTAGAAGAATGGAGTTGGGGGAGGAGAGATTTTTATTGAAACCTATAAAATATTGAAAGGTCTAGATGGAATGGATATGGAGAGGATATTTCCTGTAGTGCAGGGGTCCCCAACCTTTTCTGCACTGCGGACCGGTTTAATATTGACAATATTCTTGTGGACCGGCCGACCCGGGGGTTGGGGTTGCCAACGTACAAGAGTAGCAGTCAAATACGTTGTGTTTACCCCGAGAAAGACTACAATGACCATGAAGCCTTGCGCGGGCACCAGTGCGCATGCGTAAATATGTGCCGATTTTTTAAAAAATCGTTTTTGGCGATTCTGTTCGGTGGTGGGGGGTGTTAATCACGACCGGAATATAGGTGATAAATGGCTAATACACTCAATTTTGTTTCTAAAAGGCTTTATCTAACAAATTTAATATTAAACACACGGCACATATTTTCCTCGCATGAATATAGTGATAAGTCAATTATCAGGGGAGCTTGAAGTAAGTGTTGAACAAACTTCCAGTAGAAGTGGTAGAGGGAGGTTCGATATTATCACTTAAATTTAAAGTGGACAGCTATATGGACAGGAAAGGAATGGAGGGTTATGGGCTGAGTGCAGGTCGGTGGGACGAGGTGAGGGTAGCGTTCAGCACGGACTAGAAGAGCAGAGATGGCCTGTTTCCATGCCGTAATTGTTATATGGTTATATAAGTCATTTATTATAGCATAATAACGTTTTAAGATACGTTTGGATATTAAACACACAGCGCATATTTTCCTCGTATGAACATATAAAATCATTGCAACGCACTAATATTGCTGAATCAGTGGGAGCCCTGGGCTGAATACTTGTTTTCTGCAACAACACGGTCCTATTGAGGGGTGATGGGAGACAGCGATACTCGAAGGGGGTTCCTTATGTCCAGTCTATTCCGCAATTTAGTTTCAGTTGCATTCATTGCAGAGGTATGTTGGAAATGGAAGCAACGTTTTCAGTGCTTTCCTGACTATCTCAGGATATTCAGCCTTGACTTTGATCCAGAATGCCGGTAGGGATGTTATGTCAAACATAGTTTTCAGCCCGCCGTCATTTGCAAGCTCGAGGAGGTGATCTTCTTCCCGCACTGACATGGATGACGCGTGTGTAATGACCTCGTGTGCGTTCAAGTTCAACAGTGGGCGTGACAGGGAATGAGGAAAGGTGCAGCTGACTCCTATCGCCAAATCATATCGTTTCCTCGCGGCCCGGTAGCGCATGCCTTGCGGCCCGGTGGTTGGGGACCGCTGCTATAGTGGGGTGCCTAGGACCAGAGGCCACAGTCGCAGAATAGAGGGGTGTCCCTTTAGAATGGAAATGAGGAAAAATCTCTTGAGCCAGGGAGTGACAAATCTGTGGAACTCATTGCCTCCGGCGGCCGTGGAGGGGGAGTCATTTGATACTTTTTAAGCGGAGGCTGTTAGGTTCTTCATTAGTAAAAGGCATCAAAGGTTACAAGGAGAATGGGATTGGGATGGATAGTAAATCAGCCATAGTGGAGCAGACTCGATGGGCCGAACCTCCTTTGACTTGCGGTCTAGCACCTCTGCGTGTATGTGCAGTAGACGTGACCTTGAAGGCGCCCAGCAGGCCTTAACGCGCTTTTCCATTGTCTGTTGCAGCCCCGAACCCGTCTTCAGCAGCCCCCCACCAGTGCTGCCCACCCCCATGTTTGCACAGGCAACGAACACCCTGTCGATGCCCGCTCCTGTCCTGATGACCAGCAGTCAAGATGGCGAGGATGAAGATTACGACTCTTAGCTCTGGGTTTATGTTGTCTTTTACCGGGTGGGTAGCCAGAATTTTATTCCCAGTGCGAGTGCGTGTGTACGTGTACGTATGTCCAACGCCCCCCCCCACCTCCCCAAGAGATTATTTTCATATCGCCTCATTTTATTTTAATTTGGATTCACCCTCGCCATCCCCTCTCCCCACACACTCAAGTTTTAGTTGCCACTCCTGGGATGCAGTTCTTAATTCGTTTTAACCCCCTCGTCGTGTCCGTGTGCGCACAGAAATCACCCGTCCCCTCCGGAGTAAATGGCCCTTCCTCCTCAGAGAGAGGCTGCGGCAGGCGGTGGGGGGGTGTAGGGAGTGGGCTTGGGGAGCCGGGTTTTGAAACAAAGGCATTTACCCCCGATTTTGAGTTGGCCATTACTTTTTTTTTAATTTTTAACTTTAGTAATGTGCAGAATAAAGTTTGGAATAAAGTAAATTCGTCCTAAATCGTTTGCCCTGCTTGTTATTTCTCTCTCTTTCTGTGGATTTTCCCAGCAGTGACTCCCACCCCCTTCCCCGGCACACGCTAATTGCAGTGGGGTGGCCAATTAGCGTCGAATTCTCACCGCAGGCGTCCTGTGGTCATGTTCCTGCTCCCCTCCCCTCTGCCGCTGGTCCTCCACAAGGATTCGGTTGGCATTTTGTGGCGTCACTGTCCCAGAGAGGGGCAGGAAGGGGAACTACCCGCAGGAGACTGTGCGGATGCTGGAAAGCCAGAGCAAAAAATGCTGGAGGAACTCGGCAGATCTAATGGAGAGGAACAGGCAGTCAACATGCACGGCTGCAGCAACCCTTCATCAGTCTTGCCTCTGACATGCTTAACGTCCAGCCACCTTAAAATTCTGCCCCCCTGGCTGTCCCGGGGGAAAGTCCACTCTATCTCCACTCAGTTGTCACTCTGTTCGGTTCACCTGCTTGTTAATGCGAATATCCAATCAGCCAATCGGCACAGCAACTCAATACAGATTTTCAGTTGTTCAGACCAAACATCAACATGTGAAAGAAATGTGATTTTTTTTTTTCCCCCACGTACAATGTTCACTACTCTAACATGTCGCCCAGACGGGGTGGTTTGGGTATCTCAGAAACTGCTGATCTGGGATTTCCACGCACAACTGTCTCTAAGGGTTTACAGAGAATGGTGAGATACACAAAAATAAACCCAGTGAACGGCAGTGAAATTGCCTCGTCAATGAGAGAGGTCAGAGGAGAATGGCCAGACTGGTTCAAGCTGACAGTAACTCACGTTACTACAGTGGTGTGCAGAAGAGCATCTCTGAACACAGGACGTGTCGAACCTTGAAGTGGATGGGCGACAGCACCAGATGACCACAAACATGCCCTCAGGGGCCTCTATTATTAGGTACAGGAGGTACTGTACCCAATAAAGTGGCCACTGAGTGTATTACAGCAATTAAGACTCACAACACGCTGGAGGAACTCAGCAGGTTGGGCTGCATCCGTGGCAACGTTTCGGGCCGGAGCCCTTCCTCAGGACTGTAGAGGGAAGGGGCAGAGGCCCTATGAAGAAGGGGAGGGTGGGAAGGAGGAGGCTGGTAGGTTCCAGGTGAAAAACCAGTAAGGGGAAAGATAAAGGGGTGGGGGAGGGGATAGGCAGGAAAGGCGAAGAAGGAATAGGGGAAAACACAATGGGTAGTAGAAGGAGGTGGAACCATGAGGGAGGTGATAGGCAGCTCAGGGAGGGGGCAGAGTGAAACAAGGATAAAGGAAGGGAGGGGAAAGGAATTACCGGAAGTTGGAGAATTCTATGTTCATACCAAGGGACTGGAGACTACCTAGACGGTATTCATACCAAGGGGCTATTCCTTCTTCACCTTTCCTGCCTATCACCTCCCTGCATCCCCTCCCCCACCCCTTTATCTTTCCCCTTACTGGTTTTTCACCTGGAACCTACCAGCCTTCTCCTTCCCATCCTCCCCCCACCTGCTTTATAGGGCCTCTGCCCCTTCCCTCTTCAATCCTGACGAAGGGTTCCGGCCCGAAACGTCGACTCATCGTTTCCACGGATGCTGCCCGACCTGCTGAGTTCCTCCAGCGTGTTGTGAGTGTTGCTTTGACCCCATCTGAGTATTTTGTATTTACAGCAAATAAAGTTGATCCTTGCTACTGTCTTTCAAACACATTAACTAACCAATATGAAAGGTGATTTTACTATTAATAATTTATGAGCACTTTTAATATCTCATAGATAGTAGTAGTAGAATTAGGCCATTCAGCCCATCGAGTCTGCTCCGCCATTCCATCAGGGCTGATTTATTAACCCTCTCAACCCCATTCTCCTGACTGTCTTCTCAGCACTGGAGAAGGGTCTCCGCCCGAAACGCCGCCTGTTTATTCGTTTTCATGGATGTTGAGTTTCTCCAGGGTTTTGGGTATGTTGCGTTGCTTTGGATTTCCTGCGTATGCAACATTTCCCATATTTGCGCTGATGGGAATATAGGAAGACGGGCGATGTTTCGCCCCACAGAAAGATGGTGGGCCCAGTGCGGGGCGGAAGTGACGAAGGCGGGGCGAATGACGTCGCCGTCTGGAATTTTTTACTGCGTGTGAAGATGGCCGCGTTCGGGCTGCGCTTCGCAATGGGCCCGGCTCTGCTGCTGGTGGGGTTGGTGTTTGGGGCGGCGGCGGCGGCGGACATGAAGGTGCAGGACGCGCTGGAGGCGGCGGCAACGCCCCCCTTGCTGGGCAGCCTGTACGACGTACGCGTCGATTCCCCCAAGGTGGTGAAAGCGACCAGGGTGGCCGTGAAGGCCTTCAACCGCAGCTCCAAAGACGTGCATCGCAGCGCGGTGTCGAATGTGATATCGGCCCAAGCACAGGTGGGGAGGTGTGGGGTGTGGTTGGGAGGGGGTGGTAGGTGGGGTGCGAGAGAGGGTGTTCGGAGTGGGGGAGGGATGAGGAGGGGACGGAGGGCGGGGAGAGAGGAAGGGGATGCACGAGAAGGGGTAGAGGGTGGGGGGTAGAGGAGAGGGACGGGAGGGGGTAGAGGGTGGGGAAAGGAGGTGGGGGAGGGATGGGGGGGTAGAGGGTGGGGACAGGAGGTGGGGGAGGGAGGTAGGGAGAGGGGAAGGGTGGGTGGGTGTAGAGGGTGGGGAAGGGAGGTGGGGAGGGGAGGGAGGGCGGGGAGAGAGGAAGGGGATGCACGAGAGGGGGTAGAGGGTGGGGAAGGGAGGTAGAGAGTGGGGTGGGGAGGGGTGGGCCAGAAGGGAGAGACAGGAGCGGGTAGATGGTGCGGAAAGGAGGTAGGGAGAGGGGAGGGAGTAGAGGGTGGGGAAAGGAGGTTGGGGAGGGAGGTAGGGAGAGGGGAAGGATGGGAGGGGGTAGAGGGTGTGGAAAGGAGGTAGAGGGGAGGGAGTAGAGGGTGGGGAGGGAGGTAGGGACGAGAGGTGGGAGGCAGAGATTATGGAGGATGGGGCTGGTGAGGGGAGAGAGGAGAGAAGGGTTGAAGGGGATGAGAAGAAAGGGTGAGTTCTCTGGAGAGGAGGGGTCAAGTAGAAGGGAAGTAGGACAGAGGAGTGAGTAGAGACAGAGTGGATCCCTAGGCAATGCTCTAGGGGCAGGGTGGGGTAGAATTTTGGAACACAAGGGCGAAGGCCGTGGAGGTGGCCCCTTCATTAGGTACATCTCCAATATCTAACCAGCCAATCATCGAGCAAGAAGCACACCGACGTGGTCAAGAGGTTCAGTTGTTCAGACTGGGGGAGAAATGTGATCTGAGTCACATTGACCATGGAACGATTGCTGGTGCCAGACGGGCTGGTTTGAGTTATCTCGGAAACTGCTGACCTGCTGGGATTTTGGCACACAGCAGTCTTCACAGATTGCAGAGAATAGTGCAGAAAAAGAAAAAAACATCCAGTGAGCGGCGATTTTATTCAGAAATACGGCTTTCCAGCCCAGCAGCCTATTTAAACAGAGTGCGATTTACAGTAACCACTTAACCCACTGACCGGTACGTCTCGGGGAAACTGGAGCGCCTGGAGCAAACGCACTCACAGGGAGGACGCAGGTGGGAGACGCAACTGAACTCCGAGTTCTGATACCCCCGGAGCTGTAAATTGCATCGCGCTGACCCCTATCTCACAGTAGAGATCGGTGGCGAAAACCCCTTATTGCTGAGGGAGGTCGGAGGAGAATTGCTGGACAAGGTCAAATAACCACGCATTACAGCAGTGGTGTGAACGAGAGCATCTCGGAATGGGCCACGGCGGCAGACGACCACGAACGTACACTCACTGGCCACTTTAATTAGACGCAGGAGCCATCTCAGAAAGTGGCCACTGAGAGTAAAGTTGATACTTGACGCTGGCTTTCAAACACATTAACCGCCCAGTGCGAAAGGGGTTGCCACTATTAATAATAATATCTTATTTACAGGGCCCTTTTCACAGGTGAAACCATGAAACAATTAGGCCATTCAGCCCATCATTTGCGCCACCATGGCTGATTTGTTGACCCTCTCAACTCCTGCCTCCTCACCGCAACCTTTTGACACCCTGATTAATCAAACCCCTATCATCCTGCGCCTTAAATGCACCGAGTGACTTTGCCGCCTGTGGTCAAGAATTCCAGAGGTTCACCACCCTCTGGCTAAAGACAGTGTTCCTCACCTCTGTTCCGAATGGATGTCCCGCTATATTGAGGCTCTGCCCTCTGGTCCTAGACTCTTGTACCCCCTCTATCGGAAACGTCCACTCTATCCAGGACTTTCAATATTTGGTAGATTTAAATAAGGTCGCCGCCTCATTCTTCTAAATTCCATGAGTACGGACGGAAAGCCTTAAAATGCTGGGATCCTGGGATCGTTCTCGTGAATCTCCTGTGGACCCTCCCCAATGCCAGCATGTCCTTCCTTTGAAAAGGGGTCCAAAACTGCTCACATTTCCTTTAAGGGGCTCACAGCACTCCCAACTGCAGTGTAGTTACAGACAATATAGTTCAAAGTAGTTTACAATGTGAAAAAGTGCAAAGTATAAAAATAAGGCAAAATAACGTTAGTTAAAAGCAAAGTTCGATAGATTTTGATCGGGCATTTAGAAATGTCAGTTGAATCTGCTTCTCGTATAGTTTTAAGCATCAAGTTCCACAGGTTAGGAGCCTAGTTCATAAAAACAGCTGACCTGCCAGTTCTCTTCTGAGGGAGATTACTTAAATTTAAGGCACAGGCGATAAAGTGGAGAGGATGTTTCCCATGATGGGAAAGTCTACATCCAGAAGGCGCAGCCTGAGAATAGTGAGATGAAATGGTGAGCAGACTCAATGGGCCAAATGGTTTAGTTCTGCTCTGATGCCTTATGGTCTTAAGAAGACCTAAGAGCCCAAGCAGATTTATAAAATGAATGAGGAAATCTACAGATGCTGGAAATCCAAAACAACACACACAAAATGCTGGAGGAACTCAGCAGGCCAGGCAGTGTCTATGGAGAAGAGTAAATGGTCAACATTTCAGTCCAGGACCCTTCGTCAGGTCTGGAATGGGAGGGGGAAGAAGCCAGACTAGTGGGGGGCGGGGGAGTGAAATTGGAGAGCTGGGAAGTGATTGGTGAAAGAGACAAAGGGCTGGAGATTGGGAAATCTGATAGGAGAGGGTAGAAGGACATGGAAGAAGAGAGCACTGGGGGAGCTGATGGGCAGCGATGGAAAGAGAGGGAAATGGTGAGGTGGGGGGCATTACCTGAAATTCAAGAAATTGCTGTTCATACCATCAGGATGGAGGCTACCCAGACGGAATATAAGGCGGTGTTATAAAAAGGAAAGCGATTCAGTAATATATTCTGGTCTCAGACCATTGAGCGCTTTGGCAGCAAGTAAGAGGACTTTAAAATTAATTCTGAAAGATGCAGAGTAGGTGGGGTTGGCAGTGGTGTACTCCCTCGTCCTGGTTAACAGCCATGAGAGCGAAACAGGAGTCCTCACGCTGTTAAAAGCTGCAAAATTGAACTAAGCAGCAGATGAAATCCTGCTGCAAGGCCACAACCCAAAGCATTGACCAGCACTTGACCACAGAATTCTATCAATTCTACACTCTAAATTCCAGCCTCCATTAAACTTCTGGTAACTATTTTGGGAAATGTTAAGACATTGACGCAGCAGTTGGGCACCACACGAATCAAATACCACCACGGACTGGGATACGGGGCATTTGGGCTCCACGGGGAATCAAATATCATCCTGGACTGGAATAAGGGGCAGTTGGGCACCACTGGGTATAAAATATCTGGACTGAGATATGGGGCAGTTGGGCACCACAGGGAATCAAATATCATCCTGGACTGGGATATGGGGCAGTTGGGCTCCAATAGGTATAAAACTCATCCTGGAGTGACATACGAGCAAGTTGAGCACCACTGGGTATAAAACAGATCCTGGACTGGGATACAGGGCAGTTGGGCACCACTGGGTATAAAACATATCCTGGACTGAGATACGGGGCAGTTGGGCACCACTGGGTATAAAACACATCCTGGACTGGGATACGGAGCATTTGGGCTCCACTGGGTATAAAACACATCCTGGACTGGGATACAGGGCAGTTGGGCACCACTGGGTATAAAACATTATGGGCTGGGATACGGGTAGTTGAGTACCACTGGGTAGAAAACATCCTGGACTGAGATACGGGCAGTTAGGCACCACTGCGTATAAAACACGTACTGGACTGGGATACGGGGCACTTGGGCAGCACGGGGAATCAAATAGCATCCTGGACTGGGATACGGGGCAGTTGGGTACCACTGAGTATAAAACACATCTTGGACTGGAATAGGGCAGTTGGGCACCACTGGGTATAAAACATCCTGGACTGAGATAATTGGCAGTTGGGCACCACTGGGTATAAAACACATCCTGGACTGGGATATGGGGCAGTTGGGCTCCAATAGGTATAAAACTCATCCTGGACTGAGATACGAGCAAGTTGGGCTCCAATAGGTATAAAACTCATCCTGGACTGAGATACGAGCAAGTTGGGCTCCAGTAGGTATAAAACAGATCCTGGACTGGGATACAGGGCAGTTGGGCACCACTGGGTATAAAACAGATCCTGGACTGGGGTACGGGGCGGTTGGGCTCCACCGGGTATAGAACATCCTGGACTGGGATACGGGATATTTGGGCACCACTGGGTATAAAACACATCCTGGAATGGGATATGGGGCATTTGGGCACCACTGGGTATAAAACATTATGGGCTGGGATACGGGTAGTTGAGTACCACTGGGTAGAAAACATCCTGGACTGAGATACGGGCAGTTGGGCACCACTGCGTATAAAACACGTACTGGACTGGGATACGGGGCACTTGGGCAGCACGGGGAATCAAATAGCATCCTGGACTGGGATACGGGGCAGTTGGGTACCACTGAGTATAAAACACATCTTGGACTGGAATAGGGCAGTTGGGCACCACTGGGTATAAAACATCCTGGACTGGGAGATGGGACATCTCGGCTCCACAGGGAATCAAATATCATCCAGGACTGGAATACGGGGCAATAGGGCACCACTGGGTATGAAACATCCTGGACTGGGATACGGGATATTTGGGCACCGCTGGGTATAAAACACATCCTGCAATGGGATATGGGGCATTTGGGCAGCACGGGGAATCAAATATCATCCCGGACTGGGATATGGGGCAGTTGGGCTCCAATAGGTATAAAACTCATCCTGGACTGAGATAAGAGCAAGTTGGGTTCCAATAGGTATAAAACAGATCCTGGACTGGGATACAGGGCAGTTGGGCACCACTGAGTATAAAACACATCTTGGACTGGAATAGGGCAGTTCGGCACCACTGGGTAGAAAACATCCTGGACTGAGATAATTGGCAGTTGGGCACCACTGGGTATAAAACACATCCTGGCCTGGGATATGGGGCAGTTGGGCTCCAATAGGTATAAAACTCATCCTGGACTGAGATACGAGCAAGTTGGGTTCCAATAGGTATAAAACAGATCCTGGACTGAGATGCAGGGTAGTTGGGCACCACTGGGTATAAAACAGATCCTGGACTGGGGTACGGGGCGGTTGGGCACCACTGGGTATGAAACATCCTGGACTGGGATACGGGGCATTTGGGCACTGCTGGCTATAAAACACATCTTGGAATGGGATATGGGGCATTTGGGCAGCACAGGGAATCAAATATCATCCTGGACTGGGATACGGGGTAGTTGGGCTCCAATAGATATAAAACCCATCCTGGACTGGAATAAGGGGCAGTTGGGCAGCACTGGGTATAAAACATTCTGGACTGAGATACGGGGCAGTTGGGCACCACAGGGAATCAAATATCATCCTGGACTGGAATAAGGGGCAGTTGGGCACCACTGGGTATAAAACATCCTGGACTGGGATATGGGGCAGTTGGGCACCACTGGGTAGAAAATATCCTGGACTGGGATATGGGGCAGTTGGGCACCACTGGGTAGAAAATATCCTGGACTGAGATAATTGGCAGTTGGGCACCACTGGGTATAAAACATATTCTGGACTGGGATATGGGGCAGTTGGGCTCCAATAGGTATAAAACTCATCCTGGACTGAGATACGAGCAAGTTGGGCTCCAATAGGTATAAAACAGATCCTGGACTGGGATACAGGGCAGTTGGGCACCACTGGGTATAAAACACATCCTGGACTGGGATACGGGGCGGTTGGGCTCCACTGGGTATAGAACATTTCCAGGACTGGAATACGGGGCAGTTGGGCACCACTGGGTATGGAACATCCTGGACTGGGATACGAGGCATTTGGGCACCGCTGGGTATAAAACACATCCTGGACTGAGATACGGGGCAGTTGGGCTCCAATGGGTATAAAACCCATCCTGGACTGGGATACGGGACATTTGGGCTCCATGGGGAATCAAATATCATCCTGGACTGGAATAAGGGGCAGTTGGGCACCACTGGGTATAAAACATCCTGGACTGGGATACGGGGTAGTTGGGCATCACTGGGTAGAAAACATCCTGGACTGAGATAATTGGCAGTTGGGCACCACTGGGTATAAAACACATCCTGGACTGGGATACGGGGCGGTTGAGCTCCACTGGGTATAGAACATTTCCAGGACTGGAATACGGGACAGTTGGGCACCACTGGGCATGAAACATCCTAGACTGGGATACGGGGCATTTGTGCACCACTGGCTATAAAACACATCCTGGAATGCGATATGGGGCATTTGGGCAGCACAGGGAATCAAATATCATCCTGGACTGGGATACGGGACATTTGGGCTCCACGGGGAATCAAATATCATCCTGGACTGGAATAAGGGGTAGTTGGGCACCACTGGGTATAAAACATCCTGGACTGGGATACGGGGTAGTTGGGCACCACTGGGTAGAAAACATCCTGGACTGGGATAATTGGCAGTTGGGCACCACTGGGTATAAAACACATCCTGGACTGGGATATGGGGCAGTTGGGCTCCAATAGGTATAAAACTCATCCTGGACTGAAATACGAGCAAGTTGGGCTCCAATATGTATAAAACAGATCCTGGACTGGGATACGGGGTAGTTGGGCACCACTGGGTAGAAAACATTCTGGGCTGAGATAATTGGCAGTTGGGCACCACTGGATATAAAACACATCCTGGACTGGGATATGGGGCAGTTGGGCTCCAATAGGTATAAAACTCATCCTGGACTGAAATACGAGCAAGTTGGGCTCCAATATGTATAAAACAGATCCTGGACTGGGATACAGGGCAGTTGGGCACCACTGGGTATAAAACAGATCCTAGACTGGGGTACGGGGCGGTTGGGCACCACTGGGTATGAAACATCCTAGACTGGGATACGGGGCATTTGGGCACCACTGGGTATAAAACACATCCTGAAATGGGATATGGGGCATTTGGGCAGCACAGGGAATCAAATATCATCCTGGACTGGGATACGGGGCAGTTGGGCTCCAATGGGTATAAACCCCATCCTGGGCTGGGATACGGGACAGTTGGATACCACTGAGTATAAAACATCCTGGACTGAGATAATTGGCAGTTGGGCACCACTAGGTATAAAACACATCCTGGACTGGGATATGGGGCAGTTGGGCTCCAATAGGTATAAAACTCATCCTGGACTGAGATACGAGCAAGTTGGGCTCCAATAGGTATAAAACAGATCCTGGACTGGGATACAGGGCAGTTGGGCACCACTGGGTATAAAACAGATCCTGGACTGGGGTATGGGGCGGTTGGGCTCCACTGGGTATAGAACATCCTGGACTGGGATACGGGATATTTGGGCACCACTGGGTATAAAACACATCCTGGAATGGGATATGGGGCATTTGGGCAGCACAGTGAATCAAATATCATCCTGGACTGGGATACGGGGCGGTTGGGCTCCAATAGGTATAAAACTCATCCTGGACTGGGATACGGGGCAGTTGGGCTCCACTGGGTATAGAACATTTCCTGGACTGGAATACGGGGCAGTTGGGCACCACTGAGTATAAAACATCCTGGACTGGGATACGGGGCATTTGGGCTCCACGGGGAATCAAATATCATCCTGGACTGGAATAAGGGGCAGTTGGGCACCACTGGGTATAAAACATCCTGGACTGGGATATGGGGTAGTTGGGCACCACTGGGTAGAAAACATCCTGGACTGAGATAATTGGCAGTTGGGCACCACTGGGTATGAAACACATCCTGGACTGGGATACGGGGCGGTTGGGCACCACTGGGTATAAAACACATCCTGGACTGGGATACGGGGCGGTTGGGCACCACTGGGTATAAAACACATCCTGGACTGGGATACGGGGCGGTTGGGCTCCACTGGGTATAGAACATTTCCTGGACTGAGATACGGCGCAGTTGGGCACCACAGGGAATCAAATATCATCCTGGACTGGGATACAGGGCAGTTGGGCTCCAATAAGTTTAAAACCCATCCTGGACTGGGATACAGGGCAGCTTCCAGCACGGGGTATAAAAATATCATACTCATCAGGATATGGGGCAGTTAGGCGTCACAGGGAACCAAATATTATCTGGGCTAGGATACGGGGTAGTTCAGCACCTCGGGGTATAAAATACAATCCTGGTTTTGGGTAAGCGCAGTTGGGCACCTTAGGGAATTGGGGATTCCCGTACCATCAAGGATGGGGATACGGGATAGCTCGGCACGACGGGGTATCAAATACAATCCTGCGCTGGAATGATGGGCACCATCGGGTATCAATTACCATCCTGCGCTGGGCTATGGGGTAGTTGGGCACTGTGAGATATCAATGTCCAGGACTGGGAAGATGGGCACCTCGGGGTATCAAATATCAACCAAGCTGGGATGTGGCCCTTGGGCACCATTGGGAATACCATCTTGGCTTGCACGTGGCAGCTGGGCACCACAGGGAATCAAATACGATCCAGGACAGGTATAAGGAGCAGGTGGGCACCCACAGGGAATCAGATACCATCAAGAACTGGGTTAGGGGGCAAATAGGCAGTACAGGGAATTCAATACCACCCTGCTCTGGGATACGGGGTAAGTGGGCACCACAGGAATCAAATACCACCCTGGACAGGGATACGGGGCAGCTGGGCACCACGGGGAATGAAATACCCTGCTCGGGAGTGATATGGGATTGTTGAGAACCAGACGGAATGGAAACTATCCTGGACAGGAATGAGGGGCAGATGGGATATCAGATAACATCTTGGCTGGGATGTGGCAGCTGAGCACTATTGGAAATCAAATACCACCCTGGACTGGGATAAGAGGTAGATGGGCACCACAGGAAACCAAATACCGTCTTGCCTTCAGATACTATGCAGTTGGGCACCGCAGGGAATGGAATACCATCAAGGACGGGGAAATGGGGTGTCTGGGCACCATGAGGTATCAATTACAATCCTGCACTGGGATACGGGGTAGCGGGGGCCGCTGGGTATCAAATACAATCCTGGACTGGGATGAGGGGCAAATGGGCCCTAAAGAAAATCAAGTACCATCCTGGGGTTGGATACCGTGCAGTTAGGGTCCTCGGGGAATCCCATACCATCAACGACGGGGATACGGGATAACTGGGCACCATGGGGTATTAGTTACAATTGCACTGGGAAGGAGGGCAGTTGCGCACCAGGGGGGAATGAAATACCATCTCGGCTGGGGGATGTGGTAGCTGAGCACTATCAAATGCTATCAAGGACTGGAATGAGCGGCAAATGGGCCCGACAGGAAACCAAATAACCATCCTGGTTTCAGATACTATGCGGTTGGGCACCTCAGGGAATCAAATACCATCCTGGGCAGGGATGTGGGGCAAATGGGCCGTACAGGAAATCAAGTACCATACTGGTTTCGGACATGTGCAGTTGGGCACCACAGAGAATAAAATATCATTGTGGACAGGGTTAGGGGGTAAATGGGCACCATGGGGTATCAATTATCATCCTGCAGTGGTATAAGGAGGTTGGTTGGGCACCACAGAGTATCTGGTAAAATCCTGGATTGGGATACGGGGCAGCTGGGCACCTCAGGGGATCAAATACCATCGAGGACTGGGATATGGGGTAGTTGGACACCATGGGGTATCAAATACCCAGCTTGACTGGGCTACAGGGTAGTTGAGAACCAGACAGAATTAAAACCAAACTGGACTGCGATACAGGGTAGTTGGGCACCGCAGTGAATCAAGTACCACCCTGCACTGGAATACTGGATAGTTGGGCACCACGGGGATATATTACCACACTGAACTGGCATATAGGGCAGCTGGCAACCACGGAGACTCAAATATTACCCTGGCTGGTATGTGTCAGCTGGGAACCACAAGGAATCAAAAAGCATCCTGGACAGGGATACTGGGCAGTTAGAAACCTCAGGGTATCAAATACAATCCTGGACTGGGATATGGGGCAAATGGGCCGTACAGGAACCTGGGTTCTGATACTGTGCAATTGGGCACCGCAGGGAATCAGATACCATCAAAGACATGGATACGGGGTAGCTGGGCACCATGGGGTATCAAATGGATCCAGGACAGGGATAAAGGGGAAGGTGGGCCCACAGGGAATCAGATTCCCTGATCGACTAGAATACAGGGTTGTTGAGCACCACGGGGCATCAAAAAAATCCTGGATTGAGATACGTGGCAGTTGGGCATCACGGGGAATCAAATACCATCAAGGACAGATTTAGGGGGCAAATGGGCACTACTGGGAATTCAATACCACCCTGCACTGGGATACGGGGTAGTTGGGCACCACAGGAATCAAATAACCATCCTGGACTGTGTTACGGGGCACCTGGGCACCACGGGGAATGAAATATCCTGCTCGATAGGGATATGGATTGTTGAGAACCAGAGGGAATCAAAGCCATCCTGATCTGGGATACGGAGCAGTTGGGACGTCAAATAACATCTTGGCTGGGTTGTGGCAGCTGAGCACTATGCGAACTCAAATACCACTCTGGTTTCAGATACTGTACAGTTGGGCACCTCAGGGAATCAAATACCATCAAGGACGGGGTAGCTGGGCACTGTGGGGTATCAACTGCCATCCTCGACTGGGATAAGGGCTGCTGGTCACTGCAGGATATCAATACCATCGGGGACTTAAATACGGGGAAGATGGGCACCATTAGGAATCAAATAGCCTCGTGGACTGGAATAGGGGGCAGTTAAGCACCATGGGGTATCAAAAAGTGTCCTAGACTGGGATACGGGGTAGTTGGGCACCGCGAGGTATCAAATATCAACCAAGCTGGGATGTGGCCCTTGGGCACCATTGGGAATCAAATGCCATCTTGGCTGGCATGTGGCAGCTGAGCACCACAGGGACCCCACCTAATCGACTAGGATACAGGGTTGTTGGGCACTACGGGGTATCAAAAAATCCTGGATTGGGAGACGTGGCAGTTGAACATAGAATAGTACAGCACATTACAGGCCCTTCGGCCCACAATGTTGTGCCGACCCTCAAACCCTGCCTCCCATATCACCCCCCACCTTAAATTTCTCCATATACCTGTCTAGTAGTCTCTTAAACTTCACGATTGTATTTGCCTCCACCACTGACTCAGGCAGTGCATCCACGCACCAACCACTCTCTGAGTAAAAAGCCTTCCTCTAATATCCCCCTTGAACTTCCCACCACTTACCTCAAAGCCATATCCCCTTGTATTGAGCAGTGGTGCCCTGGGGAAGAGGTGCTGGCTATCGACTCTCTATCTGTTTTTCTTAATATCTTGTACACCTCTATCATGTGTCCTCTCATCCTCCTTCTCTCCAAAAAATAACACCCTAGCTCGCTTAATCTCTGATCATAATACATACTCTCTAAACCAGGCAGCATCTTGGTAAATCTCCTCTGTACCCTTTCCAATGCTTCCACATCCTTCTTATAGTGAGGTGACCAGAACTGGACACAGTACTCCAAGTGTGGCCTAACCAGAGTTTTATAGAGCTGCATCATTACATCGCGACTCTTAAACTCTATCCCTCGACTTATGAAAGCTAACACCCCATAAGCTTTCTTAACTAACCTATCTACCTGTGAGGCAACTTTCAGGGATCTGCGGACATGTACCCTCAGATCCCTCTGCTCCTCCACACTACCAAGTATCCTGCCATTTACTTTGTACTCTGCCTTGGAGTTTGTCCTTCCAAAGTGTACCACCTCACACTTCTCCGGGTTGAACTCCATCTGCCACTTCTCAGCCCACTTCTGCATCCTATCAATGTATCTGCAATCTTTGACAATCCTCTACACTATCCACAACACCACCAACCTTTGTGTCGTCTGCAAACTTGCCAACCCACCATTCTACCCCCACATCCAGGTCGTTAATAAAAATCACGAAAAGTAGAGGTCCCAGAACAGATCCTTGTGGGACACCACTAGTCGTAATCCTCCAATCTGAATGTACTCCCTCCACCACGACCCTCTTGCCTTCTGCAGGCAAGCCAATTCTGAACCCACCTGGCGAAACTTCCCCGGATCCCATGCCTTCTGACTCTCTGAATAAGCTTACTGTGTGGAACCTTGTCAAATGCCTTACTAAAATCCATATAGATCACATCCACTGCACTACTGTCATCTACATGCCTGGTCACCTCCTCAAAGAACTCTATCAGGTTTGTTAGACACGATCTGCCCTTAACAAAGCCATGCTGACTGTCCCTTATCAGACCATGATTCTCTAAATGCCCAGAGATCCTATCTCTAAGAATATTTTCCAACAGCTTTCCCACCACAGACGTAAGGCTCACTGGTCTATAATTACCCGAACTATCCCTACTACCTTTTTTGAACAAGGGGACAACATTCGCCTCCCTTCAATCCTCTGGCACCATTCCCGTGGACAACGAGGACATAAAAATCCTAGCCAGAGGCTTAGCAATCTCTTCCCTCGCCTCATGGAGCAGCCTGGGGAATATTCCGTCAGGCCCCGGGGACTTATCTGTCCTAATGTATTTTAACAACTCCAACACCTCCTCTCCCTTAATATCAACATGCTCCAGAACATCAACCTCACTCATATTGACCTCACCATCATCAAGTTCCCTCTCATTGGTGAATACCGAATAGAAGTATTCATTGAGGACCTCGCTCACTTCCACAGCCTCCAGGCACATCCTCCCACCTTTATCACTAATCGGTCCTACCTTCAATCCTGTCATCCTTTTGTTCTTCACATAATTGAAGAATGCCTTGGGGTTTTCCTTCACCCTACTCACCAAGGCCTTCTCATGCCCCCTTCTTGCTCTTCTCAGCCCCTTCTTAAGCTCCTTTCTTGCTTCCCTATATTCCTCAATAGACCCATCTGATCCTTGCTTCCAAAACTTCATGTATGCTGCCTTCTTCCACCTGACTAGATTTTCCATCTCACACGTCACTCATGGTTCCTCCAGCCTACCATTCTTTATCTTGGACACCACGGGGAATCAAATACCATCAAGGACTGGAATAGAGGGCTGGGATACGGGGTAGCTGGGCACCAGGGGGTTTCAATTATAATCCTGTACTGGGATACGGGGTAGCTGGGCACCATGGGGCATCAATCACATTTGCACTGGGAAGAAGGGCAGTTGCACGCCAGGGGGAATGAAGTGCCACCTTGGCTGGAGCATGTGGCGGCTGAGCACTGTGGGGAATCACATACGGTCCTGGACTGGGATACGGGCCAGCTGGGCACCTCAGGGTATCAAATACCATCGACTGGGATGCGGGGCAGTTGGGCACCATGGGGGACCAAATACCCTGCTGGACAGGGCTACAGGGTAGTTGAGAACCAGACAGAATTAAAACCAAACTGGACTGCGATACCGGGCAGTTGGGCACTGCAGAGAATCAGGTACCATCCTGCACTGGAATACGGGGTAGCTGGGCACCCACATAAATCTATTACCGCACTGGACTGGCATATAGGGCAGCTGGGCACCACGGAGAATCAAATATTACCCTGGCTGGTATGGTGTCAGCTGGGCACCACGGGGAATCAAAAAACATCCTGGACGGGGATACAGGGTGGTTGGTGACCACAGGAATTAAGTTCTATCATGGACTGGGATAATGGGCATTTAGGCTCCACGGGGAATGAAATACCCGCTCAACCTGGATACGAGGCAGTTGGGCAGTTCAAGGAATCAAATACCACCCTGGACTGAGATATAGGACAGCTAGGTACCTCAGGGTATCAAATATCATCTGGGCTGGGTTAAGGGGCAAATGGGCCCTACAGGAAATCAAATACAATCCTGGGTTTGGCACTGCGCAGTTGTGCACCTCAGGGAATCAAGTACCATCCTGGACTGGGGTGCGGATCAGTTGGGCAACAGGGGGAATGAAATGCTCGGCTCGACAGGGATACAAGGTAGTTGAGAACCAGAGGGAATCAAAACCATCTTGGACTGCCATATGGGGTAGTTGGGCACTGCGGGATATCAAATAATGTCCAGGACAGGGATACAGGGCAGTTGGTCACAAGAAGGAATTGCATACTATCCTGGACAGGGATACAGTGTAGTTGGGCACCACGGGAATCAAATTCCATCCTGGGATACAGGTCAGCCTGGCAACACGAGGTATCAAATATCGAACTGAAACAGGATACGGGGCAATTCGGTACCACGGGGTATCAAATACGATCTGGGCTGCGATACGGGGCAGTTGGGCACCTCAGGGAATAAAATACTGTTGGGGTCTGGGATGCGGGACAAATGGGCCCTACATGAAATCAAATACCATCCTGGGTTGGGATACTGTGCAGCTGGGCACCGCAGGGGATCCCATACCATCCTGCACTGGGATACGGGGATGATGGGAACCTCGGAGTATCAAATACCAACCGAGCTGGGATGTGGCCCTTGGGCACCATTGGGAATCAAATACTATCTTGGCTGGCATGTGGCAGCTGGGCACCACAGAGAATCAGATACCCTGTTCGACTAGGATACAGGGTTGTTGGGCACCACGGGGTATCAAAAAAATCCTGGATTGGGATACACGGCAGTTTGGCACCACAGGGAATCAAATACCATCAAGAACTGGGATGGGGGCAAATGGGCACTACTGCGAATTCAATAGCATCCTGCACTGGGATACAGGGTTACTGGGCACCACAGGAATCAAATACCATCCTGGTCTGGGATACGGGGTAGCTGGGAATGAAATACCCTGCTCGACAGCGATACGGGCTAGCTGAGAACGAGAGAGAATCAAGACCATCTTGGACAGGAAAGCGGGGTAGTTGGAATATCAAATAACATCTTGGGCACTATGGACAGGGATACGGGGCAAATGGGCACTGCAGGACCCATTCAGGGCCCCAAACAGACCTTCCGAGTGAGGCAACATTTCACCTGCACATCTGATGGGGTGAGGGGGTGTCATCTATTGTGTCCGGTGCTCCCGATGCAGCCCCCTCTATGGCGGTGAGACCTGCGGCAAAGTGGGGCACCACTTCGTCAAACACCTCCGCTCCAACAGAACTTCCCAATGGCCAAACGTTTTAATTCCCATTCCTGTTCCAACATGTCGGTTCATGGCCTCCTCTTGCAGCTACAATGGGGCCATCCTCAGTGGAGGAGCAACACCTTATATTCCTTCTGGGTAACCTTGCATAGTTATTGATTTCTCCTTCCTGTTAATAAAAGGAATTCCCTCCCTTTCCCTGTTTTTCTATTTCCCGTTCTGGGCTCTTACCCCTTCTCACCTTCCTATCACACTGTGCCCTTCCTCCTTCCCTTTCTCCTTTCGTCCTCTCCCCTCTCCTGTCAGATTCCTTCCTCACCAGCTCTTTTCGATCCTCATCCACAAAAGCTGCTGCTTTTGTGATAATGGCGACTCGTAGATATCATAAGACCATAAGATATAGGAGCAGAAGTAGGCCATTCAGCCTATCGAGTCTGCTCCGCCATTCAATCACGGGCTGATCCAATTCTTCCAGTCATCCCCACTTTCCTGCCTTCACCCCATACCTTTTGATGCCCTGGCTAATCAAGAACCTGTCTATCTCTGTCTTAAATGCACCCAATGACTTGGCCTCCACAGCCGCACATGGCAACAAATTCCACAGATTTACCACCCTCTGACTAAACTAATTTTTTCGTATCTCTGTTCTAAATAGATGTCCTTCAATCCTGAAGTCTTGCCCTCTTGTCCTAGAGTCCTCTACCATGGGAAATAACTTTGCCATATCCAATCTGTTCAGGCCTCTTAATGTTTCTATGAGATCCGCCCCCCCCCCGCCATTCCCCTGAACTCCAAGGAATACAGCCCAAGCGCTGCCATACGTTCTTCATACAGTAACCCTTTCATTCCTGGAATCATTTTCGTGAATCTTCTCTGAACCCTCTCCAATGTCAGTATATTCTTTCTAAAATAAGGAGCCAAAAACTGCACACAATACTCCAAGTGTGGTCTTAAGAATGCCTCAAGGAGCCTCAACATCACATCCCTGCTGTTGTATTCTATACCTCTAGAAATGAATGCCAACATTGCATTCAATTTCTTCACCAACGACTCAACCTGCAGGTTAATCTTTAGGGTATCCTACACAAGGATCCCCAACTCCCTTCGCATCTCTGCAGTTTGAATTCTCTCCCCATCTAAATAATAGTCTGCCTATTTATTTCTTCCACCAAAGTGCATGATCATACACTTTCCAACATTGTGTTTCATTTGCCACTTCTTTGCCCATTCTCCTAAACTATCTAAGTCTCTCTGCAGGCTCTCTGTTTCCTCAACACTACCTGCTCCTTTACCTATCTTTGTATCATCGGCAACTTTAGCCACAAATCCATTAATACCGTAGTCCAAATCATTGACATACATCGTAAAAAGCAGCGGTCCCAACAACGACCCCTGTGGAACTCCATTGGTAACTGGCAGCCAGCCAGAATAGGATCCCTTTATTCCCACTCTCTGTTTTCTGCCAATCAGCCAATGCTCCACCCATGCTAGTAACTCCCCTGTAATTCCATGGGCTCTTACCTTGCTAAGCAGCCTCATGTGCAGCACCTTTTAAAGGCCTTCTGAAAATCCAAGAACAGCACATTTACTGCATCTCCTTTAACTACCCTGCTTATAATTTCTTCAAAAAATTGCACTAGGTTTATCAGGCAGAATTTTCCTTTCAGGAAACCATGCTAGCTTTGACCTATCTTGTCATGTGCCTCCAGGTATTCCGTAATCTCATCCCCAATAATGGATTCCAACAATTTCCCAACCACTGATGTCAGGCTAACAGGTCTATAGTTTCCTTTCTGCTGCCTCCCACCCTTCTTAAATAGCGAAGTAACATTTGCAATTTTCCAGTCATTTGGTACAATGCCAGAATCTAATGATCCTTAAAAGATCATTATTAATGCCCCCGCAATCTCTCCAGATACTTCCTTCAGAACCCAAGGGTGCATTCCATCTGGTCCAGGAGATTTATCCACCCTCAGACCATTAAGCTTCCTGAGCACCTTCTCAGTCATAATTTTCACTGCACAAATTTCACTTCCCTGATACTCTTGAATATCAGGTATACTGCAGATGTCTTCCACTGTGAAGACTGATGCAAAATACACATTCAGTTCCTCTGCCATCTCTCTGTCTCTCGTTACAATATCTCCAGTGTCATTTTCTGTTGGTCCTATATCTATTCTCAACTTTCTTTTACCCTTTATATACTTAAAAAAGCTTTTAGTGTTTTCCTTGATATTAGTCGCCAGCTTCCCTTCGTAATTCATCTTTTCCTTCCTACTGACCTTCTTAGTTTCCTTCAGCAATTTTTTAAAAGCTTCCCAATCCTCTATCTTCCCACTAGCTCTGCCCTCTCTTTTGCTTTTACTTTGGCTCTGACTTCACTTGTCAGCCACAGTACTGTACTTCTTCCATTCAAAAAAAAATTATTTGGAATATATCTGTCTTGCACTTCCCTCATTTTTCACAGAAACTCCAGGCCACAGCTGCTCTGCAGTCCTTCCTGCTAGTGTCCCTTTCCAGTCAACTTTCGCCAATTTCCCTGTCATGCCATTGTAGCTTCATTTATTCCACTGAAATACCGACAGATTGGATTTTAGTTTCTCCTTTTGAAGTTTCAAAGCGAACTCGATCATATTGTGATCACTGTTCCCTAAGGGTTCCCTAACCTTAAGCACCTCCGGATCATCACACAACACCCATTTCAGCACAGCCGATCCCCTAGTCGGCTCAACAACAAGCTGCTCTGAAAAGCCATCCCTTAGACATTCTACAGATTCTCTCTCTTGAGGTCGTGGTTTTTCCAATCCGCTCTCATGCTAAAATTCCCAACGATTATCATGACATTGCTCTTCTATCTCCTGCTGTGATTTGTAATCCACATCCCGGCTGCTGTTTGGAGTCATTACTGGAGTGTGAAGGAGGATCAGATCCTGTCTCCCATTCCTGTTTTAATTAAGAAGTTCCCCACATCCCTACCCCGGCTGCCAAGACTATCCTGCCCAGATCTATGCTCATGTGTTAACCCTTCCATTCCCAGAAGGACCTTTTCTGGAAGCACATTCTTTCTTAAATAAAGTAGACCAGAACTGCTCCAAAATGAGGTCTCACAGGTGTCTTGTAACGCCTCAGCATTACACACTTCCTTTTATATTGTAGTCCTCTCAAAATAACTGCTAGCATTGCATTTGCCTTCCTCACCACCGGCTCTGCCTACAAGTTAGATTTTGGGGAATCCTGCAGGAGGTCTCCCAAGTCCCTTTGCACCTCTGATTCCTGAATTTGCTCCCTGAAACTCCCCATCAGTGTGTCCATAAGGACAGTCATATTAACCTCTGCCCCAGAGATACTGAAGGCAACGGAGGCTGCGCCACCCTGAACAGACGCTCACCAGCCATAACGGCGACCCGCACCTATCAGGCAGGGGCGTTACCGCCACCTACTGGAAATGGAGTGCTCCTACCTCCCAAACCTGTTTTGATTAAAAAGGCTCACCCAGGGTCCCCTAACTGTCCCTGGCTCGGTTGCTAAAGTATCTTGCAACCTAGGCAGCCCGGACCTACCCTTAAATTGCCTAAACAGCTTCCTGCATTCCAACAGGTATCTGCGGCAGACCGCGATCACATGTTCCGCCGGTCACTGGCACCGTACAAAAATCACACCACCCGTCCCCATGATTACCAACAAGCACCTCTACCACCATACCAGGCAGTGCATTCCGGGCATGTACTTAGGGTGAAAAACTTACCCCTCAGTTCCCCCTCTCACCTTCAATGCATGCCCTCCAGTATTAGACATTTCTACCCTGGGAAACAGACACTCCCTTGTCTACTCTATCTATGACTCTCATAACCTTATAAACCTCGATCAGCCTCGGACGCTCCCAGAAAACAACCCAAGGTAATCCAGCCTGTCATGACAGCCCACGCCCTCCTGGTGAACCTCTTCTGCACCCTCTCCAAATCTCAATATCCTTCCTATGGGGGTAGGGGGCCGACCGGAACTATACGCAATACTCCAGGTGTGAGTTCTACCAAATCAGTCAATCTAACCGGGAGAATATTTTTGTCACAGTTAGAAACAGAGAAAACCTATAGCACAATACAGGCCCTTCGGCCCACAATACTGTGCCGAACATGTCCTTACCTTAGAAATTACCTAGGGTTACCCATAGCCCTCTATTTTTCTAAGCTCCACATACCTATCCAGGAGCCTCTTAAAAGACCTTATCATATCTGGCTCCGCCGCTGTCGCCGGCAGCCCATTCCACGCACTCACCACTCTCTGCGTAAAAAAAACATCTCCTCTGTACCTTTTTCCAAACATCTTAAAACTGTGGCCTCTCGTTCTAGCCATTTCAGCCCTGGGAAAAAACCGCTGACTATCCACACGATCGATGCCTCTCATCATCTTATACACCTCTATCAGGTCACCTCTCATCCTCCATCGCTCCAAGGAAAAAAGGTCGAGTTCACTCAACCTATTCTCAAAGGCACGCTCCCCAATCCAGGCAACATCCTTGTAAATCTCCTCTGCACCCTTTCTAGGGTTTCCACATCAGTTAGACATGAAAGTGCTCATTACCTTAACGTCGACAATATCTTCAACCCCGGTCCTAATGCCCTTCACCTCCTCATCCCAAACCGTTACCCACGACTCAGTTCTTGCCAAAATCCATTTCATCCTGTCACTGAGCTTCCCGATCTGAACTTACCATCGGCTGCACTCAGTCACAAACCACCGGCCCCCGTCAGGCTCGTCAGCGGCTACAATATCCAGACCACACTGCGGTTTCATCCCCGAAGGGAAAAGACGCATTCTTTCCTCTGTCCCCGGCCCACCTGGCTTCACCCGTCGTCTTTGACCTTAACCTCATTCCCACGTCATGATTTTATATTCTGGCCTCTTCCCCTTCCTCTCCAGCCCTGATGAAGTGTCTCGGCCCGAAACGACGGCTGGTTATTCTTTTCCATAGATGCTGTCTGACCTGCTCAGTTCCTCCGGAATTTTGTATTTCCGTAGATCATGTCCGACCTGCTCAGTTCCTCTGGCGATTTGCGTGTCTGTGTTGCCTAGTATTTCCACCATTTCTCATGTTTGCGGAGGGGAGTAGTTGAGGAGGGGGAGGGGGAGTGGGAGTGGGTGAGGACGGCGAGAGGGAGGGAGGAGGGGATGTGGGAGAGAGGGAAGGGGAGGTGTGTGGGGGCGAGAAGGAGGAGGGGAGGGAGGGAAGTGAGGTGGGGTTGGGAGGAGGGTGGTAGGAAGAAGGAGGAGGGGATGTTGGAGAGGGTGAGGGAGAGGTGTGTGGGGGAGAGGAGGGAGGGAAGTGAGGTGCGGTGGGAGGGAAGTGAGGTCGGGGTGGGATGAGTGTGGTGGGAAAAGGGAGGAGGGGAAGAGCGAGGACGGGGGAGGGAGGAGGGGAGGAGTTTTGGGGTGGTGGATGAAGGGAGATGGGAGGAAGGTGAGAGGGAGATGGGGAAGGAGGTGGGGTTGGGCTGGCGGAGAGAGGTGAGCAGTGGGGAGGCCGTGGGTGGCGGAGTTGGGGGAGGGAGGTGTAGGGGTGGGGAGAGAGTTGGTAGGAGTGGTGGGGTGGTGGAATGAATTTGGGGAAGTGGGGTGTGGTGAGGGAATGGGGGAGAGAGATCGGGGTAGGAGAGGGCAGAGGGGTGGGATGGAAGTAGAGTTTGTAGAGGTGAGGAGTGGGGGCGGATTGGGTTGTGGTTGAGGTGTAGAGATTGTGGAGACGGGTGGAGAAGTAGGGGTGTATGGGGGGCAGGTGAGGATTAGTGAGGGGGTGGGTTTGGGTGTATGGAAGAGGGGAAGGGGGGTTTGGGGAGGAAAGGGCAGAAAGATGGGAAGGAAGGTTGGGTGCTGTGGGGAGGAGTGAGAGAGGAGGAGCTAGGGAGTAGGAAAATTGTTGGAGTGGGTGAAGACATTGACGGATGTGGATCAACGCTATAAGAGATATAACGAGCGCAGTGGATAGAGGGGAACAGATGGACGTTATCTACTTGGATTTCTAGAAGACGTTCGATAAAATGCCGCATAAACGACTTAGCCATAGATAAAGATGCATAGAGTTGGGGTGATGTATTAGCATGGATAAACGATTGGTTAACCAATGGAAAGCAGAGAGTTGGCATACATGGGCGTTTCTCTGGTTGGCAATCAGTGGTGAGCGGTGACACACATTAACAATCTGGAAGAGGGGACCAAGTGTAGTGTATCTAATTTTGTTGATTAGTACTAAATTGAGTGCAGAATATACGGAGGGTCTGCAGAGAGATATAGGTAGGTTAGGTGAGTGGGCAAGTGTCTCTCAGATGGAGTACAATGTTGGTAAATGCGAGGTCATTCTCTTTAGAAGGAAAATAGAACAGCAGATTATTATTTAAATGGTAAAAGATTGCAGCATGCTGATGTGACTGGGGACTCGGGAGTGCTTGTGCATGAATCACAGAAGGTTGGTTTGCAGGTACAGCAGGCTATCAAGAAGGCAAATGGGACAAAACATAGAACATAGAATAGTACAGCACAGTACAGGCCCTTCGGCCCACAATGTTGTGCCAACCCTCAAACCCTGCCTCCTATATAAGCCCCCACCTCTGCTCCATTCCTCCACTGCTAGAAGGATTGAATTTAAGAGCAGGGAGGTTATGCTGCAACTGTACAGGGTACTGGTGAGGCTGCACCTGGAGTACTGCGTGCAGTTCTGGTCTGCTTGCTTGAGGAAGGATCTATTGGCTTTGGAGACGGTGCAGAGGAGGTTCACCAGGTTGATTCCAGAGATGAGGGGGTTAGACTATGAGGAGAGATTGAATCGCCTGGGACTGTACTCGCTGGAATTCAGAAAAATGAGAGGAAATCTTATAGAAACATAAAATTATGGAAGAGATAGAGGCAGGAAAGTTCTTTCCACTGCTAGGTGAGACTAGAATTAGGGGACATAGCCTCAAGATTTAGGACAGTAGATTTGGGACTGAGATGAGGAGGAATTGTTTTGCCCAGAGGATGGTGAATCTGTGGAATTCTCTGCCCAATGAAGCAGTGGAGGCTACGTCAGTAAATATATTTAAGACAAGGTTGGATAGATTTTCGCACAGTAGGGGAATTAAGGGTTATGGGGAAAAGGCAGGTGGGTGGAGATGAGTCCATGGCCAGATCAGTCATGATCTTATTGAATGGCGGAGCAGGCTCGACGGGCCGGATGGCCGACTCCTGCTCCTGTTTCTTATAACCAGCAGAGTGTAGGTGGTGGGTGTGTGCAGATGAGTGACCACGCCTGGCTCGATACATACAGACACCCTGTAGAGATGTTTTGAGGCCTTTCTGACTGTAGGGTGCTCTTGCAGGTGGTGTCGGGGCTCATGTACCATCTCACCCTGGAGCTGAGAACCACCGTCTGCAGGAAGAGTTCTGTTTCCCGCAACTGTCCCTTCCACAAGAATCCTCGGTATGCCAAGGTGAGCAATCAGTGCACTGGTGGTCTCGGAAGAGAGGGGCGGGGGTCCTGTCCCCAGGGACACTGGAACCTGGTGGGGGTTCATGAATCTGCCGGGGTACCGGCGGGAAACTCTTTTAATACTGGCTTCTGCTTTTCCCCGCAGACAATGACCTGTAGATTTAAAGTCTGGGATCGCCCGTGGGTCGGACCAATGCAGATGTTCGAACAGCGTTGCTCCAGGACGGCAAAGTGACCGGTCTGTCGGACCCCGGCGGCACACAACGTGGCGCGCACCGCTCAGCTAAAGCAATACTTCTGATGACCAGGTCAAATGGATACGAATACAGCACTTTACCACGGCCCGGGGCGCCTCGTAATGCAATCTCTGCAACGCATACAGACAAACGAGCGTGTGTATACACTCGCTCACTAATATACATTCCCCAGGCTACTATCTCTCTCTCTCTTTTACACGCCATCTTTGAGTTGGAACTCGTCATAGACATCGAGGGGCCAAATAACCCGCTCCTGTGCCAGACCGCTGTACGTTCTGTGCTCAATAGTATTTGGGTTCCAACTCGCGGGCTGACCAGTTATTACCATAATTGTATACTGTAATTAATCTGCTAATGTATATTTTTATTCTTGCGCAATAAAGTTTTTGCATTCTGAGTCTGCCTGTGTTTGCAATGTTAACAGGGTAACTCAGTGAATTGGGTCGACCCAGCACTGACCACCACGGACTATAGTGCGCTCAGCGATCGTGTTTACACCCAGCATCTCGATAGGAGCGACGGGTAATTCGTCGTGTGAGTGGTGTAATTTCAAATGTGGCGGGTGGGTGTAAGACCAGAGGACTCGGCCTCAGAATAGAGGGCCGTCCTTTTAGGAGGGAGAGGAGTAATTTCTTCAGCCAGAGAGTGGTGAATCTGTGGAATTCGTTGCCACAAGCAAGCCTTCAATTACGTTTAAGACAGAGATTGATAGATTCTCGACTGGTCAGGGTATGAAGTAACACGGGGAGAAGGCAGGAGATTGGGGACCGGGAGGGAAAATGATGAAATGGCGGAGGAGATTCGACAGGCTAAATGGCCTAATTCTGCCTTTATATCTCACGGCCTTATAAAGTGCTTTCATCATGGAAACTGTACCGTTTCACGTTCTAATCAGGAACACTCTCCAGAGCCTCAACGTCCTTCCTCTCGTGGGAGGACCAGAACTATACGCAATACTCCAGATCTGAGTTTTATGAAGTCTGTCAATCTAACCGGGCGAAGACTTTTGTCACAGTCAGACATGAAAGTGTTCATTGCCCTAACGTCGACAAAATCTCCAACCCCAGTCCTAATGCCCTTCACCTCCTCATCCCAACCCGTTACCCACGACTCAGTTCTTGCCAAAATCCATTTCATCCTGTCACTTCGCTTCCCGATCTGAACTTACCATCGGCTGCACTCAGTCACAAACCACCGGCCCCCGTCAGGCTCGTCGTCAGCGGCGATGATATCCAGACCACACTGCGGTTTCATCCCCGAAAGGAAAAGACGCATTCTTTCCTCTGTCCCCGGCCCACCTTGCTTCACCTGTCGCCTTTGATCTTATCCTCATTCCCACATCATGTTTTTATATTCTGGCCCCTTCCCTTCCTCTCCAGCCCTGAAACATAGAAACATAGAAAATAGGTGCAGGAGTAGGCCATTCCGCCATTCGAGCCTGCACCGCCATTCAGTATGATCATGGCTGATCGTCCAACTCAGAACCCTATACCTGCCTTCCCTCCATACCCCCGATCCCTTTAGCCACAAGGGCCATATCTAACTCCCTCTTAAATATAGCCAATGAACTGGCCTCAATTGTTTCCTGTGGCAGAGAATTCCACAGATTCACCACTCTCTGTGTGAAGAAGTTTTTCCTCATCTCGGTCCTAAAAGGCTTCTCCTTTATCCTCAAACTGTGACCCCTCGTTCTGGACTTCCCCAACATCAGGAACAATCTTCCTGCATCTAGCCTGTCCAATCCCTTTAGAATTTTATACGTTTCAATAAGATCCCCCGTTCAATCTTCTAAATTCCAGAGAGTATAATCCTAGTCAATCCAGTCTGTCATCATAAGAAAGTCCTGCCATCCCAGGAATCAATCTGGTGAACCTTCTTTGTACTCCCTCTATGGCAAGAATGTCTTTCCTCAGATTAGGGGACCACAACTGCACACAATACTCCAGGTGTGGTCTCACCAAGGCCTTGTACAACTGCAGTAGTACCTCCCTGCTCCTGTACTCGAATCTTCTTGCTATGAATGCCAGCATACCATTCGCCTTTTTCACCGCCTGCTGTACCTGCATGCCCACTTTCAATGACTGGTGTATAATGACACCCAGGTCCCGTTGCACCTCCCCTTTTCCTAATCGGCCACCATTCAGATAATAATCTGTTTTCCTGTTTTTGCCACCAAAGTGGATAACCTCACATTTATCCACATTAAATTGCATCTGCCATGAATTTGCCCACTCACTTAACTTATCCAAGTCACCTTGCATTCTCTTAGCATCCTCCTCACGGCTAACACTGCCACCCAGCTTCGTGTCATCCGCAAACTTGGAGATGTCGTATTTAATTCCCTCGTCTAAGTCATTAATATATATTGTAATCAACTGGGGTCCCAGCACTGAGCCTTGTGGTACCCCACTAGTCACTGCCTGCCATTCTGAAAACATCCCGTTTATTCCCACTCTTTGCTTCCTGTCTGTCAGGCAATTCTCTATCCACATCAATACCATACCCCCAATACTGTGTGCTTTAAGTTTGCACACTAAACTCCTGTGTGGGACCTTGTCAAAAGCCTTTTGAAAATCCAAATATACCACATCCACTGGTTCTCCCCTATCCACTCTACTAGTTACATCCTCAAAAAATTCTATGAGATTCGTCAGACATGATTTTCCTTTCACAAATCCATGCTGACTTTGTCCAATGATTTCACCGCTTTCCAAATGTGCTGTTATCACATCTTTGATAACTGACTCCAGCATTTTCCCCACCACCGATGTTAGGTTAACTGGTCTATAACTCCCCGGTTTCTCTCCCCATCCTTTTTTAAAAAGCGCGGTACATTAGCCACCCTCCAATCCTCAGGATCTAGTCCAGAATCTAAAGAGTTTTGAAAAATTATCACTAATGCATCCACTATTTCTTGGGCTACTTCCTTAAGCACTCTGGGATGCAGACCATCTGGCCCTGGAGATTTATCTGCCTTTAATCCCTTCAATTTACCTAACACCACTTTCCTACTAACATGTTTATCCCTCAGTTCCTCCATCTCACTAGACCCTCGGTCCCCTACTATTTCCGGAAGATTATTTATGTCCTCCTTAGTGAAGACAGAACCAAAGTAGTTATTCAATTGGTCTGCCATGTCCTTGTTCCCCATGATCAATTCACCTGTTTCTGACTGTAAGGGACCTTAACCAATCTTCTTCTTTTCACATATCTATAAAAGCTTTGACAGTTAGATTTTATGTTCCCTGCCAGCTTTCTCTCATAATCTTTTTTCCCCTTCCTAATTAAGCCCTTTGTCCTCCTCTGCTGAACTCTGAATTTCTCCCAGTCCTCAGGTGTGCCACTTTTTCTGGCTAATTTGTATGCTTCTGCTTTGGAATTGATACTATCCCTAATTTCCCTTGTCAGCCAAGGATGCACTACCTTCCCTGCTTTATTCCTTTGCCAAACTGGGATGAACAATTGTTGTAGTTCATCCATGCGATCTTTAAATGCTTGCCATTGCATATCCACCATCTACCCTTTAAGTATCATTTGCCAGTCTCTCTTAGCTAATTCACGTTTCATACCTTCAAAGTTACCCTTCTTTAAGTTCAGAATCTTTGTTTCTGAATTAACTATGTCACTCTCCATCTTAATGAAGAATTCCACCATATTATTGTCACTCTTACCCAAGGGGCCTCACACGACAAGATTACTAACTAATCCTTCCTCATTGCTCAATACCCAGTCTAGAATGGCCTGCTCTCTAATTGGTTCCTCAACATGTTTGTTCAGAAAACCATCCTGCATACATTCCAAGAAATCCTCTTCCTCAGCACCCTTACCAATTTGGTTCATCCAATCTATAGGTAGATTGAAGTCACCCATTATAACTGCTGTTCCTTTATTGCACGCATTTCTAATTTCCTGTTTAATGCCATCCCCAACCTCACTACTACTGTTAAGTGGCCTGTACACAACTCCCACCAGCGTATTACTTCCCCTTAGTGTTATGCAGCTCTACCCATATCGATTCCACATCCTCCCGGCTAATGTTCTTCCTTTCTATTGCGTTAATCTCCTCTCTAACCAGCAATGCTACTCCAGCACCTTTTCTTTCATGTCTATCCCCCCTGAATATTGAATATCCCTGAATGTTGAGCTCCCGTCCTTGGTCACCCTGGAGCCATGTCTCTGTGATGCCAACTATATCATATTCATTAATAACTATCTGCACTTTCAATTCATCCACGTTGTTGCGAATGCTCCTTGCATTGACACACAAAGCCTTCAGGCTTGTTTTTACAACACTCTTAGCCCTTATACAATTATGTTGAAAAGTGGCCCTTTTTGATTTTTGCCCTGGATTTGCCAGCCTGCCATTTTTACTTTTTACCTTACTACTTTTTGCTTCTACCCTCAATTTACACCCCTCTGTCTCTCTGCACTTGACCCCATCCCCCTGCCACATTAGCAAACGCTCCCCGTAGGACATTGGTTCCAGTCCGGCCCAGGTGCGGATCGTCCTGTTTGTACCGGTCCCACCTCCTCCAGAACTGGTTCCAATGCCCCAGAAATTTGAATCCCTCCCCCTTGCACCATTTTTCAAGCCACGTATTCATCTGAAATATCCTCCTAGTTCTACTCTGACTAGCACGTGGCACTGGTAGTAATCCAGAGATTATTACCTTTGTGGTCCTACTTTTTAGTTTATCTCCTAACTCCCTAAATTCACCTTGTAGGATCTCAACCCGTTTTTTTACCTATATCGTTGATACCCATGTGCACCACGACCACTGGCTGTTCACCCTCCCACTCCAGAATGTCCTGCAGCCGCTCAGAAACATCCTTCACCCTTGTACCGGGGAGGTAACATACCCTCCTGGAGTCTCGTTTGCGGCCGCAGAAACGCCTGTCTATTCCCCTTACAATCGAATCCCCTGTCACTATAGCAAAGTGAAGAAGTGACTCAGCCCGGAACGACGGCTGTTTATTCCTTTCCATAAATTCTATCCGACCTGCTCAGTTCCTCCAGAATTTTGCGTGCCTGTGCTGCTTGGTATTTCCTCTGTTTCTCATGTTTGCAATTATCGGACCGGGGCAAGAAGAAGGGGGAATTTGTAGGTTTTCCGCCCCACAGAAAGATGGCGGCCGCAGTGCGGGGCGGAAGTGACGACGTTGGGGAGCCGAAGGAAATAACGCCCCAGTCTGTAAACATTTACTAACTTGTGAAGATGGCGGGTTTGGGGCTGCGGGCTCTGCTGTTGGGATTAATGTTGATGTTGGGGGTGGAAGCTGTAAAGCTGGGCGGCCTCAGCCCCGTGCCCACAGATGACCCCGGGGTGCTGAACGCCACCCGGGTGGCGGAGGAGGACTTTAACCGCAGATCCAACGACTTGTTTCACACCGCGGTGTCGAATGTGATATCGGCCCAAACACAGGTGATGGGGAGGGAGGGGGAAGGGGTGCTTAGGGAGGGATGGGGAAGGGGTGGGTAGGGGGGAAGGGGTGGGTAGGGAGGGAGGGGGAAGGGGTGGGTAGGGAGGGAGGGGGAAGGGGTGGGTAGGGGGGAAGGGGTGGGTAGGGAGGGAGGGGGAAGGGGTGGGTAGGGAGGGAGGGGGAAGGGGTGGGTAGGGAGGGATGGGGAAGGGGTGGGAGGCGAGGCGGGAAAGGGGTGGGGAGGGGGTGGGGAGGGGGTGGGGAGGGAGGGGGAGGGGGTGGGGAGGGAGGGGGAAGGGGTGGGTGGGAGGGATAGGGAAGGGGTGGGTAGGGAGGGAGGGGGAAGGGGTGGGTAGGGAGGGATGGGGAAGGGGTGGGAGGCGAGGCGGGAAAGGGGTGGGGAGGGGGTGGGGAGGGGGTGGGGAGGGAGGGGGAGGGGGTGGGGAGGGAGGGGGAAGGGGTGGGTGGGAGGGATAGGGAAGGGGTGGGTAGGGAGGGATGGGGAAGGGGTGGGTAGGGAGGGATGGGGAAGGGGTGGGTAGGGAGGCGAGGGGGAAGGGATGGGTAGGGAGGGAGGGGGTAGGGGTGGGGAGGGAGGGAGGGGGTAGGGGTGGGGTGGGGAGGGAGGGGGAAGGGGTGGGTGGGGAGGAGAGGGGGAAGGGTGGGTGGGGAGGGATGGGGAAGGGGTGGGTAGGGAGGTGAGGGGGAAGGGGTGGGTAGGGAGGGAGGGGGTAGGGGTGGGTGAGGACGGGCGGGGGAAGGGGTGGGTGGGGAGGGGGAGGGAAGGGACGCAGTGGGGAGGGATGGGGAAGGGGAGGGGAGGGTGTGAGGGTGGATGAATACAGAGCTCTGGTGGAGGACTTTGTCTTATTAATGTTGAGCTGCAGATGATTCAAATCACATCATTGAACAAAGGGGATGGCGATGGAGTTTAGGATGGGGAGGGATTTACGATGAGGAGGGGGAGGTTTTTGGGTGAGGAGGAGGGGGGTAGGGTGGGGAGAGGAGGTGATAGTGTGGGCAGGGGAGGAGGGGGTCGAGAGGGGAGCGGGGTTAGGGTGGGGAGGGGAAGTGGGGGGAGGAGAGGGAGAGAATACGGAGAGGGGGCTTGTGGAGTGTGAGGTGAGGAAGGGATGGGAAGGAAGGGGAAGTGCTGAGGAGTGGAGGGTCGAGTAGGGCCGAGGGAGGGTAAGTTTGCAGGAGGTGAGGAGCAGAGCGCCAGTGTGGGGGAATTCCCCGAAGCCCAGTGAAAGTAGTTTTTCAATCGCTGTGCCTCTGACCCTTGCAGGTGGTGACGGGGCTAATGTACCACCTCTCCCTGGCGCTGAGAACCAGAGAGTGGTGAATCTGTGGAATTCGTTGCCACAAGCAAGCCTTCAAGTACATTTAAGACAGAGATTGATAGATTCTCGACTGGTCAGGGTATGAACTAACACGGGAAGAAGGCAGGAGATTGAGGGCTGGGAGGGAAAATGATGAAATGGCGGAGTAGATTCGACGGCCCAAATGGCCTAATTCTGCCGTTATATATCACGGCCTTATAAAGTGTATTCATCATGAAAAATGTACCGTTTCACGTTCTAATCAGGAACACTCTCCAGAGCCTCAACGTCCTTCCTCTCGTGGGGCGACCAGAACTATACGCAATACTCCAGATCTGAGTTTTATGAAGTCTGTCAATCTAACCGGGTGAAGACTTTTCTCACAGTCAGACATGAAAGTGTTCATTACCTTAAGGTCGACAAAATCTCCAACCCCGGTCCTAATGCCCTTCACCTCCTCATCCCAACCCGTTACCCACGACTCAGTTCTTGCCAAAATCCATTTCATCCTGTCACTTCGCTTCCCGATCTGAACTTACCATCGGCTGCACTCAGTCACAAACCACCGGCCCCCGTCAGGCTCGTCGTCAGCGGCGACGATATCCACACCACACTGCGGTTTCATCCCAGAAGGGAAAAGACGCATTCTTTCCTCTGCCCCCGGCCCACCTGGCTTCACCTGTCACGTTTGATCTTATCCTCATTCCCACATCGTGTTTTTATATGCTGCCCTCTTCCCCTTCCTCTCCAGCCCTGATGAAGCGACTCAGCCCGAAACGACAGCTGTTTATTCCTTTCCATAGATGCTGTCTGCACTGCTCAGTTCCTCCTGAATTCTGCGTGCCTCTGTTGCTTAGTATTTCCTCTATTTCTCATGTTTGCAATTATAGGACTGTGGTAAAATGATGTGGGAATTTGCTGGTCTGGGGCGAATGCCCCACAGAAAGATGGCGGCCGCAGTGCGGGGCGGAAGTGACGACGTTGGGGAGAGGAGGGAAATGACGCCATGTCTGTCGGCGTTGATTAAATTGTGAAGATGGCGGGTTTGGGGGTGCGCTCTCTGCTGCTGGGATTAATGATGATGTTGGCGGTGGAAGCCGTGAAGGTGGGCGGCCTCCACCCCGTGCCCGTAGATGATCCCGAGGTGGTGAACGCCACCCGGGTGGTGGAGGAGGACTTCAACCGCAGATCCAACGATTTGTTTTACAGCGCGGTGTCGAATGTGATATCGGCCCAAACACAGGTGGCGGAGGGGGAGGGAAATAGGAGGAGGGGACGAGGAGGGAGGGGAAGAGGGGAGGGGAGGAGGGGGAGGGGACGAGGAGGGAGGGGAAGAGGGGAGGGGAGGACCGGGAGGGGAAGGGAGAGGGGAGGGAGGAGAGGGGTAGGGGAAGAGTGGGAGGGGAAGGGAGAGGGGAGGGAGGAGAGGGGTAGGGGAAGAGGGGGAGGGGAAGGGAGAGGGGAGGGAGGAGAGGGGTAGGGGAAGAGTGGGAGGCGGGGAGGGGGAGGAAGGGGAGGGGAGGTGAGGATGGGGAGGAGACATGAAGGGGATAAAAGGGGAAGATAGGGAGAGGGAGATGTAGAGGGAGGGAGAGTGGGTTGAGGAGTGGGAACGGGGAAGATGGGGTGTAGGGGTAAGGGAGGGGCAAGAGGAAGGGAGAGTGGGGAGAGGGCGAGGGAGAATACGGAGAATCTTCAGGAAGATATGTATGGGTTAAATCAGTGGGCAAATGTCTGTCAGATGGAGTACAATGTTGGTAAATACGAGGTCATCCACTTGGGAAGGAAAAAAGGAAGAGCAGATTATTATTGAAATGGTAAAGGATTCCAGCATGCTGCTGTGCAGAGGGACTCGGGAGTGCTTGTGGATGAATCACGAAATGTTGGGTTGCAGGTACAGCGGGCTATCAAGCAGGCAAATGGGATGTTAGCCTTCATTGCTGGAGGGATTGAATTCAAGAGCAGGGAGGTTATGCTGCAACTGTACAGGGTACTGGTGATGTGGCACCTGGAGTACAGGGTGCAGTTCTGGTCTGCTTGCTTGAGGAAGGATATACTGGCTTTGGAGGTTCGCCATGTTGAGACTAGAGAGGAGGGTGTGAGACAAAAAGGGGAGATTGAATCGCCTGGGACTGTACTCGCTGGAATTCAGAAAAAATGAGAGGAAATCTTATAGAAAAATAAAATATGAAAGAGATAGATAAGATAGAGGCAGGAAAGTTCTTTCCACTGGTAGGTGATAAACTAGAGCTAGGGGACATAGCCTCAAGATTTAGGGGAGTAGATTTAGGACGGAGATGAGGAGGAATTGCTTTTCCCAGAGAGTGGTGAATCTGTGGGATTTTCTGCCCAATGAAGCAGTGGAAGCTACCTCAGTAAATATATTTAAGACAAGGTTGGATAGATTTTTGCATAGTATTGAGGGTTATGGGGAAAAGGCAGGTAGGTGGAGATGAGTCCAAGGCCAGATCAGCCATGATCTAATTGAGTGGCGGAGCAGGCTCGATGGGCCAGATGGCCGACTCCTGCTCCTGTTTCTTATGACCAGCAGAGTAAAGGTGGTGGGTGTGTGCAGATGGATGACCACTCCTGGCTCGATACACACAAACACCCTGTAGGGATGTTTTGAGGCCTTTCTGACTGTAAGGTGCTCTTGCAGGTGGTGTCGGGGCTCATGTACCATCTCACCCTGGAGCTGAGAACCACCGTCTGCAGGAAGAGTTCTGCTTCCCGGAACTGTCCCTTCCACGAGGATCCTCAATATGCCAAGGTGAGCGATCAGTGCACTGGTGGTCTCGGGAGTGAGGGGCGGGGGTACTGCCCCAGGGACAGTGGAACGTGGTGGGGATTCGTGAATCTGCCGGGGTACCGACGGGAAACTCTTTTAATACTGGCCTCTGCTTTTCCCCGCAGAAAATGACCTGTAATGTTAAAGTCTGGGACCAACCGTGGGCTGGGCCCATGCGGGTATTCGAACAGCGTTGCTCCAGGACAGCCGAGTGACCGGTCTGTAGGACCCCGGCGGCGCACTCAGCTTGCTGAAGCAATACTGCTGATCACTAGGTCAAATAGATACCAACACAGCACCTTACCACAGCCCTGGGTGCCTACTTAATCAAAGCACTGCAACGCATCCAGACAATTTGTATTTGTATTTCACCTCATGGGCTGACCAGTTAATACCATAATTGAATAATTAAGCTGCGAATGTGCAAATGTTTGTACATTTTTTTAATCTAGCGCAATAAACTTTTTGCATCCTGAGTCTGGCTGTGTTTGCAGTGTTAACAGGGTAACTCGGTGAATGAGGTCGGCCCAGCACTGGCCACCACAGACTGTAGTGAGCTCGACAATCGCAGTTAGACAGACCCTGCACCTTGATAGGGGGCCACTGACACACAGCCTGGGGTCTCAGTCAGTGGTCTGTGAAGAATCCTTCTGATTTCAAACATGGCGGGAGTGTCTGAGACCGGAGGACGCAGCCTCAGAATAGAGGGCCGTCATTTTAGAACAGAGAGAAGGAGGAATTCCTTTAGCCAGAGAGTGGTGAATCTGTGGAATTCGTTGCCACAGGCAGCTGTGGAGGCCAAGTCTTTATGTATATTTAAGATAGAGGTTGATTGGTCAGGGCATGAAGGGATACGGGGAGAAGGCAGGAGATTGGGACTGAGAGGGAAAATGGATCAGCCATGATTCACATTCTAATCAGGAACCCTCTCCTTCCTGTAGTGCGGCGATTAGAAATATACGCAAAACTCCAGATCTGAGATATATGAAATCTGTCAGTCTAACCAGGTGAAGATTTTTGTCACAGTCAGACATGAAAGTATTCATTACCTTAACGTCGACAAAATCTCCAACCCCGGTCCTAATCCCCTTCACCTCCTCATCCCAACCCGTTACCCACGACTCAGTTCTTGCCAAAATCCATTTCATCCTGTCACTTCGCTTCCCGATCTGAACTTACCATCGGCTGCACTCAGTCACAAACCACCGGCCCCCGTCAGGCTCGTCGTCAGCGGCGATGATATCCACACCACACTGCGGTTTCATCCCCGAAGGGAAAGGACGCATTCTTTCCTCTGTCCCCGGCCCACCTGGCTTCACCCGTCACCTTTGATCTTATCCTCATTCCCACATCATGTTTTTATATTCTGCCCTCTTCCCCCTCCTCTCCAGCCGGATGAAGGGTCTCGGCCCGAAACGACAGCTGTTTATTCCTTTCCAGAGATGCTGGGTTCCTACACCATTTTGCGTGTCCGTGTTGTTTTGTATTTCCAGTGTCTGCACCGTTTCTCCTGTTTGCAATCATAGGAAAGCCATAAAAAGACGTGGAAATCTGCAGGCAACACACACACATACACACACATATACACCCACATACACACACACACACACACACACACACACACACACACACACACACACACACACACACACAATGCCGGAGCAACTCAGCAGGCCAGGCAGCATTTGTGGAAAAGAGTTTCGGGCCGAGACCCTACAGCAGGACTGGAGACAAATCATGAGAAGTCAGAGTCAAAAGGTGAGAGAGGGGAGAGGGAGAAACACAAGGTGATCGGTGGAACGGGGAGGGTTAGGGGGTGAAGTAAAGAACTGGGAAGTTGATCGGTGAAAGAGATACAGGGCTGAAGAAGGGGAAGTCTGATAGGAGAGGAAGGAAGGCCATTGAAGAAAGAAATCAGGGAGAGCACGAGAGGGAGTTGTGAGCGGGCAAGGAGATGAGGTGAGAGAGGGAAATGGTGAAGTGGGGGGCGGGGGCATTACCGGAAGTTCAAGAGATCGATGTTCATGCCACCAGGGTGCAGGCTACCCAGACGGAATATAAGGTGGTGTTCCTCCAACCTAAGTGTGGTCTCATCAAGACAGTAGAGGAGGCCATGGATGGACATGTCGGAACGGGAATGGGAGTGGAATTAAAATGGGTGGCCACTGGGAGATCCGGCTTGTTCTGGCAGACATTGATGCTCAGCGAGGAGGTCTCCCAACCTACGTCGGGTCTCACCTGTTAGAGTGAATTTTTTTAGGTAGGTGATTTGTTTACACTTAAATGACTTTGGCCACCAGACTTCTATTTTAGGTAATGAACTGGGTCAGGTCACGGATCTCTCAGTGGGTGAGCGTCTGGGGGACAGTGACCACCACTCCCTGGCCTTTAGCACTATCATGGAGAAGGATAGAATCAGAGAGGACAGGAAAATTTTTAATTAGGGAAGGGCAAATTATGAGGCCATAAGGCTAGAACTTGCAGGTGCGAATTGGGATGATGTTTTTGCAGAGAAATATACTATGGACATGCGGTCGATGTTTAGAGATCTCTTGCAGGATGTTAGGGATAAAGTTGTCCTGGTGAGGAAGATAAAGAATGGTAGGGTGAAGGAACCATGGGTGACAAGTGAGGTGGAAAATCTAGTCAGGTGGAAGAACACAGCATACATGATGTTTAGAAAGCAAGGATCAGAATGGTCTATTGAGGAATATAGGGAAGCAAGAAAGGAGCTTGAGAACAGCTGAGAAGAGCAAGAAGGGGGCATGAGAAGGCCTTGGCGAGTAGGGTAAAGGAAAACCCCAAGGCATTCTTCAATTATGTGATGAAAAAAAGGATGACAGGAGTGAAGGTAGGACCGATTAGAGATAAAGGTGGGAAGATGTGTCTGGAGTCTGTGGAAGTGAGCTAGGTCCTCAATGAATACTTCTCGTCGGTATTCACCAATGAGAGGGAACTTGATGATGGTGAGGACAATATGAGTGAGGTTGATGTTCTGGAGCATGTTGATATTAAGGGAGAGGAGGTGTTGGAGTTGTTAAAATACATTAGGATGGATAAGTCCCGGGGCCTGATGGAATATTCCACAGGCTGCTCCACGAGGTGAGGGAAGAGATTGCCGAGCCTTTGGCTGGGATCTTTATGTCCTCGTTGTCCATGGGAATGGTACTGGAGGATTGGAGGGAGGCGAATGTTATCCCCTTGTTCAAAAACGGTAGTAGGGATAGTCCGGCTAATCATAGACCAGTGAGCCTTACGTCTGTGGTGGGAAAGCTGTTGGAAAAGATCCTTAGAGGTATGATCTATGGGCATTTAGAGATTCATGGTCTGATCAGGGACAGTCAACGTGGCTTTGTTAAGGGCAGATCTTGTCTACCAAGCCTGACAGAGTTCTTTGAGGAGGTGACCAGGCATATAGATGAGGGTAGTGCAGTGGATGTGATCTATATGGATTTTAGTAAGGCATTTGACAAGTTTCCACACGGTAGGCTTATTCAGAAAGTCAGAAGGCATGGGATACAGGGAAGTTTGGCCAGGTGGATTCAGAATTGGCTTGCCTGCAGAAGGCAGAGGGTCGTGGTGGAGGGAGTGCATTCAGATTGGAGGATTGTGACTAGTGGTGTCCCACAAGGATCTGTTCTGGGACTTCTACTTTTCATGATTTTTATTAATGACCTGGATATTGGGGTAGAAGGGTGGGTTCGCAAGTTTGCAGACGACACTAAGGTTGGTGGTGTTGTAGATAGTGTAGAGGATTGTCAAAGATTGCAGAGAGACATTGATAGGATGCAGAATTGGGCTGAGAAGTGGCAGATGGAGTTCAACCTGGAGAAGTGTGAGGTGGTACACTTTGGAAGGACAAACTCCAAAGCAGAGTACAAAGTAAATGGCAGGATACTTGGTAGTGTGGAGGAGCAGAGGGATCTCAGAGTGCATGTCTGCAGATCCCTGAAGGTTGCCTCACAGGTTAGTTAAGAATGCTTATGGGGTGTTAACTTTCATAAGTCGAGGGATAGAGTTTAAGAGTCGCGATGTAATGATGCAGCTCTATAAAACTCTGGTTAGGCCGCACTTGGAGTACTGTGACCAGTTATGGTCACCTCACTATAGGAAGGATGTGGAAGCATTGGAAAGGGTACAGAGGAGATTTACCTGGATGCTGCCTGGTTTAGAGAATATACATTATGATCAGAGATTAAGCGAGCTAGGGCTTTACTCTTTGGAGAGAAGGAGGATGAGAGGAGACATGATAGAGGTGTACAAGATAAGAAGAGGAATAGATAGAGTGGATAGCCAGTGCCTCTTCTCCAGGGCACCACTGCTCAATACAAGAGGACATGGCTTTAAGGTAAGGGGTGGGAAGTTCAAGGGGGATATTGAGGGAGGTTTTTTACTCAGAGAGTGGTTGGTGCGTGGAACGCACTGCCTGAGTCAGTGGTGGAGGCAGGTACACTAGTGAAGTTTTTGAGATTACTGGACAGGTATATGGAGGAACTTAAGTTGGGGGCTTATATGGGAGGAAGGGTTTGAGGGTCGGCACAATATTGTGGGCCGAAGGGCCTGTACTGTGCTGTACTATTCTATGTTCTATGTTCTATAACTGTTTGACAAAGGACTGCGGATACCAACCCAGACATGTTGGCGTTGGGAGGAAAGGATGGTGTGATAGTTTGCCCAGACATGTTGGCGTCGGAAGGAAAGGATGGTGTGATATTTTGCCCAGACATGTTGGCGTCGGAAGGAAAGGATGGTGTAATATTTTGTATGTAGCTTCAGTAGGAAGCATTGTCTATAACTTTTCAAGTAGCGATTGCCCACGTAAATATCGAGCCCACGGTGAGCTAGCAGACCTTTCTGCGGAAAGCGTCTCCGTCCGTACGATGCCTGCTGTACCTTCTTGTATCGAATAAAGAAGCTGCTTTGTACCTACCGGTAACTCTGTCTCTCCAGTGATTTCATCCACGCTACAACATTTGGTGTCAGGGGTGGGATACTTCGTGACCCATCGTGTGCCCAGCGTTCCTAGCAGTCTCAGTTGGTGAGTATTTTTCTAAAATAACAGTCACACTTGGATCTGTTCGGTCGGTGGTACACGGGAACACAAGGCATCACGAGCGTGGAGAGCCGAAATGGTGGATATTAAAGTAGTGTGTGCGTGTGCATGTGTGTTTATATAAGTGACGAATCTTTGCAGGTTAACTTGGTTAACTTGGTGAGACTTGAACCACCAGTTGCAAAAGGTGGTAACCAACGGTACGGTTCGAGACGCCAGAGTAGGGGCGTGTATACTCGTTCGGGGAGCTGCATTTTAGTGTATGCGATTGCAAGTGTGATGCAAGGGAATACAGCAGGCAACATGAGTTCGGGTACTCAAAAGTGGCAGATTGTGGAATACATACTCTGCGGTCTTAACTATATGTTGTTTAACTGGTACCCAGCTTTTCTATTTTACATAGTGTGGGGATATCTCAGGACGAGGTTTTACCCAGATGAATCTACCAGAGTGGCACCTGTTGAGTTGAGGCAACGTCAGGTTGAGACCCCTGACGATCCGAGCCAGCCCTTGACCTTGATTACGACTATTCATAAGCCCTTCACCCCCGGGGAGAAACAGAGCATTTTGTCCGAGTTGCCCTCACTTAACGTCGCCTGTGGGAATTCAGAATTCTGGCGCAAACGCGAGGAAATGGTTGAAGTTCACCACATGCACCCTAACGATATACACGTGTTAGTGAAAGCCAAGTGCCCGAGGAATATGTCGGACAGGATGGCCCAGGGGGAGCGGGATGGTACATGGACAACTACCAGGAGCGCCAGTAATGAAGAAAGATATTTCTATTTCAAAGGGGAAGTGAGGCAACGGCTGGGGGGAGGCAAAAGTAGCTGGGGAACGATAATGGCAGTGATTCAAAAAGCTGACGAGACAGCCATGGATTATGCAGAACGTAAATACCGAGTGTATGAGGAGTATTTCGGGTTGGCCCAGTCTTCCTAAAAGTGCTGAAGGAAGGCCTGAGCTCAGCCCACCAGGACGTTTTTGATTTAGGTATAACGGTAGGGTCCGATTACTCTGCGATAGTTTCGTGGGCTAGTGAGATAGACCAAAGAAAAAGCAAGAAAAATCGTAAAGTGGGTATAGTGGGTGCAGCTGCTATGATGTTCCAGAGAGTTTGTTTTGCTTGACAGCAGCCAGCACACTTAACAAAGGACTACCGAACCAAGTATAAGGCAGTGAAGGTGTTGATATGCTACAGCTGTGGCCTATCGGGACATGGCTGGAGACAGTGACCAAAAGGGAGGGGTACAACCCAGGCGAAGGTCACGGCAGACGCCCGGTCACTCACCCCATCAGCAACCAGTCTGACTGTCGATCGGATCAAAGAGTTAGTAACAGCCCCTCTTCAGGTGGAAGAGGATGTGGCAGCGGGCTCCATGGCCAGCGCTGGTGACCCGAGGATGTACACAACAGCATTGTTAGGGGGACGGCAATGCAATATGTTAGTAGACACAGGGGCATCTGTATCGATGACAGACTTGCCCTTACCAACAACCGGACAGGCCAGTTATATTAGGGGTGTAGGAGGGAAAACAGTAAAAGCAGAAAGAAGCGAGAAGCAAATACTAGAATTCGGGGGAGTAGAGCTACCAGTGTATTTCTAGGTAAGTCCAAATAATGAGGGCACGATCCTTGGAATAGACATCCTACGGGAAGCAGGAGCTGTTATAGCTTCGGGAAAGGGAGAAATAATATGGACGAGTCAGGGGCAGCGAACGCATACAACCAGCAGAATACACAAGCAAGATTGTGGGCAGGTAAAGATAGACCCAGTTAAAATAGGGGAGGGTCTGTATAAACCCCCGAAGCAGGACCCTATACAAACTGACACACTGACCACTGTTCAGGGTATAGTGAAGGAACAAAAACACCAGGGGATACTCAGAGAGGCTGCGGCCACTCCAGAACATAAAATTTTCCCAGTTCCTCTGAGGGCAGACATTACTGCAAATATGGAAGCTGGGGAACAAGAGGCAATTGAGTTTGCAAGTGTGCAGGAGGAAAGGACAGAAGCCAGCTTAGTAAAATTATATGAAGAGGTCGAGACAGAAGAGAAGGAAAATGGAGGAGAGAAGGAACAAAGGAGGGATCAGATGGGTGCTGGACACACGGGGAGGAAAGAGTCACAGTGACCCCACCCTGTATTAGACAGATACTACTAAAGTTTTATCATGGGGGGGGATGCATCAGGGAAGGCAGAGCATGATCACAACCCTCCAGCAGGACTGGTGGTGGCCAGGGATGGGTGGGGATGTGGAGAAATTCTGCCGCCGTTGTATCATTTGTGCCCAGCATAACCCTGGTAAGGGCAGAAAGCTACAGCTGGCAAATCAGCCTCGGCCGAGGGGACCCTGGGAAAACATCCAGATAGACTTCACAGGGCCCCTGTCAAAAAGTCGGGGGAAAAGTTACCGTCAACTTAAAAGAATTAAAGGATCGAGCGAAACTACAGCAGCGAACCGCTGTTGAGAAAGAAACATAGAACCATAGAAACATAGAAAATAGGTGCAGGAGTAGGCCATTCGGCCCTTCGAGCCTGCACCGCCATTCAGTATGATCATGGCTGATCATCCAACTCAGAACCCTGTACCAGCCTTCCCTCCATACCCCCGATCCCTTTAGCCACAAGGGCCATATCTAACTCCCTCTTAAATATAGCCAATGAACTGGCCTCAACTGTTTCCTGTGGCAGAGAATTCCACAGATTCACCACTCTCTGTGTGAAGAAGTTCTTCCTCATCTCGGTCCTAAAAGGCTTCCCCTTTATCCTCAAACTGTGACCCCTCGTTCTGGACTTCCCCAACATCGGGAACAATCTTCCTGCATCTTGCTTGTCCAATCCCTTTAAGATTTTATACGTTTCAATCAGATCCCCCTCAATCTTCTAAATTCCAACGAGTATAAGCCTAGTTCATCCAGTCTTTCATCATATGAAAGTCCTGCCATCCCAGGAATCAATCTGGTGAACCTTCTTTGTACTCCCTCTATGGCAAGAATGTCTTTCCTCAGATTAGGGGACCAAAACTGCACACAATGCTCCAGGTGTGGTCTCACCAAGGCCTTGTACAACTGCAGTAGTACCTCCCTGCTCCTGTACTCGAATCCTCTTGCTATGAATGCCAGCATACCATTCGCCTTTTTCACCGCCTGCTGTACCTGCATGCCCACTTTCAATGACTAGCATATAATGACACCCAGGTCTCGTTGCACCTCCCCTTTTCCTAATCGGCCACCATTCAGATAATAATCTGTTTTCCTGTTTTTGCCACCAAAGTGGATAACCTCACATTTATTCACATTAAATTGCATCTGGCATGAACTTGCCCACTCACCTAACCTATCCAAGTCACCCTGCATCCTCTTAGCATCCTCCTCACAGCTAACACTGCCGCCCAGCCTCGTGTCATCCGCAAACTTGGAGATGCTGCATTTAATTCCTTCATCCAAGTCATTAATATATATTGTAAACAACTGGGGTCCCAGCACTGAGCCTTGCGGTACCTCACTAGTCACTGCCTGCCATTCTGAAAACGTCCCATTTATTCCCACTCTTTGCTTCCTGTCTGCCAACTAATTCTCTATCCACATCAATACCTTACCCCCAATACCGTGTGCTTTAAGTTTGCACACTAATCTCCTGTGTGGGACCTTGTCAAAGCCTTTTGAAAATCCAAATACACCACATCTACCGGTTCTCCCCTATCCACTCTACTAGTTACATCCTCAAAAAATTCTATGAGATTCGTCAGACATGATTTTCCTTTCACAAATCCATGCTGACTTTGTCCGATGATTTCACCGCTTTCCAAATGTGCTGTTATCACATCTTTGATAACTGACTCTAGCAGTTTCCCCACCACCGATGTTAGGCTGACCAGTCTATAATTCCCTGGTTTCTCTCTCCCTCCTTTTTTAAAAAGTGGGGTTACATTAGCCACCTTCCAATCCTCAGGAACTAGTCCAGAATCTAAAGAGTTTTGAAAAATTATCACTAATGCATCCACTATTTCTTGGGCTACTTCCTTTAGCACTCTGGGATGCAGACCATCTGGCCCTGGGGATTTATCTGCCTTTAATCCCTTCAATTTACCTAACACCACTTCCCTACTAACATGTATTTCCCTCAGTTCCTCCATCTCACTGGACCCTCTGTCCCCTACTATTTCTGCCTCCTTAGTGAAGACAGAACCAAAGTAATTATTCAATTGGTCTGCCATGTCCTTGCTCCCCATAATCAATTCACCTGTTTCTGTCTGTCGGGGACCTACATTTGTCTTAACCAATCTTTTTCTTTTCACATATCTATAAAAGCTTTTACAGTCAGTTTTTTATGTTCCCTGCCAGTTTTCTCTCATAATCTTTTTTCCCCTTCCTAATTAAGCCCTTTGTCCTCCTCCGCTGAACTCTGAATTTCTCCCAGTCCTCAGGTGAGCCACTTTTTCTGGCTAATTTGTATGCTTCTTCTTTGGAATTGATACTATCCCTAATTTCCCTTGTCAACCACGGGTGGACTACCTTCCTTGATTTATTCTTTTGCCAAACTGGGATGAACAATTGTTTTAGTTCATCCATGTGATCTTTAAATGCTTGCCATTGCATATCCACCGTCAACCCTTTAAGTGTCATTTGCCAGTCTATCTTAGCTAATTCACGTCTCATACCTTCAAAGTTACCCTTCTTTAAGTTCAGAGCCTTTGTTTCTGAATTAACTATGTCACTCTCCATCTTAATGAAGAATTGCACCATATTATGGTGACTCTTACCCAAGTGTAAGAGACAGAGGGAAATGGTATAGTTATTCCACAGCCCAGCGACCAAGTTATGGTGAGGGTGCTGCCAGAAAGGCCGGGGTTTGCCCCCAGGTGTATAGAACCACAGACGGTACTCTTAACCAATGATACGTGTGTCTGTGTACAGACTCGGCGAGGCAGCCAGTGGAAACACTGGACTCAGGTTAAAGCATACAACTCACCCTCTTGTTGCTCCCACAGACAGAGTGGGGAACCAAGTGTACCCAGTAACCATGTAATTACAGAGAACCTCAGCGAGGAACACCAGACGGCCATACCAGACCAGACCACAGCTGATGAAAACATATCCGGAGAAAACGCAAAGGCAGAAAACGCTGACAGCGTGGCAGAAGACACTGAGAACGTGTTGGAAAACCATGAACAGCCTGCTGAAGTGTGATGGTGATGGTACTCTGTAAAGAAGGCTGGTTGCTGAAGGTAGTTGATTACTTGTATAACACAGTATAGAAATTTATTGGGAAGTAGACGGGGAGGGATTTTTGAGTTAAAGCAGAGACGGCAAGTTCCACCACTTCGACGGCATTTCAGACTGCACACGGCATCTGGAAGCAGTCACCCCGAGTCTGAGGAGCTGGGCCCTTTTCAGCAGTTGGGCCAGCCCTCGACCGGACAGTTCGGAAGGGGGTGCCACCGGGGAGATGTCCTAGCAGACATTTACGTAGAGGCCACCCCAACCCTTTCCTGTACGTCGATGAGAGAGCCTGTGGGTGCTCCTGGAAGGAAAGTTTCAGCCTCCAGAGGATGAAGGTCTGAAGACAAAGGAATGTGATTAAGATGCAGTCAGCGACAGGCGCACGGAAGGAGCCACATTTCTAAAGACTTGGAACAGCCTCTCTACTTAACATTTGGTAGGTAGCGATTAGGTAATGCTAGAATAGATAGAGGTACATAAGACTGCGTGGGGGGGGGCGAATTTCGAGACTGGGCATTTTTTGGCTGCCCTATTTGAGCAGATCCTCCTAGGCTGGCCTTTCCTGATACAAATTTAATCTTTGTCCAGGAAAGCCAAGAGGAGGGACTGTTAGAGTGAATTTTTTTGAGTAGATGATTTGATTACACTTAAATGACTTTGGCCACCGACTTCTATTTTAACTGTTTGACTAAGGACTGTGGATACCAACACAGACATGTTGGCATCGAAAGGAAAGGATGGTGTGATATTTTGTATGTAGCTTCAATAGGAAGCATTGTCTATAACTTTTTAAGTAGCGATTGCCTTTGTGTTTAGCATATAAATATCGAGCCACGTTGGGCTAGCAGACCTTTCTGCGGAAAGCGTCTGCGTCCGTATGATTCCTTCTGTACCTTGTTGTGTCGAATGAAGAAGCTGCTTTGTATCTACCAGTGACTCTGTCTCTCCGGTAATTTCATCCACGCTACAACATCACCGATATACAGGAGGCCACACCGGACATAGTAGATGACTGTAACGGATACACGGGTGAAGTGTCGCCTCACCTGGAAGGCCTGTTGGGGCCCTGAGTGGTAGTGAAGGAGGAGGTATGGGGACAGGTGTGACACTTGTTCGGCTTGCAAGGATGAGTGCCGGGAGGGAGATCAGTGGGGAGGAACGAGTGGACAAGGCAGCCGCGTATGGAGCGATCCCTGCGGAAAGCAGACAGTGGTGGTGGTAGCGGGAGAAGTGAGGGAAAGATGTGCTTGGAGGTGGGATCCCTTTTGGGGTGACGGAAGTTGCGGAGAATTATCTGCTGGACGGAGGCTGGTGCGGTGGTAGGGTGAGCACAAGAGGAACTCTATCCCTGGTAGGGTGGCGGGAGGATGGGGTGACAGCAGACGTGCGCGAAATGATAGGGATGTTTGAGGGCAGCGTTGATGGTGGAGGAAGGGAAGCCCCTTTCTTTTAAGAAGGAGGATATCTCCTTCGTCCTGGAATGAAAAGCCTCATCCCGAGAGCAGATGCGGCAGAGACGGAGGAATTGAGAGAAGGGGACAAGGGGCATTTTTACAAGTAACAGGGTGGGAAGAGGTATAGTCCAGGTAGCTGTGAGACTCGGTGGGTGGATAAGATGTCTGCAGAGGTAGAGACAGTGAGATCGAGAAAGGGGAGGGAGGTATCGGAAATGGACCAGGTAAACTTGAGGGCAGGGTGGAAGATGGAAGCAACGTTGGTAAAGTCGACCGAGTTCCGCATGGGTGCAGGAAGCAGCGCCAATGCAGCCGTCAATGTAGCGTAGGAAAAGTTGCGGAGTGATACCAGTGCAGGCTTGGAACACAGACCGTTCCTCGTAGCCGACAAACAGGGAGGCACCGCCGGGACACATGTCAGAGCCCATGGCTACACCCGTACTTTGAAGGAACTGGGAGTTGCCAAAGGGGAGATTATTTAGAGTCCTCTATATGCCAAAGTGAGCGAACCGTGCGCCGGTGGTCAGCGGGAGAGAGGGAGGTTTCATGAATCTGCCGGGGTACCGGCGGGGAAACTCTACTGGCTCCAGTTTTCTTTCTCTCTCTTTCTCTCTTTCTCTCTTTTTCTCTCCCCCTCTCTCCCCCTCTCTCCCCCTCTCTCCCCCTCTCTCCCCCTCTCCTCCCCCCCCCGCAGAGAATCAGCTGTAGATTTAAAGTCCGGGACCGCCCGTGGCTCGGGCCCGTGCATGTGATTGAAGAGCAGTGCGTCAGGGTGGCGAGGTGACCGGACTCTAAGACCCCTGCGGTGCACACAGCTCTGCTGAAGCCATACCACTGACCCCAGGTCAAACGGATACTAACGCAGCACTTATGACTCTGCTGGTCATAAGAAATAGGAGCAGGAGTCGGCCATCTGGCCCGTCGAGCTTGCTCCGCCACTCAATAACATCATGACTGATCTGACCATGGACTCATCTCCACCTACCTGCCTTTTCCCCATAAACCTTAATTCCCCTACTATGCAAAAATCTACCCAACCTTGTCTTAAATACATTTACTGAGGTAGCCTCCACTGCTTCATTGGGCATTGAATTCCACAGATTCACCACTCTCTGGGAAAATCAGTTCCTCCTCATCTCTGTCTTAAATCTACTGCCCTGAATCTTGAGGCTATGTCCCCTAGTTCTGGTCTCACCTAGCAGTGGAAAGAACCTTCCTGCCTCTATCTCTTTCATAATTGTATTTTTTTCTAAGATTTCTTCTCATTTTTCTGAATTCCAGCAAGTACAGTCCCAGGCGATTCAATCTCTCCTTATAGTCTCACACCCTCTTCTCTAGTCTAAACATGTTGGACCTCCAAAGCCAGTATATCCTTCCTCAAGCAAGGAGACCAGAACTGCACGCAGTACGCCAGGTGTCACGTCACCAGTACCCAGTACAGTTGCAGCATAACCTCCCTGCTCTTGAATTCAATCCCTCCAGCAGTGAAGTCCGACATCCCATTTGCCTGCTTGATAGCCCGCTGTACCTGCAAACCAACCTTTCGTGATTCATGCACAAGCACTCCCGAGTCCCTCTGCACAGCAGCGTGCTGCAATCTTTTACCATTTCAATAATAATCTGCTCTTCGTTTTTACCTTCCCAAGTGGATGACCTCGTATTTACCGACATTGTACTCCATCTGACAGACATTTGCCTGCTGACTTAACCTATACATATCTCTGTGTAGATTCTCCGTATTCTCCCTCGCCCTCTCCCCCACACCCTTCCCCCCACTCTCCCCTCCCTTACCCTTCCATCCCATCTTCCCCCGCTCCCACTCATCCTCCCACTCTCCCTCCCTCTACTTTCCCTCTCCCCCTCAGTATCTTCCTCCTCCCTCACCTCCCCTCCTTCCTATTCCTCCTACCCCTTTTATCCCCTGCATCACTGCTCCTCATCCTCCCCTCCCCTCCCCCCCACCCTTCCGCTTCCTCCTGTCCTCCCCACTTCTCCTCTGCCCAGCCTGTCTATTCCCCACTTGGCCCCATTCTCTCCCCCTCTCCATTGCTTCTCCCCTTCCCCTCCCCTCCCCATCTACTCCCCACTTCCCCTCCTCCTCCCTCCCCACCCCTCTCCCTCTCCTCCTCTTCCCCCTGCTCCATCTACCCTTCCTCCCCCATCTCCCGCTTCCCCATCTCTCCTCCCCTCACCTCCCACATTCCCCGGCTCCCCCTCCTCATTCTCCTCTTCTACTCCACGCTCCCCCCGCCCCAACCCCTCTTCCCTCCCCTACCTCTCACCTCCCTCCCCTCCCCTCTTCCTATTTCTCTCTTCATCACCTGTTTTTGGGCCGATATCACAGTCTACCCCGCGGTTTGAAACAAGTCGCTGGATTTGCTGTTGAAGACCTCCTCCGCCACCTGGATCGCGTTCACCACCACGGGGTGATCTGTAGGCACGGGGCAAAGGCCGCCCGGCATGCAGGGCGTCACCACCTCCGCCGCCCCCAGCATCAACACCAACACCACCAGAACCGAACCCATCTTCCTCCGCAGTAAAGCAAATAACAGGTGCTGACGTCTTTTCCTCCGCCCTTCGCTCGTTACTCCCCCGTCTCTGGCCACGTCATCCTTCTGCGGGACTTCCGCACCCAAATCCGCAATTTCCCCACGTCTTTTTGTGACATTGCAAACACAAGAAAGGAGCAGATGCTGGAAATCCAAAGCAACGCGCACACAAACACAAAATGCTGGAGGAACTCAGCAGGCCAGGCAGCATCCATGGGGGAAAAGAAAGTACAATCGACGTTCCCGCCCGAGACCCTTCGGCAGGACTATGGAAAAGAGAGGTTTTGGGCCAAGATCCTTTCTTCAGGACTAGAGGGAAGGGGAAAGACGTCTGGATAAGAAGCTGGAGGGAGGGGAAGGGCGCTAGCTGGAAAGTGATAGATGAAGCCGGGTGAGTGGGAGAGAGGAAGGAACCAGAGGGGAGAGGAGAGTGGGCCATAGGGAAGGGATAGAACATAGAATAGTACAACACAGTACAGGCCCTTCGGCCCACAATGTTGTGCCGACCTGAAACCCTGCCTCCCATATAAGCCCCCAACTTAGATTCCTCCACATACCTGTCTAGTAGTCTCTTAAACTTCACTAGTGTATCTGCCTCCACCACTGACTCAGGCAGTGCATTCCACGCACCAACCACTCTCTGAGTAAAAAACCTTCCTCTAATATCCCCCTTGAACTTCCCACCCCTTTTAAAGTCATGTCCTCTTGTATTGAGCAGTGGTGCTCTGGGGAAGAGGCGCTGGCTATCCACTCTATCTATTCCTCTTATTATCTTGTACACCTCTATCATGTCTCCTCTCATCCTCCTTCTCTCCAAAGAGTAAAGCCCTAGCTCCCTTAATCTCTGAACATAATCCATACTCTCTAAACCAGACAGCATCCTGGTAAATCTCCTCTGTACCCTTTCCAATGCTTCCACATCCTTTCTATAGTGAGGTGACCAGAACTGGACACAGTACTCCAAGTGTGGCCTAACCAGAGTTTTATAGAGCTGCATCATTACATCGCGACTCTTAAACTCTAGCCCTCGACTTATGAAAGCTAACACCCCATAAGCTTTCTTAACTACCCTCTCCACCTGTGAGGCAACTTTCAGGGATCTGTGGACGTGTACCCCGAGATCCCTATGCTCCTCCACACTACCAAGTATCCTGCCATTTACTTTGTACTCTGACTTGGAGTTTGCCCTTCCAAAGAGTACCACCTCAGACTTCGGGTTGAACTCCACCTGCCACTTCTCAGCCCACTTCTGCATCCTATCAATATCTCTCAGCAATCTTTGACATCCTCTACACTATCTACAACACCACCAACCTTTGTGTCGTCTGCAAACTTGCCAACCCAGCCTTCTACCCCCACATCCAGGTCGTTAATAAAAATAACGAAAAGTAGAGGTCCCAGAACAGATCCTTGTGGGGCACCGCTAGTCACAATCCTCCTATCTGAATGTACTCCCTCCACCACCACCCTCTGCCTTCTGCAGGCAAGCTAATTCTGAATCCACCTGGCCAAACTCCCCTGGATCCCATGCCTTCTAACTTTCTGAATAAGCCTACTGTGTGGAACCTTGTCAAATGCCTTACTAAAATTCATATAGGTCACATCCACTGCACTACTCTTATCTATATGCCTGGTCACCTCCTCAAAGAACTCTATCAGGCCTGTTAGACACGATCTGCCCTTCACAAAGCCATGCTGACTGTCCCTGATCAGACCATGATTCTCTAAACGGCTATAGATCCTATCTCTAAGAATCTTTTCCAACAGCTTTCCAACCACAGACGTAAGGCTCACTGGTCTATAATTACCCGGACTATCCCTACTACCTTTTTGAACAAGGGAACAACATTCGCCTCCCTCCAATCCTCCGGTACCATTCCCGTGGACAACGAGGACATAAAGATCCTAGCCAGAGGCTCAGCAATCTCTTCTTTCACCTCGTGGAGCAGCCTGGGGAATATTCCGTCAGGCCCCGGGGACTTATCTGTCCTAATGTATTTTAACAACTCCAACACCTCCTCTCCCTTAATATCAGCATGCTCCAGAACATCAACCTCACTCATATTGTCCTCACCATCATCAAGTTCCCTCTCATTGGTGAATACCAAAGAGAAGTATTCATTGAGGACCTCGCTCACTTCCACAGCCTCCAGGCACATCTTCCCACCTTTATCTCTAATCGGTCCTACCTTCACTTTTTTCATCCTTTTTTTCTTCACATAATTGAAGAATGCCTTGGGGTTTTCCTTTACCCTACTCACCAAGGCCTTCTCATGCCCCCTTCTTGCTCTTCTCAGCCCCTTCTTAAGCTCCTTTCTTGCTTCCCTATATTCCTCAATAGACCATTCTGATCCTTGCTTCCTAAACATCATGTGTGCTGCCTTCTTCCTCCTGACTAGATTTTCCACCTCACTTGTCACCCATGGTTCCTTCACCCTACCATTCTTTATCTTCCTCACCGGGACAAATTTATCCCTTACCTCCCGCAAGAGATCTCTAAACATTGACTAAATTTCCATAGTATATTTCCCTGCAAAAACATCATCCCAATTCACATCCGCAAGTTCTAGCCTTATAGCCTCATAATTTGCCTTTCCCCAAATAAAAATTTTCCTGTCCTCTTTGATTCTATCCTTTTCCATGTTAATTATAAAGGTCAGGGAGCGGTGGTCACTGTCCTCCAGATGCTCACCCACTGAGAGATCTGTGACCTGACCCGGTTCATTACCTAGTACTAGATCTAGTATGGCATTCCCCCTGGCCGGCCTGTCCATATACTGGGACAGGGAATCCATCCTAGACACACTTAACAAATTCTGCCCCAACTAAGCCCTTGGAACTAATCAGGTACCAATCAATATTAGGGAAGTTAAAGTCACCCATGATAACAACCCTGGTATTTTTGCACCTTTCCAAATTCTGCCTCCCAATCTGCTCCTCTGTATCTCTGCTGCTACCAGGGGGCCTATAGAATACCCCCAGTAGAGTAACTGCTCCCTTCCTGTTCCTGACTTCCACCCTTATTGACTCAAATGAGGATCCTGTTACATTACCCACCCTTTCTGTAGCTGTAATAGTATCCCTGACCAGTAATGCCACCCGTCCTCCCCTTTTTCCGCCCTCTCTATCCATTTTAAAGCACTGAAATCCAGGAATATTGAGAATTCATTCCTGCCCTGGTGCCAGCCAAGTCTCTATAATGGCCACTACATCATAATTCCATGTATGTATTCAAGCTCTCAGTTCATCACCTTTGTTCCTGATGATTCTTGCATTGAGGTACACACATTTCAGCCCTTCTACTTTACTGTCTTTACACCGTTTATTCTGCTTCTCTTTCCTCAAAGCCTCTCTGTATGTTAGATCTGGCTTTACTCCATGCACTTCTTTCACTGCTCTATCGCTCTGGGTCCCATCGCTCTCGCAAATTAGTTTAAACCCTCCCGAACCATGCTAGCAAACCTACCTGCAAGGATATTGGTCCCCCTCGAGTTCAGGTGCAACCCATCCAATCTGTACAGGTCCCACCTTCCCCAGAAGAGATCCCAATGATCTAAAAATCTAAAACCCTGCTCCCTGCACCAACTCCTCAGCCACGCATTCAACTGCCATCTCCTCCAATTCTTACCGTCTCTGTCACGTAGCACTGGCAGCAATCCTGAGAACGTCACCCTTGAGGTCCTGTTCTTCAGCCTTCCGCCTAATTCCCGAAACTCACACTTCAGGACCTCATCCATCTTCCTGCCTATGTCTTTGGTCCCAACATGTCTCTGCTCAGTCTGAGCTATTCAAATATTGATTATCTAATTAACGGCTTACTGCTGATCTATTCAAATGTTGATTGACTTGATTGCACAGACCAACTGCCAAAACTGCCAGAATCTCTCGAGTCAAAGCCTCAAAGCTCCACTCCTTCACTGGCCCACTCAAGCTCTGGCCGCTTCGCTTGAGCTGTCCCTCTATTTATCTGTTTGTGCTTTTCAAAATGTTTGGTCACCTGACCTCGACTGCCCAATCAGCTGCTTTCTGCTGAGTCTGAGCTATTCAAATCTTGATTGTCTAATTAACGGCTTACCGCTGATCTATTCAAATCTTGATTGACTTGATAGCACAGACCAACTGCCAAAACTGCCAGAATCTCTCGAGAGGAGGAGGGGACCCTGGTGGAGGTAATAAGAAGTGAATGGTCAGAGTTGGGAAGATGAAGAAGGGGGTGGGGAACGGTTTCATACCACAAGGAGAAAATTATTCATGACATTGTGGTGAAGCTTCCCAGACGGAATATAATGTGTTGCTTCTCCACTCTGAGGGTGACCTCATTTTGGCATATTTTGGCCTTGGACGGACACGCTGGAACGGAAACGGGAATGGAAATCGGAATTAAGAGTTTCGGCTACGGCAAGTCCCGCTTGTGGCAGATGTGGGTGGTGGTGGTGCAGGTGCTTGAAGTGGCCCCCTAGTTTCCTACGGTGTTGACTGTTCGTCAGCTGAACCAGGCCAGGAAAGTCACCACGTAACTTGTAATTGGTCGAAGCTTGCACTTTTTCGCCTCTACAAGAACAAGAATGTGACCAGGCCAACAACTTAAAACATGAATTCTACTCTCCTCTGTTTACCAATACTCATTCAAACCGCTCCTCCACTTCTAATCACAACAATCGGGAATCTCCCATTGTTCAGAAGATCGACCCTTCTTCTCCCAGTCCCCGGCATGCACTTTCTTCTTTGCGATGATAATTCTTGGAGGTCATCGCTATGATGCATTTGAAGCCTCTGCTTTCTTTTCATTCCATTCCAGTTCAAATGTTGCTTTCACTGTCAGCGTTATCTGACGGTCCTATAACACCTTACCACTGGATATAGTCAGACAGCTACACAGCTTCTCTTGTCTCCTTCTATTCTTGTTCAAACCAGGTCACTTAGACAGTGGGTCGAGGTACCGAGACGACTTCTGCAAACTTGCCATTGTACTCAACACACAGCTTATCTGAGAATGTTCTCAGGTTTAGCAGCAACTCATTGTCACAACCTTCAATTACTCTGATTCGTTTACCCCCGAGGAAGAATCAGTTCTCAAACAGTTCACAAGATGGAGGCTACAGGACAGCCTCACAAAATGGCGGACTCCATTCCGTCAAGCACATAGCAAGAGCAAAGACAATTGGTTTGTCTGTTTCCACTAACCTCGACCCATTCGAGTTTGACACGTTTTCTCACATTTTCACGCCCTCAGCCCCCCGGCCGACAATGGATCTCACCGATGTAGAGGAGGCTGCGTCAGGAGCACCAAACACAATAGACCACACCAGCAGATTCAGAGGTGAAGTGCTGCCTCACCTGGAAGGACAGTTTGGGGCCCTCAGTGGACGTGACTGGGCAGGTTAGGCCAGTTGCAGGGATAAATGCCTGGATGGAGATTAGTGGGGAGGGATGAATGGACAATGGAATTACGGAAGGAGCGATCCCTGTGGAAAGTGGATTGATGGGGGTAGACGGTGTGGTGGGGTCAGTGGAAGTTGTGGCGGATGGTGTGTTGGGTGCGGAGGCTGATGGAGGGGTAGGCAAGAACAAAAGGGACTCCACTACTATTAAGGCAGCGGGAAGAGTGTGTGAGCGTGGATGATCGGGAAATGGAGGAGATGCGGGCGAGGGCAGCATCAATAGTGCAGGGGCGGAGCGTTTCTCTAAAGAAGGAGGACATCTCTGATGTCCTGGAATGGAAAGCCTCGTCCTGAAGGTGAAGAGACTGAGAAATGCAAATAGCACTTCTGTCGGAGACGGTGTGGGAAGAGTTATAGTCAAGATAATCATGGGGATCAGCTTTATAAAAGATATCTGTTGACTGTCTGTGTACAGAAACAGAGAGAACAAGAAAGGGGAGGGAGATGTCGGAAATGAACCAAGTGAATATAAGGGCCGGGTGGAAGTTAGAGCCAAGGTTCATAAAATTAAAGAGCTCAGCTTGGGTGCATCAAACGGCGCAGATATTGTCGTCAATGCAGCGAGGGAGGACTTGGGGGACAAAACCGGGGAAGCCTTCGAGCGTAGGCCATTCTGTGCAGCCGACATGAACGGGCAGGCATAGGGAGGGCCCGTGCCGGCGCCCTTGGCTAGCTGTCAGGTTCGGAGAGACAGACAGGTGTGCGGACTGGTCCGCCAGGCAGAGGAGGCTGGTGTTGGAATGGAATTGGGTGGTTCTTCTGTCAAGGAAGAAGCGGAAAGGCTTTGAAACCTTCCTGATTGGGGGTGCGGCTGGGGAGGATGGAGGAAGAAAGGCTGAACATCCAAGGTGAAGATGAGGTGGTCAGGGCCAGGGAATCGAAGGTTACGGAGAAGAGAGAGGGCGTGAGAACTGTAAAATAATACTAAGAGTCCAGTGGGTGAAGACCCGAGAGCTCAAGCGTGGTTAAAAACAAAAATGGTCCTTTGATGTACATTCTCTGATATAGACTTCGATCCCAGACCATTAAGAACTTTAAAAACAAGTAAGGAAACCTTAAGATCAATTCCAAAACATCCAGGAAGCCATTGCAGAGTAGGTGGGGCAGGAATGATGTTCTCTCTCAAAGTCTAGCAGTGGTGCTCTGAATGAATTTGTGCACAAAACGCCCTCCCGTCCACCGCTCCTCGTTTCAGAGAATGGTGCAAAGAAACACAGAAAAACAGAAACAAAGCATCCAGTAAGTGGCTGTTCTGTGGGGAAAAACACCTTGCCCATCAGTGGTTGGAGTGGTAGGGCCTATTCTGGAGTTGGGGTATATGGCAAATATTAATTTGACCAGCGACCAATCTGCAGACCTGAACATGGATTGTAGATTGAATTCAAAGTGCAGTCCTGAACAATAACTCTCCCTGAGCTGTGCGCTGTATTCGGTTGCAAACCGGACAACGCTGATTAACACACATTGTGGGTGTCCTGAGTGTGGGTGCGAAGAGGGAGGTGATTGAAAACTACATGTAATCTAAAGGAAGCACTGTAGATACATTATAACCATAGAATGATCCTGCTCTTGCCTTTGATCTTTGGCATGTAAAAATGTCACAGAGTATTGGGTCGTGAGGTCTCTTCTCCCGAGAGCTTCTCATTTTGTATCCACCAGCTTCATTCAGTGTCTCTGTGGCAACTTTGTTCTCGTTACAAGAGCAGAATTGCCAGACTGGTTCAAATAACCAGGTGTTACAACAGTGGTGTGCAGAAGAGCATCTCTGAACACACAACACGTCGAACCTCGAAGTGGACGGTCTACAGCAGAAGATCATGAACATACACTCAGCGGCCACTTTTTTAGATACAGGAGGCACCTGATGTAGTGGCCATTGAGTGTACAGGACATTCGGTAAGCTGTCGTCAAAGCTAAAGTGAAATTTATTATCAGGGTCACGACATACAACTCTGAGATTCATTTTCCTGCGGGAATACTCAGCAAATCCATAGAATAGCAACTGTAAACTGGATCAGTGAAAGATCAACCAGAGTCCAGAAGACAAAAGACTGTGAAAATGCAAATATCAATAAATAACGAGAACGTGAGATAAAGGGTCCTTAAAGTGATATGATTGGTTGTAGGGGCATCTCAATAGATGAATGTAGTTCTCCCCTTTTGTTGGAGACCCTGATGGTTGAGGGGTAGTAACTGTTCCTGAACCTCGTGGTGTGAGTCCTGAGGCTCTTGTACCTTCTACCTGATGGCAGCAGCGAGAGGAGAGCAGGGCCTGGGTGGTGGGGGTCTGATGATGGATGCTGCTTGCCTCCGATGGCAATGTTTCATGTAGACGTGCTCAATGGATGGGAGGGCTTCACCCGTGATGGACTGGGACGAATCCACTACATTTTGTAGGATTTTCCACTCGAAGGTTTTGGTGTTCCCATGTCAGGCTGTGATGCAGCCAGTCATGTCCTTGAATCATATAGTTTTAAGACCATAAACTATGGTCTTAATCAAAATTAGGATCAAAATTAGGCCTTAGAGTCTGCTGCGTCATTTCATCCATACTTCCTATCAGCCCCCAATCTCCTACCTCCTTCGCCTCCGCACCTCATCCCTTCCTGCCCTGACCAATCAAGAATCTATCAATCTCTGCCTTAAGTAAACATAAATACTTGGGCTCCAAAGTGCCTCTGGCAAAGAATTTCAAAGAATCGCTCTGGCTAAAGAAATTACTCATCACCCTTCTCAAAGCTCAGCGCTCTATTGTCAGACACGCCCGCCACGTTTAAAATCGCACCGTTGACTGAGACCCGTCGCTCCGATCAAAGTGCAGGGTCTAACCGCTCACTACAGCCCGTGGTGGTCAGTGCTGGGGCGACCTCATTCACTCAGTTACCCTGTTAACATTGCAGACACAGGCAGATTCAGAACGCAAAAGCTTTATTGCTGAAGAATAATATATATATATATATATATATATATATACACACACATCAAAGTTGCTGGTGAACGCAGCAGGCCAGACAGCATCTCTAGGAAGAGGTACAGTCGACGTTTCGGGCCGAGAACCTTCGTCAGGACTAACTGAAGGAAGAGCTAGTAAGAGATTTGAAAGTGGGAGAGGGACGGGGAGATCCAAAATGATAGGAGAAGACAGGAGGGGGAGGGATGGAGCCAAAAGCTGGAAAGGTGATTGGCAAAAGGGATATGAGAGGATCATGGGACAGGAGGCCCAGGGAGAAGGAAAAGCGGGAGGGGGGAAACCCAGAGGATGGGCAAGGGGTATAGTCAGAGAGACAGGGGGAGAAAACGGAGAGCGAGAGAAGGAATGTGTAGCGGAAGTTAGAGAAGTCAATGTTCATGCCGTCAGGTTGGAGGCTACCCAAACGGAATATTGGTGTTGTTCCTCCAACCTGAGTGTGGCTTCATCTTTACAACGGAAGAGGCCGTGGATAGACATATCACAATGGGAATGGGATGTGGAATTAAAATGTGTGGCCATTGGGAGATGCCATGATCCTCTCATATCGACTGGCAGGCTCCAGGCTACAGGGCCGTGCTGGCACAGCCAGTGCCCGGGCTCGATGGGGAAGGACCACAGTCTGGGCTCCTGATGCAAGTCTGCTGAGGAAAACCCCTCGAAACCTCTGTAACGGGGGTGCATGTATCCGGCCGGGAGGGTACGGCAGGTCGCCACCCATCACCTCCTCTCTGCTGTTCAACCTCCACCACCCCGGCCCCACGTCCCCTGCACAGGAGCTCTGCTGTGGGAGCACCACTCCCCCTCCTTCCACATCTCCACACACTCCAACAATCCTCCGGCTCCCCGACTCGTCCTCTCTTTCACTCCGACCTGACTCTCCTCTCCACAGCGCTCGCCCTTCCCTCCCATCTCTTCCCCCCTTCCTCCCCAAACTCCCTTCCATCTTCCACCCGACCCCTTCTCCCTAAACCCCTCACTAATCGACACGCAAAATGGTGTAGGAACCCAGCATCTATGGAAAGGAATAAACAGCTGTCGTTTCGGGCCGAGAGCCTTCATCAGGGCTGGAGAGGAAGGGGAAGAGGGCAGAATATAAAAACATGATGTGGGAATGAGGATAAGATCAAACGCGACAGGTGAAGCCAGGTGGGCCGGGGGCAGAGGAAAGAATGCATCTTTTCCCTTCGGGGATGAAACCGCAGTGTGGTCTGGATATCGTCGCCGCTGACGACGAGCCTGACCTGGCCCGGTGGTTTGTGACTGAGTGCAGCCGATGGTAAATTCAGATCGGGAAGCTAAGTGACAGGATGAATTGGATTTTGGCAAGAACTGAATCGTGAGTAACGGGTTGGGATGAAGAGGTGAAGGGGATTAGGACCGGGCTTGGAGATTTTGTCGACGTTAAGGTAATGAACACTTTCATGTCTGACTGTGACAAAAATCTTCACCCGGTTAGATTGACAGACTTCATAAAACTCAGATCTGGAGTATTGCGTATAGTTCTGATCGCCCCACGAGAGGAAGGACATTGAGGCTCTGGAGAGTATTCCTGATTAGAACGTGAAACGGTAGATTTTTCATGATGAATACACTTTATAAGGCCGTGAGATATAAAGGCAGAATTAGGCCATTTGGCCCGTCGAATCTCCTCCGCCATTTCATCATTTTCCCTCCCAGCCCTCAATCTCCTGCCTTCTCCCCGAGTTACTTCATACCCTGACCAGTCGAGAATCTATCAATCTCTGTCTTAAACGTACTCAAAAGCTTGCCTGTGGCAACGAATTCCACAGATTCACCACTCTCTGGCTGAAGAAATTACTGCTCTTCCTCCTAGAAGGACGGCCTTCTATTCCGAGGCCGAGTCCTCTGGTCTCACACCCACCCGCCACATTTGAAATTACACCACGGACTGAGACCCGTCGCTCCTATCGAGATGCTGGGTCTAAACACGATCGCTGAGCTCACTATAGTCCGTGGTGGTCAGTGCTGGGTCGACCTAATTCACCGAGTTTCTCTGTTAACATTGCAAACACAGGCAGACTGAGAATGCAGAAGCTTTATTGCGCAAGCATAAAAACATACATTTGCAACTTAATTATACAATTATGTTAATAAGCCGTCAGCCCGTGAGTTGAAACCCAGATACAACTTGCGCCCCCTGGAACATCCTGTCCCGCAGCTTCCTCGTAACTTCGCTTTCACTAAGACGTGTACATCTTTAGGGTGAATCTGGTGAATTTCAACCATTTCCCCGAGCTTGCGCCAGAATTCTGAATTCCCACAGGCGACCTTAAGTGAGGGGAGCTTGTACAAAATGCTTTGTTTCTCCCCGGGGGTGAATGGCTTATGAGAGAGAGAGAGAGAGAGATAGTAGCCCGGGGAATGAACATTAGCAAGCGAGTGTATACACACGCGAATTTGTCTGAGTGCGTTGTGGAGATTGCATTACGAGGCGCCCCGGGCCGTGGTAAAGTGCTGTATTCGTATCCATTTGACCTGGTGATCAGAATTATTGCTTTAGCTGAGCGGTGCGCGCCACGTTGTGCGCCGCCGGGGTCCTACAGACCGGTCACTTGGCCGTCCTGGAGCAAGAAGATTCAGTCACGTGCATGGGAGCGAGCGCCGTATGGTCCCAGACTTGAAATCTACAGGTCATTGTCTGCGGGGAAAAGCAGAGGCCAGTATTCAAAGAGTTTCCCGCCGGATTCATAAATCCCCACCAGGTTCCAGTGTCCCTGGGGTCAGGACCCCCGCCCCTCTCTCCCGAGACCACCAGTGCACTGATCGCTCACCTTGGCATACAGAGGATCCTCGTGGAACGGACAGTTCCGGGAAACAGAACTCTTCTTGCAGATGGTGGTTCTCAGCTCCAGGGTGAGATGGTACGTGAACACCCACACCACCTGCAAGAGCACCTTACAGTCAGAAAGGCCTCAAAACATCTCTACAGGGTGCCTGTGTGTATAGAGCCAGGAGTGGTCACCCATCTGCGCACACCCACCACCTTTACTCTGCTCGTCATAAGATATAGGAGCAGGAGTCGGCCATCTGGCCCGTCGAGCCTGCTCCGCCACTCAATAAGATCATGACTGATCTGGCCATGGACTCATCTCCAACTACCTGCCTTTTCCCCATAAACCTTAATTCCCCTACTGTGCAAAAATCTATCCAACCTTGTCTTAAATACATTTACTGACGTAGCCTCCACTGCTTCTTTGGGCAGAGAATTCCACAGATTCACCACCCTCTGGGAAAATCAGTTCCTCCTCATCTCTGTCTTAAATCTACTGCCCTGAATCCTGAGGCTATGTCCCCTAGTTCTAGTCTCACCTACCAGTGGAAACAACTTTCCTGCCTCTATCTCTTTCATAATTGTATTTTTCTCTAAGATTTCCTCTCATTTTTCTGAATTCCAGCAAGTACAGACCCAGGAGATTCAATCTCTCCTTATATTCTCTAACCCTCCTCTGTCGTCTCAACATGGCGAACCTCCAAAGCCAGTAGATCCTTCCTCAAGCAAGCAGACCAGAACTGCACGCTGTACTCCAGGTGCCACGTCACCAGTACCCTGTACAGTTGCAGCATAACCTCCCTGCTCTTAAATTCAATCCCTCCAGCAATGAAGTCCGACATTCCATTTGTCTGCTTAATAGCCCGCTGTACCTGCAAACCAAACTTTCGTGATTCATGCACAAGCACTCCCGAGTCCCTCTGCACAGCAGCGTGCTGCAATCCTTTACCATTTCAATAATAATCTGCTCTTCCTTTTTTCCGTCCAGACTGGATGACCTCGTGTTTACCAACATTGTATTCCATCTGGCAGACATTTGCCTACTGACTTAACCCATACATATCTCTGTGTAGATTCTCCGTATCCTTCCTCGCCCTCTCCCCGACCCCCTTCTCCCCACTCTCCCCTCCTCATGCCCCTCTCTTCCCCCTCCACCCCATCTTCCCCCGCTCCCACTCCTCAACCCACTCTCCCTCCCTCTACTTCTCCCTCTCCCCCTCACTATCTTCCTCCTTCCTCACCTCCCCTCCTTTCCTCTCACCTTCTCCTTTTATCCCCTCCATCTCTGCTCCCCATCATCACCTCCCCGACACCTCCTCCCACTCTTCCCCTTACCACTCTCTTCCGCACTTGCCCTCCTCTGCCCACCGCGTCTATTCCGCACTTACCCCCACACACTCCCCCCTCTGCTTCCGAGTTCTCCTCCCCCTACTCCCCACTTCCCACTCCTCCTCCCTCCCTCTCCCATCCCTCTCCCTCTCTTCCCCTTCCCCCTGCTCTATCTACCCTTCATCCACATCTCCGCCTTCCCCATCTCTCCTCCCCTCACCTCCGCCCTTCCCTGGCTCCCCCTCTTCACTCTCCCCTTCTCCTCCCCGCTCCCTCCGTCCCACCCCTCCTCCCTCCCCTACCCCTCTCCTCCCTCCCCTCCCCTTCCACCTATTTCCCTCCCCATCACCTGTGTTTGGGCCGATATCACTTTCGACACTGCGGTGTGAAACAAGTCGCTGGATCTGCTGTTGAAGTCCTCCTCCGCCACCCGGATCGCGTTCACTACCCCGGGGTCATCTGTGGGCACGGGACAGAGGCCGCCCGGCATGCAGGGCGTCACCACCTCCGCCGCCCCCAACATCAACACCAACACCACCAGAACTGGACCCATCTTCCTCCGCGGAAAAGCAAATAACAGGTGCTGGCGTAATTTCCTCCGCCCTTCGCTCGTCACTCCGACCCGGTCGTCCACGTCATCCTTCTGCGGGACTTCCGCCCCCATATCCACAAGCTCCCCACGTCTTTTTGTGACATTGCAAACACGTGAAAGGGGCAGATGCTGGAAATCCAAAGCAACGCGCATACAAACACAAAATGGTGGAGGAACTCAGCAGGCTAGGCAGCATCTATTGGGGAAAAGAAAGTATATCGACGTTTCGGGCCGAGACCCTTCGGCAGAACTATGGAAAAGAGAGGTGTTGGGCCAAGAGCTTTCTTCAGGACTGAGAGGGAAGGGGAAAGACGTCTGGATAAGCAGCTGGAGGGAGGGGACGGACGCTAGCTGGAAGGTGATAGGTGAAGCCGTGTGGGAGGGACAGAGGAAGGAACCAGAGGGGAGAGGAGAGTGGACCATAGGGAAGGGAAGGAGGAGGGGACCCAGGTGGAGGTAATAAAAAGTGAATGGTCAGAGTTGGGAAGATGAAGAAGGGGGTTGGGGAACGGTTTCATACCACAAGGAGAAAATTAATATTGATGACATTGTGGTGAAGGCTTCCGAGACGGAATATAAGGTGTTTTTTCTCCACTCTGAGGGTGTCCACATTTTGGCACAGTTTGACCTTGGACCGACACGCCAGAACGGAAACGGGAATGGAAATCGGAATTAAAAGTTTCGGCCACGGCAAGTCCCGCTTGCGGCAGACGGGGGTGGGGGGGGGGCGGTGGTGCAGGTGCTGGAAGTGACTCCCTAGTTTCCTACGGTGTTGACTGTTCGTCAGCTGAACCAGGCCGGGAAACTCACCACGTAACTTGTAATTGGTCGAAGCTTGCACTTTTTCGTCTCTACAGGAACAAGAATGTGACAGGCCAACAACTTAAAACATGAATTCTACTCTCCTCTGTGTACCAATACTCATTCAAACCGCTCCCCCACTTCTAATCACCAAGAACGGGAATCTCCCATTGTTCAGAAGTCATATCCTTCTTCTCCCAGCCCCTGGCATGCACTTTCTTCCTTGCGATGATGACTCTTCGAGGTCATCGCTATTATGCATTTGAAGCCTCTACTTTCATTTCATTCCATTCCAGTTCAAATGTTGCTTTTCAGTGTCAGCATCATCTGACTGTCCTACAACACCTTCCCACTGATGTAGACAGACAGCTACACAGCTTCTCTTGTCTCCTTCTATTCTGGTTCAAACCAGGTCACTTAGACAGTGGGCCGACGTACCGAGACGACTTCTGCAAACCTGATATTGTACTCAACGCACAGCTTATGTGAGAATGATCCAGCATTTAGCAGAAACTCAACGTCACAATGTTCAATTGCACTGATTCGATTACCCCTGAGTAAGAATAAGTTCTCAAACAGTTCACAAGATGGAGGCTACAGGGCAGCCTCACAAAATGGCACACTCCATTCCGACAAGCACATGGCAAGAACAAAGACAATTGGTTTGTCTGTTTCCACTAACCTCGACCCATTCGAGTTTGACACTTTCTTCCATATTTTCACTCCCCACGGCCGACAATGGGTCTCACCGACGTAGAGGAGGCTGCGTCAGGAGCACCAAACACAATGGACGACTCCAGCAGATTCGCAGGTGACGTGCTGCCTCATCTGGAAGGACATTTTGGGGTCCTCAGTGGAGGTGATTGGGCAGGTTAGGCCACCTTCAGGTGTAACTGCCTGGAGGCTGATTAGTGGGGAGGGATGAATGGATAAGGGAATTATGGAGGGAGAGATCCCTGTGGAAAGTTGAGTGTTAGGGGGGGCAGTGGAAGTTGTGGACGATGATGTGTTGGGTGTGGGGGCTGACGGAGAGGTATGCAAGATCAAAAGGGACTCGGTCACTATTAAGGCAGCGGGAAGATGGTGTGAACATGGATGATCGGGAAATGGAGGAGATGCGGGTGAGAGCAGCATCAATAGTGGAGGTGGGGGGGGGGGGCATTCTTTAAAGAAGGAGGACATCTCTGATGTCCTGGAATGGAAAGCCTCGTACTGAACGTGAAGAGACTGAGAAGAGCAAATACTATTTTTCCCGGAGACTGGGTGGGAAGAGTTATGGTCAAGATAACCATGGGGATCAGGTTTATAAAAGATATCAGTTGACTGTTTGCATACAGAGACAGAAAGAACAAGAATGGTGAGGGAGGTGTCACAGATGAACCAAGTGAATGTAAGGGCCGGGTGGAAGTTAAAGCCAAGGTTGATAAAATTGACGAGCTCAGCGTGGGTGGATGAAACGGCGCCGATTCTGTCCTCAGAGTCGCGAGGGAGGAGTTGGGGGTTAGAACCGGGGAAGCCTTCGAGCATAGGCCGTTCTGTGCAGCCGACATGAACGGGCAGGCATAGGTAGGGCCCGTGCCGGCGCCCTTGACTACTCTTCAGGTTCGGAGAGAGAGAGAGGAGAGCGGACCAGGTCTGCCAGTCGGAGGAGGGTGGTGCTGGAGTGGGATTGGGTGGTTCTTCTGTCAAGGAAGAAGCGGAAAGTCTTTGAAACCTTCCTGATTGGGGTGGGGGGAGGTGGAAGGGAGGAAGAGAGATTGAACATCCAAGGTGAAGATGAGGTGGTCAGGGCCAGGGAATCGAAGGTTACGGAGAATAGAGAGGGCATGAGAACTGTAAAATAATACTAAGAGTCCAGTGGGAAAAGACCTGAGAGCTCAAGCGGGATTAAAAACAAAAATGGTCCTTTGATGTACATTCTCTGATATAGACTTCGATCTCAGACCATTAAGAACTTTAAAAACAAGTAAGGAAACCTTAAGATCAATTCCAAAACATCCAGGAAGCCATTGCAGAGTAGGTCGGGCAGGAATGATGTTCTCCCTCAAAGTCTAGCGCTGGTGTTCTGAATGATTTTGCGCACAAAACGCCCTCTTGTTCATGCTCCTCGTTTCAGAGAAATGTGCAAAAAAACCTCACAAAAACAGAAACAAAACATCCAGTAAGTGGCTGTTCTGTGGGCAAAACACCTTGCTCATGTGTGGTTGGGCGTATTCTGGATTTGGGGTATATGGCAAATAGTAATTTCACCAGCGACCAATCTTCAGACCAGAACGTGGATTGTAGATTGAATTCAAAGTGCAGTCCTGAACAATAACTCTCCCTGAGCCGTGCGCTGTGGTCGGTTGCAAACTGGATAACGCTGCTTAACACACATTGTGGGTGTCTGGAGTGTGGGCGCGAGGTGGGAGGTGATTGAAAACTACATGTAATCTAATGGAAGCACTGTAGATACATTGTAACTATAGAATGATCCTGCTCTTGCCTTTGATCTCTAGCATATATAAATGTCACAGAGTATTGGGTCGGGAGGCCTCTTCCTCCGAGTGCGTCTCATTTTGTTGGATAAAACTGTTCTGTATCCACCAGCTTCATTCAGTGTCTCACTGGCAACTTTGTTCTCGTTACCAGAGGAGAATGGCCAGACTGGTTCAAGCTGACAGGAAGGCGACAGTAACTCAAATAACCACCCGTTACAACAGTGGTGTGCAGAATAGCATCTCTGAACACACAACACGTCGAACCTCGAAGTGGACGGGCTACAGCAGAAGATCATGAAAATAAACTCAGTGGCCAGTTTTTTAGATACAGGAGGCACCTGATGTAGTGGCCATTGAGTGTACAAGACATTCCATAAGCTGTAGTCAAAGGAAAAGTGAAATTTATTATCAGGGTCACAACATACAACCCTGAGATTCATTTTCCTGCGGGTATACTCAAGCAAATCTATAGAATAGTAACTGTAAACAGGATCAGTAAAAGATCAACCAGAGTGCAGAAGACAACAAACTGTGCAAATGCAAATATGAATAAATAACGAGAACATGAGATAAATAGTCCTTAAAGTGAGATCACTGGTTGTGGGGGCATCTCAATAGATGAGTGTAGTTGTCCCCTTTTGTTCGAGATCCTGATGGTTCAGGGGTAGCAACTGTTCCTGAACCTGGTAGTGCGAGTCCTGAGGCTCTTGTACCTTCTACCTGATGGCAGCAGCGAGAAGAGAGCACGGCCTGGGTGGTGGGGGTCTCTGATGATCGAGTCAGCTTTTCTACAGCGGCATTTCACGCAGGTTTTGCCGTGGTTTTTACAAATGACAAGGAAGCGCCGAAGATTCTCCAAGAGATTTTAAACTTTAATTTGCAAAGTAAAGCTGAGACAGACAGTGGACTAGGCTCTGTAAGTCTGCCACTGAATGCCTGTCGATGTTTTCACACAGCATTCTTTATAGCACCCCTTCTGGGTTAACAGCATTAACATATTAGCATATGTTGTTTGCTGTTTGTTTCTGTTGTTATTAGCATATCTCTGTAAGTTTCACTTTAGCTAATAAATCAATTACTTTTATCTCTCTTACTTGGCTACATTCGTTTTTCTCGAGGAGTGAAGAGTGCACAGGTATCATTCAAAGATTACACCCCAAATACCATAGTAATCCCACGCACTCAGTAACAGACACTTAATGCATAGTAAAGGCATGGTGAACATCCGAATAAACACCTGATAGCAATAAAAGCACACTTAAAATAAACACTTAGAAAACAGAGTTAAAATGTTTTCCAATATAATCTCTGCTTTGAGACTTACAAAGTCTCACATAGAGAGAGAAATCTACGAGTCCACACACAAAAGCTCAAATAAACTCCAGAATTTACTCCCAAATCTGGGTCAAACTATAACTTCTTGTGCTTAGAACTCGAAGTGTTCTGTCCCTACCTTTCTAGGCCACTGAGCCAAAAACCTGTCCCTTCGTGTCTGAGACAGGAAAAAAGACTCAGGAGCCTTTACAGTCTGCTGCCACATTATCATTTCGCTCCTGTACATCTGCATGTCGTGTAAGCTGCAACAGTACATCATCGGTATTTCTCTTTCCACTGGGCTTGATTCAGCAATTTCCAGGAGCATCGGAAAGCGTTTTGTTGCGGCCCGCACTATAAGAGACCTGAGACACAGAAAACAGCACAAAACAATTCCACAGCTTACCAATACAATACCTACAGTTATCGCTATCTTGGTTAGCCATGCTCCCCATCCCCTTAGTTTACTATCTAACCAGTCAAATAACTGACTTCCCGAACCCTGCATTCTGTCTAACTTCTCTTCTCAGACTTTTCAATTTGTTCATTGCTCTGGTAAATGATCCCTCCGGACTAGTGTTATTTGGTATAAAAGTACAGCACTGTTCTCCAAACATTACACAAACTCCTCCTTTTTCTGCCAACAGCCAGTCTAACACCTGTCTATTCTGCCACGCCACTCTACTAGTTGCATCCAGCTGTTGTCCTAGTGCCTCCAGCGCATCATCGGTGTAGTTAATGAATCTCTGTCGATTATAATATATATAATTTATCCACTCAACGTTTTTGCTAACCCCTATCACAGATATAATCGCTTCCCAGCCAGCAGCAATCTTGTTTCTTGCCTTAAACTCGTTAGGTATACCTCTCGGCTGTCCTATACTATCGATTCGGAACGTTGGGTCAGGTTCATATTTTCGCCTCTTCCGCCGCAGTGTCTGCTGCTTCGAAGCGTCAAGTTGTACTTCAGGGGATACTACAACTTCTTGAATCAGCATAACCCGTGTACATGTACCAGCCCAAATAAGGGGAAGCGTGGATCTCAGGCCTCCCTCCATCCCGCACAACCACCAAGTGTCCGCTAACGGAATGATCTGGACCTCCAACGCACCTTCGGGTGGAGAGGTACCTACTATGTATCTTCGGCCTGCGGTTACATCCCAAGTCTGGAGGCAGTTACCCCTAAAATGGCCAACAGAAAAAGCACCTGTCCGTGTAAAGCATTCATAATTCAAATGATCCTGCATTATCAATTTTCCCACCGCGGGGGCTCTGACTTCTTTTACTAATGGCCCAAGGTCTGCTATAATTACATTTATGGGCGAGCGCATTTCGATCGAATTGCGAGGAGGCTTGGGATAGCATACACCAATAAGGGCAATATGAGGTGTTATCAGTACAGATTAACAAGGATCCGTCCCGCTACAAATTCCCATGCTGCAAGTCTTGACTACACTTGGACAGTGCCGCGCCCACTGCCCCCTCCGCACCTTTCGCCATTGTGTGCAGGTGAAGGAGTTATAAGGCATGGGGGCTACGTGTTGCACGGGCTTCGCCCTGGAGCACAGATAACAATTCTGTCTCTCCATCATTCCTGCTGTGTATTGTGCCCATTGGTACCACCGGCTAGTACGTGTCTGTTGCCAGTGCAGAGGTAACTGTTGCGCTCCGCTTACTCCTTTCTTTCAAGGTTTGCGGAGTCCAGCATTCCGATGCCATATCGGCCAAATTAATGGTTTCCAAGTCCATACAAGGGTGTGCGGGTGTATCATCCCGCGGGGCAAGACTGGTCGCTCCCAAGTCATCCTCACTGTCTGAAGGAGTACTACTATCCACAACCCCATCCTTAGGGTCACCAGACCTATTCTCAAAACCAAAGTCTTCCCTTATGGTCTGATCAAACTCCTGTGGTACAGCGACAGCTTCTTGTTCCTCTTGTCTGTCCGCTGCTATCCGTTCCTCTTCACCGCTTACCTCGGGCTCCACACCTGACTGTACCTGCGGGACTGCTCTGGTGCAGTGATTAAGATGGTACCAGGTGGAGCGTCCCTCTATTGAACTGCGGTGGGTGACGCCTGGTTACCGTAAAAGACCCTTCCCTTCTTGGTTCCTCCACTTTCTTCGAAAAACTCTCACATAAACCTGATCTCCTGGCTTCATTGGTCATTCCCTTTGCACGGTCTCCGGCTCTTTCCATTTTTCCTGTGCATAAACAGACTTATGTATCATGGTTAGCTGCTGCATGTATTCTTTTAGTTCGACTTCCAATTGTTCCAAGCTAGGACCTTTATATGGTCCTCTCCACTGGGGCACTGGCATGGGCCTTCCGGTTAGCATTTCATGCGGTGTTGGACACCTCACTCGGTTAGTTTGCATGCTCTAACTCATTAACGCTAACGGCAGCGCGTCAATCCAGTTGAGTTTAGCACCCGCACGAATTTTATTCAGTTTGGTTTTTAGAGTCCCGTTAATTCTTTCCACCATGCCCTGCGACTGAGGGTGATACACGCATCCAAACCTCCGCTTTATTCTCAGTGCTTGCAATACTAATTTGACCACTTTTGGATAAACGCTGAACCGTTGTCTGAGCAGACTTCTGTTGGTATTCCGAATCTTGGGATCACCCCGTTTGTCAGGAATTTTATCACTGTTCCTGCCCCTTGATCTTTCGACGGTACCGCTTCTACCCATCTCCTGAATCTATCAATTACTACCAACATGTATCTTTTCTCTCTTACTGTCCTTATCATATCTACGTAGTCAATCACTAAATGTTTAAAAGGCCCTTCGGGCACGGGTATATGCCCTATTGGGGTTGTAACTCCTTTCCGAACATTATTCTGTGCACATACCTCGCACTGCAACAGCACATGATCTACTGAAGCCTGTAAATAAGGCGACCAAAAACCGTCCTTTTTTAGTTTCCTTATCACTTCCCCCCTTGCACAATGATCCATCCCGTGCGCATATGCCGAATCAGTATAAATGTCTACTTTCTCACCTTCCATCATTTCACACGCTGCTGTCAGGGCTTTGATTTGCGCTAATTGAGCGGAACACGGTTGGGGGCAAGCTTCCATTCTAGTAGTCTTAAAGCTTGTCTGATCCTGCTGCACTACTGAGAAACCTGCATGATTTCCATCATAATCCCTATAACAGGAGCCATCTACAAACAAAACCTTTTTATCTTCCTCTTCTAGTAATTCCAATCGTAAATCTGCTCTTAATTTGGCAAATGCCATTGTTTCCCTTACACAGTCATGGGGTTCTCCTTTATGACCCGAGGGGACATAATCAGCTATGTTATTGGTATCTCTGTATAGTTATATCTGGAAATGTCAATAACATCTGATATGCTGTTATTCTGGCTGGTGTCAACACAAATTTACCTCTTTCCAGTAATTCTGTTACTGTGCCTTGTGGTGTGTGTACAGGATCGCAGGGTAACCCATGGTCACGGATGATGCCTTTTCATAGGCATAGTACAATGCTATTAGTCCCTGATGACAGGGTGTGTACCCTGATCCACTTCATCCAATTTCGCACTATAGTATGCTATTGGTTGTTTTGCTTTTCCTGTGCCTGTCTCTTGTGTTAGAATCGCTGCGACATAGCCTTCCTGCCGGTTGGATACATACAATTGAAAGTCCTTTTCATAGTCAGGCAAAGCTAACGCTGGGGCTGACTGCAATTCCTGTTTAATAGTATTAAGCGCTATTTCCAGCTCCCTTGTTATCACTGGGTAATGTCCCTTCCCACCTGGGTTCTCTGGGCACCCCTAGCATCTTGCATAGGGGTTCACGGCTCCGCCTGAGCCTGTGGGAGCTGGTCCTTGGCTAACCTGTCGGTTCCCTTTTCATCGGCTCCTGCTGGTACGTGACGGGCCATGAACTGAGTGAACAGTCTCTTCTCATGTGCCCTGACTGTTTACACCCCCAGCACAGTCTCTCTATCTCTCTCTCTCCCTTGTCTCCTCACTGGCCCTCTTTGTCCATAACCTCTCTGTCCCCCTCCTTGGGATTTCCAGTCCTGTCTGGGCTGCTGTTTAAATTTACTGGGTTCCTGATAAGGCATTCATAGCAATGCTCCTCCAAAGATGTTTATTATTGGCATGGGGTTTTCTGGCCCCTGTCTGACAGCGTGACCGGTTCCTCCATACAGTGGTGTTTTATTCATTTTAACAGTTGCACTCAAATCGGGTGCAACTGGCAGCAGCTTTTTTCCCTGTTCTTTTCCCTTCTTTTTGAGTTCTTCAAGCTGCATTTGCATTCGCTTTCTTTGCACCTCTTCCTGCTGCTCAATCAGCTTCTGTTTGTCTTTCCGATATTTCTCAACCGAATGGACTACGTGGTCTCTAAATTCTTGTGAGTTCATTGACATCAGTCCGACCTCTTCCTCCAGTTTATATTTAACTCGCGGAGGCATTGCGTCCAAAACGGCGGTTCAGAACAGTATGGTCGTAAATGAGTTGTCTTCCACTTCTTGCTCAGTCTCCAGTCTCCACCTTTCAACTGATTTTCTACATAGGCTGCTGGATTCTCAGTGTCCCCCAGCGGATCCCCTTTCAAAGCTTCGGGGTCCACTTTAGGTGGTTAAAGCTTCCTGAGGGCCTGCCGTACCCTCTGCCTCACTTGGTCAAGGCTGGTCCCGTCAGTCATTGGGCTGACGCATTTAGTAGTCCAGCCGTTTCCGTCAGCTCTGTTAATTTGGAGGTTCCCATCAACCTTATCAGCAGTGCCTTCAAATCTCCCATAGCCAATAACTGTCCAGTAGTTTCTTCTTCAAAGGCTCTAATCCACTTCCCTACTCCTTCACGTAAGCTAGGCAGGGTGTTTTTCAGCCCTTCCAAGTCCTAGGAGCCCCAAGGAACATACTGTACTTGTCCTGACCCTTTTACTAACAACGGCATCACTTTTTCCTTTTCTCGCCGTATTCTGATTTCTCCTCACCCGACTCCTCATATTTTCTTCTTTCTTCCTCCGTATCCCAGACTTTAAACTTTCCCTCCAGTTCTAGTTCTCCTGATAATGCATGACACTGTTTAAGAGTTTCCTTCCCGTAATAGGGGGAAGGGGTTTCTACATTTCTCAGGTCTGTGTATAGAGTCGGTTCCTTATTCTCTTTCTCCTGTGGTTTACCAGACTGCTTTTCTTGTTTCTCAGTGTCTTCTTTACTTGCTACTGATATTCTTCCTTTCTTTCTCAATCTCTCTCCCTCCGTCCTAAAGAGTTTTAACACTTCTATCTCCTATTTTCTTTTTCTCCCTCTTTTCTTGGATTTATTTCTTAGTTTGTGATTTTTAATCAGCGCCTCCATTTCCTCACGTAAACTTACATCAAATATTCCTTCTTTCAGCCACTTCGTCACCAGATTTTTGGTTCTTTTTTCCCATTTTTCTGAAATTTCCGCGATCTTACCTTGACACAGCGGGAATATTTTGCTCCGTATTTCTACTGCCGTTCCTTTCCCTATCATGTTGTCCTTCCCCTTTTTAAGGTATTCTTGATGTCTCACACCTTGGTAATGCTATTTTCTGTAACCCATTTCTCTATCCAACCTTTTGGTTTCTTCTCACAAGCGTCTAAATTTTCTACTTCAGCTATCCTTATCTTCTATTCCGTTCTGCACGTGCAGACCCCTTTCTCGGGCAGTAACCGCAGAACCGTCTTTTTGCACATCCTCAATTCCAGGGGTCCCCAACCTATTTTGCATTGCGGACCGGTTTATTATTGACAATATTCTTGCCGACCGGGGAGGCCCTTCGGCAGTTGTTTCACACTTCTGAGTCCCCGAGATCTCCGCAAAAACCAACAGAATTCTTAGTCCAAATTGTCGCTAAAAAGCGCTTACCTTCGTTTGGGTGCACGCTGAATTCTGTTAACTCAGTGGAGGTCCCCAGGGACTGGGAAGCGCCCTCAATCTGCTGTTTCCTTCTTCCACGGGTCTCGTCCCGATCCTGCCGAGTACGCCAGTTTTGTCGCAGTTTTACAAATGACAAAGGAGACGCCGAAGATTCTCCAAAGAATTTTAAACTTTAATTTGCAAGTCAAAGCAGAAACAGACAGTGGGCTAGCCTCTGTAAGTCTGCCTGCCTCTCTCACACAACATTTTTCTAGGCCTCCTTCTGGCTTAACAGCATTAGCGTATCGCTGTAAGTTTTACTCTAGCTAATAAATCAATCTACTTGGTTAAATTCTTCTTTCTCAAGAGGTCAAAATTACACAGGTTTCGTTCAATGGTTACATAGTTGAAATACCGTAGTAATCCCCTACACACTCGATAAGACACTTACTGCATAGTAAACTCCTGAATAAACACCTGATGCACAGTAAAAGCACACTGAAATAAACACTTTGAAAACAGAGTGCTACAATGTTTTCCAATATCATTTCCTTGATGAATATAGTTTTAAGACCATAAGATATAGGAGTAAAGTTAGGCCTTCGAGTTTGCTCCGTCATTTCATCCATTTTCCCTGTCAGTCCCCAACCTCCTTCCTCCTTCTCGTCCCCCCATCCCTTCATGCACTGACCAATCAAGAATCTATCAATCTCTGCCTTAAAATAAACATGAAGACTTGGCCTCCACAGTCGCCTATGGCAAAGAATTCCAAACAATCGCTCTGGCTAAAGAAATTACTTATCACTCTTCTCAAAGATCGGCGCTGTATTGTTAGACACGCCCGTCACGTTTGAAATTACACCGCTGACTGAGACTTTTAAAAGATGCATTTCCTACTGTATTTCCTAACCAACCACCATTATTGAATCGTGTTCACAGAGTACCATCATATTCGCTTAGGTCAGATGAACCTCGACATGTCATTTTACGTTTTCATTACTTTCAAGACAAGGAGAAACTGTTTCGTTTTGTTCGATCTAAAGGTTATATTGATTTTCTGGATCTTAAGTTCCAATTCGTGGAGGATTTCAGTAAACCAATTCGGGATCAACGGGTTCGTTACAGATCTGTGATGTCGGAACTCTACAAGATGGATTTAAAACCAGCGCTGCTTTACCCTGCACGTCTAAGGATTCGTACGTCGGATGGAGCCCTCCGCTTTTTTGAATCTCCTTCGGATGCCCAGAGTTATCTCGATCAATTTTCACCTTCAACATCTTAATCGTAATTTTTAACTATCTATGTTGAGCGGAGGTTGTGAATTTGTCAGTCTTAATTTTTTTTTGTGTCCTATGTGGGCAGAAAAGTTTATTTTTGATTATTTAATATGGTTGCTAAACTTTCCTTTCAACTGCGTCATTCCTTTCTTTTTCCCAGGGGATTCTGGGTGGTTATTCCCTCATCGTCATTTTACGTATTTCCTTTGTGGCTTTAAATTTTGTAGTTTTTTAAAATCAACTTTGTTTTGTAGGTTTTCGTAACTAGTTTATGTTAATAATCTCAATTTTTTTTGTTTTGTTTTGTTTACTTATAGGGTCTGGGGTTTGATGCGTTTTTTTATATTTTCTGGCTTTTACTCTGTTATATTAGCTGTTTGTTTTAATTGAGTTACCTTTTTTTTATTCTCTTACTGTTTTATAATTAGCTGATCTTTTTTTATATTTACACTTTTTTTAGGGAGCGTATACCGGAAGTCATGGGGGTAGTTTTAGTGCTTGCTTCTTTCGGGCTGGTCTGCGTTAGATTTAGCCTTGGGGTCATGGGGTGGGGGGTGGTGGGAGGAGCTTCACGTTTTAGTTTCTTTCTTCTTGGGCTATGTACATTATTGAAGTATTGGTTGCGTTCTTCTTCCCGGTATCTCTTATTTGTTCTGTTCCCTTTCCGGGTTCGTGGGTCGAGCCTATCGTCAATCCTCCTTGATGCGGGTTGACTTTAGGGTTTATGGAGTCTATTATTAATTTTGTCTCCTGGAATACTAATGGTCTTAATCATCCTATTAAAAGGAAAAAAGTTTTTAAAGTGTTCCAGAGACTTAAAGCACAAATTTTATTTTTACAAGAGACCCATGTGCGGAGGGGGGACAGACTACGTTTTTTTAAATTCTGGAAGGAACAACAGTTTCATTCGAACTCCAATGCTAAGATTCGAGGCGTCTCTATTTTTATAGACTCCTCAGTTACTTTTATACAACATGATATTATTTCTGATCCGAATGGTAGATTTCTATTGGTTAGTGGTCTACTATTTAATAAAAAAGTAGTTTTGGTTAATGTTTATGCTCATAATATGGACTGCCCGGAATTTTATAAATCATTATTTAATCAATTCCCGAATTTGAATGAGTTTTCATTGATCTGGGGTGGAGATCTTAATACCTGTTTATCTCCAGCTTTGGAACGTTCGGCTCCTCTACGGACTTTACCTAATAAATCTGCAACTTTGATTAATTCATTCCTCTCTGATTCTGGGTCGACGGACATTTGGCGTTTTTTGCATCCTCAGGAAAAAGATTTTTCTTTTTTCTCACATGTTCACCATTCTTATTCAAGAATTGATTATTTCTTTATTGATTCTCGTCTTATTTCTTCAGTGATTAAATGTGATTATGACTCTATAACCATTTTGGATCATGCTCCTCTTAAGCTTTATATTATAATTCAGGCCAATACACAAAATAATAGACAGTGGCGTTTTAATTCGTTGTTGCTTCAGGACTCGGACTTTGTTAACTTTATGAATGAACAGATTGATCTTTTTTTTACAATTAACTATACAGAGGATATTTCTGTGAACATTCTTTGGGATACTTTTAAAGCTTATATTCGTGGTCAGATTATCTCGTATTCTGCTGCTTTGAGGAAGAAGCTGAAGCAGGAGGAGTTGGTAATCGTGGACAAGATTAAGGAAATTGATAAGAAATACGTTATAGCTCCTTCTGAGGAGTTAAGTAAACAAAGAACTGAACTTCAAATGGAACACAGTTTATTACTTTCGTCCTCGATTGTAAACCAATTAAAGAAAACAAGAAGTGAATTTTATGTACACAGTGAGAAAATTGGCAAACTCTTGGCTAATCAATTGAAATCTAATTATGCTAAATCTCAAATTAATCAGATTTATAACCAAAATGACCAACTGATACTTGACCATGTGGGGATTAATCAAACTTTCTGTGATTTTTATTCTTCCCTATATCAATCAGAGTCTCCTCGAGATTCTAAATATATGAATGATTTTTAGATAATCTAGACTTCCCTGAGATTTCACAGGATATGTCTTCTATGTTAGATACTTCCATTACCACGGATGAGATTAAGAATGTTATTTTCTCTATGAATTTGGGGAAAGCTCCTGGCCCTGATGGGTTTACTGTAGAATTTTATAAATGTTTCGCACCTTCATTAATCCCTTGGCTCTGTAGGGTTTTTGAGGCTTCATTAAAACTTGGTAAACTTCCTGAATCTTTCAATAGAGCGTCAATCTCTCTAATATTAAAGAAGGATAAAGATCCTGCTCAATGTGCATCTTATAGACCAATATTTTTATTAAATGTTGATTCTAAAGTTTTTTCTAAGTTATTAGCAAATAGATTAGAAAAAGTACTTCCTTTTATTATTTCGGAAGACCAAACGGGTTTTATTAAAGGTCGTTACTCTTTTTATAACATTCGCACACTGTTAAATATTGTTTATACCCCCTCACAAAATGTTCCTGAGTGTGTTATCTCTTTAGATGCTGAGAAAGCTTTTGATAGAGTAGAATGGCCTTATTTATTTAAGGTGCTTGAAATGTTTAATTTTAGCTCGAAATTTATATCCTGGATTAAATTGTTATATCATCCTCCTGTGGCCTCGGTCCGTACTAACTCTTTAAGCTCACCTTTTTTCCCTCTTTTTCGAGGTACTCGAAAAGGGTGTCCTCTTAGTCCTTTATTATTTGACATTGCCTTAGAACCTCTTGCAATTGCCATTCGAGAATCTCCAAATATTACTGGGATAACTCGGGGCTTAAAGTCCCATAAAATATCACTCTATGCTGATGACTTACTTTTATATATTTCTAATCCCCAAAAATCCATCCCTGCTGTTTTAGAGCTATTAGCACAATTTGGTCTTTTTTCAGGTTATAAATTAAATCTTAGTAAGAGTGAACTTTTCCCGATTAATAAACAACTTCCCTTATATCATAACTTTCCTTTTAAATTGATTAATAATTATTTTTCATATCTTGGGATTAAAATTACTTCTAAATACAAAGATTTATTTAAGATTAACTTTTTACTCTTAATTGACCATATTATTCAACTTTCATCTAAATGGTTTCCTTTATATTTAACTTTGATTGGTCGTATTAATGCAGTTAAGATGGGTTTTTTTGCCAAAATTTTTATATATATTTCAGGCATTACCAATTTTTGTTCCAAAATCTTTTTTTGATAAAGTTCACTCCAAAATTTCTTCATTTATTTGGCAAAATAAAAACCCGAGACTGGGTAAAATACATTTACAGAAAGCTAAGAGAGATGGAGGTTTAGCATTACCTAACTCTAGATTTTATTATTGGGCAATTAATATTCGACATATGGAATTTTGGTTACTTGACCAGGATATACTATCCATTCCTAAATGGGTAGCATTGGAATTACAATCTATTCAGGGCTATACACTTGGCGCTATTTTAGGCTCCTCTCTTCCTTTTGATTTGAAACGCCTTAAACAGGTATCTAACCCGATAGTTAAATATACCTTACGTATTTGGTTTCAATTCAGAAAATTTTTTGATCTTAACCAATTTGGGCTAGCGATTCCTATTTTAGGTAACATATTTTTTCCTCCCTCTTTTACGGATCGTACTTTTCAAATTTGGAAGACTAAGGGTATTTCACGGTTTTTGGATTTATTTTTAGATGGTTCCCTTATGTCTTTTGAACAATTATCTAATAAAATATAATTTATCAAGAATACATTTTTTTAGATATCTACAAGTTAGAAATTTCCTAAGTACCATACTTTCTTCCTTTCCAATGCTTCCTCCTACATACATTTTAGATACTATAATTAACCTTAATCCATGTCAGAAAGGTGCATCAGCTATTATTTATAATATTATTATGAAACTTAGGAAAGCTCCACTTGATAAGATTAGGTCAGATTGGGAACAAGAATTGGGATCTATTATTTCCGTGGATGACTGGGGGCAGATTTTACAATTAGTCAATACTTCCTCTATCTGTGCTAAACATTCCCTAATTCAATTTAAAGTTGCTCATAGAGCACATATGTCCAAAGATAAATTAGCTCGCTTTTATTCTCATATTAATCCTTTTTGTGATAGATGTCCGGGGCAGATAGCTTCTTTAACTCATATGTTTTGGTCTTGTCCTACTCTGGAAACTTTTTGGAGAGGCATTTTTAATATTATTTCCAAGGTATTGAATATAGATATCTCTCCTCACCCTATTACTGCTATCTTTGGACTACCTAAAATTTCCAGTAATCTTTCTCCTTCAGCCCGTAGAATGATTGCATTTCTTACTTTAATGGCGAAAAGATGTATTTTACAACATTGGAAAGAGCTTAATGCTCCAACTACCTTTTTTTGGTTTTGCTTGAATTTGGAGAAAATTAGAAGCAATCTTTATGACTTTTCATTTAAATTTGAACAGACCTGGAGATCTTTTATTCAATTCTTTCATTTAATGTAATATATACCCTTCTTGTTTTTTTTTACTGTTTTTAATGGAGGTCGGGATTGAGGACGTGATTTTAAGTTTTTTAACTCTGTTTGGTTTCAAGTTAGCCCATTGCTTTGCTTTGCTTTTAGTTAGTTGCACGGTGGGTTTTTTTTTTCCTTTTCTCTATTGATATATATAAAAATTAGTATACTGTTATGTTACCTTGGTATGTTATGTTTAAATTACATTGTTTGTATTTTTTTGTATTAATATCTCCTGTAATTTTATTATATTCTAACAGTGGATTAGTGCCTATATGGCTTACCTTTTTGTATACTTATTCAATAAAAAGATTTAAAAAGAAAGAAAGAATTTGCAAATCAAAGCAGAGACAGACAGTGGGCTAGCCTCTGTAAGTCTGCCTGCCTCTCTCACACAACATTTTTCTAGGCCTCCTTCCGGCTTAACAGCATTAGCGTATCGCTGTAAGTTTTACTCTAGCTAATAAATCAATCTACTTGGTTAAATTCTTCTTCCTCAAGAGGTCAAAATTACACAGGTTTCGTTCAATGGTTACATAGTTGAAATACCGTAGTAATCCCCTACACACTCGATAACAGACACTTACTGCATAGTAAACTCCTGAATAAACACCTGATGCGCAATAAAAGCACACTGAAATAAACGCTTTGAAAACAGAGTGCTACAATGTTTTCCAATATCATTTCCTTGATGAATATAGGTTTAAGACAATAAGATATAGGAGTAAAATTAGGCCTTCGAGTCTGCTCCGTTATTTCATCCATTTTCCCTGTCAGTCCCCAACCTCCTACCTCCTTCTCCTCCCCCCATCCCTTCATGCACTGACCAATCAAGAATCTATCAATCTCTGCCTTAAAATAAACATGAAGACTTGGCCTCCACAGTCGCCTATGGCAAAGAATTCCAAACAATCGCTCTGGCTAAAGAAATTACTTATCACTCTTCTCAAAGATCGGCGCTGTATTGTTAGACACGCCCGTCACGTTTGAAATTACACCGCTGACTGAGACCGGTCGCTCCGATCAAGGTGCAGGGTCCAATCGCGATCGCCGAGCTCACTACTGTCCGTGGTGGTCATTGCTGGGCCGACCTCATTCACCCAGTTACCTTGTTAACATTGCAAGCACAGGCAGACTCAGAATGCAAAAGCTTTATTGCGCAAGAATAAAAAATTATATATATATATATATATAGAAATATATATATATATATATATATATATATATATATATATACATCAAAGTTGCTGGTGAACGCAGCAGGCCAGGCAGCATCTCTAGGAAGAGGTACAGTCGACGTTTCAGGCCGAGACCCCTCGTCAGGACTAACTGAAAGAAGAGCTAGTACGAGATTTGAAAGTGGGAGGGGTAGGGGGAGATCTAAAATGATCGGAGAAGACAGGAGGGCGAGGGATGGAGCCAAGAGCTGGACAGGTGATTGGCAAATGAGATATGAGAGGATCATGAGACAGGAGGCCCAGGGAGAAGGAAAAGGGGGATGGGGGTAAACCCCAGAGGATGGGTAAGGCGTATAGTGAGAGGGAGAAAAAGGAGAGAGAGAGAAAGAATGTGTGTATATAAATAAATAACGGATGGAGTACGAGGGGGAGCTGGGCATTAGCGGAAGTTAAAGAAGACAATGTTCATGCCATCAGGTTGGAGGCTACCCAGTCGGAATATAAGGCGTTGTTCCTCCTACCCGAGTGTGGCGTCATCTTTACAGTAGAGGAGGCCGTGGATAGACATATCAGAATGGGAATGGGACGTGGAATTAAAATGTGTGGCCACTGGGAGATGCCATAATCCTCTCATATCCCTTTTGCCAATCACCTGTCCAGCTCTCGGCTCCATCCCTCCCGCTCCTGTCTTCTCCTATCATTTTGGATCTCCCCCTCCCCCTCCCACTTTCAAATCTCTTACTAGCTCTTCTTTCAGTTAGTCCTGACGAAGGGTCTCGGTCTGAAACGTCGACTGTACCGCCAGGCCTGCTGCGTTCACCAGCAACTTTGATGTGTGTTGCTCGAATTTCCAGCATCTGCAGAATTCTTCGTGTTTGCATATATATATATATGCACTTGCGGCTTATTTATACAATTATAACGTTCCGTTATATTGGCTCGTGTATGTCAAGGGGAAATCCCACCCAGCACCTGCCTCAACAGTCTCCACAGTGTCGGCTGCCGCCCGAATCAATCCCAAACCTCAATCATCAGCCAGCACACCCGGTAACTTTTAACAAGTACACTTAATAGATATTACTAATTCTATGACATTAATATAAATTCGATACAGAAAGGAAAGTAATGGGAAAAAAAGGCGCCAACACTTATCAAAGTCCAAGTTCTTCGCACGCAACCGTTGGCGCTCAATCACCACCCGAATCCTGTCGACTCACGGCTCGGGACCACCCGGAGTGATCAACCGGAGCCTCTCCGCACGTCCGCGATCCTCCTCGTCTCTCCTCCGACTCCCCGTCTCTCCTCCGACTTCCCGTCTCTCCTCCGACTCCTCGTCAAAAACCCCGTCCACCGTCCTCCCCGTCTCTCCTCCGACTCCCCGCCAAAAACCCCGTCCACCGTCCTCCTCTTCTCTCCTCCGATTCCCCACCCAAAACCCCGTCCACCATCCTCCTCGTCTGTTCTCCGACTGCCCCCAAAAACCCCCGCACGTCCGCCGTCCTCCTCGTCTGTCCTCCGACTCCCCACCCAAAACCCCGTCTACCGTCCTCCTCGTCTCTCCTCCGACTCCTCGTCTCTCCTCCGACTCCCCCCCAGAAACCCCCGTCCACAGTCATATGATACAGCATGGTATCCGAAAACAAAACGATACATGACCACCCATTGGCTAATAGCACCCTACTATCTCTAATAACCCAAGCAACTGTCTAGTTAGAGACTGTCTCAGCATTCCCCAGCATAACATAACAAAAGAAGCTATTTTAAATTTAACAAAAAAGAAAGACCCCGTACGCAATTATGGTAATAACTGATGAGCCGGTGAGTTGAAACACAGATACTACCGAACGTAGAGCGTATAGCGGTCGAGCACAGAAGCGGGTTACTTGGCCCCTCGATGTCCATGACGAGCGATTATGCAGGAGTTCCAACTCAAACTTGGTGTGTGTGTGAGAGAGAAAGAGAGATAGTGGACCTAGGAATGTATGTTAGTGAGAGACTGTACACACACACACACACACACACACACACACACACATACACACACACACACACACACACACACACACAGACACACACACACATACACACACACACACACACACACACACACACACACACACACACGCACACACACACACACACACACACACACACACACACACACACACGTAAAGTGCTGTGTTAGTATCCGTTTGACCAGGGGTCGGGAGAATTGTTTCAGCAGAGCTGTGTGCACCATAGGGGTCCTACAGTCCGGTCACTTCGCCACCCTGACGCACTGCTCTTCAATCATCTGCACGGGCCCGAGCCTCGGGCGGTCCCGGACTTTAAATCTACAGCTGAATCTCTGCGGAGAGAGAGAGAGAAAACTGGAGTCAGTGGAGTTTCCCCGCTGGTACCCCGGCAGATGCAGGAACCCTCCCTCTCGCCCGCTGACCAGCGTCGCGCAGTTCGATCACTTTGGCATATAGAGGACTCCCGTGGAAGAGAACGTCCGGGATATTAAGCGCAGTCTTCTTGCAGATGGTGGTTCTCAGCTCCCGGGACAGACGGTAAATTATCCGCTCCGCAGCCTGGAAGAGCACCCTACCGTCAGAGGGGCAGCGAATGATGAAAACATCCTACACCGGGCTACTAGGGAATGGTGCCGAGTGGCAGGCTCCAGGCCTCAGGGCCGTGCTGCCACAGCCAGTGCCCGGGCTCGATGGGGAAGGACGACAGTCTGGGGTCCTGATACAAGTCTGGTGAGGAAAACCCCTCCAAACCTCTGTAAAAGGGTGTGTATGTATCGGGCCGGGAGGGTTCGGCGAGTGACCACCCACCACCTCTTCTCTGCTGTTCAACCTCCACCACCGCGGCCCCACGTCCTCTGCAGAGGAGCTCTGCTGTACGAGAACCGCTCCCCCTCCTTCAACGTCTCCACACACTCCAACAATCCTCCGGCTCCCCGAGTCGTCCTCTCCTTCACTCCTACCCGACTCTCCTCTCCACAGCGCTCGCCCTTCCCTCAAATCTCTTTCCCCCTTCCTCCCCAAACTCCCTTCCATCTTCCACCCGACCCCTTCTCCCTAAACCCCTCACTAATCGACACGCAAAATGGTGTAGGAACCCAGCATCTATGGAAAGGAATAAACAGCCGCCGTTTCGAGCCGAGACCCTTCATCCGGGCTGGAGAGGAAGGGGAAGAAGCCAGAATATAAAAACATGACGTGGGAATGAGGATAAGATCAAAGGCGACGGGTGAAGCCAGGCGGGCCGGGGACAGAGGAAAGAATGCGTCTTTTCCCTTCGGGGATGAAACCGCAGTGTGGTCTGGATATCGTCGCCGCTGACGACGAGCCTGACGGGGGCCGGTGGTTTGTGACTGAGTGCAGCCGATGGTAAGTTCAGATCGGGAAGCGAAGTGACAGGATGAAATGGATTTTGGCAAGAAGTGAGTCGTGGGTAACGGGTTGGGATGAGGAGGTGAAGGACATTAGGACAGGGGTTGAAGATATTGTCGACGTCAAGGTAATGAACACTTTCATGTCTGACTGTGACAAAAGTCTTCACCCGGTTAGATTGACAGACTTCATAAAACTCAGATCTGGAGTATTGCGTATAGTTCTGGTCGCCCCACGAGAGGAAGGACGTTGACTCTCTGGAGAGTGTTCCTGATTAGAACGTGAAACGGTAGATTTTCCTTGATGAATACACTTTATAAGGCCGTGATATATAAAGGCAGAATTAGGCCATTTGGCCCGTCGAATTTCCTCCGCCATTTTATCATTTTCCCGCCCAGCTCCCAATCTCCTGCCTTCTCCCTGTGTTACTTCATACCCTGACCAGTCAAGAATCTATCAATCTCTGTCTTAAACGTACTTGAAGGCTTGCCTGTGGCAATTAATTCCACAGATTCACCACTCTCTGGCTGAAGAAATTACTCCACTCCCTCCTAAAAGGACGGCGCTCTATTCTGAGGCCGAGTCCTTTGGTCTCACACCCACCCGCCACACTTGAAATTACACCGCTGACTGAGATCCGTCGCTCCTATCGAGATGCTGGGTCTAAACACGATCGCTGAGCGCACTATAGTCCGTGATGGTCAGTGCTGGGTCGACCTCATTCACCGAGTTACCCTGTTAACATTGCAAACACAGGCAGACTCAGAATGCAAAAGCTTTATTGCGCAAGCATAAAAACATACATTTGCAGCTTAATTATACAATTATGGTAATAACTGCTCAAATACCCAAATACTACCGAGCACAGAACATACAGCGGTCGGGCACAGGAGCGGGTATTTGGCCCCTCAATGTCTATGACGAGCCATTTTTCAAGGGTCCAACTCAAAGATGGCGTGTGAAAGAGAGACAGACATAGCAGATTGTAACCCGGAGAATGTATATTAGTGAGCGAGTGTACACGCGTTTGTCTGTCTGCGTTGTAGAGATTGCATTACGAGGCGCCCCGGGCCGTGGTAAAGTGCTGTATTCGTATCCATTTGACCTGGTCATCAGAATTATTGCTTTAGCTTAGCGGTGCGCGCCACGCTGTGTGCCGCCGGGGTCCGACAGACCAGTCACTTGGCCGTCCTGGAGCAAGAAGATTCAGTCACCTGCATGGGCCCGACCCACGGTTGCTCCAAGACTTGAAATTTACAGGTCATTGTCTGCGGGGAAAAGCAAAGGCCAGTATTAAAAGAGTTTCCCGCCGGTACCCTAGCAGATTCATGAACCCCAGCAGATTCCAGTGTCCCTGGGGACAGGACCCCCGCCCCTCTCTCCCGAGACCACCAGTGCACTGATCGCTCACCTTGGCATATCGAGGATCCTTGTGGAAGGGACAGTTCCCGGATACAGAACTCGTAAGCAGACGGTGGTTCTCAGCGCCAGGGTGAGATAGTATATGAGCCCCGACACCACCTACAAGAGCACCTTAAAGTCAGAAAGGCCTCAAAACATCTCTACGGGGTGTCTGTGTGTATCGAGCCAGGAGTGGTCATCCATCTGCACACACACCCCCCACCTTTACTCTGCTGGTTATAAGAAATAGGAGCAGGAGTCGGCCATCTGGCCCGTCGAGCCTGCTCCGCCACTCAATAAGATCATGACTGATCTGGCCATGGACTGATCTCCACCCACCTGCCTTTTCCCCATAAACCTTAATTCCCCTACTATGCAGAAATCTATCCAACCTTGTCTTAAATATATTTACTGACGTAGCCTCCACTGCTTCATTGGGCAGTGAATTCCACAGATTCACCACTCTCTGGGAAAAGCAGTTCCTTCTCGTCTCTGTCTTAAATCTACTGCCCTGAATCGTGAGGCTATGTCCCCTAGTTCTAGTCTCACCTAGCAGTGGAAACAACTTTCCTGCCTCTATCTCTTTCATAATTGTATTTTTCTCCAAGATTTCTTCTCATTTTTCTGAATTCCAGCAAGCACAGCCCCAGGCGATTCAATCTCTCCTTAAACTCTCACAGCCTCCTCTCCAGTCTCAACATGGTGAAGCTCCAAAGCCAGTATATCCTTCCTCAAGCAAGGAGACCAGAACTGCACGCTGTACTCCAGGTGTCACGTCACCAGTACCCTGTACAGTTGCAGCATAACCTCCCTGCTCTTGAATTCAATCCCTCCAGCAATGAAGGCCAACATCCCATTTGCCTTCTTGATAGCTCGCTGTACATGCAAACCAACCTTTCGTGATTCATGCACAAGCACTCCCGAGTCCCTCTGCACAGCAGCGTGCTGCAATCTTTCACCATTTAAATAATAATCTGCTCTTCCTTTTTACCTTCCCAAGTGGATGAACTCGTATTTACGAACATTGTATTCCATCTGACAGACAGCTGCCTACTGACTTAACCTATACATATCTCTGTGTAGATTCTCCGTATTCTCTCTCGCCCTCTGCCAGACACCCCTCTTCCTACTTTCCCCTCCTCATGCCCCTCCCTTCCCCCTCCACACCATCTTCCCCCGCTCCCTCTGCTCCTCCCACTCTCTCTCCCTCTACTTCTCCCTCTCCACCTCACTATCTTCCTCCTCCCTCACCTCCCCTCCTTCCCTCTCCTCCTACCCCTTTTATACCCTCCTTCTCTGCTCCCCATCCTCACCTCCCCTCCGCCCACCCTTCCCCTTCCCCCTCTCCTCCGCACTTCCCCTCCTCTGCCCACCGCGTCTATTCCGCACTTACCCGCACTCGCTCCCCCTCCCCCTCTGCTCCCCAGTCCCCCTCCCCCTAATCTCCACTTCCCACTCCTCCTGCCTCGCTTCCCCACCCCTCACCCTCTCTCCCCACTATTCCTCCTTTGCCCAGCCTGTCTATTCCCCACTTACCCCCACTCTCTCCCTCTCCCCCTCTCAATTGCTTCTCCCCTCCCCCTCTCCTCCCCAGTTCCCCTCCCGATCTACTCCCTACTTCCCCTCCTGCTCCCTCCCCACCCGTCTACCTCTCCTCCTCTTCCTCCTGCTCCATCTACCGTTCCTCCCCCTCTCCCACTTCCCCATCTCTCCTCCCCGCTCCCCCCGTCCCAGTTCCTCCTCCCTCCCCTACCCCTCTCCTCCCTCCCCTCCCCTCCTCCTACTTCTCTCCCCATCAGCTGTTTTTGGGCCGATATCACATTCGACACCGCTATGAAACAAGTCGCTGGATTTGCTGTTGAAGTCCTCCTCCGCCAGCCGGATCGCGTTCACCACCCCCGGGTCATCTGTGAGCACGGGGCAGAGGCCGCCCGGCGTGCAGGGCGCCACCACCTCCGCCGCCCCCAACATCAACACCAACACCACCAGAACCGGACCCATCTTCCTCCGCGGAAAAGCAAATAACAGGTGCTGGCGTCTTTTCCTCCGCCCTTCGCTCGTCACTCCGCCCCGCTCTGGCCACGTCATCCTTCTGCGGGACTTCCGCTCACAAATCCGCAATCTCCCCACTACTTTTTGTGACATTGCAAACACGACAAGATCTTTTCTTCAGGACTGTGAGGGAAGGGGAAAGACGTCTGGATAAGAAGCTGGAGGGAGGGGACGGACGCTAGCTGGAAGGTGATAGGTGAAGCCGGGTGAGTGGGAGAGAGGAAGGAACAAGAGGGGAGAGGAGAGTGGATCATAGGGAAGGGATAGAACATAGAATAGTACAGAACAGTACAGGCCCTTCAGCCCACTATGTTGTGCCGACCCCCAAACCCTGCCTCCCATATAAGCTCCCACCTTAGATTCCTCCATATACCTGTCTAGTAGTCTCTTAAACTTCACTAGTGTATCTGCCTCCACCACTGACTCAGGCAGTGCATTCCACGCACCAACCACTCTCTGAGTAAAAAACCTTCCTCTAATGTCCCCCTTGAACTTCCCACCCCTTACCTTAAAGCCATGTCCTCTTGTATTGAGCAGTGGTGCCCTGGGGAAGAGGCGCTGGCTATCCACTCTATCTATTCCTCTTATTATCTTGTACACCTCAATCATGTCTCCTCTCATCCTCCTTCTCTCCAAAGAGTAAAGCCCTAGCTCCCTTAATCTCTGATCATAATCCATACTCTCTAATCCAGACAGCATCCAAGTAAATCTCCTCTGTACCCTTGCCAATGCTTCCACATCCTTCCTATAGTGAGGTGACCAGAACTGGACACAATACTCCAAGTGTGGCCTAACCAGAGTTTTTTAGAGCTGCATCATTACATCGCGACTCTTAAGCTCTATCCCTCCACTTATGAAAGCTAACACCCCATAAACTTTCTTAACTACCCTATCCACCTGTGAGGCAACTTTCAAGGATCTGTGGATATGTACCCCGAGATGCCTCTGCTCCTCCACACTACTAAGTATCCTGCCATTTACTTTGTACTCTGCCTTGGAGTTTGCCCTTCCAAACTGTACCACCTCACACTTCTCCGGGTTGAACTCCATCTGCCACTTCTCAGCCCACTTCTGCATCCTATCAATTTCTCTGCAATCTTTGACAATCCTTTACACTATCTACAACACCACCAACCTTTGTGTCGTCTGCAAACTTGTCAACACACCCTTCTACCACAACATCCAGGTCGTTAATAAAAATCACGAAAAGTAGAGGTCCCAGAACAGATCCTTGTGGGACACCACCAGTCACAATCCTCCAATCTGAATGTTAACCCTCCACCACCACCCTCTGCCTTCTGCAGGCAAGCCAATCCTGAATCCACCTGGCCAAACTCCCCTGGAACCCATGCCTTCTAACTTTCTGAATAAGCCTACCGTGTGGAACCTTGTCAAATGCCTTGCTAAAATCCATATAGATCACATCCACTGCACTACACTCATCTATATGCCTGGTCACCTCCTCAAAGAACTCTATCAGGCTTGTTAGACACGATCTGCCCTTCACAACGCCATGCTGACTGTCCCTGATCAGACCATGATTCTCTAAATGCCTATATATCCTATCTCTAAGAAACGTTTCCAACAGCTTTCCCACCACAGACGTAAGGCTCACTGGTCTATAATTACCCGGACTATCCCTACAAGCTTTTTTGAACAAGGGAACAACATTCGCCTCCCTCCAATCCTCCGGTACCATTCCCGTGGACAACGAGGACATAAAGATCCTGGCTAGAGGCTCAGCAATCTCTTCTCTCGCCTCGTGGAGCAGCCTGGGGAATATTCCATCAGGCTCCGGGGACTTATCTGTCCTAATGTATTTTAACAACTCCAACACCTCCTCTCCCTTAATATCAGCATGCTCCAGAACATCAACCTCACTCATATTGTCCTCATCATCATCAAGTTCCCTCTCATTGGTGAATACCGAAGAGAAGTATTCATTGAGGACCTCGCTCACTTCCACAGCCTCCAGGCACATCTTCCCACCTTAATCTCTAATCGGTCCTACCTTCACTCCTGTCATCCTTATTTTCTTCACATAATTGAAGAATGCCTTGGGGTTTTCCTTTACCCTACTCGCCAAGGCCTTCTCATGCCCCCGTCCTGCTCTTCTCAGCCCCTTCTTAAGCTCCTTTCTTGCTTCCCTATATTCCTCAATAGACCCATCTGATCCTTGCTTCCTAAACCTCATGTATGCTGCCTTCTTCCACCTGACTAGATTTTCCACCTCACTTGTCACCCATGGTTCCTTCACCCTACCATTCTTTATCTTCCTCACCGGGACAAATTTATCCCTTACATCCCGGAAGAGATCTCTAAACATCGACCACATGTCCATAGTACATTTCCCTGCAAAAACATCATCCCAATTCACATCCGCAAGTTCTATCCTTATAGCCTCATAATTTGCCTTTCCCCAATTAAAAATTTTCCTGTCCTCTTTGATTCCATCCTTTTCCATGATAATTATAACGGCCAGGGAGCGGTGGTCACTGTCCCACGGATGCTCACCCACTGAGAGATCTGTGACCTGACCCTGCTCATTAGCTAGTACTAGATATAGTATAGCATTCCCCCCTGGTTGGCCTGTCCACATACTGTGACAGAAATCCATCCTGGACACACTTAACAAATTCTGCCCCATCTAAACCCTTGGAACTAATCAGGTGCCAATCACTATTAGGAAAGGTAAAGTCACCCATGATTACAACCCTGTTATTTTTGCACCTTTCCAAAATCTGCCTCCCAATCTGCTCCTCTGTATCTCTGCTGCTACCAGGGGGCCTATAGAATACCCCCAGTAGAGTAACTGCTCCCTTCCTGTTCCTGACTTCCACCCATATTGACTCAAAAGAGGATCCTGCTACATTACCCATTCACCATTTCAGCCCTTCTACCTTACTGTCTTTACACCGTTTATTCTGCTTCTCTTTCCTCAAAGCATCTCTGCATGTTAGATCTGGCTTTACTCCATGCACTTCTTTCACTGCTCTATCGCTCTGGTTCTCATCGCCCTCGTAAAATTAGTTTAAACCCTCCCGAACCATGCTAGCAAACCTACCTGCAAGGATATTGCTCCCCCCTCGAGTTCAGGTGCAACCCATCCAATCTGTACAGGTCCCACCTTCCCCAGAAGAGATCCTAATGATCTAAAAATCTAAAACCCTGCTCCCTGCACCAACTCCTCAGCCACGCATTCAACTGCCATCTCCTCCAATTCTTACCATCTCTGTCACGTAGCACTGGCAGCAATCCTGAGAACGTCACCCTTGAGGTCCTGTTCTTCAGTCTTCTGCTTAATTCCCGAAACTCACACTTCAGGACCCCATCCCTCTTCCTGCCTATGTCTTTGGTCCCAACATGTCTCTGCTCAGTCTGAGCTATTCAAATATTGATTATCTAATTAACGGCTTACTGCTGATCTATTCAAATGTTGATTGACTTGATTGCACAGACCAACTGCCAAAGCTGCCAGAATCTCTCGAGTCAAAGCCTCAAAGCTCCACTCCTTCACTGGCCCACTCAAGCTCTGGCCGCTTCGCTTGAGCTGTCCCTCTATTTATCTGTTTGTGCTTTTCAAAATGTTTGGTCACCTGACCTCGACTGCCCAATCAGCTGCTTTCTGCTGAGTCTGAGCTATTCAAATCTTGATTGTCTAATTAACGGCTTACCGCTGATCTATTCAAATCTTGATTGACTTGATAGCACAGACCAACTGCCAAAACTGCCAGAATCTCTCGAGAGGAGGAGGGGACCCTGGTGGAGGTCATAAGAAGTAAATGGTCAGAGTTGGGAAGATGAAGAAGGGGGTGGGGAACGGTTTCATACCACAAGGAGAAAATTATTCATGACATTGTGGTGAAGCTTCCCAGACGGAATATAAGGTGTCGCTTCTGCACCCTGAGGGTGACCTCATTTTGGCATATTTTGGCCTTGGACGGACAAGCTGCAACGGAAACGGGAATGGAAATCGGAATTAAGAGTTTCGGCTACGGCAAGCCCGCTTGTGGCAGACGGTGGTGGTGGTGGTGCAGGTGCTGGTAGTGGCCCCCTACTTTCCTACGGTGTTGACTGTTCGTCAGCTGAACCAGGCCAGGAAGCTCACGACGTAACTCGCAATTGGTCGAAGCTTACACTTTTTCGCCTCTACAAGAACAAGAATGTGACCAGGCCAACCACTTAAAACATTAATTCTACTCTCCTCTGTTTACCAATACTCATTCAAACCGCTCCTCCACTTCTAATCACAACAATCGGGAATCTCCGATTGTTCAGACGATCGACCCTTCTTCTCCCACCCCTGGCATGCACTTTCTTCCTTGCGATGATAATTCTTCGAGGTCATCGCTATTATGCATTTGAAGCCTCTGCTTTCTTTTCATTCCATTCCAGTTCAAATGTTGCTTTCACTGTCAGCGTTATCTGACGGTCCTGTAACACCTTCCCACTGGATATAGTTCGACAGCTACACAGCTTCTCTTGTCTCCTTCTATTCTTGTTCAAACCAAGTCACTTAGACAGTGGGTCGAGGTACCGAGACGACTTCTGCAAACCTGACATTGTACTCAACACACAGCTTATCTGAGAATGTTCTCAGGTTTTGCAGCAACTCATTGTCACAACATTCAATTGCTCTGATTCGTTTACCCCCGAGGAAGAATCAGTTCTCAAACAGTTCACAAGATGGAGGCTACAGGGCAGCCTCACAAAATGGCGGACTCTAGTCCGTCAAGCACATGGCAAAAGCAAAGACAATTGGTTTGTCTGTTTCCACTAACGTCGACCCATTCGAGTTTGACACTTTCTCCCATATTTTCACGCCCCCCACCCCCGGTCAACAATGGATCTCACCGATGTAGAGGAGGCTGCGTCAAGAGCACCAAACACAATAGACCACTCCAGCAGATTCGCAGGTGAAGTGCTGCCTCACCTGGAAGGACAGTTTGGGGCCCTCAGTGGAGGTGGCTGGGCAGGTTAGGCAATTTGCAGGGATAAGTGCCTGGAGGGAGATTAGTGGGGAGGGATGAATGGACAAGGGAATTACGGAAGGAGCCATCTCTGTGGAAAGTGGATTGATGGGGGTAGGCGGTGTGGTGGGGTCAGTGGAAGTTGTGGCGGATGGTGTGTTGGGTGCGGAGGCTGATGGAGGGGTACGCAAGAACAAAATGGACTCCATCACTATTAAGGCAGCGGGAAGAGTGTGTGAGCGTGGATGATCGGGAAATGGAGGAGATGCGGGCGAGGGCAGCATCAATAGTGGAGGTGGGGGGAGCGGTTCTCTAAAGAAGGAGGACATCTCTGATGTCCTGGAATGGAAAGCCTCGTCCTGAAGGTGAGGAGACTGAGAAATGCAAATAGCATTTTTGCCGGAGACGGTGTGGGAAGAGTTATAGTCAAGATAACCATGGGGATCAAGTTTATAAAAGATATCTGTTGCCTGTTTGTATATAGAGACAGAGAGAAGAAGAAAGGGGAGGGAGGTGTCGGAAATGCACCAAGTGAATGTAAGGGCCGGGTGGAAGTTAGGCCGTTCTGTGCAGCCGACATGAACGGGCAGGCATAGGTAGGGCCCGTGCCGGCGCCCTTGGCTACCCGTCCGGTTCGGAGAGAGAGAGAGGAGAAAGAACCGGGTCCGCCAGGCGGAGTAGGGCGGTGTTGGAATGGGATTCGGTGGTTCTTCTGTCAAGGAAGAAGCGGAAAGGCTTTGAAACCTTCCTGATTGGTAGTGCGGCTAGGGAGGACGGAGGAAGAAAGGCTGAACATCCAAGGTGAAGTTGAGGTGCTCAGGGCCAGGCAATCGAAGGTTACGGAGAAGAGAGAGGGCATGAGAACTGTAAAATAATACTAAAAGACCAGTGGGGGAAGACCCGAGAGCTCAAGCGGGATTAAAAACAAAAATGGTCCTTTGATGTACATTCTCTGATATAGACTTCGATCCGAGACTATTAAGAACTTTAAAAACAAGTAAGGAAACCTTAAGATCAATTCCAAAACATCCAGGAAGCCATTGCAGAGTAGGTCGGGCAGGAATGATGTTCTCTCTCAAAGTCTAGCAGTGGTGTTCAGAATGAATTTGTGTACGAAACGCCCTCCTGTCCACCGCTCCTCGTTTCAGAGAATGGTGCAAAGAAACACAGAAAAACAGAAACAAAACATCCAGTAAGTGGCTGTTCTGTGGGGAAAAACACCTTGCCCATCAGTGGTTGGAGTGGTAGGGCCTATTCTGGAGTTGGGGTATATGGCAAATATTAATTTGACCAGCGACGAATCTGCAGACCTGAACATGGATTGTAGATTGAATTCAAAGTGCAGTCCTGAACAATAACTCTCCCTGAGCTGTGCGATGTAGTCCAATGCAAACCGGACATCGCTGATTAACACACATTGTGGGTGTCCTGAGTGTGGGTGCGAAGAGGGAGGTGATTGAATACTACATGTAATCTAAAGGAAGCACTGTAGATACATAGTAACTATAGAATAGTCCTGCTCTTGCTTTGATCTTTGGCATATAGAAATGTCACAGAGTATTGGGTCGTGAGGTCTCTTCCCCCGAGAGCGTCTCATTTTGTTGAATAAAAATCTTTTGTATCCACCAGCTTCATTCAGTGTCTCTGTGGCAACTTTGTTCTCGTTACAAGAGGAGAATGGCCAGACTGGTTCAAATAACCAGATCTTACAACGGTGGTGTGCAGAAGAGCATCTCTGAACACACAACACGTCGAACCTCGAAGTGGACGGGCTACAGCAGAAGATCATGAACATACACTCAGCGGCCACTTTTTTAGATACAGGAGGCACCTGATGTAGTGGCCATTGAGTGTACAGGACATTCGATAAGCTGTAGTCAAAGCTAAAGTGAAATTTATTATCAGGGTCACGACATACAACTCTGAGATTCATTTTCCTGCGGGAATACTCAGCAAATCCATAGAATAGTAACTGTAGACTGGATCACTGAAAGATCAACCGGAGTGCACAACAAACTGTGTAAATGCAAATATCAATAAATAACGAGAACATGAGATAAAGGGTCCTTAAAGTAATATGATTGGTTGTAGGGGCATCTCAATAGATGAATGTAGTTATCACCTTTTGTTGGAGACCCTGATGGTTGAGGGGTAGTAACTACTCCTGAACCTCGTGGTGTGAATCTTGAGGCTCTTGTACCTTCTACCTGATGGCAGCAGCGAGAGGAGAGCAGGGCCTGGGTGGTGGGGGTCTCTGATGATGGATGCTGCTTGCCTCCGATGGCAATGTTTCATGTAGACGTGCTCAATGGATGGGAGGGTTTTACCTGTGATGGACTGGGACGAATCCACTACATTTTGTAGGATTTTCCACTCGAAGGTTTTGTTGTTCCCATGCCAGGCTGTGATGCAGCCAGTCATGTCCTTGATTCATATAGTTTTAAGACCATGAACTATGGTCTTAATCAAAATTAGGATCAAAATTAGGCCTTAGAGTCTGCTGCGTCATTTTATCCATACTTCCTATCAGCCCCCAGTCTCCTACCTCCTTCACCTCCGCACCTCATCCCTTCCTCCCTGACCAATCAAGAATCTATCAATCTCTGCCCTTAGATAAACATAAACACTTGGGCTCCAAAGCCGCCTCTGGCAAAGAATTCCAAAGAATCGCTCTGGCTAAAGAAATTACTCATCACCCTTCTCAAAGGTCAGCGCTCTATTGTCAGACACGCCCGCCACGTTTGAAATCGCACCGCTGACTGAGACGCGTCGCTCCGATCAAGGTGTAGGGTCTAACCGCGATCTCCGAGCTCACTACAGCCCGTGGTGGTCAGTGCTGGGGCGACCTCATTCACCCAGTTACCCTGTTAACATTGCAGGCACAGGCAGATTCAGAAGGCAAAAGTTTTATTGCGGTGAATAAAAAATATATATATACATACACACACATCAAAGTTGCTGGTGAACGCAGCAGGCCAGACAGCATCTCTAGGAAGAGGTACAGTCGACGTTTCGGGCCGAGACCCTTCGTCAGGACTAACTGAAGGAAGAGCTAGTAAGAGATTTAAAAGTGGGAGGGGGAGGGGGAGATCCAGAATGATAGGAGAAGACAGGAGGGGGAGGGATGGAGCCAAGAGTTGAACAGGTGATTGGCAAAAGGGATATGAGAGGATCATGGGACAGGAGGCCCAGGGAGAAGGAAAAGGGGAAGGGGGCAAACCCAGAGGATGGGCAAGGAGTGATAAAAACATCCTACACCGGGCTGCTGGGGAATGGTACCGACTGACACGCTCCAGGCCTCAGGGCCGTGGTGGCACAGCCAGTGCCCGGGATCGATGGGGAAGGCCCACAGTCTGGGCTCCTGATAGAATGGTGAGGAAAACCCCTCCAAACCTCTGTAAAAGGGGGTGCATGTATCGGGCCGGGAGGATACGGCGAGTGGCCACCAGTCACCTCTTCTCTGCTGTTCAACCTCCACCTCCCCGGCCCCACGTCTCCTGCACAGGAGCTCTGCTGTGGGAGCACCGCTCCCCCTCCTTCAACATCTCCACACACTCCAACAATCCTCCGGCTCCCCGACTCGTCCTCTCCTTCACTCCTACCCGACCCTCCTCCCCACAGCGTTCGCCCCCCCTCCCATCTCTTCCCCTCTTCCTCCCCAAACTCCCTTCCATCTTCCACCCGACCCCTTCTCCCTAAACCCCTCACTAATCGACACGCAAAATGGTGTAGGAAACCAGCATCTATGGAAAGGCAGAAACAGCCGCCGTTTCGGGCCGGGACATTTCATCCGGGCTGGAGAGGAAGGGGAAGAGGCCAGAAGATAAAAACATGATGTGGAAATGAGGATAAGATCAAAGGCGACAGGTGAAGCCAGGCGGGCCGGGGGCAGAGGAAAGAATGCGTCTTTTCCCTTCGGGGATGAAACCGCAGTGTGGTCTGGATATCGTCGCCGCTGACGAAGAGCCTGACGGGGGCCGGTGGTTTGTGACTGAGCGCAGCCGATGGTAAGTTCAGATCGGGAAGCTCAGTGACAGGATGAAATGGCTTTTGGCAAGAACTGAGTCGTGGGTAACGGGTTGGCTTGAGGAGGTGAAGGGGAGTAGGACCGGGGTTGGAGATATTGTCGACGTTAAGGTAATGAACACTTTCATGTCTGACTGTGACAAAAGTCTTCACCTGGTTAGAGTGACAGACTTCATAAAACTCAGATCTGGAGTATTTCGGATAGTTCTGGTTTCCCCACTGGAGGAAGGACGTTGAGGCTCTGGAGAGTATTCCTGATTAGAACTTGAAACGGTACATTTTTCATGATGAATACACTTTATAAGGCCGTGAGATATAAAGGCAGAATTAGGCCATTTGGTCCGTCGAATCTCCTCCGCCATTTCATCATTTTCCCTCCCACCCTCAATTTCCTGCCTTCTCCCCGTGTTAGTTCATTCCCTGACCAGTCGACAATCTATCAATCTCTGTCTTAAACGAATTCCACAGATTCACCACTCTCTGGCTGAAGAAATTACTGCTCTCCCTCTTAAAAGGACGGCCCTCTATTCTGAGGCCGTCCTCTGGTCTCACACCCACCCGCCACATTTGAAATTACACCACTGACTGAGACCCGTCGCTCCTATCGAGATGCTGGGTCTAACCACGATCGCTGAGCGCACTATAGTCTCTGGTGGTCAGTGCTGGGTCGACCTAATTCACCGAGTTACCCTGTTAACATTGCAAACACAGGCAGACTCAGAATGCAAAAGCTTTATTGCGCAAGCATAAAAACATACATTTGCAACTTGATTATAAAATTATGTTAATAAGCGGTCAGCCCGTGAGTTGAAACCCAGATACTACTTCCACCCCTCGGGCTATCCTGTCCCGCAGCTTCCTCGGGCACTTCGCTTTCACTAACACGTGTGTATCTTTGGGGTGCATCTGGTGAAGTTCAATCATTTCCTCGAGTTTGCGCCAGAATTCTGAAATCCCACAGGCGACCTTAAGTGAGGGGAACTCGGACAAAATGCTCTGTTTCTCCCCGGGGGTGAATGGCTCATGAGAGAGAGAGGGATAGTAGCCCGGGGAATGTATGTTAGTGAGCGACTGCATAAACACGCGCGTTTGTCTGAGTGCGTTGTGGAGATTGCATTACGAGGCGCCCCGGGCCGTGGTAAAGTGCTCTATTCGTATCCATTTGACCTGGTCATCAGAATTATTGCTTTAGCTGAGCGGTGCGCGCCACGCTGTGTGCCGCAGGGGTCCTACAGACCGGTCACTTGGCCGTCCTGGAGCAAGAAGATTCAGTCACCTGCGTGGGCCCGATCCACAGTTGCTCCAAGACTTGAAATTTACAGGTCATTGTCTGCGGGGAAAAGCAAAGGCCAGTATTAAAAGAGTTTCCCGCCGGTACCCCAGCAGATTCATGAATCCCCACCAGGTTCCAGTGTCCCTGGGGACAGGGCCCCCGCCCCTCTCTCCCGAGACCACCAGTGCACTGATCGCTCACCTTGGCATATTGAGGATCCTTGTGGAAGGGACAGTTCCGGGAAACAGAACTCTTCTTGCAGACGGTAGTTCGCAGCTCCAGGGTGAGATAGTAAATGAACCCCGAGACCACCTGCAAGAGCACCTTACAGTCAGAAAGGCCTCAAAACATCTCTACGGGGTGTCTGTGTGTATCGAGCCAGGAGTGGTCATCCATCTGCACACACCCCCCACCTTTACTCTGCTGGTCATAAGAAATAGGAGCAGCAGTCGGCCATCTGGCCCGTCGAGCCTGCTCCGCCACTCAATAAGATCATGACTGATCTGGCCATGGACTCATCTCCACCCACCTGCCTTTTCCCCATAAACCTTAATCCCCCTACTATGCAGAAATCTATCCAGCCTTGTCTTAAATATATTTACTGACGTAGCCTCCACTGCTTCATTGGGCAGAGAATTCCACAGATTCACCACTCTCTGGGAAAATCAGTTCCTCCTCATCTCTGTCTTAAATCTACTGCACTGAATCTTGAGGCTATGTCCCCTAGTTCTAGTCTCACCTAGCAGTGAAAACAACTTTCCTGCCTCTATCTCTTTCATAATTGTATTTTTCACTAAAATTTCCTCTCATTTTTCTGAATTCCAGCAAGTACAGTCCCAGGCGATTCAATCTCTCCTTTTCGTCTCACACCCTCCTCTCTAGTCTCTACATGGTGAACCTCCAAAGCCAGTAGATCCTTCCTCAAGCAAGCAGACCAGAACTGCACGCTGGACCCCAAGTGCCACGTCACCAGTACCCTGTACAGTTGCAGCATAACCTCCCTGCTCTTGAATTCAATCCCTCCAGCAGTGAAGTCCGACATCCAATTTGCCTGCTTGATAGCCCGCTGTACCTGCAAACCAACATTTTGTGATTCATGCACAAGCACTCCCGAGTCCCTCTGCACAGCAGCGTGCTGCAATCTTTTACCATTTCAATAATAATCTGCTCTTCCTTTTTACCTTCCCAAGTGGATGACCTCGTATTTACCGACATTGTATTCCACCTGACAGACAGTTGCCTACTGACTTAACCTATACATATCTGTGTAGATTCTCCGTATTCTCTCTCGCCCTCTCCCCCACATACTTCTCCCCACTCTCCCTTCCTGTTGCCCCTCCCTTACCCCTCCACCCCATCTTCCCCCTCTCCCATTCGTCCTCCCACTCTCCCTCCCTCTACTTCTCCCTCTCCCCCTCACTATTTTCCTCCTCCCTCACCTCCCCTCCTTCCCTTTCCTTCCTACCCCTTTTATCCCCTCCTTCTCTACTCCCATCCTCTCCTCCCATCCCCCTGCCCCACCCATCCCCTTCACCCTGTCCTCCCCACTTCTCCTCCTCTGCCCAGCCTGTCTATTCCCCACTTGCCCTCACTCTCTCCCCTCTCCATTGCTTCTCCCCTCCCCCTCTCCTCCCCAGTTCCCCTCCCCATCTACTACACACTTCCCCTCCTCCTCCCTCCCCACCCCTCACCCTCCTGCTCAATCTACCCTTCCTCCCCCTCTCCACCTTCCCCATCTCTCCTCCTCTCAACTTCCCCATTCCCCGGCTCCCCCTCCTCACTCTCCCCTTCTACTCCCCGCTCCCCCTGCCCCAACCCGTCCTCCCTCCCCTACCCCTCTCCTCCCTCCCCTCTCCTCTTCCTATTTCTCTCCCCATCACCTGTTTTTGGGCCGATAACACATTCGACACCGCGCTATGAAACAAGTCGCTGGATTTGCTGTTGAAGTCCTCCGCCGCCACCTGGATCGCGTTCACCACCCCGGGGTGATCTGTGGACACGGGGCAAAGGCCGCCCGGCATGCAGGGCGTCACCACCTCCGCCGCCCCCAACATCAACACCAACACCACCAGAACCGAACCCATCTTCCTCCGCAGTAAAGCAAATAACAGGTCCTGGCGTCTTTTCCTCCGCCCTTCACTCGTCACTCCCACGTCTCTGGCCACGTCATCCTTCTGCGGGACATCCACTCACAAATCCCCAATCTCCCCACGTCTTTTTGTGACATTGCAAACACGAGAAAGGAGCAGATGCTAGAAATCCAAACAACGCACACACAAACACAAAATGCTGGAGGAACTCTGCAGGCCAGGCAGCATCCATGGGGGAAAAGAAAGTACAATCGACGTTTCGGGCCTAGACCCTTCGGCAGGACTATGGAAAAGAGAGATTTTGGGCCAAGATATTTTCTTCAGGACTGAGAGGGAAGGGGAAAGACGTCTGGATAAGAAGCTGGAGGGAGGGGAAGGGCGCTAGCTGGATGGTGATAGGTGAAGCCGGGTGAGTGGGAGAGAGGAAGGAACTAGAGGGGAGAGGAGAGTGGACCATAGGGAAGGGATAGAACATAGAATAGTACAGCACAGTACAGGCCCTTCGGCCCACAATGTTGTGCCGACCCTCAAACCCTGCCTCCCATATAAGCCCCCACCTTAGATTCCTCCATATACCTGTCTAGTAGTCTCTTAAACTTCACTAGTGTATCTGCCTCCACCACTGACTCAGGCAGTGCATTCCACGCACCAACCACTCTCTGAGTTAAAAACCTTCCTCTAATATCCCCCTTGAACTTCCCACCCCTTTTAAAGCCATGTCGTCTTCTATTGAGCAGTGGTGCCCTTGGGAAGAGGCGCTGGCTATCCACTCTATCTATTCCCCTTATTATCTTGTACACCTCTATCATGTCTCCTCTCATCCTCATTCTCTCCAAAGAGTAAAGCTCTAGATCCTTTAATCTCTGATCATAATCCATACTCTCTAAACCAGACAGCATCCTGGTAAATATCTTCTGTACCCTTTCCAATGCTTCCACATCCTTCCTATAGTGAGGTGACCAGAACTGGACACAATACTCCAAGTGTGGCCTAACCACAGTTTTATAGAGCTGCACCATTACATCGTGACTTTTAAACTGTATTCCTCGACTTAGAGAGCTAACAGCCCATAAGCTTTCTTAACTACCTTATCCACCTGTGAGGCAAATTTCAGGGATCTGTGGACAGGTACCCTGAGATCCCTCTGCTCCTCCACACTACCAAGTATCCTGCCATTTACTTTGTACTCTGACTTGGAGTTTGTCCTTCCAAAGTGTACCACCTCACACTTCTCCGGGTTGAACTCCATCTGCCACTTCTCAGTCCACTTCTGCATCCTATCAATGTCTCTCTGCAATCTTTGACAATCCTCTACACTATCTACAACACCACCAACCTTTTTGTCGTCTGCAAACTTGCCAACCCACCCTTCTACCCCAATATCCAGGTCGTTAATAAAAATCACGAAAAGTAGAGGTCCCAGAACAGATCCTTGTGGGACACCACTAGTCACAATCCTCCAATCTGAATGTACTCCCTCCACCACCACCACCCTCTGCCTTCTGCAGGCAAGCCAATTCTGAATCCACCTGGCAAATGTCCCCTGGATCCCAAGCCTTCTAACTTTCTGAATAAGCCTACTGTGTGGAACCTTTTCAAATGCCTCACTAAAATCCATACAGATCACATCCACTGCACTACCCTCATCTATATGCCTGGTCACCTCCTCAAAGAACTCTATCAGGCTTGTTAGACACGATCTGCCCTTCACAAAGCCATGCTGACTGTCCCTGATCAGACCATGATTCTCTAAATGCCTATAGATCCTATCTCTAAGAATCTTTTCCAACAGCTTTCCCAGCACTGACGTAAGGCTCACTGGTCTATAATTACCCGGACTATCCCTACTACCTTTTTTGAACAAGGGAACAACATTCGCCTCCCTCCAATCCTCCGGTACCATTCCCGTGGACAACGAGGACATAAGGATCCTAGCCAGAGGCTCAGCAATCTCTTCTCTCGCCTCGTGGAACAGCCTGGGGAATATTCCGTCAGGCCCCTAGGACTTACCTGTCCTAATGTATTTTAACAACTCCAACACCTCCTCTCCCTTAATAACCGCATGCTCCAGAACATCAACCTCACTCATATTGTCCTCACCATCATCAAGTTCCCTCTCATTGGTGAATACCGAAGAGAAGTATTCATTGAGGACCTCGCTCACTTCCACAGCCTCCAGGCACATCTTCCCACCTTTATTTCTAATCGGTCCTACCTTCACTTCTTTCATCCTTTTTTCCTCACATAATTGAAGAATGCCTTGGGGTTTTCCTTTACCCTACTCGCCGAGGCCTTCTCATGCCCCCTTCTTGCTCTTCTCAGCCCCTTCTTAAGCTCCTTTCTTGCTTCCCTATATTCCTCAATAGACCCATCTGATCCTTGCTTCCTAAACCTCATGTATGCTGTCTTCTTCCTCCTGACTAGATTTTCCACCTCACTTGTCACCCATGGTCCCTTCACCCTACCATTCTTTATCTTCCTCACCGGGACAAATTTATCCATTACATCCCGCAAAAGATCTCTAAACATCGACCTCATTTCCATAGTACATTTCCCTGCAAAAACATCATCCCAATTCACATCCGCAAGTTCTAGCCTTATAGCCTCATAATTTGCAATTCCCCAATTAAAAATTTTCCTGTCCTCTTTGATTCTATCCTTTTCCATGATAATTATAAAGGCCACGGAGCGGTGGTCACTGTCCACCAGATGCTCACCCACTGAGAGATCTGTGACCTGACCCGGTTCATTACCTAGTACTAGATCTAGTATGGCATTCCCCCTGGTCGGCCTGTCCATATACTGGGACAGGAATCCATCCTAGACACACTTAACAAATTCTGCCCCAACTAAGCCCTTGGAACAAATCAGGTACCAATCAATATTAGGGAAGTTAAAGTCACCCATGATAACAACCCTGTTATTTTTGCACCTTTCCAAAATCTGCCTCCCAATCTGCTCCTGTGTATCTCTGCTGCTACCAGGGGGCCTATAGAATACCCCCAGTAGAGTAACTGCTCCCTTCCTGTTCCTGACTTCCACCCATCAAAAGGGGAGCCTGCTGCATTATCCACCCTTTCTGTAGCTTTAGTAGTATCCCTGACCAGTAATGCCACACCTCCTCCCCTTTTTCCGCCCTCTCTATCCCTTTTAAAGCACTGAAATCCAGGAATATTGAGAATCCATTCCTGCCCTGGTGCCAGCCAAGTGTCTATAATGGCCACTATATCATAATTCCATGTATGTCTCCAAGCTCTCAGTTCATCACCTTTGTTCTTGGTGCTTCTTGCATTGAGGTACACACACTTCAGCCCTTCTACCTTACTGTCTTTACACCGTTTATTCTGCTTCTCTTTCCTCAAAGCCTCTCTGTATGTTAGATCTGGCTTTACTCCATGCACTTCTTTCACTGCTCTATCGCTCTGGGTCCCATCCCCCTCACAAATTAGTTTAAACCCTCCCGAACCATGCTAGCAAGTCTACCTGCAAGGATATTGCTCCCCCTCGAGTTCAGGTGCAACCCATCCAATCTGTACAGATCCCACCTTCCCCAGAAGAGATCCCAATGATCCAAAAATCTAAAACCCTGCTCCCTGCACCAACTCCTCAGCCACGCATTCAACTGCCATCTCCTCCAATTCTTACCATCTCTGTCACGTAGCACTGGCAGCAATCCTGAGAAAGTCACCCTTGAGGTCCTGTTCTTCAGCCTTCTGCCTAGTTCCCGAAACTCACACTTCAGGACCTCATCCCTCTTCCTGCCTATGTCGTTGGTGCCAACGTGTATCACGACTTCTGGTTGCTTTCCCTCTCGTACCAGGATGTCGTGCACCCGGTCAGAGACATCCCGGACCCTGGCACCCGGGAGGCAAGAAACCATGCGAGTGTCCTCACGTCCACAAAATCTCCCGTCTGCTCCCCTGACAATAGAGTCTCCAATGACGACAGCTCTCCTCTTCTCCGTCCCACCCTTCTGCACCACAGGGTCAGACTCAGTGCCGGAGGCCCTGCCACCGTGGCTCACACCCGGTCGGTCGTCCCCGCCAACAGTATCCAGGATGGTAAACTTATTATTCAGGGGAATGGCTACAGGGGTGCTCAGCACTACCTGTCTGCTCACCTTCGCTTTCCCCCTTCTGACTGCCATCCAACGACCCGCTTCCGACAGCCTAGGTGTGACTACCTCCCTGTAGCTCTCATCTATGACTGCCTCATTCTCCCTTCTGAGTCGAAGGTCATCAAGCTGCTGCTCCAGATTCCTTACACGGTCTTCCAGATCGCCCAGCCGTATGCACTTCTGGCAGATGTGACTCTGCGGGAGAGGGGCGTTGCCCCAAGACTGCCACATCTCACATGAGAGGCACATCACCGTCTCAGGAGACATTGTAAAAACTAACTGCGAGCTGGCTTGTCCTCCGCCTTTTCTCGTCGAAGCCTCTCGAGTCAAAGCCTCAAAGCTCCACTCCTCCACTCACTCACTCACTCACTCACTCACTCACTCACTCACTCACTCACGCTTTCCACTGGTCGCTTCGCTTGAGCTGTCCCTCTATTTATCTGTTTGAGCTTTTCAAAATGTTTGGTCACCTGACCTCGACTGCCCAATCAGCTGCTTTCTGCTGAGTCTGAGCTATTCAACTCTTAATTGTCTAATTAACGGCTTACCGCTGATCTATTCAAATCTTGATTGACTTGATAGCACAGACCAACTGCCAAAACTGCCAGAATCTCTCGAGAGGAGGAGGGGACCCTGGTGGAGGTCATAAGAAGTGAATGGTCAGAGTTGGGAAGATGAAGAAGGGGGTGGGGAACGGTTTCATACCACAAGGAGAAAATTATTCATGACATTGTGGTGAAGCTTCCCAGACGGAATATAAGGTGTTGCTTCTCCACTCTGAGGGTGACCTCAGTTTGGCATATTTTGGCTTTGGACGGCCACGCTGGAACGGAAACGGGAATGGAAATCGGAATTAAGAGTTTCGGCTACGGCAAGTCCCGCTTGTGGCAGACGTGGGGCGGGGGGGGGGGTGGTGCAGGTGCTGGAAGTGGCCCCCTACTTTCCTACGGTGTTGACTGTTCGTCAGCTGAACCAAACCGGGAATCTCACCACGTAACTCGCAAATGGTCGAAGCTTGCCCTTTCTCGCCTCTGCAAGAACAAGAATGTGACAGGCCAACAACTTAAAACATGAATTCTACTCTACTCTGTGTACCAATACTCATTCAAACCGCTCTTCCACTTCTACTCACAACAATCGGGAATCTGCCATTGTTCAGAAGTCAGATCCTTCCTCTCCCAGCCCCTGGCATGCACTTTCTTCCTTGCGATGATAATTCTTCGAGGTCATCGCTATTATGCATTTGAAGCCTCTGTTCTCTTTTCATTCCATTCCAGTTCAAATGTTGCTTTCAGTGTCAGCGTCATCTGGCTGTCCTATAACACCTTCCCACTGGATATAGTCAGACAGCTACACAGCTTCTCTTGTCTCCTTCTATTCTTGTTCAAACCAGGTCACGTAGACAGTGGGCCGACGTAAGGAGACGACTTCTGCAAACCTGCCATTGTACTCCACACACAGTTTATCTGAGAATGTTCTCAGGTTTAGCAGCAACTCATTGTCACAACGTTCAATTGCTCTGATTCGTTTACCCCCGAGGAAGAATCAGTTCTCAAACAGTTCACAAGATGGAGGCTACAGGGCAGCCTCACAAAATGGCGGACTCCATTCCGTCAAGCACATGGCAAAAGCAAAGACAATTGGTTTGTCTGCTTCCACTAACCTCGACCCCTTCGAGTTTGACACTTCCTCCCACATTTTCACGCCCCCACCCCGGCCGACAATGGATCTCACTGATGTAGAGGAGGCTGCGTCAGGTGCACCAAACACAATAGACTACTCCAGCAGATTCGCAGGTGAAGTGCTGCCTCACCTGGAAGGACAGTTTGGGGCCCCCAGTGGAGGTGGCTGGGCAGGTTAGGCCAGTTGCAGGGATAAGTGCCTGAAGGGAGATTAGTGGGGAGGGATGAATGGACAAGCGAATTATAGAAGGAGCGATCCCTGTGGAAAGTGGATAACTGGGGGTGGTGGTGGGGTCAGTGGAAGTTGTGGAGGATGGTGTGTTGGGTGCGGAGGCTGATGGAGGGGTACGCAAGAACAAAATGGACTCCATCACTATTAAGGCAGCGGGAAGAGTGTGCGAGCGTGGATGATCGGGAAATGGAGGAGATGCGGGTGAGGGCAGCATCAATAGTGGAGGGGTGGGGAGCGGTTCTTTAAAGAAGGAGGACATCTCAGATGTCCTGGAATGGAAAGCCTCGTCCTGAAGCTGAAGAGACTGAGAAATGCAAATAGCACTTTTGCCGGAGACGGTGTGGGAAGAGTTATAGTCAACATAACCATGGGGATCAGCTTTATAAAAGATATCTGTTGATTGTTTGTGTACAGAGACAGAGAGAAGAAGAAAGGGGAGGGAGGTGTCGGAAATGAACCAAGTGAATGTAAGGGCCGGGTGGAAGTTAGAGCCAAGGTTGATAAAATTGAAGAGCTCGGCGTGGGTGCATGAAACGGCGCCAATGTTGTCGTCAGTGCCGCGAGGGAGGAGTTGGGGGTCAGAACCGGGGAAGCCTTCGAGCGTAGGCCGTTCTGTGCAACCGACATGAACGGGCAGGCATAGGTAGTGCCCGTGCCGGCGCCTTTGGCTACCCGTCAGGTTCGGAGAGACAGACAGGTGTGCGGACCGGGTCCGGCAGGCGGAGGAGGCTGGTGTTGGAATGGGATTGGGTGGTTCTTCTGTCAAGGAAGTAGCGGAAAGGCTTTGAAATCTTCCTGATTGGGGGTGCGGCTGGGGAGGACGGAGGAAGAAAGACTGAACATCCAAGGTGAAGTTGAGGTGGTCAGGGCCAGGCAATCGAAGGTTACGGAGAAGAGAGAAGGCATGAAAACTGTAAAATAATACTAAGAGACCAGTGGGGGAAGACCCGAGAGCTCAAGCGGGATTAAAAACAAAAATGGTCCTTTGATGTACATTCTCTGATATAGACTTCGATCCCAGACCATTAAGAACTTTAAAAACAAGTAAGGAAACCTTAAGATCAATTCCAAAACATCCAGGAAGCCATTGCAGAGTAGGTCGGGCAGGAATGATGTTCTCTCTCAAAGTCTAGCAGTGGTGTTCTGAATGAATTGGTGCACAAAACGCCCTCCCGTCCACCGCTCCTCGTTTCAGAGGATGGTGCAAAGAAACACAGAAAAAAAGAAACAAAGCATCCAGTAAGTGGCTGTTCTGTGGGGAAAAACACCTTGCCCATCAGTGGTTGGAGTGGTAGGGCCTATACTGGAGTTGGGGTATATGGCAAGTATTAATTTGACCAGCGACGAATCTGCAGACCTGAACATGGATTGTAGATTGAATTCAAAGTGCAGTCTGGAACAATAACTCTCCCTGAGCTGTGCGCTGGAGTCGATTGCAAACCGGACAACGCTGATTAACACACATTGTGGGTGTCTGGAGTGTGGGTGCGAAGAGGGAGGTGATTGAAAACTACATGTAATCTAAAGGAAGAACTGTAGATACACTGTAACCATAGAATGGTCCTGCTCTTGCTTTGATCTTTGGCATATAAAAATGTCACAGAGTATTGGGTCGTGAGGTCTCTTCCCCCGAGAGCGTCTCATTTTGTTGAATAAAAATCTTTTGTATCCACCAGCTTCATTCAGTGTCTCTGTGGCAACTTTGTTCTCGTTACAAGAGGAGAATGGCCAGACTGGTTCAAATAACCAGGTCTTACAACAGTGGTGTGCAGAAGAGCATCTCTGAACACACAACACGTCGAACCTCGAAGTGGACGGTCTACAGCAGAAGATCATGAACATACACTCAGCGGCCACTTTTTTAGATACAGGAGGCACCTGATGTAGTGGCCATTGAGTGTACAAGACATTCGATAAGCTGTAGTGAAAGCTAAAGTGAAATTTATTATCAGGGTCACGACATACAACCCTGAGATTCATTTTCCTGCGGGAATACTCAGCAAATCCATAGAATAGTAACCGTAAACTGGATCAGTGAAAGATCAACCGGAGTGCACAACAAACTGTGTAAATGCAAATATCAATAAATAACGAAAACATGAGATATGAGATATAAAGTGATATCATTGGTTGTAGGGGCATCTCAATAGATGAGTGTAGTTATCCACTTTTGTTGGAGACCCTGATGGTTGAGGGGTAGTAACTACTCCTGAACCTCGTGGTGTGAGTCCTGAGGCTCTTGTGCCATCTACCTGACAGCTAGTAAGAGACTTGAAAGTGGGAAGGGGTGGGGGAGATTCAAAATGATGGAGAAAACAGGAGGGGGAGGGATGGAGCCAAGAGTTGACCAGACAGCAGCGAGAGGAGAGCATGGCCTGGGTGGTGGGGGTCTGATGATGGATGCTGCTTGCCTCCGATGGCAATGTTTCATGTAGACGTGCTCAATGGATGGGAGGGCTTTACCCGTGATGGACTGGGACGAATCCACTACATTTTGTAGGATTTTCCACTCGAAGGTTTTGGTGTTCCCATGCCAGGCTGTAATGCAGCCAGTCATGTCGTTGATTCATATAGTTTTAAAACCATAAGGTATAGGAGAAAAATTAGGCCTTCGAGTTTGCTGCGTCATTTCATCTATATTTCCTATCAGCCCCCAATCGCCTACCTCCTTCGCCTCCGCATCTCATCCTTTCCTGTCCTGACCAATCAAGAATCTATCAATCTCTGCCTTAAATAAACATAAAGACTTGGGCTCCAAAGCCTCCTCTGGCAAAGAATTCCAAAGAATCGCTCTGGCTAAAGAAATTACTCATCACCCTTCTCAGAGGTCAGCGCTCTATTGTCCAGCTCTTGGCTCCATCCCTCCCCCTCCTGTCTTCTCCATCATTTTGAATCTCCCCCACCACTTCCCACTTTCAAATCTCTTACTAGCTCCTCCTACAGTTAGCCTGACAAAAGGTCTCGGCCAGAAACGTCGACTGTACCTCTTCCTAGAAATGCTGCCTGGCCTGCTGCGTTCACCAGCAACTTTGATGTGTGTTGCTTGAATTTCCAGAATCTGCAGAATTCTTCGTGTTTGCATATATATATATACATTTTCGGCTTAATTATACAATTATGGTAATAAATGGTGAGCCGTTAAGTTGTAACACAGATAGTACCGAACGTAGAGCGTACAGCGGTCGAGGACAGAGGCGGGTTACTTGGCCCCTCGATGTCCATGACGAGCGATTATACAGGAGTTCCAACTCAAACTTGGTGTCTGTCAGAGAGAGAAGGAGAGATAGTGGCCCGGGGAATGCATGTTAGTGAGAGAGTGTATACACACACACACACACACACACACACACACAGGTAAAGTGCTGGTTTAGTATCCGTTTGACCTGGGGACAGGAGTATTGCTTCAGCAGAGCTGTGTGCACCGCAGGGGTCCTACACTCCGGTCACTTTGTCACCCTGACGCACAGCTCTTCAATCATCTGCACGCTCCCGAGCCACGGGCGGTCCCAGACTTTAAATCTACAGCTGTTTCCATGCGGAGAGAGAGAGTGAGAGAGAGAGAGAGAGAGAGAGAGAGAACTGGAGCCAGTAGAGATTCCCCGCCGGTACACCGACAGATTGATGAAACCTCCCTCTCTCCCGCTGACCAGCGTCGCACAGTTCGATCACCTAGGCATGTAGAGGACTCCTGTGGAAGGGACAGTCCGGGATATCAAGCGCAGTCTTCTTGCAGGTGGGGACGGGTGAGTGGGAGAGAGGAAGGAACCAGAGGGGAGGGGAGAGTGGACCATAGGGAAGGGATGGAGGAGGGGACCCTGGTGGAGGTAATAAGAAGTGAATGGACAGAGTTGGGAAGATGAAGAAGGGGGTGGGGAACGTTTCCATACCACAAGGAGAAAATTAATATTGATGACATTGTGGTGAAGCTTCCGAGACGGAATATAAGGTGTTGTTTCTCCACCCTGAGGGTAACCTCATTTTGGCACATACCGGCCTTGGACCGACAAGCCAGAACGGAAACGGGCATGGGAATCGGAATTAAACGTTTTGGCCACGACGAGTCCCGCTTGCGGCAGACGGGGGTGGAGGTGGTGCAGGTGCTGGAAGTGGCCCCCTAATTTCCTACGGTGTTGACAGTTTGTCAACTGAACCAGGCAGGGAAACTCACCACGTAACTTGTAATTAGTCGAAGCTTGCAGTTTTTCGCCTCTACAGGAACAGCAATGTAACAGGCTAACAACTTAAAACATGAATTCTAATCTTCGTTGTGAACCAATACTCATTCAAACCGCTCCTCCACTTCTAATCACAACAATCGGGAATCTCCCATTGTTCAGAAGATAGATCCTCTTTTTCCCAGCCCCTGGCATGCAATTTCTTCCTTGCGATGATGACTCTTCGAGGTCATCGCTATGATGCATTTGAAGCCTCTGCTTTCTTTTCATTCCATTCCAGTTGAAATGTTGCTTTCAGTGTCAGTGTCATCTGACTGTCCGATAACACCTTCCTACGGGATCTAGTCAGACAGCTACACAGCTTCTCTAGTCTCCTTCGATTCTTGTTCAAACCAGGTCACTTAGACAGTGGGTCGACGTAACGAGACGACTTCTGCAAAGCGGCCATTGTACTCAATACACAGCTTATCTGAGGATGTTCTCAGGTTTAGCAGAAACTCATTGTCACAACGTTCAATTGCTGTGATTCGATTACCCCTGAGGATTAATCAGTTCTCGAACAGTTCACAAGATGGAGGCTAGAGGGCAGCCTCACAAAATGGCGGACTCCCTTCCGTCAAGCACATGGCAAGAAGAAGGACAATTAGTTTGTCTTTTTCCACTAACCTCCACTCATTCGAGTTTGACACTTTCTTCTACATTTTCACTCCCCCACGGCCGACAATGGGTCTCACCAATGTCAAGGAGACTGCGTCAGGCGCACCAAACACAATGGACGACTCCAGCAGATTCGCAGGTGAAGTGCTGCCTCACCTGGAAGGACAGTTTGGAGTCCTCATTGGAGGTGACTGGGCTGGTTAGGCCACTTGCAGCGGTAAGTGCCTGGAAGGAGATTAGTGGGGAGGAATGAATGGGCAATGGAATTATGGAGGGAACGATCCCTGTGGAAGGTGGAGTGTTCGTTGGGGGGGTGGCAGTGGAAGTTGTGGAGGATGATGTGTTGGGTGCGGAGCTGATGGAGAGGTAGAGAAGAACGGAAGGGACTCCATCACTATTAAGACAGCGGGAAGATGGTGTGAGCGTGAATGATCGGGAAATGGAGGAGATGCGGGTAAAAACAGCATCAATACTGGTGGGAGTGGGCCCGTTCTTTAAAGAAGGAGAACATCTCTGATATCCTGGAATGGAAAGCCTCGTCCTGAAGGTGAAGAGACTAGGAAGAGCAAATACTATTTTTCCCAGAGACCGGGTGGGAAGAGTTATAGTCACGATAACCATGGGGATCAGGTTTATAAAAGGTATCAGTTGACTGTTTGTATACAGAGACAGAGAGAACAGGAAAGGGGAGGGGTGGTGTCAGAAATTAACCAAGTGAATGTAAGGGCCAGGTGGAAGTTAGAGCCAAAGTTGATAAAATTGACGAGCTCAGCCTGGGTCCACGAAACGGCGTCGATGTTGTTGTCAGTGTCGCGAGGGAGGAGGACAACATTGTTCCCGTTACAAGAGGAGAATGGCCAGACTGGTTCAAGCTGACAGGTAGGGGACAGTAACTCAATCACCGCACGTTACAACAGTGGTGTGCAGAAGAGCATCTCTGAACACACAACACGTCGAACCTTGAAGTGGACGGGCTACAGCAGAAGATCATGAACAGACAGTCAGAGGTCATCTTTTCAGATACAGGAGGCACCTGTTGTAGTGGCCATTGAGTGTACAATACACTCGATAAGCAGTAGTCAAAGCTAACGTGGAAGTTATTTTCAGGTTCTCGACATACAACCCTGCCGGCATACTCAGCAAATCCATAGAACAGTAATTGTAAACTGGATCAGTGAAAGATCAACCAGAGTGCAGAAGACAACAAACTGCAAATGCAAATATAAATAAATAACGAGAACATGAGATAAGGAGTCCTTAAATTGAGATCATTTGTTGTGGGGACATCTCAATAGATGAGTGCAGTTATTCCCTTTTGTTCAAGTGCCTGATGGTTGAGGGGTAGTAACTGTTCCTGATGCTGGTGGTGCGAGTCCTGTGGCTCCTGTTTCTTCTACCTGATGGCAGCAGCGAGAGGAGAGCACGGCCTGGGTGATGCGGGTCTCTGGTGATGGACGCTGCTTTTCTACGATGGCAAAGATTGATGTAGATGTGCTCAATGGTGGGGAGGGCTTTACCCGTGATGTACTGGGCTGAATCCGCTACCTTTTGCGGGATTTTCCACTCAAAGGTTTTGGTGTTCCCATACCAGGCTGTGATGCAGCCCGTCATGTCCTTGATTCATATAGTTTCAGACCATAATTTCATCCATTTTCCCTGTCAGCCCCCAATCTCCTACCTCCTTCTCCTCCCCCCATCCCTTCATGCACTGACCAATCAATAATCTATCAATCCCTGCCTTAAATAAACATAAAGACTTGGCCTCCACAGCCGCCTTTGGCAAAGTATTCCAAAGAATCGCTCTGGTAAAGAAATTACTCATCAGCTTTCTCAAAGATCGGCGCCCTATTCTTAGACACTCCCGCCACGTTTGAAATTGCACCGCTGATTGAGACCCGCCGCTCCGATCAAGGTGCAGGGTCTAACCGCGATCGCCGAGCTCACTACAGCCCGTGGTGGTCAGTGCTGGGGCGACCTCATTCACTGAGTTACCCTGTTAACATTGCAAACACAGGCAGACTCAGAATGCAAAAAGTTTATTGCGCAAGAATAATTTAAAAAACATAGTTGCGGCTTAATTACGCAATTATGGTAATAACTGGTGAGCCGGTGAGTTGAAACACAGATAGTACCGAACGCAGAGCGTACAGCGGTCGAGGACAGGAGCGGGTTACTTGGCCCCTCGATGTCCATGACGAGCGATTGTACAGGAGTTCCAACTCAAACTTAGTGTGTGTGTGAGAGAGAAAGAGAGATAGCGGCCCAAGGAATATATGTTAGTGAGAGAGTGCACGTACATACACACACACACACACACACACACACACACACGCAAAGTGCTGTGATAGTATCCTTTTGACCTGGGGTCAGTGGTATAGCTTCAGCAGAGCTGTGTGCACCGCAGGAGTCTTAGAGTCCGGTCACCTCGCCACCCTGACGCACTGCTTTTCAATCATCTGTACGGGCCCGAGCCATGTGCGGTCCCGGACTTTAAATCTACAGCTGAATCTCTGCGCAGAGAGAGAAAAAATACTGGAACCAGTAGAGTTTCCCCGCCGGTACCCCGGCAGATGCATGAAACCTCCTTCTCTCCCGCGGACCAGCGTCACACAGTTCGATCACCTTGGGATATAGAGGACTCCCGTGGAAGGGAACGTCCGGGATATCAAGCGCACTCTTCTTGCAAATGGGAGTCCTCAGCTCCTGGGACAGACGGTAAATTATCCGCTCCACACTCTGGAAGAGCACTCTACCGTCAGAGGGGCGGTGAATGATGAAAACATCTACACCGGGCGACTGGGGTATGGTATCGACTGGGCCGTGGTGGCACAGCCAGTGCCCGGGCTCGATGGGGAGGGACCACAGTCTGGGCTCCTGATACAACTCTAGTGAAGAAAACCCCTCCAAACCTCTGTAAAAGGGTGTGCATGTATCCGGCCGGGAGGGTACGGCGAGTGGCCACCCATCACCTCCTCTCTGCTGTTCAGCCTCCACCACCCCGACCCCACGTCCCCTGCACATGAACTCTACTGTGGGAGCACCGCTCCCCCTCCTTCAACATCTCCACACACTCCAACAATCCCCCGGCTCCCCGACTCGTTCTCTCCTTCACTCCTATCCGACCCTCCTCTCCACAGCGCTCGCCCTTCCCTCCTATCTCTTCCCCCCTTCCTCCCCAAACTCCATTTCATCTTCCACCCGACCCCTTCTCCCTAAACCCCTCACTAATCGACACGAAAAATGGTGTAGGAACCCAACATCTATGCAAAGGAATAAACAGCCGCCGTTTCGGGCCGGGACACTTCATCCGGGCTGGAGAGGAGGGGGAAGAGGCCAGAAGATAAAAACATGATGTGGAAATGAGGATAAGATCAAAGGCGACGGGTGAAGCCAGGTGGGCCGGGGGCAGAGGAAGGAATGCATCTTTTCCCTTCGGGGATGAAACCGCAGTGTGGTCTGGATATCGTAGCCGCTGACGACGAGCCTGACGATGGTAAGTTCAGATCGAGAAGCTAAGTGACAGGATGAATTGGATTTTGGCAAGAACTGAGTCGTGGGTAACGGGTTGGGATGAGGAGGTGAAGGACATTAGGACAGGGGTTGAAGATATTGTCGACGTTAAGGTAATGAACACTTTCATGTCTGACTGTGACAAAAGTCTTCACCCGGTTAGATTGACAGACTTCATAAAACTCAGATCTGGAGTGTTGCGTATAGTTCTGATCCTCCCACGAGAGGAAGGACGTTGAGGCTTTGGAGAGTGTTCCTGATTAGAACCTGAAACAGTACATTTTTCATGATGAATACACTTTATAAGGCCGTGAGATATAAAGGCAGAATTAGGCCATTTGGCCCGTGGAATCTGCTCCGCCATTTCCTCATTTTCCCTCCCAGCCCCCAATCTCCTGCCTTCTCCCCGTGTTACTTCAAACCCTGACCAGTCAAGAATCTATCAATCTCTGTCTTAAACATACAGACGTTTCGGGCCGAGGCCCTTCGGCAGGACTATGGAAAAGAGAAGTTTTGGGCCAAGATCTTTCTTCAGCATTGAGAAGGAAGGGGAAAGACGTCTGGATAAGAACCTGGAGGGAGGGGAAGGACGCTTTCTGGACGGTGATAGGTGAAGGTCAAGTCTTTATGTTTATTAAAGGCAGAGATTGAAAGATTATTGATTGATAGATTATTGATTCCTCAGTGCATGAAGGGATGGGGGGCATAAAAGGGGGTAGGAGATTGGGGGCTGATTGGGATAATGGATGAAATGTCGCAGCAGACTCGACGGGCCAAATGGCCTAATTTTGCTCCTATATCTTATGGTCTTAAAACTATATTCACCAAGGAGGTGGCTGGCTGCATCGCAGCCTGACATGGGAACACCAAAACCTTTGAGTGGAAAATCCCACAGAAGGCAGTGGATTGGTCCGGGTCCATCTAATAACGTACTGTACCACTAGAGCTCTCATGCTCTGTCTGTCTGTTTGTGACCTCCAATTAGCGCAAACAGTGCATTACAGCGGCACTTTCTTGGCTAAATAGAATTAAAATACGCTAACTTACAGAATGCAGGCAAAGTTCCGGGTTACATATTAGTAAAAAATTGCTCATTCGCAAAAATCAACGGACTGGCTTTCACTCGAGACCCGATCAGCAATCATGGAAATCGGGACGCAACAGCCCGACGCATGCGCACGGCCAGCCTCTGCAGTGACACCTACCGGAGCAAAAGGGCAGGGCAGCTCTATTTCGAGGGGTCACATTCTGCTAATCACCACCAGCATGTGCAGGATTGGGACAGATCGAACCGCCACCCATCAGTAAGAGATAATTAAATCTTATTGTAATGACGTATTTCGAGACACCCATAAAACCCTTTGCTGCAGTCAAAGGACAGCGGTGACTATATCACATCCATTTAGGAGAGCGCCAACAACGTCATCAAGAATAATCTACATCCTTTGGTGTTACTGCTTCGTATCTTCTATCCCGCATTAGGGTAAAAAAAAATGGGCAGCCTAATTATGCCGCGAGAAAACGGAGGGGTGACATTATGGTCAATAGATGACGCCAAACGTCGTCGGGAAGCGCCAAGGAGAGGGAGACAACAAGAATCGGATGAGGCCAGGGTCGCATGACTCCAAGATCAAAGAGACAGGACAAAAACAGATGAGAGAAGAAGAGACAGAAGAGGAGAGGCATGCACGACTCCAGGATTAGAGACAACAACAAAAGCAGAAGAGATGAAGAGACGACGGATGAAAGGACTGAGCATCTCCAGAATGACAACGAGAGGCAGATGAACCAGAAATGATGCCATCAAGTGTCCTTCATTAATCGAGGAGTAACTATATCTGCTTTCCTACGCGTCGTCCTTCTTTAATAAACTGAGGTTTTCTACTTCAGTTTCCAAAGCAAAGCGATACCAATAGCATTCAGGAAAATTTACTGTTCATTCTGGTCACATCACACCGCACCACCCTTCTCTCAAAGGGTGTCCCAATGGGTCACCCCGTTGTCTAGTCACCGGTAAAGCCCTCCCAAGCATTGAGCAATCTGCATGAAACGCTGTTGTAGAAAAGCTGACTCCATCATCAGAGATCCCCATCACACAGGCCGTGTTCTCTTCATCAGGCAGAAGGTACAAGAGCCTCAGGACTCACACCACCAGGTACAGGATCAGTTACTACCCCTCAAACATCAGGCTCTCGAACAGAAGGAGATGACTACATTCATCTATTGAGATGCCCCCACAACTAATGATCTCACTTTAAGGACCCTTTATCTCATGTTCTCGTTATTTATTGATATTTGCATTTGCAGTTTGTTGTCTTCTGGACTCTGGTTGATCTTTAATTGATCCAGTTTACAGTTACTACTCTATAGATTTGCTGAGTATGCCTGCAGGAAAATGAATCTCAGTGTTGTATGTCGTGACTCTGATAATAAATTTAATTTTTGGTTTGAGTACTGCTCATTGAATGTCTTGTACACTCAATGGCCACTACATCAGGTGCCTCCTGTATCTAAAAAAATGGCCACTGAGCGTATGTCATGATCTGCTGCTGTAGCCCGTTAACTTCAAGGTTCGGTGTGTTGTGTGTTCAGAGATGCTCTGTTGCACACCACTGTTGTAACGGGTGGTTATATGAGTTACTGTCGCCTTCTTGTCAGCTTGAACCAGTCTGGCCATTCTCCTCTTGTAACGTGAACAAAGTTACCAGAGAGACACTGAATGAAGCTGGTTTTATGAAGAGTTTTATCCAACAAAATGAGACGCTTTGGAGGAAGAGGCCTGCTGACCCTTTACTCTGTGAAATTTTTATATGCCAAAGATCAAAGGAATGAGCAGGACCATTCTATAGTTACAATGCATCTACCGTGCTTCCTTTAGATTGCATGTACTTTTCAATCACCTCCCACATCGCGCCGACAATGTCTGTTAATCAGCATTGCCCGGTTTGCAATCGTCTCCAGCGCACGGCTCAAGGAGACCTATTATTCGGGACTGCACTTTGAATTCAATCTACAATCCACGTTCAGGTCTGAAGATTGGTCGCTGGTGAAATTACTATATGCGATATACCCCAACTCCAGAATACGCCCTACCACTCCAACCACACATGAGCAAGGTGTTTTTGCCCACTAAACAACCACTTACTGGATGTTTTCTTTCTGTTTTTCTGGGGGGTTTTTGCACTTTTCTCGGCAACGAGGAATCCGTGCGCAAAATCATTCAGAACACCACTGCTAGACTTTGAGAGAGAACATCATTCCTGCCCGACCTACTCTGCAATGGCTTCCTGGATGTTTTGGAATTGATTTTAGGGTTTCCTTACTTGTTTTTAAAGTCCTTAATCGTCTGGGATCGAAGTCTATATCAGAGAATGTACATCAAAGGACCATTTATGTTTTTAATCCCGCTTGAGCTCTCGAGTCTTTTCCCACTGGACTCTTAGTATTATTTTACAGTTCTCATACCCTCTCTATTCTCCGTAACCTTCGACTCCCTGGCCCTGACCACCTCATCTTCACCTTGGATGTTCAATCGCTCTTCCTCCCTTCCACCTCCGCCCCACCACCAATCAGGAAGGTTTCAAAGACCTTCCACTCCTTCCTTGACAGAAGAACCACCCAATCGCACTCCAGCACCACCCTCCTCCGCCTGGCAGACCCGGTCCGCACTCCCTTCTCTCTCTCCGAACCTGAAGAGTAGCCAAGGGCGCCGGCACGGGCCCGACCTATGCCTGCCCGTTCATGTCGGCTGCACAGAACGGCCTATGATCGGAAGCTTCCCCGGTTCTAACCCCCAACTCCTCCCTCGCCACACTTACGACAGCATCGGCGCCGTTTCATCCACCCACGCTGAGCTCGTCAATTTTATCAACCTTGGATCTAACTTCCACCCGGCCCTTACATTCACTTGGTTCATCTCTGACACCTCCCTCCCCTTTCTTGTTCTCTCTGTCTCTGTATACAACCAGTCAACTGATATCTTTTATAAACATGATCTCCTTGGTTATCTTGACCATAACTCTTCCCACCCAGTCTCCGGGAAAAATAGTATTTGCTCTTCTCAGTCTCTTCACCTTCAGGACGAGGCTTTCCATTCCAGGACATCTGAGATGTCCTCCTTCTTTAAAGAACGCCCCCCCCCTCCACTATTGATGCTGCCCTCACCCGCATCTCCTCCATTTCCCGATCATCCACGCTCGCACACTCTTCCCGCTACCTTAATAGTGACCAAGTCCCTTTTGAACTTCCCTGCCTCTCCATCAGACTCCGCACCCAAAACATCATCGTCCACAACTTCCACTGACCCCACCACACCGCCTACCCCCATCAATCCACTTTCCACAGGGACGTTCCCTCCATAATTCCCTTGTCCATTCATCCCTCCCCACTGATCTCCCTCCAGGCACTTATCCCTGCAACTGGCCTAACCTGCCCAGCCACCTCCACTGAGGACCCCAAACTGTCCTTCCAGGTGAGGCAGCAATTCACCTGCAAATCTGCCGGTGTCGTCCATTGTGTTTGGTGCTCTTGACGCAGCCTCCTCTACATCGGTGAGACCCATTGTCGGCGGTGGGGGAGTGAAAATGTGGGAGAAAGTGTGAAACTCGAATGGGTCGAGTTTAGTGGAAACACACAAACCAATTGTCTTTATTCTTGCCATGTGCTTGACAGAATGGAGTCCACCATTTTGTGAGGCTGCCCTGTAGCCTCCATCTTGTGAACTGTTCGAGAACTGATTCTTCCTCAGGGGTAAAGGAAACAGGACAATTGAACGTTGTGACAATGAGTTTCTGCTAAACCTGAGAACATTCTCAGATAAGCTGTGTATTGAGTACAATGGCCGCTTTGCAGAAGTCGTCTCGTTACCTCGACCCACTGTCTAAGTGACCTGGTTTGAACAAGAATCGAAGGAGACTAGAGAAGCTGTGTAGCTGTTGGACTAGATCCAGTGGGAAGGTGTTATCGGACAGTCAGATGACACTGACACTGAAAGCAACATTTCAACTGGAATGGAATGAAAAGAGAGCCGAGGCTTCAAATGCATCATAGCGATGACCTCGAAGAGTCATCATCGCAAGGAAGAAAGTGCCTGCCAGGGGCTGGGAGAAGAAGGATCTATCTTCTGAACAATGGGAGATTCCCCATTGTGGTGATTAGGAGTGGAAGAGCGGTTTGAGTGAGTATTGGTACACAGAGGAGAGTAGAATTTATGTTTTAAGTTGTTGGCCTGTCACATTGTTGTTCGTGCAGAAGCGGAAAAGTGCAAGCTTCGACCAATTACGAGTTACGTTTTGAGTTTCCCGGCCTGGTTCAGCTGACGAACAGTCAACGCCGTAGGAAATTATGGGGCCACTTTCAGCATCTGCACCACCACCACCTCCGTCTGCCACAACCGGGACTTGCTGTGGCCAAAACTTTTAATTCCGATTCCAATCCCGTTTCCGTTCTGGCGTGTCGGTCCAAGGCCAAAATGTGCCAAAATGAGGTCACCCTCAGAGTGAAGAAGCAACACCTTATATTCCGTCTGGGAAGCTTCACCACAATGTCATGAATATTAATTTTCTCCTTGTGGTATAACTCGTTCCCCACCCTCTTCTTTCTCTTCCCAACTCTGACCTTTCACATCTTATTACCTCCACCTGGATCCCCTCCTCCTTCCCTTTCCCGTATGGTTACCTCTCCCCTCCCCTCTGGTTCCTTCCTCTCTCCCACTCACTCGGCTTCACCTATCACCTTCCAGCTAGCGCCCTTCCCCTCCCTCCAGCTTCTTATCCAGACATCTTTCCCCTTCCCTCTCAGTCTTGAAGAAAAGATCTTGGAACAAAACTTCTCTTTTTCATAGTCCTGCCGAAGGGTCTCGGCCCGAAACGTCGATTGTACTTTCCTTTCCCCAATAGATGTTGCCTGGCCTGCTGAGTTCCTCCAGCATTTTGTGTTTGTGTGCGCGTTGCTTTGGATTTCCAGCATCTGCTCCTTTCTCGTGTTTGCAATGTCACAAAAAGACGTGGAGAGATTGCGGATTTGGGGGCGGAAGCCCCGCAGAAAGATGGCGTGGCCAGTGCGGGGCTGAGTGACAAGCGAAGGGCGGAGGAAAAGACGCCAGCACCTGTTATTTGCTTTACTGCAGAGGAAGATGGGCCGGTTCTGGTGGTGTTGGTGTTGATGTTGGGGGCGGCGGAAGTGGGGGCGACCTCCATGCCCGGCGGCCTCTGCCCCGTGCCCACAGATGACCCCGGCGTGCTGAAAGCGATCCGGGTGGCCGAGGAGGACTTCAACCACAAATCCAGCGACTTGTTTCACACCGCGGTGTCGAATGTGATATCGGCCCAAAAACAGGTGATGGGGAGGGAAATAGAAGGAAGGGGAGGGGAGGGAAAAGAGGAGTAGGTGAGGGAGGAGGGGGTGGGACGGGTGGAGCGGGAAGGAGAAGGGGAGAGTGACGAGCGGGAGCCCGGGAAGGGGCTAGGTGAGGGGAGGAGAGATGGGGAAGTGGGAGAGGGGGAGGAGAGATGGGGAAGTGGGAGAGGGGGAGGAATGGCAGATGGAGCAGGGGGAAGGAGAGGAGAGGGAGAGGGGTGGGGGAGGGAGGGAGGGAGGAGGAGTGGGAAGTGGGCAGTAGGGCGAGGGGAACTGGGGAGCAGAGGGGGAAGGGGTGAGGCAATGGAGAGGGGGAGCGAGTGGGGGTAAGGGCCGAATAGACACGGTGGGCAGAGGAGGGGAAGTGGGGAGGAGAGGGGTAAGGGGAAGTGTGGGAGGAGGGGTAGGGGAGGTGATGATGCGGAGCAGAGATGAAGGGGATAAAAGCGGTAGGGGAGTGGGAAGGAGGGGAAGTGAGTGAGGAGGAAGATAGTGAGGGGGGAGAGGGAGAGTGGGAGGAGGAGTGCGAGCGAGGGAGGAAGGGGTGGAGGGGGAAGGGAGGGGCAAGAGGAGGGGGGAGTGGGGAGAAGGGGGTCGGGGAGTGGGCGAGGGAGGATACGGAGAATCTACAGAGAGATATGTATAGGTTAATTCAGTAGGCAAATGTGTGTCAGATGCAGTACAATGTTGGTAAATACGAGTTCATCCACTTTGGAAGGGAAAACGGAAGAGCAGATTGTTATTTAAATGGTAAAAGATTACAGCACGCTGCTGTGCAGAGGGACTTGGGAGTGCTTGCGGATGAATCACGAAAGGTTGGTTTGCAGGTGCAACAGGCTATCAAGAAGACAAATGGGATATTGGCCTTCATTCCTGGAGAATTTGAATTCAAGAGCAGGGAGGTTATGCTGCAACTGTACAGGGTACTGGTGACGTGGCACCTGGAGTACTGAGTGCAGTTCTGGTCTGCTTGCTTGAGGAAGGATCTACTGGTTTTGGAGGTTCACCACGTTGAGACTAGAGAGGAGGGTGTGAGACTATAAGGAGAGATTGAATCACCTGGGACTGTACTTATAGAATTCAGAAATATGAGAGGAAATAATATAGAAAAATAGAATTGTGGAAGAGACAGAGGCAGGAAAGTTCTTTCTACTGGTAAGTGAGACTAGAACTCGGGGACATAGCCTCAAGTTTCGGGGCAGTGCATTTAAGAGAGAGATGACGAGGAACTGCTTTTCCCAGAGAGTGGTGATTCTGTGGAATTCTCTGCCCAATGAAGCAGTGGAGGCTACATCAGTAAATATATTTAAGACAAGGTTGGATAGATTTTTGCACAGTAGGGGAATTAAGGTTCATGGGGAAAAGGCAGGTGGGTGGAGATGAGTCCATAGCCAGATCAGTCATGATCTTATTGAGTGGCGGAGCAGGATCGACGGGCCAGATGGCCGACTCCTGCTCCTATTTCTTATGAACAGCAGAGTAAAGGTGGTGGGTGTGTGGATATGGGTGACCACTCCCGGCTCGATACACACCGACACCCCGTAGAGATGTTTTCAGACCTTTCTGACTGTAGGGTGCTCTTGCAGGTGGTGTCGGGGTTCATGTACCATCTCACCCTGGAGCTGAGAACCACCGTCTGCAGGAAGAGTTCTGTTTCCCGGAACTGTCCCTTCCACAAGGATCCTCAATATGCCAAGGTGAGCGATTACTGCACTGGTGGTCTCGGGAGAGAGGGGCGGGGGTCATGTCCCCAGGGTCACTGGAACGTGGTGGGGATTTATGAATCTGCTGGGGTACCGGCGGGAAACTCTTTTAATACTGGCCTCTGCTTTTCCCCGGAGACAATGACCTGTAAATTTCAAGTTCTGCAGCAACCGTGTGTCGGGCCCACGCAGGTGACTGAATCTTCTTGCTCCAGGACGGCAAAGTGACCGGTCTGTAGGACCTCTGCGGCACACAGCGTGGCGCGCACCGCTCAGCTAAAGCAATAATTCTGATGACCAGGTCAAATGGATACGAATACAGCACTTTACCACGGCCCGGGTCGCCTCGTAATGCAATTTCTACAACGCATACAGACAAACGCGCGTGTGTATACACCGGCTCACTAATACACATTCCCCGGGCTACTATCTCTCTCTCTCTCATAAGCCATTCACCCCCGGGAAGAAACAGAGCATTTTGTCCGAGTTCCCCTCACTTAAGGTAGCCTGTGGGAATTCAGAAATCTGGCGCAAACTCGAGAAAATAGTTGAACTTCACCAGATGCACCCCAAAGATACACACGTGTTAGTGAAAGCGAAGTGACGAGGAAGCTGCGGGACAGAATGTCCCAGGGGGTGCAAGTAACATTTGGGTTTCATCTCACGGGCTGAGCAGTTATTACCATAATTGTATAATTAAGCTGCAAATGTATATTTTTATGCTTGCGCAATAAAGCTTTTGCATTCTGAGTCTGCCTGTGTTTGCAATGTTAACAGGGTAACTCGGTGAATTAGGTCGACCCAGCACTGACCACCACGGACTATAGTGCGCTCAGCGATCGTGGTTAGACCCAGTATCTTGATAGGAGCGACGGGTCTCAGTCAGTGGTGGAATTTCAAATGTGGCGGGTGGGTGTGAGACCAGAGGACTCGGCCACAGAATAGAGCGCCGTCCTTTTAGCAGGGAGAGCAGTAATTTCTTCAGCCAGAGAGTGGTGAATATATGGAATTCATTGCCATAGGCAAGCCTTGAAGTATGTTTAAGCCAGAAGTTGATAGATTCTTGATTGCTCAGGGCATGAAGTGACACGGGGAGAAGGCAGGAGATTGGGGGCTGCGAAGGAAAATGATGAAATGGCGGAGGAGATTCGACGGGCCAAATGGCCTAATTCTGCCTTTTTATCTCACGGTTATAAAGTGTATTCATCACGGAAAATGTACCGTTTCACGTTCTAATCAGGAATACTCTCCAGAGCATCAACGTTCTTCCTCTCGTGGGGCGACCAGAACTATACGCAATACTCCAGATCTGAGTTTTATGAAGTCTGTCAATCTAACCGGGCGAAGAGCTTTGTCACAGTCAGACATGAAAGTGTTCATTACCTTAACGTCGACAAAATCTCCAACCCCGGTCCTAATGCCATTCACCTCCTCATCCCAACCCGTCACCCACGACTCAGTTCTTGCCAAAAGCCATTTCATCCTGACACTTAGCTTCCCGATCTGAACTTACCATCGGCTGCACTCAGTCACAAACCACCGGCCCCCGTCAGGCTCTTCGTCAGCGGCGACGATATCCAGACCACACTGCGGTTTCATCCCCGAAGGGAAAAGATGCATTCCTTCCTCTGCCCCCGGCCCACCTGGCTTCACCCGTCGCCTTTGATCTTATCCTCATTCCCACATCATGTTTTTATCTTCTGGCCTCTTCCCCCTCCTCTCCAGCCCTGATGAAGTGTCCCGGCCCGAAACGGCGGCTGTTTATTCCTTTCCATAGATGCTGGGTTCCTACACCATTTTGCGTGTCGATTAGTGAGGGGTTTAGGGAGAAGGGGTCATGTGGAGGATAGAAGAGAGTTTAGGGAGGAAAGGAGGAAGAGATGGGAGGGGGAGCGAACGCTGTGGGGAGGAGGGTCGGGTAGGAGTGAAGGAGAGGACGAGTCGGAGAACCGGAGGATTGTTGGAGTGTGTGGAGATGTTGAAGGAGGAGGAGCGGTGCTCCCACAGCAGAGCTCCTGTGCAGGGGAGGTGGGGCAGGGGTGGTGGAGGTTGAACAGCAGAGAGGAGGTGACTGGTGGCCACTCGCCGTATCCTCCCGGCCCGATACATGCACCCCCTTTTACAGAGGTTTGGAGGGGTTTTCCTGACCAGTCTTTTATCAGGAGCCCAGACTGTGGTCCTTCCCCATCGAGCCCGGGCACTGGCTGTGCCAGCACGGCCCTGAGGCCCGGAGCGTGCCAGTCGGTACCATTTCCCAGTAGCCCGGTGTAGGATGTTTTCTTTAGGGTGCTCTTCCAGGTTGTCGTGGAGATGATTAACCGTCTGTCCCGTGAGCTGATGACCCCCACCTGCAAGAAGACTGCGCTTGATATCCCGGACTGTCCCTTACACTGGAGTCCTCTATATGCCAAGGTGATCGAATTATGCGACGCTGGTCAGCGGGAGAGGGGGAGGTTTCATGAATCAGCCGGGGTACCGGCGGGGAACCTCTACTGGGTCCAGATTTCTCTCTCTCTCTCTCTCTCTCTCTCTCTCTGCACAGAGAATCAGCTGTAGATTTAAAGTCCGGGACCGCCCGTGGCTCGGGCCGGTGCAGATGATTGAAGAGCAGTGCGTCAGGGTGGCGAAGTGACCGGATTGTAGGACCCCTATGGTGCACACAGCTCTGCTGAAGCAATTCTCCCGACCCCTGGTCAGACGGATACTAACACAGCACTTTACCTGTGTGTGTGTGTATACACTCTATCACTAACATACATTCCCCGGGGCCCCTCTCTCTTTCTTTCTCTCACACACACCAAGTTTGAGTTGCTGGTGAACGCAGCAGGCCAGGCAGCATCTCTAGGAAGAGGTACAGTCGACTTTTCGGGCCGAGACCCTTCGTCAGGACTAACTGAAGGAAGAGCTAGTAAGAGGTTTGAAAGTGGTAGGGGCAGGAGGAGATCCAAAATGATAGGAGAAGATAGGAGGGGGAGGCATGGAGCCAAGAGCTGGACAGGTGATTTGCAAATGAGATATGAGAGGATCATGACATCTCCCAATGGCCACACATGTTAATTCCACATCCCATTCCCATTCTGATATGTCTATCCACGGCCTCCTCTACTGTAAAGATGACGGCACACTCACCTTGGAGGAACAACACCTTATACTCCCTCTGGGTAGCCTCCAACCTGATGGCATGAACACTGACTTCTGTAATTTCCGCTAATGCCCCACCTCCCCCTCTACCCCATCCGTTATTTATTTATATACACACATTCTTTCTCTCTCTCTCCTTTTTCTCCCTCTGACTATACCTCTTGCCCATCCTCCTCTGGGTTCCCCCCCACCCCACCCATTTCCTTCTCCCTGGGCCTCCTGTCCCATGATCCTCTCATATTCCTTTTGCCAATCACCTGTCCAGCTCTTGGCTTCATCCCTCTCCTCCTGCCTTCTGTTATCATTTTGGATCTCCCCCTGCCCCTCCCACTTTCGAACCTCACCAACAACTTTGATGTGTGTGTATATATATATATATATATATTCTTGCACAATAAAGCTTTTGCATTCTGAGTCTGCCTGTGCTCGCCATGTTAACAGGGTAACTGCGTGAATGAGGTCTGCCCAGCACTGAACACCATGGACCGTAGTGAGCTCGGCGATCGCGGTTAGACCCTGCACCTTGATCGGAGTGACCGGTCTCATTCAGCGGTGCAGTTTCAAGCGTGGCGGGCTTGTCTAACAATAGAGCGCCGAACTTTCAGAAGGGTGATGAGTAATTTCTTTACCCAGAGCGATTCTTTAGAATTCTTTGCCACAACCAGCTGTGGAGGCCAAGTCTTTATGTTTATTTAAGGCAGAGATTGATAGATTCTTGATTGGTCAGGACAGGAAGGGATGGGGTGCAGAGCGGAAGGAGCTAGGAGATTGGGGGTCGATAGGGAAAATGGATGAAATGACGCAGCAGACTCGAAGGCCTAATTTTGCTCCTATATCTTATGGTCATACAACTATATTAATCAAGGAAATGACGGGCTGCATCACAGCCTGGCATGGGAACACCAAAACCTTTGAGTGGAAAATCCCGCAAAAGGTAGCGGATTCAGCCCAGTACATCACGGGTAAAGCCCTCCCCACCATTGAGCACATCTACATCAATCTTTACCATCGTAGAAAAGCAGCGTCCATCACCAGAGACCCGCATCACCCAAGCCATGCTCTCTTCTCCCTGCTGCCATCAGGTAGAAGGTACAGGAGCCTCAGGACTCACACCACCAGCATCAGGAACAGTTACCACCCCTCACCATCAGGTACTTGAACAAAAGGGGATAACTGCACTCATCTATTGAGATGTCCCCACAACAAATGATCTCAATTTAAGGACTCCTTATCTCATGTTCTCGTTATTTATTTATATTTGCATTTGCAGTTTGTTGTCTTCTGCACTCTGGTTGATCTTTCACTGATCCAGTTTACAGTTACTGTTCTATGGATTTGCTGAGTATGCCGGCAGGGAAATGAATCTCAGGGTTGTATGTCAAGACCCTGATAATAACTTTCACTTTAGCTTTGACTACTGCTTATCGAATGTCTGTACACTCAATGGCCACTACATCAGCTGCCTCCTGTGTCTGAAAAGATGAGGTGTCCCCACAACCAGTGATCTCACTTTAAGGACTTTTTATCTCATGTTCTCGTTATTTATTGATATTTGATTTGCACAGTTTGTTGTCTTCTGGACTCTGGTTGATCTTTCATTGATCCTGTTTACAATTACTATTCTATAGATTTGCTGAGTATGCCCGTAGGTAAATGAATCTCAGGGTTGTATGTCGTGACCCTGATAATAAATTTCACTTTAGCTTTGACTACAGCTTATCGAATGTCTGTACACTCAATGGCCACTACATCAGGTGCCTCCTGTATCTGAAAGAGTGGCAACTGAGTGTATGTTCATGATCTTCTGCTGTAGCCCGTCCACTTCAAGGTTCGATATGTTGTGTGTTCAGAGATGCTCTTCCGCACACCACTGTTGTAACGTGCGGTTATTTGAGTTACTGTCGCCTACGAGTCAGCTTGAAGCAGTCTGGCCATTCTCCTCTTTTAACGAGAACGAAGTTGCCAGTGACACACTGAATGAAGCTGGTAGATACAGAAGAGTTTTATCCAACAAAATGAGACACTCTCGAAGGAAGAGGCCTCCCGACCCAATACTCTGTGACATTTTTATATGCCAAAGATCAAAGGCCGACCTACTCTGCAATGGCTTCCTGTATGTTTTGGAATTGATCTTAAAGTTTCCTTCCTTGTTTTTAAAGTTCTTAATAGTCTGGGATCGAAGTCTATATCAGAGAATGTACATCAAAGGACCATTTTTGTTTTTAATCCCGCTTGAGCTCTCGGGTCTTCGTCCACTGGTCTCCTAGTATTATTTTACAGTTCTCATGTCCTCTCTTTTCTCCGTAACCTTCGATTCCCTGGCCCTGACCACCTCATCTTCACCTTGGATGTTCAATCTCTCTTCCTCCCGTCCACCTCACTCCCCCCCCCCCCCCACCAATGGGGCAGGTTTCGAAGAACTTCCACTCCTTTCTTGACAGAAGAACCACCCAATCCCACTCCAGCACCACCCTCCTCCGCCTGGCAGACCCGGTCCGCACTCCTCTCTCTCTCTCCGAACCTGAAGAGTAGCCAAGGGCGCCGGCACGGGCCCTACCTATGCTTGCCTGTTCATGTCGGCTGCACAGAACGGCCTATGATCGGAGGCTTCCCCGGTTCTAACCCCCAACTCCTCCCTCGCCACACTTACGACAGCATCGGCGCCGTTTCATCCACCCACGCTGAGCTCGTCAATTTCATCAACCTCGGATCTAACTTCCACCCGGCCCTTACATTCACTTGGTTCATCTCTAACACCTCGCTCCCCTATCTTGTTCTCTCTGTCTCTATATACAGTCAACTGATCGGGTTGACCCCAGATCAAACGGATACTAACACAGCACTTTACGTGTGTGTGTGTGTGTGTGTGTGTGTGTGTGTGTGTGTGTGTGTGTGTGTGTGTATGTGTGTGTGTCTCTGTGTACGTGCACTCTCTCACTAACATACATTCCCCGGGCCGCTATCTCTCTTTCTCTCTCACATACACACCACGTTTGAGTTGGAACTCCCGTACAATCGCTCGACATGGAGATCGAGGGGCCAAGTAACCCGCTCCTGTGCACGACCGCTGTACGCTCTACGTTCGGTACTATCTGTGTTTCAACTCACCGGCTCACCAGTTATTACCATAATTGCGTAATTAAGCCGCAAATATGTTTTTTAAATTATTCTTGCGCAATAAACTTTTTGCATCTCGATGAGACCCTGCACCTTGATCGGAGCGACAGGTCTCAGTCAGCGGTGCAATTTCAAACGTGGCGGGCGTGTCTAAGAATAGAGCGCCGATCTTTGAGAAAGCTGATGAGTGATTTCTTTACCAGAGCGATTCTTTGGAATACTTTGCCAAAGGCGGCTGTGGAGGCCAAGTCTTTATGTTTATTTAAGGCAGGGATTGATAGATTATTGATTGGTCAGTGCATGAAGGGATGGGGGGAGGAGAAGGAGGTAGGAGATTGGGGGCTGACAGGGAAAATGGATGAAATTATGGTCTGAATCTATATGAATCAAGGACATGACGGGATGCATCACAGCCTGGTATGGGAATACCAAAACCTTTGAGTGGAAAATCCCGCAAAAGGTAGCGGATTCAGCCCAGTACATCACGGGTAAAGCCCTCCCCACCATTGAGCACATCTACATCAATCTTTGCCATCGTAGAAAAGCAGCATCCATCACCAGAGACCCGCATCACCCAGGCCGTGCTCTCCTCTCGCTGCTGCCATCAGGTAGAAGGTACAGGAGCCACAGGACTCGCACCACCAGGTTCAGGAACAGTTACCACCCCCCAACCATCAGGCACTTGAACAAAAGGGAATAACTGCACTCATCTATTGAGATGTCCCCACAACAAATGATCTCAATTTAAGGACTCCTTATCTCATGTTCTCGTTATTTATTTATATTTGCATTTGCAGTTTGTTGTCTTCTGCACTCTGGTTGATCTTTCACTGATCCAGTTTACAGTTACTGTTCTATGGATTTGCTGAGTATGCCGGCAGGGAAATGAATCTCAGGGTTGTATGTCAAGACCCTGATAATAACTTTCACTTTAGCTTTGACTACTGCTTATCGAATGTCTGTACACTCAATGGCCACTACATCAGCTGCCTCCTGTGTCTGAAAAGATGACCTCTGAGTGTGTGTTCATGATCTTCTGTTGTAGCCCGTCCACTTCAAGGTTCGACGTGTTGTGTGTTCAGAGATGCTCTTCTGCACACCACCGTTGTAACGTGCGGTCATTTGAGTTACTGTCGCCTTCCTGTCAGCTTGAACCAGTCTGGCCATTCTCCTCTTGTAACGAGAACAAAGTTGTTCTCCTCCCTCGCGACACTGACGACAACATCGGCGCCGTTTCACGCTGAGCTCGTCAATTTTATCAACTTTGACTCTAACTTCCACCCGACCCTTACATTCACTTGGTTAATTTCTGACACCACCTCTCCCCTTTCCTGTTCTCTCTGTCTCTGTATACAAACAGTCAACTGGTATCTTTCATAAACCTGATCCCCATGGTTATCGTGTCTATAACTCTTCCCAACCGGTCTCCGGGAAAAATATTATTTGCTCTTCCCAGTCTCGTCACCTGCAGGACGAGGCTTTCCATTCCAGGACATCAGAGATGTCAGCCTTCTTTAAAGAACGGGCCCCCTCCCACCACTATTGATGCTGCTCTCACCCGCATCTCCTCCATTTCCCGATCATCCACGCTCACACCATCTTCCCGCTGCCTTAATAATGATGGAGTCCCTTCTGTTCTTCTTTACCTCTCCATCAGCTACGCACCCAACACATCATCCTCCACAACTTCCACTGCCCCCCCCCCACGAACACTCCACCTTCCACAGGGATCGTTCCCTATCGGACTATATCCAGTGGGAGGTGTTATGGGACCGTCAGATGACGCTGACACTGAAAGCAACATTTGAACTGGAATGGAATGAAAAAAAAGCAGAGGCTTCAAATGCATCATAGCGATGACCTCGAAGAGTCATCATCGCAAAGAAGAAAGTGCATGCCAGGGGCTGGGAGAAGAAGGATCTATCTCCTGAACAATGGGAGATTCCCGATTGTTGTGATTAGAAGTGGAGGCACGGTTTCAATGAGTATTGGTTCACAGAGAAGATTAGAATTCATGTTTTAAGTTGTTAGCCTGTTACATTGCTGTTCCTGTAGAGGCGAAAAACTGCAAGCTTCGACTAATTACAAATTACGTGGTGAGTTTCCCTGCCTGGTTCAGTTGACGAACTGTCAACACCGTAGGAAATTAGGGGGCCACTTCCAGCACCTGCACCACCTCCACCCCCGTCTGCCACAAGAGGGAGTCGCCGTGGCCAAAACCTTTAATTCCGATTCCCATTCCCGTTTCCGTTCTGGCTTGTCGGTCTAAGGCCGAAATGTGCCAAAATGAGGTTACCCTCAGGGTGCAGAAACAACACCTTATGTTCCATCTCGGAAGCTTCATCACAATGTCATGAATATTAATTTTCTCCTTGTGGAATAAAAACGCTCCCCCCCACCCCACCCCCGACTTCCTCTTCACAATTCTGACCTTTCACATCTTATTACCTCCATCAGGATCCCCTCCTCCTTCCCTTTCCCGTATGGTTCACTCTCCCCTCCCCTCTGGTTCCTTCCTCTCTCCCACTCACTCGGCTTCACCTATCACCTTCCAGCTAGCGCCCTTCCCCTCCCTCCAGCTTCTTATCCAGACGTCTTTCCCCTTCCCTCTCAGTCCTGAAGAAAAGATCTTGGAACAAAACTTCTCTTTTCCATAGTCCTGCCGAAGGGTCTCGGCCCGAAACGTCGATTGTACTTTCCTTTCCCCAATAGATGTTGCCTGGCCTGCTGAGTTCCTCCAGCATTTTGTGTTTGTGTGCGCGTTGCTTTGGATTTCCAGCATCTGCTCCTTTCTCGTGTTTGCAATGTCACAAAAAGAAGTGGGGAGTTTGCGGATTTGGGGGCGGAAGTCCCGCAGAAGGATGACGTGGCCAGAGACGGGGGAGTGACGAAGAAGGGCGGAGGAAAAGACGCCAGCACCTGTTATTTGCTTTACTGCGGAGGAAGATGGGTTCGGTTCTGGTGGTGTTGGTGTTGATGCTGGGGGCGGCGGAGGTGGTGACGCCCTGCATGCCGGGCGGCCTCTGCCCCGTGCCCACAGATGACCCCGGGGTGGTGAATGCGATCCGGGTGGCGGAGGAGGACTTCAACCGCAAATCCAGCGACTTCTTTCACAGCGCTGTGTCGAATGTGATATCGGCCCAGACACAGGTGATGGGGAGGGAAATAGGAGGAAGGAGAGGGGAGGGAGGAAGAGTTAAGGGAGGGAGGAGGGGTGGGACGGGGGGGCGGGGAGGAGAAGGGGCAAGTGAGGAGGGGGAGCCAGGGAAGGGGGGAGGGGATGGGAGGAGAGATGGGGAAGGTGGAGATGGAGAGGAAGGGTAGATGGAGCAGGGGGAAGGGGAGGAGAGGGAGAGGGGTGGGGGAGAGAGGCAGGAGGAGTGGGAAGTGGGGAGAAGGAGGAGGGGAACTGGGGAGCAGAGGGAGATGGGGAGCGAGTGGGGGTAAGTGCAGAATAGATGGTGTGGGCAGAGGAGGGGAAGTGCGGAGGAGAGGGGGAAGGGTGGGAGGAGGTGTAGGGGTGGTGAGGATGGGGAGCAGAGATGGAGGGGATAAAAGGGGTAGGGGAACGAGAAGGAGAGGAGGTGAGTGAGGAGAAAGATAGTGAGGCGGAGAGGGAGAAGTAGAGGGAGGGAGAGTGAGAGGAGGAGTGGTAGCGGGGGAAGATGGGGTGTAGGGGGAAGGCAGGGGCAAAAGGAAGGGAGAGTGGGGAGAAGGGGTTCAGGGAGAGGGCGAGGAAGGATACGGAGAATGTACACAGAGATATGTATAGGTTAAGTCTGTAGGCAAGTGTCTGTCAGATGGAATACAATCTTGGTAAATACGAGATCATCCACTTGGGAAGGGGAAAAGGAAGAGCAGATTATTATTGAAATGGTAAAGGATTCCAGCACGCTGCTGTGCAGAGGGACTCGGGGGTGCTTGTGCATGAATCACGAAAGGTTAGTTTGCATGTACAGCGGGCTATCAAGCAGGCAAATGGGATGTTAGCCTTCATTGCTGGATGGATTGAATTCAAGAGCAGGGAGGTTATGCTGCAACTGTACTGGGTACTGGTGACGTGACACCTGGAGTACTGCGTGCAGTTCTGGTCTGCTTGCTTGAGGAAGGATATACTGGCTTTGGAGCTTCACCATGTTGATATTAGAGAGGAGGGTGTGAGACTATAAGGAGAGATTGAATCGCCTGGGACTGTACTTGCTGGAATTCAGAAAAATGAGAAGAAATCTTAGAGAAAAATACAATTATGAAAGAGATAGAAGCAGAGAAGTTGTTTCCACTGGTAGGTGAGACTAGAACTAGGGGACATAGCCTCAAGATTCGGGGGAGTAGATTTAAGACAGAGATGAGGAGGAAGTGATTTTCCCAGAGAGTGGTGAATCTGTGGAATTCTCTGCCCAATGAAGCAATAGAGACTACGTCAGTAAATATACTTAAGACAAGGTTGGATAGATTTTTACATAGTAAGGGAATTAAGGGTTTGGGGGAAAAGGCAGGTGGGTGGAGATGAGTCCATGGTCAGATCAGTCATGATCTTATTGAGTGGCGGAGCAGGCTCGACGGGCCAGATGGCCGACTCCTGCTCCTATTTCTTATGACCAGCAGAGTAAAGGTGGTGGGTGTGTGGATATGGGTGACCACTCCTGGCTCGATACACACCGACACCCTGTAGAGATGTTTTGAGGGCTTTCTGACTGTAAGGTGCTTTTGCAGGTGGTGTTTGTGCTCATGTATCATCTCACCCTGGAGCTTAGAACCACCGTCTGCAGGAAGAGTTCTGTTTCCCGGAACTGTCCCTTCCACGAGGATCCTCAGTATGCCAAGGTGAGCGATCAGTGCACTGGTGGTCTCGGGAGAGAGGGGCGGGGGTCCTGTCCCCAGAGACACTGGAACGTGGTGGGGATTTATGATACTGGCCTCTGCTTTTCGCCGCAGATAATGAACTGTAGATTTATGGTCTGGGACCAAACGGTGCTCGCTCCCATGCACGTGACTGACTTTTCTTGTTCCAGGACGGCCAAGTGACCGGTCTGTAGGACCCCTGCGGCACACAGCGTGGCGCGCACCGCTCAGGTAAAGCAATAATTCTGATCACCAGGTCAAATGGGTACGAATACAGCACTCTACCACGGCCCGGGGCGCCTACAACGCATACAGACAAACTCGCGCGTGTATACACTCGCTCACTAATATACGCTCCCCTGGCTAATATCCCTCTCTCTCTCATAAGCCATTCACCCCCGGGGAGAAACACAGCATTTTGTCCGAGTTCCCCTCACTTAAGGTCACCTGTGGGAATTTAGAGTTCTGGCGCAAACTCGAGGAAATGGTTGGAATTCACCAGATGCACCCTAAAGATATACACGTGTTAGTGAAAGCGAAGTGACGAGGAAGCTGCGGGACAGGATGTCCCAGGGGGTGCAAGTTGTATCTGGGTTTCAACTCACGGGCTGACCGCTTATTAACATAATTGTATAATTAAGCTGCAAATGTATGTTTTTATGCTTGCGCAATAAAGCTTTTGCATTCTGAGTCTGCCTGTGTTTGCAATGTTAACAGAGAAACTCGGTGAATGAGGTCAACCCAGCACTGACCACCACGGACTATAGTGCGCTCAGCGATCGTGGTTAGACCGAGCATCTCGATAGGAGCGACGGGTCTTAGTCAGTGGTGTAATTTCAAATGTGGCGGCTGGGTGTGAGACCAGAGGACTCGGCCTCAGAATACAGGGCCGTCCTTTTAGGAGGGAGAGGAGTAATTTCTTCAGCCAGAGAGTAGTGAATCTGTGGAATTAATTGCCACAGGCAAGCCTTTAAGTACGTTTAAGACAGAGATTGATAGATTCTCGACTGGTCAGGGTATGAAGTAACACGGGGAGAAGGCAGGAGATTGAGGGCTGGGAGGGAAAATGATGAAATGTCGGAACAGATTCGACGGGCCAAATGGCCTAATTCTGCCCTTATATCTCACGGCCTTATAAAGTGTATTCATCACGGAAAATGTACCGTTTCACGCTCTAATCAGGAACACTCTCCAGAGCCTCAACATCCTTCCTCTAGTGGGTTAATTAGAACTGTACGCAACACTCCAGATCTGAGGTTTATGAAGTCTGTCAATCTAACCGGGTGACGATTTTTGTCACAGTCAGACATGGAAGTGTTTATTACCTTAACGTCGATAATATCTTCAACCCCGGTCCTAATGCTCTTCACCTCCTCATCCCAACCCGTTACCCACGACTCACTTCTTGCCAAAATTCATTTCATCCTGTCACTGAGCTTCCCGATCTGAACTTACGTTCGGCTGCACTCAGTCACAAACCACCGGCCCCCGTCAGGCTCGTCGTCAGCGGCGACGATATCCAGACCACACTGCGGTTTCATCCCCGAAGGGAAAAGACGCATTCTTTCCTCTGCCCCCGGCCCACCTGGCTTCACCTGTCGCCTTTGATCTTATCCTCATTCCCACGACATGTTTTTTATATTCTGGACGCTTCCCTTCCTCTCCAGCCCTGATGAAGTGTCTCGGCTCGAAACGACGGCAGTTTATTCCTTTCCATAGATGCTGGGTTCCTACACCATTTTGCGTGTCGATTAGTGAGGGGTTTAGGGAGAAGGGGTCGGGTGGAAGATGGAAGGGAGTTTGGGGAGGAAGAGGGGAAGAGATGGGAGGGGGAGCGAACGCTGTGGGGAGGAGGGTCGGGTAGGAGTGAAGGAGAGGACGAGTCGGGGAGCCGGAGGATTGTTGGAGTGTGTGGAGATGTGGAAGGAGGGGGAGTGGTGCTCCCACAGCAGAGCTCCTCTGCAGGCGACGTGGGGCCGGGCTGGTGGAGGTTGAACAGCAGAGAGGAGGTGATGGGTGGCCACTCGCCGTACCCTCCTGGCCGGATACATGCACACCCTTTGACAGAGGTTTGGAAGGGTTTTGCTCACCAGACCTGTATCAGGAGCCCAGACTGTGGTCCTTCCCCATCGAGCCCGGGCACTGGCTGTGCCAGCACGGCCCTGAAGCCTGGAGCCTGCCACTCGGCACCATTCCCCAGTGGCCTAGTGTAGGATGTTTTCATCATTCCCCGCCCCTCTGACGGTAGGGTGCTCTTCCAGGGTGTGGAGCGGATAATTTACCGTCTGTCCCGGGAGCTGAGGACCGCCACCTGCAAGAAGACTGCGCTTGATATCCCGGACTGTCCCTTCCACAGGAGTCCTCTATGTGCCTGGTCAGCGGGAGAGAGGGAGGTTTCATTAATCTGCCGGGGTACCGGCGGGGAAACTCTGCTGGCTCCAGTTTTTTTTTTCTCTCTCTCTGCGCAGAGATTCAGCTGTAGATTTAAAGTCTGGGACCGCCCGTGGCTCAGGGCCGTGCAGATCATTGAAGAGGAGTGCGTCAGGATGACAAATGACCGGACTGTAGGACCTCTGCAGTGTACACAACTCTGCTGAAGCAATACTCCTGTCCCCAGGTCAAACGGATACTAACACAGCACTTTACGTGAGTGTGTGTGTGTGTGTGAGTCTGTGTCTGTGTGTGTGTGTGTGTATGTGTGTGTGTGTCTGTGTGTGTGTGTGTGTGTCTGTGTGTGTACGTATAGTCTCTCGCGAATATACATTCCCCAGGCCACTATCTCTCTATCTCTCTCACACACACCCACCAAGTTTGAGTTGAAACTCCTGTATAATCGCTCGTCATGGACATCGAGGGGCCAAGTAACCCGCCTCTGTGCTCGACCGCTGTACGCTCTACGTTCGGTACTATCTGTGTTTCAACTCAACGGCTCACCAGTTATTACTATAATTGTATAATTAAGCCGCAAATGTATATATAAGTATGCAAACACGAAGAATTCTGCAGATGCTGGAAATTCAAGCAACACACATCAAAATTGCTGGTGAACGCAGCAGGCCAGGCAGAATCTCTAGGAAGAGGTACAGTCGACGTTTCTGGCCGAGACCCTTTGACGGCATAAACTGTAGGAGGAGCTAGTAAGAGATTTAAAAGTGGGAGGGGGAGGGGGAGATCCAAAATGATAGGAGAAGACAGGAGGGGGAGGGATGGAGCCAAGAGCTGGATACGTGATTGGCAAAAGAGATATGAGAGGATCATGGCATCTCCCAGTGGCCACACATTTTAATTCCACATCCCATTCCCATTCTGACATGTCTATCCACGGCCTCCTCTACTGTAAAGATGAAGCCACACTCAGGTTGGAGGAACAACACCAATATTCCGTCTGGGTAGCCTCCAACCTGACGGCATGAACATTGACTTCTCTAACTTCCGCTACACATTCTTTCTCTCTCTCGCTCCTTTTTCTCCCCCTGTCCCTCTGACTATACCCCTTGCCCATCCTCTGGGTTTGCCCCTTCCCCCTTTTCCTTCTCCCTGGGCCTCCTGTCCCATGATCCTCTCATATCCCTTTTGCCAATCACCTGTCCAGCTTTTGGCTCCATCCCTCCCCCTCCTGTCTTCTCCTATCATTTTGGAAGGCGTTGTTCCTCCAACCCGAGTGTGGCGTCATCTTTACAGTAGAGGAGGCCGTGGATAGACATATCAGAATGGGAATGGGACGTGGAATTAAAATGTGTGGCCACTGGGAGATGCCATAATCCTCTCATATCCCTTTTGCCAATCACCTGTCCAGCTCCTGGCTCCATCTCTCCCCCTCCTGTCTTCTCCTATCATTTTGGATCTCCCCGTCCCTCGCCCACTTTTAAATCTCTTACTAGCTCTTCCTTCAATTAGTCCTGAAGAAAGGGTCTCGGCCCAAAACGTCGACTGTACCTCTTCCTAGAGATGCTGCCTGGCCTGCTGCGTCCACCAGCAACTTTGATGTGTGTGTATGTATATATATATATATATATATATATATATATATATATATATATATATATATATATATATTATTCTTCCACAATAAAGCTTTTGCATTCTGAATCTGCCTGTGTCTGCAATGTTAACAGGGTAACTGGGTGAATGAGGTCGCCCCAGCACTGACCACCACGGGCTGTAGTGAGCTCGGCGATCGCGGTTAGACCCTGCACCTTGATCGGAGCGACGGGTCTCAGTCAACGGTGCAATTTCAAATTTGGCGGGCGTGCCTAACAATAGAGCGCTGACCTTTGAGAAGGGTGATGAGTAATTTCTTTAGCCAGAGCGATTCTTTGGAATTCTTTGCCAGAGGCACTTTGGAGTCCAAGTCTTTATGTTTATTTAAGGCAGAGATTGATAGATTCTTGATTGGTCAGGGCAGGAAGGGATGAGGTGCGGAGGCGAAGGAGGTAGGCGATTGCGGGCTGATAGGAAAAATGGATGAAATGACGCAGCAAACTCGAAGGCCTAATTTTGCTCCTATATCTTATGGTCTTAAAACTATATGAATCAAGGACATGACTGGCTGCATCACAGCCTGGCATGGGAACAACAAAACCTTCGAGTGGAAAATCCTACAAAGTGTACTGGATTCGTCCCAGTCCATCACGGGTAAAGCCCTCCCATCCATTGAGAACGTCTACATAAAACATTGCCATTGGAGGCAAGCAGCATCCATCATCAGAGACCCCCACCACCCAGGTCCTGCTCTCCTCTCGCTGCTGCCATCAGGTAGAAAGTACAAGAGCCTCAGGACTCACACCACGAGGTTCAGGAGTAGTTACTACCCCTCAACCATCAAGGTCTCCAACAAAAGGGGAGAACTACACTCATCTATTGAGATGCCCCTACAACCAATCATATCACTCTAAGGACCCTTTATCTCATGTTCTCGTTATTTATTGATATTTGCATTTGCACAGTGTGTTGTCTTCTGCACTCCGGTTGATCTTTCACTGATCCAGTCTACAGTTACTATTCTATGGATTTGCTGAGTATTCCCGCAGGAAAATGAATCTCAGAGTTGTATGTCGTGACCCTGATAATAAATTTCACTTTAGCTTTGACTACAGCTTATCGAATGTCCTGTACCCTCAATGGCCACTACATCAGGTGCCTCCTGTATCTAAAAAAGTGGCCGCTGAGTGTATGTTCATGATCTTCTGCTGTAGCCCGACCGCTTCAAGGTTCGACGTGTTGTGTGTTCAGAGATACTGTTCTGCACACCACTGTTGTAAGACCTGGTTATTTGAACCAGTCTGGCCATTCTCCTCTTGTAATGTGAACAAAGTTGCACAGAGACACTGAATGAAGCTGGTGGATACAAAAGACTTTTATTCAACAAAATGAGACGCTCTCGGGGGAAGAGACCTCACGACCCAATACTCTGTGACATTTTTATATGCCAAAGATCAAAGCAAGAGCAGGACCATTCTATGGTTACAGTGTATCTACAGTTCTTCCTTTAGATTACATGTAGTTTTCAATCACCTCCCTCTTCGCACCCACACTCCAGACACCCACAATGTGTGTTAATCAGCGTTGTCCGGTTTGCAATCGACTCCAGCGCACAGCTCAGGGAGAGTTATTGTTCCAGACTGCACTTTGAATTCAATCTACAATCCATGTTCAGGTCTGCAGATTGGTCGCTGGTCAAATTAATATTTGCCATATACCCCAACTCCAGAATAGGCCCAACCACTCCAACCACTGATGGGCAAGGTGTTTTTCCCCACAGAACAGCCACTTACTGGATGCTTTGTTTCTGTTTTTCTGTGTTTCTTTGCACCATTCTCTGAAACGAGGAGCGGTGGACGGGAGGGCGTTTTGTGCACAAATTCATTCAGAGCACCACTGCTAGACTTTGAGAGAGAACATCATTCCTGCCCGACCTACTCTGCAATGGCTTCCTGGATGTTTTGGAATTGATCTTAAAGTTTCCTTACTTGTTTTTAAAGTTCTTAATGGTCTGGGATCGAAGTCTATATCAGAGAATGTACATCAAAGGACCATTTTTGTTTTTAATCACGCTTGAGCTCTCGGGTCTTCACCCACTGGACTCTTAGTATTATTTTACAGTTCTCATGCCCTCTCTCTTCTCCGTAACCTTCGATTCCCTGGCCCTGACCATCTCATCTTCATCTTGGATGTTCAGCAGGTGGGTGGAGATGAGTCCATGGCCAAATCAGTCATGATTTTATTGAGTGGTGGAGCAGGCTCGACGGGCCAGATGGCCGACTGCTGCTCCTATTTCTTATGACCAGCAGAGTAAAGGTGGTGGCTGAGTGGAGATGGGTGACCACTCCTGGCTCGATACAAACAGACACCCTGTAGAGATGTTTTGAGGCCTTTCTGACTGTAAGGTGCTCTTGCAGGTGGTCTCGGGGCTCATGTACCATCTCACCCTGGAGCTGAGAACCACCGTCTGCAGGAAGAGTTCAGTTTCCCGGAACTGTTCCTTCCACGAGGATCCTCAATATGCCAAGGTGAGCGATCAGTGCACTGGTGGTCTCGGGAGTGAGGGGCGGGGACCCTATCCCCAGGGACACTGGAACGTGGTGGGGATTCATGAATCTGCTGGGGTACCGGTGGGAAACTCTTTTAATACTGGCTTCTGCTTTTCCCCGGAGACAATGACCTGTAAATTTCAAGTCTTGGTCGGGCCCACGCAGTGACTGAATCTTCTTGCTCCAGGACGGCCAAGTGACCGGTCTGTCTGACCCCTGCGGCACACAACGTGGCGCGCACCGCTCAGCTAAAGCAATAATTCTGATCACCAGGTCAAATGGATACGAATACAGCACTTTACCACGGCCCGGGGCGCCTCGTAATGCGATCTCCACAACGCACTCAGACAAACGCGCGTGTGTATACACTCGCTCACTAACATACATTCCCCGGGCTACTATCTCCCTCTCTCTCTTTCTCTCATAAGCCATTCACCCCCGGGAAGAAACACAGCATTTTGTCCGAGTTCCCGTCACTTAAGGTCGCCTGTGGGAATTCAGAATTCTGGCGCAAGCTCGAGGAAATGGTTGATATTCACCAGATGCACCCCAAAGATACACACGTGTTAGTGAAAGCGAAGTGACGAGGAAGGTGCGGGACAGGATGTCCCAGGGGGTGCAAGTAGTATCTGGGTTTCAACTCATGAGCTGACCGCTTGTTAACATAATTGCATAATTAAGCTGCAAATGTATATTTTTATGCTTGCGCAATAAAGCTTTTGCATTCTGAGTCTGCCTGTGTTTGCAATGTTAACAGGGTAACTCGGTGAATTAGGTCGACCCAGCACTGGCCACCACGGACTATAGTGAGCTCAGCGATCGTGGTTAGACCTAGCATCTCGATAGGAGCGACGGGTCTCAGTCAGTGGTGTAATTTCAAATGTGGCGGGTGGGTGTGAGACCAGGCGACTCGGCCTCAGAATAGAGCGCCGTCCTTTTAGGAGGGAGAGGAGTAATTTCTTCAGCCAGAGAGTGGTGAATCTGTGGAATTCGTTGCCACAAGCAAGCCTTTAAGTACGTTGAGACGGAGATTGATAGATTCTTGACTGGTCAGGGTATGAAGTAACACGGGGAGAAGGCAGGAGATTGAGGGCTGGGAGAGAAAATGATGAAATGGCGGAGGAGATTCGACGGGCCAAATGGCCTAATTCTGCCTTTATATCTCACGGCCTTATAAAGTGTATTCATCATGGAAAATGTACCGTTTCACGTTCTAATCAGGAACACTCTCCAGAGAATCAACGTCCTTCCTCCAGTGGGGAGACCAGAACTATCCGAAATACTCCAGATCTGAGTTTTATGAAGTCTGTCACTCTAACCGGGTGAAGATTTTTGTCACAGTCAGACATGAAAGTGTTCATTACCTTAACGTCGACAAAATCTCCAACCCCGGTCCTAATCCCCTTCACCTCCTCATCCCAACCCGTTACCCACGACTCAGTTCTTGCCAAATTCCATTTCATCCTATCACTTCGCTTCCCGATCTGAACTTACCATCGGCTGCACTCAGTCACAAACCACCGGCCCCCGTCAGGCTAGTTGTCAGCGGCGACGATATCCAGACCACACTGCGGTTTCATCCCCGAAGGGAAAAGACGCATTCTTTCCTCTGCCCCCGGCCCACCTGACTTCACCTGTCACGTTTGATCTTATCCTCATTCCCACGTCATATTTTTATATTCTGGCTTCTTCCCCCTCCTCTCCAGCCCTGATGAAGGCTCCCGGCCCGAAACGGCGGCTGTTTATTCCTTTCCATAGATGCTGGGTTCCTACACCATTTTGCGTGTCGATTAGTGAGGGGTTTAGGGAGAAGGGGTCGGGTGGAAGATGGAAGGGAGTTTGGGGAGGAAGAGGGGAAGAGATGGGAGGGAAGGGCGAGCGCAGTGGAGAGGAGGGTCGGGTAGGAGTGAAGGAGAGGACGAGTCGAGCAGCCGGAGGATTGTTGGAGTGTGTGGAGATGTGGAAGGAGGGGGAGCACAGGGCAGAGCTCCTGTGCAGGGGACGTGGGGCCGGGGTGGTGGAGGTTGAACAGCAGAGAGGAGGTGATGGGTGGTCTCTCGCCATGCCCTCCCGGTCGGATACATGCACACCCTTTTACAGAGGTTTCGAGGGGTTTTCCTCACCAGACTTGTATCAGGAGCCCAGACTGTGGTCCTTCCCCATCGAGCCCGGGCACTGGCTGTGCCGGCACGGCCCTGAAGCCTGGAGCCTGCCACTCGGCACCATTCCCCAGTGGCCCGGTGTAGGATGTTTTCATCATTCGCTGCCCCTCTGACGGTAGGGTGTTCTTCCAGGGTGTGGAGCGGATAATTTACCGTGAGTCCCGGGAACTGAGGACCTCACCTGCAAGAAGACTGCGCTTGACATCCCGGACTGTCCCTTCCACAGGAGTCCTCTATATGCCTAGGTGATCGAACTGTGCGACGCTGGTCAGCGGGCGAGAGAGAGGTTTCATTAATCTGCCGGGGTACCTTCGGGGAATCTCTACTGGCTCCAATTTTTTCATTCTCTCTCTCTCTCTCTGTCTCTCCGCAGAGAATCAGCTGTAGATTTAAAGTCTGGGCCCGCCCGTGGCTCGGGAGCGTGCAGATGATTGAAGAGCTGTGCGTCAGGGTGGCAAAGTGACCGGACTGTAGGACCCCTGCGGTGCACACAGCTCTGCTGAAGCAATACTCCTGTCCCCAGGTCAAACGGATACTAACACAGCACTTTACCTGTGTGTGTGTGTGTGTGTGTGTGTGTGTATACACTCTCTCACTAACATGCATTCCCCGGGCCACTATTTCTCTTCCTCTCTCTCACACACACACCAAGTTTGAGTTGGAACTCCTGTATAATCGCTCGTCATGGACATCGAGGGGCCAAGTCACCCGCTTCTGTGCTCGACCGCTGTACGCTCTACGTTCGGTACTATCTGTGTTTCAACTCAACGGCTCACCAGTTATTATCATAATTGTATAATAAGCCGCAAATGTGTGTGTGTGTATATATATATATATATATATATATATATATATATGCAAATACGAAGAATCCTGCAGATGCTGGAAATTCAAGCAACACACATCAAAGTTGCTGGTGAACGCAGCAGGCCAGGCAGCATCTCTAGGAACAGGTATAGTCGACGTTTCTGGCCGAGACCCTTTGTCAGGACTAACTGTGGGAGGAGCTAGTAAGAGATTTGAAAATGGGAGGGGAGGGGGAGATCCAAAATGACAGGAGAAGACAGGAGCAGGAGGGATGGAGCCAAGAGCTGTGTGTGTATATGTATATATATATTTTTTATTCTCCAGCAATAAAGCTTTTGCATTCTGAATCTGCCTGTGTCATTTCACTTTAGCTTTGACTATAGCTTATCGAATGTCTTATACACTCAATGGCCACTACATCTGGTGCCTCCTGTATCTAAAAGAGTGGCAACTGAGTGTATGTTCATGATCTTCTGCTGTAGCCCGTCCACTTCAAGGTTCGACATGTTGTGTATTCAGAGATGCTCTTCCGCACACCACTGTTGTAACGGGTGGTTATTTGAGTTACTGTCGCCTTCCTGTCAGCTTGAAGCAGTCTGGCCATTCTCCTCTTTTAACGAGAACAAAGATGCCAGTGAGACACTGAATGAAGCTGGTGGATACAGAACAGTTTCATCCAACAAAATGAGACGCTCTCGGAGGAAGAGGCCTCCCGACCCAATACTCTGTGACATTTTTGTATGCTAGAGATCAAAGGCAAGAGCAAGACCATTCTATAGTTGCAATGTATCTACAGTGCATCCATTAGATTACGTGTAGTTTTCAATCACGTCCCGCTTCGTGCCCACACTCCAGCCACCCACAATGTGTGTTCGGTAGCGTTGTCCGGTTTGCAATCGACTACATCGCACAGCTCAGGGAGAGCTATTGTTCAGGACTGCACTTTCAATTCAATCTACAATCCACATTCAGGTCTGCAGATTGATCGCTGGTGAAATTAATATTTGCCATATACCCCAACTCCAAAATACGCCCAACCACTCCAACCACTCATGAGCAAGGCGTTTTTGCCCACAGAACAGCCTGGACACACAAAACTGGATGTTTTGTTTCTGTTTTTGTGTTTTTCTGCACCATTCTCTGAAACGAGGAGCGGTGGACAGGAGGGCGTTTCGTACACAAAATCATTCAGGACACCAGTGCTAGACTTTGAGAGAGAACACCATTCCTGCCCGAGCTACTCTGCAATGCCTTCCTGGATGTTTCGGAATTGATCTTAAAGTTTCCATACTTCTTTTTAAAGTTCTTAATAGTCTGGGATCGCAGTCTATATCAGAGAATGTACATCAAAGGACCATTTTTGTTTTTAATCCCGCTTGAGCTCTCGGGTCTTCGTCCACTGGTCTCTTAGTATTATTTTACAGTTCTCATGCCCTCTCTCTTCTCCGTAACCTTCGATTCCCTGGCCCTGACCACCTCATCTTCACCTTGGAAGTTCAGTTTCTCTTCCTCCCACCTCCCCACCACCTCCCCACCCACCCACAATCAGGAAGGTTTCAAAGCCTTTCGGCTTCTTCCTTGACAGAAGAACCACCCAATCCCACTCCAGCACCAGCCTCCTCCGCCTGGCGGACACGGTCCTCACCCCTCTCTGTCTCTCCGAACCTGACGGCTAGCCAAGGGCGCCGGCACGGGCCCGACCTATGCCTGCCCGTTCATGTCGGCTGCACAGAACAGCCTACGCTCGAAGGCTTCCCCGGTTCTAACCCCCAAGTCCTCCCTTGCGGCACAGACGACAGCATCGGCGCCGTTTCATCCACCCACGCTGAGCTCGTCAATTGTATCAACCTTGGCTCTAACTTCCACCCGGCCCTTACATTCACTTGGTTCATTTCCAACACCTCCCTCCCCTTTCTTGTTCTCTCTGTCTCTATATACAACCAGTCAACTGATACCTTTTATAAAGCTGATCCCCATGGTTATCTTGACTATAACTCTTCCCACACCGTCTCCGGCAAAAGTGCTATTTGCTTTTCTCAGTCTCTTCACCTTCAGGACGAGGCTATCCATTCCAGGACATCTGAGATGTCCTCCTTCTTTAAAGAACGCCCCCCCCACCTCCACTATTGATGCTGCCCTCACCCGCATCTCCTCCATTTCCTGATCATCCACGCTCGCACACTCTTCCCGCTGCCTTAATAGTGATGGAGTCCATCTTGTCCTTGCCTATCCCTCCATCAGCCTCCACACCCAACACACCATCCTCCACAACTTCCACTGACCCCCCCCCCCAACACTCTACTTTCCACAGGGATCGCTCCCTCCATAATTCCCTTATCCATTCATCCCTCCCCACTAATCTCCTTCCAGGCACTTACCCCTGCAAGTGGCCTACCCTGCCCAGTCACCTCCACTGATCACCCCAAACTGTCCTTCCAGGTGAGGCAGCACTTCACCTGCGAATCTGCTGGAGTCGTCGAATGTGTTCGGTGCTCCTGACACAGCCTCCTCTACGTCGCTGAGACCTACTGTCGGCCATGGGGGAGTGAAAATCTGAAAGAAAGTGTCAAACACGAATTGGTCAGGTTTAGTGGAAACAGACAAACCAATTGCCTTTGTTCTTGCCATGTGCTTGACGGAATGGAGTCTGCCATTTTGTGAGGCTGCCCTGTAGCCTCCATCTTGTGAACTGCTCGAGAACTGATTCTTCCTCAGGGCTAATCGAATCAGAACAATTGAACGTTGTGAGAATGAGTTTCTGCTAAACCTGAGAACATTCTCAGATAAGCTGTGCGTTGAGTACAATGGCAGGTTTCCAGAAGTCGTCTCGTTACCTCAATCCACTGTCTAAGTGACCTGGTTTGAACCAGAATCGAAGGGAACAGTAGAAGCTGTGTAGCTGTCGGACTAGATCCGGTGGGAAGGTGTTATAGGACAGTCAGATGACGCTGACACTGAAAAGCAACATTTGAACTGGAATGGAATGAAAAGAAAGCAGAGGCTTCAAATGCATCATAGCGATAACCTCGAAGAGTCATCATCGCAAGGAAGAAATTGCATGCCAGGGGCTGGGAAAAGGAGGATCTATCTTCTGAACAATGGGAGATTCTCGATTGTGGTGATTAGAAGTGGAGGAGCGGTTTGAATGAGTATTGGTTCACAGAAAAGAGTAGAATTCATGTTTTAAGTTGTTGGCCTGTTACATTTTTGTTCGTGCAGAGGCGAAAAAGTGCAAGATTCGACTAATTTTGAGTTATGTGGCCAGTTTACTGGCCTGGTTCAGTTGACGAACAGTCAACACCGTAGGAAATTAAGGGGCCACTTCCAGCACCTGCACCACCACCACCACCCCCGTCTGCCACAAGCGAAACTTTTAATTCCGATATCCATTCCCGTTTCCGTTCTGGTGTGTCGGTGCAATGCCAAAATGTGCCAAAATTAGGTTACCCTCAGAGTGGAGAAACAACACCTTATATTCCGTCTGGGAAGCCTTCACCACAATGTCATGAATATTAATTTTCCCCTTGTGGTATAAAAACGTTCCCCACCCCCTTCTTCCTGTTCCTAACTCTGACCTTTCACTTCTTATTACCTCCACCTGGATCCCCTCCTCCTTCCCTTTCCCCTATGGTCAGCTCTCCTCTCCCCTCTGGTTCCTTCCTCTCTCCCACTCACCCGGCTTCACCTATCACCTTCCAGCTAGCGTCCTTCCCCTCCCTCCAGCTGCTTATCCAGACGTCTTTCCCCTTCCCTCTCAGTCCTGAAGAAAGATCTTGGCCCAAAACCTCTCTTTTCCATCGTCCAGCCGAAGGGTCTCGGCCCGAAACGTCGATTTTTCTTTTTTTTTCTTTTCCCACATAGATGCTGCCTGGCCCGCTGAGTCCCTTCATAATTTTCTTTTTGTGTGCGCGTTGCTTTGGATTTCCAGCATCTGCGCCTTTCTCGTGTTTGCAATGTCACAAAAAGAAGTGGGGAGTTTGCGGATTTGGGGGCGGCAGCCCCGCAGAAAGATGGCGTGGCCAGAGCGGGGCGGAAGTGACGAGCGAAAAGCGGAGGAAGAGACGCCAGCGCCTGTTATTTGCTTTAGTGCGGAGGAAGATCGGTGCGGTTCTGGTGGTTTTGGTGTTGATGTTGGGGGCGCCGGATGTGGGAGCGACCTCCATGCCGGGCGGCCTCTGCCCACAGATGACCCCGGCGTGGTGAACGCGATGCGGGCAGCGGAGGAGTATTTCAATCGCAGATCCAACGACGAGTTTTACTCCATGGTGTCGAATGTGACATCGGCCGAAACAGAGGTGATGGGGAGGGAAATAGGAGGAGGGGGAGGGGCGGGACGAGGGCGGTGGGGGGGAGAGGGAGGGAGGAGAGGGGAGGGCAGGGAGGAGGGGTGGGAAGTGGGGAATAGCGAGGAGTGAAAGAGGCAATGGAGAGGGAGGGGGTAAGTGGAGAATAGACTGGGTGGGCAGAGGAGGGGAAGTGGGGAGGAGAGTGGGAAGGGGAAGGGTGGGAAGAGGGAGAGGGGAGGTGAGGATGGGGAGCAGAGATGGAGGGGATAAAAGGGGAGGGGGAGAGGGAAGGAGGGGAGGTGAGGGAGGAGGAAGATATTGAGGGAGAGAGGGAGACGTAGAGGGAGGGAGAGTGGGAGGAGGGGTGGGAGCCGGGGAAGATCGGGTGGAGGGGTAAGGGAGGGGCAAGAGGAGGGGAGAGTGTGGGGAGAAGGGGTGTGCTGGAGAGGGCGAGTGGGGATAAGGAGAATCTGCAGAGAGATATGGATAGGTTAACTCAGTGGGCAAATGTCTGTCAGATGGAGTACAATGTTGGTAAATACAAGGTCATCCAGTTTGGAAGGAAAAAACGAAGAGCAGATTATTATTGAAATGGTAAAAGATTGCAGCATGCTGCTGTGCAGAGGGACTCGGGAGTGTTTGTGCATGAATCACGAAAGTTTGGTTTGCAGGTACAGCGGGCTATCAAGCAGGCAAATGGGATGTCGGACTTCATTGCTGGAGGGATTGAATTCAAGAGCAGGGAGGTTATTCTGCAACTGTACTGGGTACTGGTGACGTGGCACCTGGAGTACAGCGTGCAGTTCTGGTCTCCTTGCTTGAGGAAGGATACACTGGCTTTGGAGATTCACCACGTTGAGACTAGAGAGGAAGGTGTGAGACTATAAGGAGAGATTGAATCGCCTGGGACTGTACTTGCTGGAAATCAGAAAAATGAGAGGAAATCTTAGAGAAAAATACAATTATGAAAGACATAGAGGCAGGAAAGTTCTTTCCACTGGTAGGTGAGACTAGAACTAGGGGACATAGCCTCAAGATTCAGGGCAGTAGATTTAATTGGGGAAAGGCAAATTATGAGGCTATAAGGCTGGAACTTGCTGGTGTGAATTGGGATGATGTTTTTGCAGGGAAATGTACTATGGACATGTGGTCGATGTTTAGAGATCTCTTGCGGGATGTAAGGGATAAATTTGTCCCGGTGAGGAAGGTAAAGAGTGGTAGCATGAAGGAACCATGGGTGACAAGTGAGGTGGAAAATCTAGTTAGGTGGAGGAAGGCAGCATACATGACGTTTAGGAAGCAAGGACCAGATGGGTCTATGGAGGAATATAGGGAAGCAAGAAAGGAGCTTAAGAAGGGGCTGAGAAGAGCAAGAAGGGGGCATGAGAACGCCTTGGCGAGTAGGGTAAAGGAAAACCCCAAGAAAAAAAAGGATGACAGGAGTGAAGGTAGGACCGATTAGAGATAAAGGTGGGAAGATGTGTCTGCAGTCTGTGGAAGTGAGCGAGGTCCTCAATGAATAATTCTCATCGGTATTCACCAATGAGAGGGAACTTGATGATGGTGAGGACAATATGAGTGAGGTTGATGTTCTGGAGCATGTTGATATGAAGGGAGAGGAGGTGTTGGAGTTGTTAAAATACATTAGGACAAATAAGCCCCCAGGGCCTGATGGAATATTCCCCAGGCTGCTCCACGAGGCGAGGGAAGAGATTGCTGAGCCTCTGGCTAGGATCCTTATGTCCTCGTTGTCCACGGGAATGGTACCGGAGGATTGGAGGGAGGCGAATGTTGTTCCCTTGTTCAAAAAAGGTAGTAGGGATAGTTCGGGTAATTATAGACCAGTGAGCCTTACGTCTGTGGTGGGAAAGCTGTTGGAAAAGATTCTTAGAGATAGGATCTATAGGCATTTAGAGAATCATGGTCTGATCAGGGACAGTCAGCATGGCTTTGTGAAGGGCAGATCGTGTCTAACAAGCCTGATAGAGTTCTTTGAGGAGGTGACCAGGCATATAGATGAGGGTAGTGCAGTGCATGTGATCCACATGGATTTTAGTAAGGCATTTGACAGGGTTTCACATGGTAGGCTTATTCAGAAAGTCAGAAGGCATGGGATCCACGGGAGGTTTGGCCAGGTGGATTCAGAATTGGCTTGCCTGCAGAAAGCAGAGAGTGGTAGTGGAGGGAGTACATTCAGATTGGAGGTTTGTGACTAGTGGTGTCCCACAAGGATCTGTTCTGGGACCTCTACTTTTCGTGATTTTTATTAACGACCTGGATGTGGGGTAGAATGGTGGGTTGGCAAGTTTGCAGATGACACAAAGGTTGGTGGTGTTGTAGATAGTGTAGAGGATTGTCAAAGATTGCAGAGAGACATTGATAGGATGCAGAAGTGGGCTGAGAAGTGGCAGATGGAGTTCAACCCGGAGAAGTGTGAGGTGGTACAGTTTGGAAGGACAAATTCCAAGGCAGAGTACAAAGTAAATGGCAGGATACTTGGTAGTGTGGAGGAGCAGAGGGATCTCGGGGTACATGTCCACAGATCCCTGAAAGTTGCCTCACAGGAGGATAGGGTAGTTAAGAAAGCTTATGGGGTGTTAGCTTTCATAAGTCGAGGGATAGAGTTTAAGAGTCGCGATGTAATGATGCAGCTCTATAAAACTCTGGTTAGGCCACACTTGGAGTACTGTGTCCAGCTCTGGTCACCTCACTATAGGAAGGATGTGGAAGCATTGGAAAGGGTACAGAGGAGATTTACCAGGATGCTGCCTGGTTTAGAGAGTGTGCATTATGATCAGAGATTAAGAGAGCTAGGGCTTTACTCTTTGGAGAGAAGGAGGATGAGAGGAGACATGATAGAGGTGTACAAGATAATAAGAAGAATAGATAGAGTGGATAGCTAGCGCCTCTTCCCCAGGGCACCACTGCTCAATACAAGAGGACATGGCTTTCAGGTAAGGGGTGGGAAGTTCAAGGGGGATATTAGAGGAAGGTTTTTTACTCAGGGAGTGGTTGGTGCGTGGAATGCACTGCCTGAGTCAGTGGTGGAGGCAGATACACTAGTGAAGTTTAAGAGACTACTAGGCAGGTATATGGAGGAACCTAAGGTGGGGGCTTATATAGGAGGCAGGGTTTGAGGGTCGGCACAACATTGTGGGCCGAAGGGCCTGTACTGTGCTGTACTATTCTATGACAGAGATGAGGAGGAACTGCTTTTCCCAGAGAGTGGTGAATCTGTGGAATTCTCTACCCAATGAAGCAGTGGAGGCTACCTCAGTAAATGTATTTCAAGACAAGGTTGGATAGATTTTTGCATAGTAGGGGAATTAAGGGTTATGGGGAAAAGGCAGGTGGGTGGAGATGAGTCCATGGCCAGATCAGTCATGATCTTATTGAGTGGCGGAGCAGGCTCGACGGGCCAGATGGCCGACACCTGCTCCTATTTCTTATGACCAGCAGAGTAAAGTTGGTGGTGGTGTGAAGATGAGTGACCACGCCTGGCTCTATACACACAGGCACCCTGTAGAGATGTTTTGAGGCCTTTCTGACTGTAAGGTGCTCTTGCAGGTGGTGTGGGTGTTCACGTACCATCTCACCCTGGAGCTGAGAACCACCGTCTGCAAGAAGAGTTCTGTTTCCCGGAACTGTCCCTTCCACGAGGATCCTCAACATGCCAAGGTGAGCGATCAGTGCACTGGTGGTCTCGGGAGAGAGGGGCAGGGGTCCTGTCCCCAGGGACACTGGAACCTGGTGGGGATTCATGAATCTGCTGGGGTACCGGCGGGAAACTCTTTTAATACTGGCCTCTGCTTTTCCCCGCAGAAAATGGCCTGTAATTTTAAAGTCTGGGACCAACCGAGTGTCGGGCTCATGCTGGTGTACGATCAGCGTTGCTCCAGAACGGTCAAGTGACCGGTCTCTAGGACCCCGGCGGCACACAGCGTGGCGCACACCGCTCAGCTAAAGAAATAATTCTGATGACCAGGTCAAATGGATACGAATACAGCACTTTACCACGGCCCGGGGCGCCTCGTAATGCAATCTCTGCAACGCATACAGACAAACGCGCGTGGGTATACACTCGCTCAGTAATATACGTTCCCCAGGCTACTATCTCTCTCTCTCTCTTTCACACGCCATCTTTGAGTTGGAACCCTTGAAAGATGGCTCGTCATAGACATCGAGGGGCCAAATAACCCGCTCCTGTGCCAGACCGCTGTACATTCTGTGCTCTATAGTATTTGGGCTTCAACTGACGAGCTGACCAGTTATTACCATAATTGTATACTGTAATTAATCTGCAAATGTATATTTTTATACTTGCGCAATAAAGTTTTTGCATTCTGAGTCTGCCTGTGTTTGCAATGTTAACAGGGTAACTCACTGCATGAGGTTGACACAGCACTGACCACCACGGACTATAGTGAGCCCAGCGATCGTGGTTAGACCCTGCTTCTTGATAGGAGCGACGAGTCTCAGTCAGTGCTGTAATTTCAAACATGGCGGGAGTGTGTGAGACCAGAGGACTCGGCCTCAGAAAAGAAGGTCGTCCTTTTAGGAGGGAGAGGAGTAATTTCTTCAGCCAGAGTGTGGTGAATGTGTGGAATTGGTTACCACAAGCAAGCCTTTACGTTTAAGACAGATTGACAGAATCTTGATTGGTCAGGGCATGAAGTGACACGGGGAGAAGGCAGGAGATCGGGGGCCGGGAGGGAAAATGATGAAATGGCGGAGGAGATTCGACGGGCCAAATGGCCTAATTCTGCCTTCATAACTCACGGCCTTATAAAGTGTATTCATCATGGAGAATGTACCGTTTCACGTTCTCATGCAGGTTTTCTCGTTTCTTTTCCATAGATGTTGAGTTCCTCCAGCATTTTGTGTTTGTGCGCGCGTTGCTTTGGATTTCCAGCATCTGCTCCTTTCCCGTGTTTGCAATGTCACAAAAAGACGTGGAGAGATTGCGGATTTGGGGGCGGAAGCCCCGCAGAAAGATGGCGTGGCCAGCGCGGGGCGGAAGTGACGAGTCAAGGGCGTAGGAAATGACGCCAACGCCTGTTATTTTCTTTACTGCGTAGGAAGATGGGTCCGGGTCTGTTGGTGGTTTTGGTGTTGATGTTGACGGCGGCGGAGGTGGGGGAGACCTCCATGCCGGGCGGCCTCAGCCCCGTGGCCACAGATGACCCCGGGGTTCTGAACGCCACCCGGGTGGCGGAGGAGGACTTTAACCGCAGATCCAACGACTTGTTTCACACCGCGGTGTCGAATGTGATATCGGCCCAAACACAGGTGATGGGGAGGGAAATAGGGGGAGGGGGAGGGGGAAGGGTCGATGGGGAGGGATGGGGAAGGCTGGGTAGGGAGGGAGGCGGAAGGGGTAGGTGGGGAGGGGAGGGGGAAGGGGTGGGTGGGGAGGGGAGGGGGAAGGGGTGGGTAGGGAGGGAGGGGGAAGGGACAGGTGGGTGGGGAGGGTGGGGGAAGGGGTGGTGAGGGGAGGGGGAAGGGTGGGTAGGGAGGGAGGCGGAAGGGGTAGGTGGGGAGGCGAGGGGAAAGGGGTGGGTGGGGAGGGAGGGGGAAGGGTGGGTGGGAAGGAGGCGGAAGGGGTAGGTGGGGAGGCGAGGGGGAAGGGGTGGGTGGGGAGGCGAGGGGGAAGGGGTGGGTGGGGAGGCGAGGGGGAAGGGTGGGTGGGAAGGAGGCGGAAGGGGTAGGTGGGGAGGCGAGGCAGAATGGGTGGGTGGGGAGGGGAGGGGGAAGGGTGGGTAGGGAGGGAGGCGGAAGGGGTAGGTGGGGAGGCGAGGCAGAATGGGTGGGTGGGGAGGGGAGGGGGAAGGCTGGGTAGGGAGGGAGGCGGAAGGGGTAGGTGGGTGGGGAGGGTGGGGGAAGGGGTGGTGAGGGGAGGGGGAAGGGTGGGTAGGGAGGGAGGCGGAAGGGGTAGGTGGGGAGGCGAGGGGAAAGGGGTGGGTGGGGAGGGAGGGGGAAGGGTGGGTGGGAAGGAGGCGGAAGGGGTAGGTGGGGAGGCGAGGGGGAAGGGGTGGGTGGGGAGGCGAGGGGGAAGGGGTGGGTGGGGAGGCGAGGGGGAAGGGTGGGTGGGAAGGAGGCGGAAGGGGTAGGTGGGGAGGCGAGGCAGAATGGGTGGGTGGGGAGGGGAGGGGGAAGGGTGGGTAGGGAGGGAGGGGGAAGGGATAGGTGGGTGGGGAGGGTGGGGGAAGGGGTGGGGAGGGGGGGCAGGGTGGGTGGGGAGGGAGAGGGAAGGATGTGAGGGTGGATGAATACAGAGCTCTGGTGGGGGACTGTCTTATTGATATTGAGCTCCAGATGATTCGTATCGCATCATTAAACAAAGGGGATGGCGATGGACTTTAGGATGGGGAGGGGGAGTAGGGTAGGGTGCGGAGAGGAGGTGATAGTGTGGGCAGGGGAGGAGGGGGTCGAGAGGGGCGCGGGGTTAGGGTGGGGAGGGGAAGTGGGGGGAGGAGAGGGAGAGAATACGGAGAGGGGGCTTGTGGAGTGTGAGGTGAGGAAGGGATGGGAAGGAAGGGGAAGTGCTGAGGAGTGGAGGGTCGAGTAGGGGCGAGGGAGGGTAAGTTTGCAGGAGGTGAGGAGCAGAGCGCCAGTGTGGGGGAATTCCCCGAGGCCCAGTGAAAGTAGTTTTTCAATCGCTGTGCCTGTGACTCTTGCAGGTGGTGGCGGGGTTAATGTACCACCTCTCCCTGGTGCTGAGAACCACCGTCTGCAGGAAGGCTGAACCTCGTTTAGAGAACTGCCCGTTTCACCAGGACCCTCAATATGCCAAGGTGAGTGATCAGTGCGCTGGTGGTCTCGGACGAGAGGTGGGGGAGGCGAGTGGGGGGGGGGTCCCATCCCCGGTGCAGACTGGAACATGGTGGGGATTCACGTATCTGCCGGGGTACCAGCGGGGAGCTCTTTTAATACTGGCCTCTTGTTCCTCCCCGCAGAGAACGACCTGTACATATAAAGTCTGGTACCGCCCGTGGATTGGGCGCATGGAGGCGCACAGTGCTGAATGCTCCGGGGTGTTAAAGTGACCGGACTATAGGACCCTGGGGCGTGCACAGCTCTGTTAAAGCAATAATACTGATCAGCACTTTACCACAGCCCCGGGCGCCTATGTAACCGAGGGGCCAAATCGCCCCAGCTCCTCTGCTCGACCTTTATCCGTTCTATGCTCAGCAGTAGTTGCCTTTCAGCTCGCGGGCTGACCAGTTATTACCATAATTGTATTAATAAGCTGCAAATGTACGTTTTTTAATCTTGCACAATAAAGTTTTTGCATTCTGAGGCTGCCCGTGTTTGCAAAGTTAACAGGGTAACTCGGTGAATGAGGTCAGCCGGGCACTGGCCACCGCAGACTGTGGTGAGCTCGGCGGTCAGTCAAGAATTCTTTTAATTTCAAGCATAATTTCAAGCTGGCACTTTATTCGATACCTCCTGCTCCTAATAAAATAGCCACTGAGTGTACGTTCGTGGTCTTCTGTTGCTGTAGTCACTGTTCGAATTGAAAACATTCACTTCAATCTTCGAAGGTGCTGTGCGCTCAGAGATGTTGTTCCGCACACCACCGGTGTAACGGGTGGTTATTTGAATTACTGCCGCGAACCAGGCTGGCCGTTCTCCTCTCCCATTAAACAAGGCGATTTCGCCCACTGAACTGCCTCTCGCTGGATTTTTTTTAAAATTATAACACCATTGTCCAAACTCTGTGAAAATCCCAGGAGATCAGCGGTTTCTGAGATCCTCAAACCACCCAGTCTGTGACTTGTCTCAAAGGGCCGACTCGTTAGTGTATCTCAATAAATAAAATTTTTTTAAAAGTCTCTTAGATCATCTTTCTCCCCGACTCTGATGTGCAGTCTGAGCAATGACAGAACCTCTGGACCGTGCCTGCGTGCTTTTGGGCATTGAGTTGGCGCCCGGTGAGTGGACGGGTGTGTTAGCGAGCAGATGTACTGGTGTATCTGATAAATTGGACACTGAATGTATAAAGGGTTAGATGTGCTGCATTCACCAAATCAAAACACACAATTTTTACACCAAAATGTCCATTTTAGGGCCATTCTGAGCTACTGACACAAATCGCCTCTCATTCATTCATGCATTTATTAATAAATCAGCTTTTTACAGCGTAAAATCTGAAAGACCCCGGTGATTTCGGGTCACTATGATCCATAAAGAGCGATTAAGGATTAGTGGGAGGGTTTTCGGGGAGGTTCTGTCTCCGGGCCGGGCCAGGCCACTGCCTTCAGAGGAATGCGTCGCACCACTCCTTCAGGCAACGGTAGCAGTCCTCCGACTGTCTGTTGCCCGCGTAGCATACCTGCCTCATCCAGGTCTTGAAGGCAGCCTTGTCCTGCTTCAGCAGCAGGAACTGGCCTAGCACGTCCTTGGCCTGCAGCGGGAGGGAACGGAGAACAGGAAAGGCGTTAAACGCGCGCGCACACACACACAAAAACTCAGGAACTCAGCAGGTCAAGCAACATCTATCGACAAACTTCAGCTCGTTTCCAGGAGAATGGGGTTGAGACGGAAAATGAATCGGCCATCATTCAGTGGCAGGCAGACTCGATGGGCCTAATTCTGCTCCTAAATCGTATGGTTGTATACTCTGGAATTTAGAAAGATGAGAGGGGATCTGATTGAAACATATAAGATTATTAAGGGATTGGACACGCTAGAGGCAGGAAACATGTTCCCGATGTTGGGGGAGTCCAGAACCAGAGGCCACAGTTTAAGAATAAGGGGTAGACCATTTAGAACGGGGTTGAGGAAGAACTTTTTCACACAGGGGGTTGTGGTTCTGTGGAATGCTCTGCCTCAGAAGGCAGTGGAGGCCAATTCTCTGGATTCTTTCCAGAAAGAGTTAGATAGAGCGCTTAAAGATAGCGGAGTGAAGGGATATGGGGATAAGGCAGGAACTGGATACTGATTGTGGATGATCAGCCATGATCACAGTGAATGGTGGTGCTGGCTCGAAGGTCCGAATGGCCTACTCCTGCACCTATTGTCTATTGTCATTTACTACATTTATCCCATTTTCCCCCTCAACTCTACCCCCCCACCACCACCTACATAATTGGGGTAGCTTACAATTTGCTCACCAGTTGTGGTCCAGTGTCCACGGACCGTAAGACCACCGATCGTCCGCACACTATCAGACCCTAGGGCTTGTGAGTAGCTCTCTTTCAGACCAGTGAAGTTCGGCGTGTTCCCTTTGGCTGGTTTTTACTGAAAGCATCCTATCTGTATAAATCGTGGCTTGGGCTGGCAGCTGCCCAACCCGAGACCGAGACACCACAGAGAGTTGTGCACATCGCCACCCTTCCTCCCTCCATGGACTCCGTCTACGCTTCTCGCTGCCTCGGTAAAGCAGCCGGAATAATCAAAGAGCCCACCCCGGGACATTCTCCCTGCTCCCTTTAGGCAGAACAGGGTAGCATAGTACGGGCTGTTCAGGTCACGATGTTAGCCCTTTCCTGCCCGCCACGCAGCTGGCATTTCGGGCAGTGATGAAAGTCCTCCGACTCTGGCAGTGTTCAGGGCTTCCTTCATCGTGTCAGTAGCTTCCTCTCGGTTTTCACTCCAGTCAGTCCCGGGTGGAGGCTCGGAAATACTGTCGCACTCAGATGGAGAATGATTCTTCACTGCTGTGTCCGTAACGGTTTCGTCTGACCAGTCAGCGTTGTTGGCCCCGAACCTGGAGGACCGGCGGACCTCTCTCAGTCTGACCTCTCCCCTTTGACCTGGCATGGGTCACGAGCCAAAGACTCCGGCCAACGTAGCTCTCTGGTTCACTGAAGCAGGCAAGCCTCCAAACCTTACGACACGGTTGTAGTCCTCTCAGAGGTCATGATGTTGTATAAACATTTTAACCCACTCTAGGATGAATCTAAGCCTTCCCTCCATTTCTCTGTCATCCATGGTGCTTCAAAGTCTCCTATAAGCATGCACCGTGCTCCCAGCACTCTGCGTAAGAAAAATCAACTTCCCTCCCGCCCCATATACTTGCCTCCAGTCACCCTAAAATTATTCCCTCTCGTATTAGCCATTTCTGCCCTAGGGAAAGGTCAATGGCCCTCCACTGTGTCTCTGCCTCTCCTCGCCCTATACACTCCTGCAACTACAAAAGCCTCAGAGCGCGTCCCAGCAGGGGCAAGGACAGCTTCCGTCCTGCTGTTAAGTGACATGGTCCCCGACTGCGACAAAACTGATTCTCGTCCTTACGATCTGACTGACTGCCAGCACAGCACTTTCGGAATCGGTTTAATATCACCGGCATACGTTGTGAAATTTGTTAAATTTGCGGCAGCAGCACAATGCAAGACATGATTATAGAGTAAGTACGTATATATATATATGAGTATGTGTGTGTTAAATAAACAGAGCAAAAAATAGGAAATAAAAAAGTATTGAGGTGGTGTTCATGGGTTCAATGTCCATTCAGAAATCGGATGGCAGAGGGGAATAACCTGTTCCTGAATCCTGGGTGTGTGCCTTCAGGCTCCTGTACCTCCTCCCTGATGGTAACATCAGCCCATAAAACACAGGAGCAGAATTAGGCCATTTGGCCCATCGAGTCTGCTCCAACATTCAATCATGGCTGATCCTTTTTTCCCCTCCGTGGCCCCACTCTCCGGCCTTCTCCCCGTAACCTTTGATGCCGTGTCCAATCAAGAACTGATCAAGCTCTGCCCCAAATACACCCAACAACCCGGCCCCCACAGCTGCCTGTGGTAACAAATTCCACAAATTCACCACCCTCTGGTGAAAGAAATTTATCCCCATCTCTGTTTTAAATGGACGCCCCTCTATCCTGAGGCTGTGCCCTCTTGTCCTAGACTCCCCCACCATGGGAAACATCCTTACCACATCTACTCTGTCTAGGCCTTTCAACATTTGAAAGGTTTCAATGAGATCCCCCCTCATCCTTCTGAATTCCAGCGAGTACAGACCCAGAGCTTCCAAATGTTCCTTGTATAATAACCCTTTCACTCCTGGAATCATCCTTGTGAACCTCCTCTGGACCCTCTCCAATGCCAGCACATCTTTTCTCAGATGAGGAGCCCTAAAACTGTTCACAGTACTCAAGGTGAGGCCTCACCAGTGCCTTATAAAGTCTCAGCATCACATCCCTGCTCTTGTATTCTAGACCTCTTGAAATGAATGCTAACATGGCATTTGCCTTCCTCACCACTGACTCAACAATGAGAACAAGGCATGTCCTGGGTGGTGGGGGTCCTTAATGATGGACGCTGCCTTTCTGAGGCATCGTTCCTTGAAGATGTCCTGGATACTACGGAGGCTGGTGCCCATGATGGAGCTGACTGAGTTTACAACTCTCTGCAGCTTGTTTCGATCCTGTGCAGTAGCACCTCCCCCCCTCCCCAATGTCAAATGGTGATATGGCTGGACGGCAGTCTCTGTAACTGTAACACTTTGTGGTGATTTTCCCTTCCTGTAGCTCGATGTACTGCTGTTACGAGATTATTAGCAGTAAAATAAAGCCTTTCACTGTGCCGCAGAAATGGAGCCGTAGAGAACTCTAGCTCTGAAATGGGCCCTGCCCAGCCGATCTTCTGCCCCGTCCCCTTGACCTGAATCCCGGGCAATAGCCCTCCATCCCCCTCCCATCCATCGACCTATCCGAACTTCTCCTTAAGTAAAAAGGTTACATTCCCCACTTGCCCTGGCAGCGCGCCCCCGCCCTCTGAGCGAAGAATTTTCCCCTCAGGTTCCCCCTTAAATATCTCCACCCGGCACCCTCAAACCACGAGCTGTAAGTTCTTGTCTGACCTGACCCCAGTCGGAAGCGCCTGCTTGCATTGACCATTGTGTGAACATTTCGGTAACATTTGAGTGGTCTTGGATATATTGCTGTTTGAGTAAGCATTCTTGTTCGTTTAAATAATTTATTACGGGTTATATGTATAAACACGCGGATTGTGTACGTCATCACGCTACCACGTGGTACGTGCGCGCCTCGCTTAAAGTCAACACAAAAGTTAGACCCCCGTTACCGGACACCCGTGTCTTCCTGTGAATTAGTTTAATGTTACAAAGCGTTACACCCTCTGGATACCTCGATCAAATCTCCCCTCATCCTGTGTCCCAGGAAATAAGATCCACCTTTCCCGGTAGCTCAGGTCTCACGTCCCGGCAACATCCTTGTAAAATTTCTCTGCGCCCTTTCAACCTCATTGACATCTTTGCTGTCGGTCGGTGACCGGAACTACACACAATACTCCAAATTAGGTCCCGTCCACGTCTTGTGGAACGTCAACATCACACCTCATTATTTAGTTCATCATAATAATAAACCAGCTCTCTAATTTAACATTATTGCTCAGCCCCCACAACAAGGTTTGGTTTTTGTGAAGGATTTTAGGGTTTCTCAGATGGGAGACGAGAGGGCGTACAGGAGCGGGATGTACCAGCTGGTGGAGTGGTGCCCCAGCAACAACCTGGCACTCAACGTCAGTAAGACCAAAGAGCTGATTGTGGACTTCAGGAAGGGTAAGATGCGGGGACACGTACCAATCCTCACAGAGGGATCAGAAGTGGAGAGAGTGAGCAGCTTCAAGTTCCTGGGGTTCAACGTCTCTGAGGATCTAACCCGGTCCCAACATATCGATGCAACTACAAGGAAGGCACGACAGCAGCTATATTTCATTAGGAGTTTGAGGAGATTTGCTTTGTCACCTAAATCACTCGCAAATTTCTACAGATGTACCGTGGAGAGCATTCTGACCATTTGGTATGGGGGTGTGGTGGGGGCTACTGCACAGGATTGGAAGAAGCTACAGAGGGTTGTAAACTCAGTCAGCTCCATCATGGGTACCAGTCTCCATGGTATCCGGGACATCTTCAAGGAGCGATACCTTATTAAGGACCCCCACCACTCAGGACATGCCTTGTTCTCATTGTCACCATCAGGGAGGAGGTACAAAAGCCGGAAAGCGCACACTCAACGATTCAGGAACAGCTTCTTCCCCTCTGCCATCCGGTTTCTCAATATACATTGAACACATGAACACTACCTCACTTTTTTAAAAAAAAATTCTACTTATTTAATTTAACTATTGAATTTACATGTACTTACTGTAATTCACAATTATTTTCTATATTATTATTTTTTTCTATTGTGCTGCTGCCACAAAGACAACAAATTTCACAACATGTGCTGGTGATATTAACCTGCTTCTGATTCTAATGTCGTCCTTGCCAATCCCGGCCCCTTGGATCAGAGGGAGGAGCCATTCCCCAACCACCGCCGCCCCCCCCCCCCGTCTCCACCCCTCTCACCTTGCAGAAACCCTTCTCCTCCAGGCGGCCCCCGAGGACCAGTCCGATTCCAGCCAGCTCCCTGACGGACTTCTCCTTCATCGGTTCCAGCACAAAGTTCTTGTGCTTCTGCGACGTCGTGGCGACGGGGTAGAGAAGAGTTTTCTCTGGGAGGAAACACGAAGATGTCATTATCAGCGGGGTGTAGGGACCCCGGGGCCTGACTGGCTGCATCACAATCTGGTATGGGAACACCAGCGCCTTTGAACAGAAAATCCTACAAAGGGGCGGTGGGTTCGGCCCAGTACATCACCGGTAACCATTGAGCACATCTACGTGAAACGCTGTCATAGGAAAGCAGCGTCCATCAACAGAGATCCCCACAACCCAGGCCGTGCTCTCTTCTCACTGCTGCTATCAGGTAGAAGGTACAAGAGCCTCAGGACTCGCACCAGCAGGTTCAGGAACAGTTACCACCCCTTAACCATCAGGCTCCTGAACAAAAGAGGATAACTACACTCACTTGCCCAACCATTGAGATGTTCCCTCAACCAATGATCTCACTTTAAAGACTCTTTATCTCATGTTCTCGTTATTTATTGCAATTTCTTTATATTTGCATTTGTACAGTTAGTTGTCTTCTGCACTCTGGTTGATCTTTCATTGATCCTGTTTACAGTTACCATTCTATAGATTAGCTGAGCATGCCCGCAGGAAAATGGATCACGGGGGTGTACGTATATGATGAGGTATATCTACTTTGAGAAGACACAGCACAGTCCCTGCTTCATTAGGAGTATGAGGAGATTCGGAGTGACTCCAAAGACTCCTTGTAAGTTTCTGCAGATGTTCCACGGAGAGTATCCTGTCTGGTTTGGACCCATCTCCCTTAGGGAACAGGGTCAGAAAAAGCTGCAGAGAGCTGTAAACTCACCCTGTTCATGGCCTCTCCCCCCCCCCCCAACCATCGAGGACATCTTCAAGTGGCGATGTCTCCATCATTAAGGACCTCCACCACCCAGGACATGCCCTCTTCTCATTGCTACCATCAGGGAGGAGGTACAGGAGTCTCAACATTTTAGGTACAGCTTCTTCCCCTCCGCCACCAGATTTCTAAACAGTCCATGGGCTGGCCACATACTTTGCACAGCCGACATTGATCTACGCATAATTAGCCAGTCGGCAAAGTCCAATAAGAAGAAGTTAGGATTAAGCAGAGTGGCCATTGTGTGAGTGGGGAGTTGAGGCTTTGGCGAGAAGAGCAGTTTTTTTCTTTCTTATTACACATTTAGTGCAGTGGAGATGCCAGACGGGATAGCGGAATGCTTGGGGGATGTGGGAAGGCAGGGAGACCTCCAGTGTCCCTGATATCTACAGCTGCAAGAGGTGCATCCAGCTGCAGCTTCTAACAGTCCGTGTAAAGGAGTTGGAGCTGGAACTGGATGAACTCCGGATCGGTCGGCAGGCTCAGGAGGTAGCTACACCCAAGGTGCAGGGCACAGGGCAAAGAGTGGAACTTTCGCTCTGCATTTCTCACTGGACAGGTCAGAAGGAGTTTTACCCTGAATCTTATCCCAGGAGTGTGTGATGGGATAGTGTAAGAGACCGCCATCTAGTGTCTGACCCTGGGAGTGTGTGATGAGACAGTGTAGTGTAGGGCTCTTCATTTCGCGTCTGACCCCGGCAGTATGTGATGGGACGGTAAAAAGAGAGCGCCATCTAGTGTCCTTTCCTGAGAGTGTGTAATGGGATTGTGTAAAGGGAGCTTCATTCTGTGTCTGACCCCAGGTGTGTGTGATGGGACGGTGTAGAGGGAGCTTCACTCTGTGTCTGACCCCGGGAGTGTGTGATGGGACGGTGTAGAGGGAGCTTCACTCTGTGTCTGACCCCGGAAGTGTGTGATGGGACGGTGTAGAGGGTGTTTCACTCTGTGTCTGACCCCGGGAGTGAGTGATGGGACGGTGTAGAGGGAGTTTCACTCTGTGCCTGACCCCCGGGAGTGTGTGATGGGATGGTGTGGCGGGAGCTTCACTCTGTGTCTGACCCCGGGAATGTGTGATGGGACGGTGGAGAGGGAGCTTCATTCTGTGTCTGACCCCGGGAGTGAGTGATGGGACGGTGTAGAGGGAGTTTCACTCTGTGCCTGACCCCCGGGAGTGTGGCAGACACTACGGACGGTGCGGAGCGAGCGCCATCTAGTGTCCAAGGAGCAAATAGAAGTGACAAACTCCTCCCGAACACTCACTCACCTTTATCCAAGTTTTCATGATTGATAATAGAAGTTCGCAATTCCATCTCGGGCTGCTAGCGAACTGCGCTTGTCTCCGCTTCCTTCGTCTCTGCTGCTTTGAAGCGGGGCGCGTCGAGGGGAAGGCAGCCCAGACTGTCACAAAGGTGAGCCTTTGTGACATCGGAAGCCTCCTGGCCTGACCAACAGCTGCTGGGGGCCAGGCCCATTGTGATGTCCCGCGTCTGTCAGTGGAGGACTGGGGAGGGGAGGCGGGGGGGTTGTGTCAGACTGCCAGGGCTCGTCTCCCCCGCTCTCCGGGGACAGATTTTCTGCGCTGGTGGGCCCGGAATTTATTCACACAAAGGGCGATAAATCTCTGGAGTCCTCAACACAAGTCGGAACTGTGATCGTTGGAGCACAGGAGACCAGGCTCGATGGGCTGAATGGCCGAATTCTGCTCCAGCGGTCTTGTAGAAAGTAGAGGGTGGGGCGTTACCATGGCGGTCAGCGTAACACTTCACAGCGCCAGCAATCGGGGTTCAAATCCTGTCTCCGTCAATAAAGAGACGGTAACCCCTCCCTCCCCCGACTGCATTGAGTTCCTCCGGGCGTCCGGGTTTCCTCCCAATTTCCAAGCGCATACGGGTTAGGCTTAGTGAGTTGTGGGCACGCTACGGTAGCGTCAGAAATGCGACAGCACTCGCTCTCGGGCCTGAAACGTCGATTATTTACTCCTTTCCGCAGACGCTGCCTGACCTGCCGAGTTCCTCCGGCATTTTGTGCACCTGTATGTGTGTGTGTGTGTGTTGCGACCGACTTAACCGTATGTTTCAATGAAACTGTGACAAATAAAGCTAATCTTTAATCTTTAAAACGAACCTCCTTGTTGAAGGCAAGTTGAAGGCATCTGCAAAACAAAAGCCCTCTAGTGGCGGGTGAACAAACATAACATAGAACATAGAACAGCACAGCAAAGTACAGGCCCTTCGGCCCACAATGTTGTGCCGACCCTTAAACCCTGCCTCCCATATAAGTCCCCACCTTAGATTCCTCCATATACCTGTCTAGTAGACTCTTAAACTTCACTAGTGTATCTGCCTCCACCACTGACTCAGGCAGTGCATTCCACGCACCAACCACTCTCTGAGTAAAAAACTCTTCCTCTAATATCCCCCTTGAACTTCCCACCCCTTACCTTAAAGCCATGTCCTCTTGTATTGAGCAGTGGTGCCCTGGGGAAGAGGCACTGGCTATCCACTCTATCTATTCCTCTTATTATCTTGTACACCTCTGTCATGTCTCCTCTCATCCTCCTCCTCTCCAAAGAGTAAAGCCCTATCTCCCTCAATCTCTGATCATAATGCATACCTTCTAAAGCATGCAGCATCCTGGTAAATCTCCTCTGTACCCTTTCCAATGCTTCCACATCCTTCCTATAGTGAGGTGACCAGAACTGGACACAGTACTCCAAGTGTGGCCTAACCAGAGTTTTATAGAGCTGCATCATTATATCGCGACTGTTAAACTCTATCCCTCGACTTATGAAAGCTAACACCCCATAAGCTTTCTTAACTACCCTAGAGATGACCGACGATTAAACATGATGACTTTGCAAACACTCCAATAACTTTACACTGCAGCTGACTAATATTTTGTTCCTCTGCAGCTGCAACAAGGCCAAATGACCTTTAGAGGGGCAACACCTCCTGATATTTTCCAAAGCAACACACACACAAAATGCTGGAGGAACTCAGCAGGTCAGGCAGCATCTGTGGAAAAGAGTAAACAGATGCTGCCTGACCTGCTGAGTTAGAAATAGAGAAAACCTACAGCACAATACAGGCCTTTGAGCCCACAAAGCTGTGCCGAACACGCACTTACTTTAGAAATTACCTAGGGTTACCCATAGCCCTCTATTTTTCTGAGCTCCATTTACCTATCCAGGAGTCTCTTAAAAGACCCTATCGTATCCTCCTCCACCACCGTCGCCGGCAGCCCATTCCACACACTCACCACTCTCTGTGTAAAAAACTTACCCCGACATCTCCTCTGTACCTGCTTCCAAGCATCTTAAAACCGTGCCCTCTCGTTCTAGCCATTTCAGCCCTGGGAAAAAACCTCTGACTATTGACATGATCAATGCCTCTCATCATCTTATACACCTCTGTCAGGTCACCTCTCATCCTCCGTCGCTTCAAGGAGAAAAGGCCGAGTTCACTCAACCTATTCTCATAAGGCATGCTCCCCAATCCAGGCAACATCCTTGTAAATCTCCTCTGTGCCTTTCTGTGGTTTCCACATCCTTCCTGTAGTGAGGCAACCAGAACTGAGCACAGTACTCCAAGTGGGGTCTGACCAGGGTCCTATATAGCTGCAACATTACCTCTCGGCTCTTAAACTCAATTTCACGATTGATGAAGGCCAATGCACTGTATGCTTTCTTAACTACAGAGTCAACCTGCTCAGCAGCTTTGAGTGTCCAATGGACTCAGACCCCAAGATCCCTCTGATCCTCCACACTGCCAAGAGTCTTACCATTAATATTATATTCTGCCATCATATTTGATCTACCAAAATGAACCACTTCACACTTATCTGGGTTGAACTCCGTCTGCCACTTCTCAGCCCAGTTTTGCATCCTATCAATGTCCCACTGTAACCTCTGACAACCCTCCACATTATCCACAACACCCCCAACCTTTGTGTCGTCAGCAAATTTACTAACCTGTCCCTCCACTTCCTCATCCAGGTCATTTATAAAAGTCACAAAGAGAAGAGGTCCCAGAACAGATCCCTGAGGCACACCACTGGTCACCAGCTTCCATGCAGATTATGACCAGTCTACAACCACTCTTTGCCTTCTGTGGGCAAGCCAGTTCTGGATCCACAAAACAATGTCCCCTTGGATCCCATGCCTCCATACTTTCTCAATAAGCCTTGCATGGGGTACCTTGTCAAATGCCTTGCTGAAATCCATATACACTACATCTACTGCTCTACCTTCATCAACGTGTTTAGTCACATCCTCAAAAAATTCAGTCAGGCTCTTAAGGCACAACCTGCCTTTGACAAACCCATGCTGACTATTCCTAATCATCTCCAAATGTTCATAAATCCCGCCTCTCAGGATCTTTTCCGTCAACTGACCAACCACTGAAGTAAGGCTCACTAGGCCTATAACTTGCTGGGCTATCCCTACTCCCTTTCTTGAATAAGGGAACAACTCCGGAACCTCTCCAGTCTCCATTGATGACGCAAAGATCATTGCCAGAGGCTCAGCAATCTCCTCCTCGCCCCCCACAGTAGCCTGGGGTACACCTCATCCGGTACCAGTGACCTATCCAATTTGATGCTTTCCAAAAGCTCCAGCACATCCTCTTTCTTAATATCTATATGCTCAAGCTTTTCATTCCACTGTAAATCACCCCTACTATCGCCAAGATCCTTTTCCGTAGTGAATACTGAAGCAAAATATTCATTAATGTCCTCTGCTATCTCCTCCTGTTCCATACACACTTTTCCACTGACACACTTGATTGGTCCTATTCTTTCACATCTTATCCTCTTGTTCTTCACATACTTGTAGAATGTCCCAGAGTTTTCCTTAATCCTGACTGCCAAGGCCTTCTCATGGCCCCATCTGGCTCTCCTAATTTTATTCTTAAACTCTTTCCTGCTAGCCTTATAATCTTCTAGATCTCTATCATTACCCAGTTTTTTGAACCTTTCGTAAGCTTTTCTTATCTTCTTGACTAGATTTTCAACAGCCTTTGTATACCACGGTTCCTGTCTCATTGGAACGTACCTACGCAGAACTCCATGCAAATATCCCCTGAACATTTGCCACATTTCTGCCGTACATTTCCCTGAGAACATCTGCTCTCAATTTATGCTTCCAAGTTCCTGCCTGATAGCCTCATAATTCCCCTTACTCCAATTAAACGCTTTCCTAACTTGTCTGTTCCTATCTCTCTCCAATGCTATGGTAAAGGATATAGAATTGTGATCACTATCTCCAAAATGCTCTCCCACTGAGAGATCTGACATCTGATCCGGTTCATTTCCCGATACCAGATCAAGTACAGCCTCTCCTCTTATAGGCTTATCTACATATTGTGTCAAGAGACCTTCCTGAGAACACCTAACAAACTCCACCCTATCTAAACCCCTCACTCTAGGGAGATGCCAATCGATATTGGGAAATTAAAATCTCCCACCATGACAACCCTGTTATTATTACACCTTTCCAGAATCTGTCTCCTCATCTGCTCCTCGGTGTCCCTGTTACTATTGCGTGGTCTATAAAAAGCACCCAGTAGAGTTATTGACCCCTTCCTGATCCTAACTTCCAACCACAGAGACTCTGGAGACAATCCTGCCATGACTTCCTCCTTTTCTGCAGCCGTGACACTATCTCTGAGCAGCACTAGACGCTAGACACTAGAATACTACAGCACAGTACAGGCTCTTTGGCCCTCGATGTTGTGCCGACCCATATATTCCTTTTAAAAAAGTACTAAACCCACACTACCCCGTAGCCCTCTATTTTTCTTTCATCCATGTGCCTGTCCAAGAAGCTCTTAAATACCCCTAATGTTTTAGCCTCCACCACCATCCCTGGCAAGTCATTCCAGGCACCCACACCCTCTGTGTAAAAAACATACCCCTGATGTCTCCCCTAAACTTCTCTCCCTTAACTTTGTACATATGCCCTCTGGTGTTTGCTATTCGTGCCCTGGGAAACAGGTATTGGCTATCCACCCTATCTATGCCTCTCATAATCTTGTAGACCTCTGTCAAGTTCCCTCTCATTCTTCTACACTCCAAAGAGAAAAGTCCCAGCTCTGCTAACCTTGCCTCATAAGACTTGTTTTCCAATCCAGGCAACGTCCTGGTAAATCTCCTCTGCACCCTCTCCATCGCTTCCACATCCTTCCTGTAATGAGGTGACCAGAACTGAACACCATACTCTAAGTGTGGTCTCACCAGAGATTTGTCGAGTTGCAACATGACCTCTCTACTCTTGAACTCAATCCCCCTGTTAATGAAGCCTAGCATCCCATAGGCCTTCTTAACTTTCCTATCAAACTGCGCAGTGACCTTGAGGGATGCATGAGTTTGAACCCCAAGGTCCCCCTGCTCATCCACACTCTCAACAGTGCCACGTCCCCACCTCTTTTGCCTCCCTGCCTATCCTTTCTGAAACGCCTAAAGCTTGGTACTCGAAGTAACCATTCCTGCCCCTGAGCCATCCAAGTCTCTGTAATGGCCACAACATCATGGCTCCACGCTCTTAGCTCATCTGCTTTGTTTATGGGGCCTCCAGCATTGTGTGTGTTTTGCCTTGGATTTCCAGCATCTGCAGATTTTCTCTTGTTTCTGACAGTCTCCACCCAGGTGGCATGAACATCAATTTCTCTAAATCCCAGTAACGACTCAATTCAATCTAACTCAAGTCTGGTTGTCATTCAATCATAGATGAATACATTAGCATCCATTTCAAGAGATCTAGAATACAAGACGGAAGTGATGCTGACGCTTCAGAAGGCACTGGTGAGGCCTCATCTTGAGCATTATGAACAGATTTAGTCTCCTCGTCTAAGAAAAGATGTGCTGGCATTGGAGAGGGTTCAGAGCAGGTTCACAAGGATGATTCCAGGAATATTTAATGGTTATCATACGAGGAACGTTTGATAGCTTTGGGTCTGTACTCACTGGAATTTAGAAGGATGGGGGGGGGGATCTCATTGAAATGTTTCAAATGTTTAAAGGCCTAGGCAAAGTAGATTTGGAAAGGATGTTTCCCATGGTGGGGGAGTCTTGGACAAGAGGGCACAGCCTCAGGATAGAGGGGCGCCCTTTCAAAACAGAGATGCGGAGAAATTTCTATCGCCAGGGGCTGATGTACTTGTGGAATATATTACCAAACGTGCTGTGAAAGCCATGTTGTTGGGTGTTTTTAAGGCAGAGATTGATCGGTTCTTGATTGGACACAGCCTCAAAAGTTATGGGGAGAAGGCTGGGGAGTGGGGCTGTGGAGGGGGAGGAAAGGATCAGTCATGATTAAATGGCAGAGCAGACTTGATGGGCCAAATGGCCTAATTCTGCTCCTATGTTTTATGGTCTTATGAATACTGACACACACAGCCAGACGAGCAAACATTGTTACTCCAGGGTCAAAATGCAAAACGCAGTACCAACAGTCACTCACACACACACACACACACACACACAAGAGAACAAGCACATGTACGATATCAGTAAAGTAGAGCCACACACGAAAAAAAATAGTCCAGACCCTGAGCCCATGAATGCAGCAGAAATTGGTGAGGCCGAATCTGGAGTATTGTGCTCTGTTTTGGTCACCAAATTACAGGAAGGACATAAATAAGGTTGAAAGAGTGCAGAGAAGGTTTACAAGGATGTTGCTGGGACTTGAGAAATTCCGTTACAGAGAAAGGTTGAATAGGTTAGGAATTTATTCCCTGGAGCGTAGAAGAATGAGGGGAGATTTGACTGAGGTATATAAAATTATGATGGGTATAGATAGAGTGAATGCAAGCAGGCTTTTTCCACTGAGGCAAGGGGAGAAAAAAACCAGAGGACATGGGTTAGGGGTGAAGGGGGAAAAATTTAAAGGGAACATTAGGGGGGGGCTTCTTCACACAGAGAGTGGTGGGAGTGTGGAATGAGCTGCCAGATGAGGTGGTAAATGCAGGTTCTTTTTTAACATTTAAGTATAAATTGGACAGATACATGGATGGGAGGTGTATGGAGGGATATGGTCAATGGGACTAGGCTGAGAACAGTTCGGAACAGCCAAGAAGGGCCAAAAGGCCTGTTTCTGTGCTGTAGTTTTTCTATGGTTTCTAAATCAGCAGTGAACCACAAACAACAGGAATTCTGCAGATGTTGGAAATTCAAGCAACACACATCAAAGTTGCTGGTGAACGCAGCGGGCCAGGCAGCATCTCTAGGAAGAGGTACAGTCGGCAAAGGGTCTCGACCTGAAACGTCAACTGTACCTCTTCCTAGAGATGCTGCCTGGCCTGCTGCGTTCACCAGCAACTTTGATGTGTGTTGCTTGAATTTCCAGCATCCGCAGAATTCCTGTTGTTTGAACCACCATACATCTTGTTTTCTGCTGAGCAAACACTAGGGGGCAGCACCGACTCCAGCCCGGGTGCCGTGCCACACCGCCCCCTAGTGGAGCGCACTGGTTCCTACGCCTCTCTCCTGGCGGCTGTAACCAGGAGACAGACAACAACGTAGACGCCACAGAAATCTGCAGACGTCCACAATACGAGCACTCTTTACAACTCTTTTACTCAGTAGAATTTTTTTTGTCTTTTTTCGCGCACATTGGTTATTTGTCAATTCCTGTCTGTTCAGTGCATTTATTTGCAAATGCCTGCAAGTCAATGAATGTCAGGATAGTATATGGTAAAGTATACAGTAGGTACCTTTGGTAATAAATTTACTTTGAAATTTGATCCACTCCTCTCTGTTTGGGTTTTTGATATTCCAGCTGCCCTTTTCCTTAGGGAGGGGGGCGGAATCTGTTAGGTTTTTGTGTAGGGGGAGGAGTGAGGTGGTTTTGGGGTTTGTGAGTTTTTTTTCTGTGCCATGGGGCAGTGGGGGGGGCGGGGAAGAATTGATATATTTTCTTTCATCAACTCCCATGGTCTTTCTGTATTTCATGGCCATCTGGAGAAGATGAATATCAGAGTTGTACTGTACGTGCATATTTTGACAACAAAATGCATCCTTGAACCTTTACCGATTTGGGGGGGGGGGTGTGACCGAGAACTCCAGATGAGAGTTAATTTAAATTACACCATGCCATTCCATCTATGGAACTGAATCGGGTTTAGTATTACTGACACATGCTGTGAAATTTGTTGATACGCAAAAGCAGCACGGGGCAATACATAAAAAAAACACCATTAATTTACAAGAAGAAATGCAGTGGATTCCAGTTGATTAGGACACGTCAGGACCGGGATACTTTGGCCCACTTAGCTGAAGTTCCGTGGAAGTAGTAAAAAGGTATAAAGAAGACAAACTACTATTAAACTGAGTAACAAATTATGTACTTAAATGAAATTCAGAACACTACCAATACTACTACAGTACTATAAAACTGTTCCTAATAGTTATCGACAGAGGAATCTATCTGGTGTACGCTAAATGTTACTGAACAAAATCCGCAGACTCCAAGTGGAGTCTCCTCAGCAGGTCAGGCAGCGACTATGGAAAAATCAAACAGGCGATGTTTCGGGCTGAGACCCTTCAATGAGACTCTTTTGATCACTCTTCTCCATAGATGCTGCCTGACCTGCTGAGCTCCTCGAACATCTTGTGTGTGCGAGGCCTTGGGTTTCCAGCATCCATAGAGTTTCTCCTGTTGGCAGCAGTCTCCTGCCCCAAGTAAGCAGAAGGTCTCCTATCTAGTATCTACTCTTTAAGAGTTATTCCAAATAAGGACTGTCACCATTAACCACAATTTTATTATATATATATATATATGTGTGTGTGTGTGTGTGTGTGTGTGTGTGTGTAGAAAAACCAGACCAAAAATATTGTGGTAATATTCAGATTGTCAGTTCAGAAATCTGACGACAGAAGTGTTTTTGGGCAAATTTATAGTTCATGTTATGACCTCTTCCTGGTTTCAGGTCACTTTTTTTTGTCGTTGCTGTCTTGGGCGACTGTGAATCGGGGCGGCCTGCGGATAACGGACACTGAGCTGAACTGAATATACCTGCTGTCTTTCGATTTTGCGTTTTATACCCTGTATTGTTTTCCACTCGTTGTTAATGCTGCTTTCAGGTTGGGGGGGGGGGTGATCACAGAAGAAGAGGGTTTTTCCATGGCATTTCTTTGTTTGGTGGCTGTCTGTGGACTGTATAATAAATGTACTTTCATAAACGTGCCTGCACTTTGACTCTTTGAAGCTGTTCCTGAAACATTGCCCCAGATAGGTTTGTTGTCGCTTTCCACGCATCAGGTGGCATTGTACGAGGCCAAGCTGCTAGCTCGACACTCACGAATGAGAAAGCATGGAAGGAGCCGGCCGGATTCGAACCCGGGCCCACTCGCCTCAAAGTCCGGTGCTGATGCCCCTACACCACTGGCTGGCTAATAGGAGTAATGAGAAAATTCCAGAGGAAATACTCGGCAACCAAACACAGAATTATTTATTCATATAAAATTTAGTAACAATTTCTACAGTGAAGTCGAGTCTCAACACTCAGCGCAAGGTTATGGGAACAGGAAGGAGGATAGTGGGCAGGAAATAGTGAGAGTCCCAGCTCAGAACTGTGGCCTCTGGCATGGATCCAGAGAGAGAGAGAGAGAGAGAACGAGAGAGAGAACGAACTGGTTTGTGGCACGATTGAACCCGTCACAGGACAGATTAGTCATTTTCAGGAGTACAGGGGTGTGCAGTAGAGGGAAGGGAAGGGGAAGGTTTTCAAAAAAACCTCATGCTAAGAATATCCAACGTCTTGGCTCAGGAGAGTGTGATGAGTTAGCGGCGCAGAAAGAGGACAACCCTTCCAGTGCTCTCCGGTTCCCAGCTCGGCCCTCTTAGTGGTTTCAGTAGTTAAGGGAGCACAAAGATGGAACCAAAGGAGCTCTAGGGAAAGCTGGGTGGGCCGATTTCACTCTGAAAGGGAGGGGGTTTTGGGGGGAGGGAACGCTGCTGCTGGGGGGGGGGGAAGATTACAGGAAGGCGTCGCACCACTCCCGCAGACAGGTGTGGCAGTCGTTGCTTTGCTTGGAGTTGGCCTGGCAGGTGTCTTTCAGCCACTCCTTGAACAGCTCCTCGTCCTTCTTCAGGACCAGGAATTGGCCCAGCACCACGTACGCCTGGGGGTGAGGGAGGGAGGGAGAGAGGTCAGCACACAGCTCCCGCAAACAAGCCGGCGTACAAAGCAGAGATCTCAACTATACCGAGCCTTTCAGCCAGTTTGGAACAGCGCAATTTAGTTGGCTCAGGCTTGTTGGCAAGGCAAACCGTAAAAGAGACAATAATCCTACAAACCCCACATGCCTTCTCCCCCAACCCCCATAACGTTAGTGCAAGATTTCTAATCAATCAGGTGACAGCATTTCAAGGCATAAAAGCATGCAGACATGGTCAAGAGGTTCAGAATGGGTAAGAAATATGATCTAAGTGACTCTGGACGTGGAATGATTGTTGGTGCCAGATGGGGTGGTTTGAGTATCTGAGAAATAGCTGATTCCTTGCGATTTTCATGCAACAGGAGCAGGAGTTGGCCACCTGATCAGTCAAACCTGCTCTATCACTCAGTAAGATCATGTTGATGGGTCATCTACTGTACACGGTTGGCCTCCGGTATATCGGCGAGACCCGACATCAATCGGGAACTGCTTTGTCCAGCACCTACGCTCCGTCCGCCAGAAAAAGTGGGCCACCTATTTCAATTCTACTTCCCATCCCGTCACGCCAGTCCGTGGCCTCCACTACTGCCGCGATGTGGCCACATTCAGTTTGGAGGAACCGCACCTCATATTCCGACTGGGTAGCCTCCAACCTGGTGGCATGAACATCGATTTCTTGAACTTCCAGTAATGCCCCCCTCCATTTCCCTCTGACCTCATTTTACCTGCCCATCACCTCCTTCTGGTGCCCCCCCCCAATTTCCATGGTCTTCCACCCTCTATCAGATTCCCTTTTCAGCCTTTCACCTCTTTCAACTTCCCATCTTTACTTCACCCCCCCCCAGTTTCACCTTTCACCCACCACCTCGTACTTCTTTCACCCCTACCCCCACCTTCTTATCCTGACTGCTCATCTTTCTTCTCCCCCCAGTCCTGAGGAAGGGTCTTAGCCCGAAACATCGGCCGCTTTCCCCTTTGCTGCCCGGCCCGCTGAGACACACACCAGGCGGACAGGAAGTCAGCATTGTGTGCGTGCTGCTAAGATCATGGCTGACCTGGGCACGCCTTTTCCCCATAACCCTCAATTCCCTTGCTGTACAAAACAATCTTACTCTGTCGTAAATATATTTGATGGGGGTACCTCTACTGGGCAGAGAATTCCAGATTCACTTCTCCAAGAAAAGCTGATTCTCCTCACCTCTGTCCTAAATCTACTCCCCTGGAATTTGAAGTTTGATTAGCCAGGGCATCAAAGGGTACAGGGAGAAGGCAGGGGAGTGGGGACGAATGGAAGAATTGGATCAGCCCATGATTGAATGGCGCAGACTCGATGGGCTGAATGGCCTACTTCTGCGCCTATATCTTATGGTCTAAGCTATGGTGGCGCCACAGCACAGACACAAAACGTGTGCCCAACCGTTACTCCGTCCAGCCCCGTTGAATGGCAGCTGGACCCCCCCACCCTCCCCATCCACGCACTGACCCCGAACGTCTCTAAAATAGTGAAATCGAACCCATCTCCACCACTTCCACTAGCGGCTTGCTCCACAGACTCACCACCCTCTTAAATATTTCACCTTCCACCCCTAACCCATGACCTCTAGCTCCAGCCTCACCCAACCCAATTTGAGAATTCCACAGATTCAACTCCTCTCGGGGGCGGGGGGGGGTGAGGGGGGAGTCTTTCCTCCTCATCTCCAATCTTATTGTCGAACAGGAGGGATCTTCCTAATCACTGACGTATGGCGTGAAATTTGTTGTTTTGTGGCAGCAGTATATCTCGCCAAAGTTCTGCACCCCCAGGCTCGATAGAACACGTCCCCCTCGTTCTGCTGTCACTTACCAGCGAAAACGACTTTCCTGACCAGCTTGCCCGACAATTCATAACTTTGCACGGTCCCTTCTCATTCTTCTGAATACCGCGCTCGCCGGCAGCTCGTCCCGCCTCGGGTTCCCCTCAAACATTACACCTTTCACCCCTAACCCACGACCTCTGGTTGCAGTCCCAACTTCAGAGGTAAAAGCCCGCTGGCGTTTACCCAGGTTGGCTGTCTTGTTGCCGATTGGTGGGTGGGGGGGTTTGGAAGGGTGTGGAGATCTGGGGCTTGTTGTTGAACTTTCTCCACACGGGCGATGTTAGGTTTTTTTGTGTGCAGTGGAGGGAGGGTTGGGGTTTGATGTTATCGCCCCTGTTTTTTCTTCCCCTTGCGGCCGATATGTTAAGATTTTTTTTGCAAGGGAGCAGTTTAAGGATTGACGTTCAAGCTGCTGTTTTCAGGGTGGGCGATCTGTTAGTTCTTGTGTGTGGGGGGGGTGCAGTTTGCAAGGTTTTGTTTCGTTTTCTTTCTTGTGATGACTTTTCTTTCAACAATTTCCGCGGTCTTTCTGTATCTCGTGGCTATCTGGAGAAGGCGAATCTCAGAGTTGTATCGTACGTGCTTACTTTGAAAATTGAAATGAACCTTCTGAACCATCAAAAATTCATGCACCTTTGTCCATACCTTTCGGTACTGGTGACAATAGACAATAGGTGCAGGAGTAGGCCATTCGGCCCTTTGAGCCAGCACCGGATCCAACAAGCTACCAATCGCTAATGTCCTGCTGTTAGCCTCGGTGTACTTTAGAGTTTAGAGAGATTTGACCGAGGACAAGACGGGCAACGGCTCTCCCACTTCCACTGAGTGGGAGAGTACCCTCAGTTCTGCAGGAGGATCCGGTGGGTAACGAGTGAGGGAGATAGGGGATGGGGAGGCTTGACTGCTCACCTTGTCAAATCCTTGATCTTCCAATCTCTGGCCGAGGGTTTCGCCAATCCCCGCCAGGCACTTCACAGACTTCTCGCCCATGGGCTCGGCCACGAAGTCGCGGTGCTTCTGTGACGTCGACATCCTGTCCGCAGGTGTGTGTCTGCGCCGTAACGAAAGAGATTATCGCCAGACAGCACCGAGACAGGCCCGCGGTGCCCACTCCAAGCCAGGTATAGTAATCTCCCCACCCTGAATCCCTCCAAACCACTACCCACTGGCCTCCGACTCCGCTGCAGGGAAAAGTTCCTCCCTCTCTTCACCTCAAGTGATTTTGTACTCCATTCGGACTGATGGCACAGCGTACCTTCACCAAGACGGATGTACGGGGGACCCAGGGAGGGGCTGCACCTCTGGCGTAGGGGCTCCTTGTGTCCGCTCTGGGCCAGCTCGCCCAACCTTGGGCCCTGCCGGACACTCGGCTCTCACCTGCGGAGCCACAGCAGCCGCTCCCCGGTACACCGCTCTAGCAGGCGATGGCCTCGTACCCCGGTGTGTTCGAGGCACGCCAGCCAGCTCCAGCGGACCCAGCAGATGAGACCTAATGCCTAGGAGCACGCCTCTGCAGTGCTCCGTGGAGAGCAAGGGGTATGGGAGGAGATAGAGAGCCCTCCACAGCAAACGACGGAGACCCCAGTTTGCGACGACCGCTCCTCCCACCGGATCCAGACCTCCAAGATCGTCCCCAGTTCCAGTTTAAAAACTCTCCTGCACGGGCCCGCTGTCATCCGACAACCGGAGGCAGAACGGGTCTGCGGCTGTCCAAACCCCAGCCCGACCCAAGGCAGAAGGAACCAAACACCATCCGAAAACTGCGCGGAGGAAGAAAAGCCGTCCCACAGTGGGCTCAAGACGCTCGGGTAATTTGGCAAAGACAGACACTGAACTGAAATAAAAAGGCATTTTTTCAGAAAGAGCATTGGAATTTCTTTAGAAACCGGCAAAAAAAGGGTGGATGGTAACGACACGGTAGCACGACGGTTTACAATGCTGGCAAACCAAGTTCAATTCCCACCGCTGGCTGTAAGGAGTCTGTACGTTCTCCCCGTGACCGCGTGGGTTTCCTCCGGTTTCCTCCCGCAGTCCAAAGACTGACCGGTTAATGGGTCATTGTAAATTGTCCCATGATTAGGCTCGGGTTAAATCCGGGGTTGCTGGGTGGTGAGGCTCGAAGGGCCCATTCTGCACCGTATCTCAATAAAACAAAAGATATTTATAGGAAGAGAGATATGAAAATAAAACTAACATAATACAACAGCAGACAGTAAAATTCCCCGTTGACACCACCAAAGTAAATGGTAGATGACAGGATTCGGGAGAAGGAGAGAGGATTTGTTGAAGATGCAGAAACCACAAGATTATCAGCAAAGCAGTGGGGGCAAGGATAAGATCCCCAGAGCCAGCAGCCTGCAGACCTAGGGGGTCGAAGGGAAGTGGGAACAGGTATTGGGAAAGCGGTGGCTGGAATCCACCTAAACTCTCTGCATTCCCGGGGTTACGAGGCAAAAGCAGAAATGGGAGATGGAGGGTGGGCAGAGTAGGAAACCAGTGGCTGAGAGTCTCAAGTCTGGGGGGGGGGGGTCACGAGGAAGGTAGGGGGAAAGAGGGAGGGATTGAGGAAAAGGCAGGTAGGGTGAGGGGGACAAGAGAATGGGAGGGGTGTGAGAAGGTGTTGTGTGGGGTGGGGGGAGGGAATGGTGTACGGGGCAAGGAGGGGTAGGGGAAGGTGTATGGGGCAGCGAGGGGGAAGGTGCGGGGAGGGAGGAGGGGGAGGGGAAGGTGTGGGGAGGAGGGGAGGGGAAGGTGTGGGGAGGAGGGGAGGGGGAGGGGGAGGGGGAGGCGTAGGGAGGGGGAAGGTGGAAGGCGGAGGGGGGGAAGGTGGAGGGGGGGAAAGGTGTAGGGAGGGAGGGGGAAGGTGTAGGGAGGGGGGAAGGTGTAGGGAGGGAGGGGGAAGGTGGAGGGAGGGGGGAAGGTGGAGGGAGGGGGGAAGGTGGAGGGAGGGGGGAAGGTGGAGGGAGGGGGAGGGGGAAGGTGTAGGGAGGGAGGGGGGAAGGTGTAGGGAGGGGGAGGGGGAAGGTGTAGGGAGGGGGGAAGGTGGAAGGAGGGAGGGGGGAAGGTGGAGGGAGGGAGGGGGAAGGTGGAAGGAGGGAGGGGGGAAGGTGGAAGGAGGGAGGGGGGAAGGTGGAGGGAGGGAGGGGGAAGGTGGAGGGAGGGGGGAAGGTGGAGGGAGGGAGGGGGAAGGTGTAGGGAGGGAGGGGGAAGGTGTAGGGAGGGAGGGGGAAGGTGTAGGGAGGGAGGGGGAAGGTGGAGGGAGGGAGGGGGAAGGTGTAGGGAGGGGGGAAGGTGTAGGGAGGGAGGGGGAAGGTGTAGGGAGGGGGAAGGTGTAGGGAGGGAGGGGGAAGGTGTAGGGAGGGAGGGGGAAGGTGTAGGGAGGGAGGGGGAAGGTGTAGGGAGGGAGGGGGAAGGTGGAGGGAGGGAGGGGGAAGGTGTAGGGAGGGAGGGGGAAGGTGGAGGGAGGGAGGGGGAAGGTGGAGGGAGGGAGGGGGAAGGTGTAGGGAGGGAGGGGGAAGGTGTAGGGAGGGAGGGGGAAGGTGTAGGGAGGGAGGGGGAAGGTGGAGGGAGGGAGGGGGAAGGTGTAGGGAGGGAGGGGGAAGGTGTAGGGAGGGAGGGGGAAGGTGTAGGGAGGGAGGGGGAAGGTGGAGGGAGGGAGGGGGGAAGGTGGAGGGAGGGAGGGGGAAGGTGGAGGGAGGGAGGGGGAAGGTGTAGGGAGGGAGGGGGAAGGTGTAGGGAGGGAGGGGGAAGGTGTAGGGAGGGAGGGGGAAGGTGGAGGGAGGGAGGGGGAAGGTGTAGGGAGGGAGGGGGAAGGTGTAGGGAGGGAGGGGGAAGGTGGAGGGAGGGAGGGGGAAGGTGTAGGGAGGGAGGGGGAAGGTGTAGGGAGGGAGGGGGAAGGTGTAGGGAGGGAGGGGGGAAGGTGTAGGGAGGGAGGGGGAAGGTGGAGGGAGGGAGGGGGAAGGTGTAGGGAGGGGGGAAGGTGTAGGGAGGGAGGGGGGAAGGTGTAGGGAGGGAGGGGGGAAGGTGTAGGGAGGGAGGGGGAAGGTGGAGGGAGGGAGGGGGAAGGTGTAGGGAGGGAGGGGGAAGGTGGAGGGAGGGAGGGGGAAGGTGTAGGGAGGGAGGGGGAAGGTGTAGGGAGGGAGGGGGAAGGTGTAGGGAGGGAGGGGGGAAGGTGTAGGGAGGGAGGGGGGAAGGTGTAGGGAGGGAGGGGGGAAGGTGTAGGGAGGGAGGGGGGAAGGTGTAGGGAGGGAGGGGGAAGGTGGAGGGAGGGAGGGGGAAGGTGTAGGGAGGGAGGGGGAAGGTGGAGGGAGGGAGGGGGAAGGTGTAGGGAGGGAGGGGGAAGGTGTAGGGAGGGAGGGGGAAGGTGTAGGGAGGGAGGGGGGAAGGTGTAGGGAGGGAGGGGGAAGGTGGAGGGAGGGAGGGGGAAGGTGTAGGGAGGGGGGAAGGTGTAGGGAGGGAGGGGGGAAGGTGTAGGGAGGGAGGGGGGAAGGTGTAGGGAGGGAGGGGGAAGGTGTAGGGAGGGAGGGGGAAGGTGTAGGGAGGGAGGGGGAAGGTGTAGGGAGGGAGGGGGGAAGGTGTAGGGAGGGAGGGGGGAAGGTGTAGGGAGGGAGGGGGAAGGTGTAGGGAGGGAGGGGGAAGGTGTAGGGAGGGAGGGGGAAGGTGGAGGGAGGGAGGGGGAAGGTGTAGGGAGGGAGGGGGAAGGTGTAGGGAGGGGGGAAGGTGTAGGGAGGGAGGGGGGAAGGTGTAGGGAGGGAGGGGGGAAGGTGTAGGGAGGGAGGGGGAAGGTGGAGGGAGGGAGGGGGAAGGTGTAGGGAGGGAGGGGGGAAGGTGGAGGGACGGAAGCCTCTCAGCCCAGGTCTACGAACACCCACCAGCAAGACCTGCCCCTCCTAATCTACGACTATCACCGTTGCAACCAAACTCCCCCCACCCCGCCAGGCGCTCCCCCGAATCCCGCGACCCCGGGCGCTCCTTCGCGCTCCCTCCTCACCCAGCTCCAATCCCGCCAACCGACTGCTTCTGGGTCACGATCGCCGGCCGGTCCGCCGCTTTATAGTTCCCCCGTTCCCGCCTCCCTGTGCCTTTCAGTCGTTCCGGACGGGGAAATTCCAGCACCCGCCCCCCCCCCCACACCTTCCTTTTCTTTTCCTCCATCCACTCCTCCTGCCCCGCTCCCTCTCTCACCCTTCCCGATAATTGCTCAGGTCTGAGGTGGAAAACCGCAGCCGCTTCCCCTCCTCCCTGCCCCGAAAGGGTTTAGAAGTGGGGGCGGAGGTAGGTGGGAAGACGATTGAGGACGGGCCGGAAGCGCTGCTGAAGGAACATGGCGGAAGGGGGCAGGTGAGGGATGAGGCGGCAGCGAGGGGATGGGGGTTTATTTCCCTTCGGCCCTCCGGGCCCCACAATCCCAGCCCGGCCTAATAGACGGGACCATCCTCGGCCTCAGCTCCCCCCATCCACGGATCTCGGACCCTCTCGTTCTCCCCGGGTTCCTTCTCCACTTCCCACCCTCTCCCGGTCGCTTGTGCCTCCTTCTTTTCCCCGAATTGTTTCTGCTCTGCAACTCGAGGATTCCCTCCCCAAACTTGTATCATCCAGGGAGATCCAGCGTCGAAGCAGGTTCCTCGGTTCGCCGAGCCTGTGCTGACCGTCAGCCATCCGTTTACACTAAACCTGCATTGAGCCAGAGGATGGTGAATCTGTGCGATTCATTCGTTATGTGCCCTGTCATTTGACATGGCCAGTCGTGGTCTTTCCGTGAGCATGAGTGTGCTGGGCAAATTTGTCTACAGAAATGGCTTGCCATAGCCTTCTGCTGGACAGATGGGTGACCCCCAGCCACTGTGTGCAGTTTTGGTCCCCTAATCTGAGGAAAGACATCCTTGCCATAGAGGGAGTACGAAGAAGGTTCACTGGATTGATTCCTGGGATGGCAGGACTTTCATATGATGAAAGATTGGATTGACTAGACTTATAGTCGCTGGAATTTAGAAGATTGAGGGGGGATCGGTTTGAAACGTTTAAAATTCTAAAGTGATCGGACAGGCTAGATGCAGGAAGATTGTTCCCGATGTTGGGGAAGTCCAGAACGAGGGGTCACAGTTTGAGGATAAGGGGGAAGCCTTTTAGGACCGAGATGAGGAAAAACTTCTTCACACAGAGTGGTGAATCTGTGGAATTCTCTGCCACAGGAAACAGTTGAGGCCAGTTCACTGGCTATATTTAAGAGGGAGTTAGATATGGCCCTTGTGGCTAAAGGGATCACGGGGTATGGAGAGAAGGCAGGAACAGAATTCTGAGTTGGATGATCAGCCATGATCATACTGAATGGCGGTGCAGGCTCAAAGGGCCGAATGGCCTACTCCTGCACCTATTTTCTATGTTTCTATGTCAATACTCTTCAGAGATTGCCTGCCTGGCGTCAGTGGTCACATAATCAGGACTTGCAATCCATAATGGCTACTCATACGATCACTCACCACCTAATCCGGTGGTTTCATGTGCCCCTGATCTTGGGGGGGGGGGGAGGGGGTTGCTAAACAGGTGCTACACCTTGCCCAAGGGTGACCTGCAGTCTAGCGAAGGGAAGGAGCGCCTCGCACCTCCTTTGCTGGGGCCACCCAAAAGAATCATTGGGTATATTTAAAGAAGAGATTGAAAGATTCTCGATTGGTAAGTGTGTCAGAGGTTATGGGGAGAAGTGGATTGAGGGGGACAGTATTTCAGCCATGACAGGATGGTGGAGCAGCTCTTAGGGTCTTAAGACTCATTTCAATCTCCCCACCTTCCCAAAATTTGACCCCTCACCCACACAGTTAACCCACTGAGCTAGTCATAGTCATAGCCATACTTTATTAATCCTGGGGGAAATTGGTTTTCGTTACAGTTGCTCCATAAATAATAACTAGTAATAGAACCATAAATAGTTAAATAGTAATATGTAAATTATGAAATACGTCCAGGACCAGCCTATCGGCTCAGGGTGTCTGACCCTCCAAGGGAGAAGTTGTAAAGTTTGATGGCCACAGGCAGGAATGACTTCCTATGACGCTCTGTGCTGCATCTTGGTGGAATGAGTCTCTGGCTGAATGTACTCCTGTGCCCAACCAGTACATTATGTAGTGGATGGGAGACATTGTCCAAGATGGCATGCAATTTGGACAGCATCCTCTTTTCAGACACCACCGTCAGAGAGTCCAGTTCCATCCCCACAACATCACTGGCCTTACGAATGAGTTTGTTGATTCTGTTGGTGTCTGCTACCCTCAGCCTGCTGTCCCAGCACACAACAGCAAACATGATCGCACGGGCCACCACAGACTCGTAGAACATCCTCAGCATCATCCAGCAGATGTGAAAGGATCTCAGCCTCCTGACCTATGTGTCTTTCACAGTCACAGAGGGAACACACAAACTCCACATAGGCAGCTCCTGAGACTAGACCCGGGTCTCTGGGCACTGAGGGGGAGCGGGTCCAGTGGATGCCCCACTCCATCCTCCTCAGTCCCTCGAACGAGGAGGACAGAGGAAAAAGCTGAACAGCAGCCTCCCTGGGCATTGCCTGCCTCTGAGGCACTTGGCTCTGAGTTCTGCTCCCTCCTGTAAAGTCCGGGCTCAAAACCGCGTTTTGAGAGACATTGTTGGGAGTGGCACAAGATACTCAACCAAGTCATTAGAAAGTTGGTATTTATTTATTTGGAGATACAGTGCAGAACCGACCCTTGCGTTCCAACGAGCCACAATGCCCAGCGACCCACCTACTCAGAGGACAATTTAAACCCTACGTCTTTGGAATGTGGGAAGAAACTGAATCACCCTCAGGACCCCCGTGCACCCGTAGGAAAGGCATGCAGACTCCCAATAGAGGATGCCCCACAATTGAACTCTGAACCCTGAGCTCACCGCCACGCTACTCTCCAGTCATTCTCCCTGGCGCCTGTGTCTTTCCCTTCACGTGGGGGTAGGGGTTGAGACCACCCGAATGTGCGAGGCTGCTGGTCCCCGGGCCGGACCCGCCACCGCTCACTTTGCGCTGCCGCCCGGCCACAGGTTCGTCCGCGCTCTGAGCTGAGCTCAGCCGGCGCCCGAGATGTCACAGGCCACCAAGAGGAAGCACGTGGTGAAGGAGGTGTTGGGCGATTACCCGCCCCCCTCGGAGAAGCAGCAGATCGTGCGGGTAAGAAGGCCAGATCGTGGCACAGCTGTTTACACACACACACACACATATCCCTCAACACACATCATCAAAGTTGCTGGTGAACGCAGCAGGCCAGGCAGCATCTCTAGGAAGAGGTACAGTCGACGTTTCGGGCCAAGACCCTTCGTCAGGACTAACTGAAGGAAGAGCTAGTAAGAGATTTGAAAGTGGGGGAGGGGGGGGATCCAAAATGATAGGAGAAGACAGGAGGGGGAGGAATGGAGCCAAGAGCTGGACAGGTGATTGGCAAAAGGGATATGAGAGGATCATGGGACAGGAGGCCCAGGGAGAAGGAAAAGGGGGAGGGGGAAAAAACCCAGAGGATGGGCAAGGGGTATAGTCAGAGACACAGAGGGAGAAAAAGGAGAGAGAGAAAAAGAATGTGTGTTTATAAATAAATAACGGATGGGGTACAAGGGGGAGGTGAGGCATTAGCGGAAGTTAGAGAAGTCAATATTCATGCCATCAGGTTGGAGGCTACCCAGACAGAATGTTGTTCCTCCAACCTGAGTGTGGCTTCATCTTTACAGTAGAGGAGGCCGTGGATAGACATGTCAGAATGGGAATGGGATGTGGAATTAAAATGTGTGGCCACTGGGAGATCCTGCTTTCTCTGGCGGACAGAGCGTAGGTGTTCAGCAAAGCGGTCTCCCAGTCTGCGTCGGGTCTCGCCAATATATAAAAGGCCACATCGGGAGCACCGGACGCAGTATATCACCCCAGTCGACTCACAGGTGAAGTGTCGCCTCACCTGGAAGGACTGTCTGGGGCCCTGAATGGTGGTAAGGGAGGAAGTGTAAGGGCATGTGTAGCACTTGTTCCGCTTACACGGATAAGTGCCAGGAGGGAGATCAATGGGGAGGGATGGGGGGGACGAATGGACAAGGGAGTCACGTAGGGAGCGATCCCTGCGGAAAGCACAGAGACGGGGGAGGGAAAGATGTGCTTAGTGGTGGGATCCCGTTGGAGGTGGCGGAAGTTACGGAGAATAATATGTTGGACCCGGAGGCTGGTGGGGTGGTAGGTGAGGACGAGGGGATCTCCCTATGGCGAGCTCTCGTCCATTAGTCAGGCTGCAGCGTGCGCCTGCCAGCAGTTTGCACCTTCTCCCCGTGACCACCTTTCCAGTTTCCTCCTGCATACCAACAACGTGCGAGGTGTGTGGACTAAGCCCCTCCCCAGCGTGTGAGTGAGGGGGTGGAACCCCAGGGGGAGTCGAGGTGCAGGAGGGGAGAATAGAATGGAATTTGTGTAAATGGGTCATCATGGATTCAGTGGACCGAATGGCCTGTTTCCTTCTATATGACTGCTGATTTTGGGAGTATTTAACAGTCAGCCCCACAACCCGAATGGAGATTTCTCACTCTCTGGGATATTAGTTAAACAGGCGGGCTTGTCCAGTTGCCGTGGTTACTATTGCAAACCATTCAGCAGATTAGGTGAATCACATTGCCTTTAATTTATCACACGTACGTGGAAGGAGACAGTGAATTGCGTCGTCTTGCATCAAATCGAATCAGCGAGGATTCTGCCGGGCGTAGCATTGCCCACGACTCACCACCCCTGACCCGGGCGCCTTTGGAGTATGTGTGTGTGTGTGTGTGTGTCTGTTTTTAATTTCCCCGAAGGTGTCTGTCGGTGTGCATGAGCCCTGTCCCTTCCCAAGCCGGGCAGAGGCTTGTCGGTCTCGGCAGTGACTGAGGCCGGATTAACTCTGAGTCCTGTCCTGTCTCCTCTCCTTCCAGGTGGTGGGAACGCCGGGGAACAACCTGCACGAGGTGGAGACGGCACGGGGAGAGCGCTTCCTCGCCAGCATGCCCACCAAGTTCCGCAAGAACATCTGGATCAAGCGAGGTGAGGGAAGGGCAGTTCCCCTGCTGTATGTACTGTGTCCTCCTTGCTCGTTAGGCAGGAGATGTCCCAGGCAGGAATACCAGGGCTGGCTTGAGGGTTTTGGAAGGATTGGATTGATAGGAATGTGGAGAGAGGAAAATAATTCAGCGGCTTCACGCTGTATCTGACTCCGGGAGTGTGTGATGGGACGGTGTGGAGGGAGCTTCACTCTGTGTCTGAACTCGGGAGTGTGTGATGGGACGGTGCAGAGGGAGCTTCACTCTGTGTCTGAACCTGGGAGTGTGTGTGATGGGACTGTGTAGTGGGAGTTTCTCTCTGTGTCTGACCCCGGGAGTGTGTGATGGGACGGTGTAGAGGGAGATTCACTCTGTGTCCGACCCCGGGAGTGTGTGATGGGACGGTGTAGAGGGAGCTTCACTCTGTGTCTGACCCCGGGAGTGTGTGATGGGACGGTGTAGAGGGAGATTCACTCTGTGTCCGACCCCGGGAGTGTGTGATGGGACGGTGTAGAGGGAGCTTCACTCTGTGTCTGACCCCGGGAGTGTGTGATGGGACGGTGTAGAGGGAGCTTCACTCTGTGTCTGAACCTGGGAGTGTGTGTGATGGGACGGTGTAGAGGGAGCTTCACTCTGTGTCTGACCCCGGGAGTGTGTGATGGGACGGTGTAGAGGGAGATTCACTCTGTGTCCGACCCCGGGAGTGTGTGATGGGACGGTGTAGAGGGAGCTTCACTCTGTGTCTGACCCCGGGAGTGTGTGATGGGACGGTGTAGAGGGAGCTTCACTCTGTGTCTGAACCTGGGAGTGTGTGTGATGGGACTGTGTAGTGGGAGTTTCTCTCTGTGTCTGACCCCGGGAGTGTGTGATGGGACAGTGTAGACGGAGATTCACTCCCACACAGCTCTTAAATGTCCCTGAAGTATCTGCCTCTGCCACCCACTCCTGGCAATCTGTTTCATGTACATAACACTCTGTGTAGAAACCTCTGACATTCCCTCTATACTTCCCTCCAAAATGACGCTGCCTCTTATTAGCCAGTGCCACCCTGAGGAAAAAATCTCTGGCTGTCCACTCTTCGTCTTCTCCAGATGCCTCCCATCCTCCAAAAACTCCAAAGAGAGAAGCCCTACCTTGTTCGGCCTCTCCTCATAAAACATTCCTCTCTAATGTAGCCTGGTTAATCTCCTCTGCACCCTCTCTGAAGTTTCCACATCCTTCTTATAACGAGGCGACCAGAACTGAACCCAATACAGTCGGCCCTCTGTATCCACAGAGGATTGGTTCCGGGACCCCCCGCAGATACCAAGATTCGCGGATGCTCAGATCGCTTATATAAAAGCCTAAGAGAGCTCGCAAGGGTGTTACGCTTAGCGTAAAACTGGACGTAATTAAGCGTTTCGATCGTGGTGAACGAAATAAAGGCGTTGTGCGTCCGTTGAATTTGCCTCCCTCCACCATTCGTTCTATTTACACGCAGAGAGAAAGAACCTTGAAAGCTGCCGATGGTACTATTGGTTCTGCTAGTAAATATCATTCCTGCTTTTACTATATGTTAATGTTATTTTAGGTTTTTTTTATTTGGTCAGTTATTTTTGGGTTCGGCTGACCAAAGGTTTCATCGGAACGCTCTTACTTTCTGATAGCAGGGGATACTTGTACAGTGTTTTCGATCCGTGGAAACAGAGGGCTGACTGTACTCCCAGTGTGGTCGAGCCAGGGATTTATAGAGCTGCAACATTACCTTGAGGCTCTCCAACTCAATCCTCCAACTTATGAAGGCCAACACACCGTACGCCTTCTTAACCACCTCGTGTGGCAACTTGGAGGATGTGATCCCCAAGATTCCTCCACTCCGTTAAGAATCTTCCATTCACCCTGTGCTCTGCCTTCAAGTTCGACCTTCCGGAGTGAATCGCTTCGTATTTCCCCCTCACTGAACTCCATCTGCCACGTCTCAGCCCAGCTCTGCATCCTGTCAATGTCCCGTCGTAGCCGACAGCGCAGCGCGGTGCGCGTGTCGAGGGGCCCACTGCCCCGTGAAGAGCGCTGGGCTGATGAAACAGGGGAGTGAAGGGGCAAGGGTGGGGTCACGGGGAGATGGTGGGGTCACCGACCTGAATCAGCCCTCCCTCCACCCCCTGGAGGTACTGAAGTGACCCCCCTCCTCGGTGTGGGCTGTATGCCTCTGTTTCTAACTCTGGGGTGGGAAAGAGCTCTCGTCGTAGTACCTGCCCCCTCGCTCTGCCAGGGGGCGCGGGCCGGCGTGTGCCTGGTGTCTGACCGCCTGCTTCGAACTCTCTGCTCAGGCGACTTCCTGATCGTCGACCCGATCGAGGAGGGCGAGAAGGTGAAGGCAGAGATCGCCTCCATCCTGTACAAGGAGCACATCAAAGAGCTGCAGCAGCAAGGAGCCTGGTAGGAAGATACCCTCCGCTCGGCGGAGGGTCAGGGTCGCTGCCGGGGCCACGCGGGGCGGGGTTCGGGGTTCAGGGCTCTCGTCCCCAAAGGCTGGGGATCACCAAGAATCGGGATTGTGCGGAGGGAGGGGGTCAGTGTTTGGGGGTCATGCCAAGGAGCCGGGGAGGGGGGCGGGATTATGGGGTCCTTTAGCGTTCACAGAGTTGTTCGGGGGTCAGAGCTGGGTCCAGTGTGAGGAGATGGAGGATTGAGAGTTGTTACCTGATCAGGACTGTGGGACGTTGTTCAGAGGTGGGGGGGGGGTTGGACAGATGTTGCTACCGGGACAGTGGGAGGCAACAGTCGCCAGGATTCAGAAGCAGGTTTATTATGACTGATGTCTGCCGTGCGAGATGTTAAAACTTGCCCCATACAAGATCATAAGATACAGGAGCAGAATTAGGCCATTTGGCCCATCGGGTCTGCTCTATCATTTCATCATGGCTGATCCATTTTCCCTCTCAGCTCTAATCTCCTGCCTTCCCCCTGTATCCCTTCATGCCCTGACTAATCAAGAATGACTTGGCCTCCTCGCCGTCTGTGGCATCGAATTCACTCTCTGACTAAAGAAGTTCCTCCTCATCTCCATCATAAAAGGACACCCCTGTACTCTTTTAGAATGGAGATGAGGAGGGGTGAATCTGTGGAATTTGTTGCCACAGGTGGCTGTGGAGGCCAGGTCATTGGGTATATTTAAGGCAGAGGTTGATGGATTTGTGATTAGTCAGGGCATGAAGGGATATGGGGGAAGGAGGCAGCAGATTGGGGGCTGAGAGGGAAAATGGATCAGCCATGATGAAACCACGGAGCAGACTCAATGGGCTGAATGGCCTAACCCTGCTCCTGTATCCGAGGGTAATAGCCGCTCTCCTGCACATCGTGTACTGAAGAATTACAATTAGCTACCTTGAATCAGGCAGTGCGCTGGGTTCAATGATGGGAGGGGTCCGACAGTCTGCACCATCCTCACCTCTGATCATTTCTCTCCCCGCCCCACCAAGGCCTGCCAGCTTCGCAGAACCAGCGAGCCACGAAAGGTGAGTGTCCCACCTGCCTTGCTGACCGTCCAGCGGCAGGAGAAACTTTCTGGAAAGAGATAAACCAGCTCCCAGCAGTGGGCAGGGGGGGTGACAGGAACATTTCCCCATCTCTTTAGGAGTGACTGTGCGTGTTATGTGTATATGTAATATATATGTGTATATGTAATATATATGTGTATATGTAATATATATGTGTGTGTGTGTGTGTGTGTGTATAAAAAAAATAGACACACACACTCAAACAACACACATTAAAGTTGCTGGTGAACGCAGCAGGCCAGGCAGCATCTCTAGGAGGAGGTACAGTCAACGTTTCAGGCCGAGAGCCTTCGTCAGGACTAACTGAAAGAAGAGCTAGTAAGAGATTTGAAAGTTGGAGGGGGAGGGGGAGATCCAAAATGATAGGAGAAGACAGGAGGGGGAGGGATGGAGCCAAGAGCTGGACAGGTGATTGGCAAAGGGGATATGAGAAGATCATGGGACAGGAGGTCCAGGGAGAAAGACAAGGGTGGGGGGGGGGAACCCAGAGGATGGGCAAGGGGTATAGTCAGAGGGACAGAGGGAGAAAAAGGAGAGAGAGAAAGAATGTGTGTATAAAAATAAATAACAGATGGGGTACAAGGGTGAGGTGGGGCATTAGCGGAAGTTAGAGAAGTCGATGGTTCATGCCATCAGGTTGGAGGCTACCCAGACGGAATATAAGGTGTTGTTCCTCCAACCTGAGTGTGGCTTCATCTTTACAGTAGAGGAGGCCGTGGATAGACATGTCAGAATGGGAATGGGATGTGGAATTAAAATGTGTGGCCACTGGGAGATCCTGCTTTCTCTGGCGGACAGAGCGTAGGTGTTCAGCAAAGCGGTCTCCCAGTCTGCGTCGGGTCTCGCCAATATATAAAAGGCCACATCGGGAGCACCGGACGCAGTATATCACCCCAGCCGACTCACAGGTGAAGTGTTGCCTCACCTGGAAGGACTGTCTGGGGCCCTGAATGGTGGTAAGGGAGGAAGTGTAAGGGCATGTGTAGCACTTGTTCCGCTTACAAGGATAAGTGCCAGGAGGGAGATCAATGGGGAGGGATGGGGGGGATGAATGGACAAGGGAGTCGCGTAAGGGAGCGATCCCTGTGGAATGCAGGGCGGGGAGAGGGAAAGGTGTGCTTAGTGGTGGGATCCCGTAGGAGGTGGCGGAAGTTACGGAGCACAATATGTTGGACCTGGAGGCTGGTGGGGTGGTAGGTGAGGACCAGGGGAACCCTATTCCTAGTGGGGTGGTGGGAGGATGGAGTGATAGCAGATGTACGTGAAATGGGGGAGATGCATTTGAGAGCAGATTTGATGGTGGAGGAAGGGAAGCCCCTTTCTTTAAAAAAGGAAGACATCTCCCTCGTCCTAGAATGAAAAGCCTCATCCTGAGAGCAGATGCGGCGGAGACGGAGGAATTGCGAGAAGGGGATGGCATTTTTGCAAGAGAGAGGGTGAGAAGAGGAATAGTCCAGATAGCTGTGAGAATCCGTAGGCTTATAGTAGACATCAGTGGATAAGCTGTCTCCAGAGACAGAGACAGAAAGATCTAGAAAGGGGAGGGAGGTGTCGGAAATGGACCAGGTAAACTTGAGGGCAGGGTGACAGTTGGAGGCAAAGTTAATAAGGTCAACGAGTTCTGCATGCGTGCAGGAAGCAGCGCCAATGCAGTCGTCGATGTAGCGAGGGAAAAGTGGGGGACAGATACCAGACAGACATCGACTGCATTGGCGCTGCTTCCTGCACGCATGCAGAGCTCGTTGACCTTATTAACTTTGCCTCCAACTTTCACCCTGCCCTCAAGTTTACCTGGACCATTTCCGACACCTCCCTCCCCTTTCTAGATCTTTCTGTCTCTGTCTCTGGAGACAGCTTATCCACTGATGTCTACTATAAGCCTACTGACTCTCACAGCTATCTGGACTATTCCTCTTCTCACCCTGTCTCTTGCAAAAACGCCATCCCCTTCTCGCAATTCCTCCGTCTCCGCTGCATCTGCTCTCTGGATGAGGCTTTTCATTCTAGGACGACGGAGATGTCTTCCTTTTTTAAAGAAAGGGGCTTCCCTTCCTCCACTATCAACTCTGCTCTTAAACGCATCTCCCCCATTTCACGTACATCTGCTCTCACTCCATCCTCTCGCCACCCCACTAGGAATAGGGTTCCCCTGGTCCTCACCTACCACCCCACCAGCCTCCGGGTCCAACATATTGTTCTCCGTAACTTCCGCCACCTCCAACGGGATCCCACCACTAAGCACATCTTTCCCTCCCCGCCTCTCTCTGCATTCCGCAGGGATCGCTCCCTACGCGACTCCCTTGTCCATTCGTCCCCCCCATCCCTCCCCACTGATCTCCCTCCTGGCACTTATCCTCGTAAGCGGAACAAGTGCTACACATGCCCTTACACTTCCTCCCTTACCACCATTCAGGGCCCCAAACAGTCCTTCCAGGTGAGGCAACACTTCACCTGTGAGTCGACTGGGGTGATATACTGCGTCCAGTGCTCCCGATGTGGCCTTTTATATATTGGCGAGACCCGACGCAGACTGGGAGACCGCTTTGCTGAACATCTACGCTCTGTCCGCCAGGGAAAGCAGAAACTCCCAGTGGCCACACATTTTAATTCCACATCCCATTCCCATTCTGACATGTCTATCCACGGCCTCCTCTACTGTAAAGATGAAGCCACATTCAGGTTGGAGGAACAACACCTTATATTCCGTCTGGGTAGCCTCCAACCTGACGGCATGAACATCGACTTCTCTAACTTCCGCTAATGCCCCACCTCCCCCTCGTACCCCATCTGTTACTTATTTTTATACACACATTCTTTCTCTCACTGTCCTTTTGCTCTATCTGTCCCTCTGAATATACCCCTTGCCCATCCTCTGGGTCCCCCCCCCTTGTCTTTCTTCCCGGACCTCCTGTCCCATGATCCTCTCATGTCCCCTTTGCCAATCACCTGTCCAGCTCTTGGCTCCATCCCTCCCCCTCCTGTCTTCTCCTATCATTTTGGATCTCCCCCTCCAACTTCCAAATCCCTTACTCACTCTTGCTTCAGTTAGTCCTGACGAAGGGTCTCGGCCTGAAATGTCGACTGTACCTCTTCCTAGAGATGCTGCCTGGCCTGCTGCGTTCACCAGCAACTTTTATGTGTGTTGCTTGAATTTCCAGCATCTGCAGAATTCCTGTTTGCGTTTTTTACACACACACACCCATCTCTCTTTTTGTACTCCTCTCGCCTCTGGCAGAGAAGTTCCCTTATCCCCAGCCAGAGACCTCTCACGCTTCCGAAAGATTGAATTATTTTTATTTATTGATTGATATAAGGCACAGAATCGGCCCGCCAAGCTGTGCTGCCCAGAAACCCCCGATTTAACCCTACTCACAGGATAATTTACAGTTACTGATTCACCTACTGACCGGTACATCTTTGGACTGTGGGTGGAAACCGCGGGTTTTGGTCACGAGAACAGCGTACAAACTCCCCATGGATCTCCCAGTGGCCGCCCATTTTAATTCCACTTCCCATTCCCATCGGTCCATCCATGCCCTCCTCTACTGTCGTGATGAGGCCAAACTCAGGTTGGAGGAGCAACACCTTATATTCTGTTTGGGTAGCCTCCTACCTGATGATATGAACATTGAGTCTTTGAATTTCCGGTAATGTTCCCCCTTCCTCACCATTTCCCCGTCCCCTCTTCCCTCTCTCCTTGGCTGCCCATCACCTCCCTCTGAAGCTCCTCCCCCCCCCCTTTTCTTTCTTCCGTGGCCTTCTGTCTCTTTCACCAATCAACTTCCCAGCTCTTTACTTCATCATTCCCCTTCCAGGTTTCACCTGTCACCTTGTGCTTCTCTCTCCCCTCCCCTCCCCATCCTTTTAAATCTACTCCTCAGCATTTTTTCTCCAGTCCTGCCGAGGGGTCTCGGCCCGAAAGGTCAACTGGCCTGCTGAGCTCCTCCAGCAGTTTGCGCGTATTGTACAAACTCCTTCCAAGCAGTGGCGGGAATTGAACCCTGGTGACCCCCACGCTACCCTGAAGGTGATCTGCTCCCAGTGGAATCCATCACGAACACACAAGTGTTTGAGATTCTGCCGCAGACTTTGAGCTGTCCTGACGGAGAAAGCAGTCCCTCTCCACGCGCTCTGACCCCACCTGGACATGCACGGGGTGGTTTTGGGGTGTCTTTAGCACGGATCTCTGATGCTCTGTCTTCACCTTTCCCCCACTCTCCAGTAGCACCCAGAGAGAGCTCAGCACTCGGGGATCGGAGGAGGAGACGGAAGGCAAGTCAGAGGACGACGACGACGACTCTGAAGACGACGGGGACCTGTTTGTGAACACGAACCGCAGGAACTACGAGTACTGGGAGAGCGAAGAGGACAGCGAGGGGGAAGAGGAGAGCGAGGGGGAGAAGGTGTGAGTGGGTGGTGCCTGGTTGTGGGGGGTGGGGGGTGGGGGGTGGGGGGGGCAGATGTTTTTGCATGAAGCTCGAGCTCCAGCTGAGACGACCAAGGACGGTTCTTCCCAAATGAGCGCCCTTCACACCTTCCCTTCAGCTGGGACGTACCATCAGGGTCCAATGCTACACAGGGCAGAGAGCTGGCATGACCACGGGCACACAGTCACCACAGTGCACTCCCCTGGCCGCGGGTAAATTATTTCCTAGCCCACCCTATCCATTGAATCCTGTAACATTGTGCGGGTGGGGGGAGAGGAGACAGGATTTAGACTGACTGGCTTTAACTCTTGAGCTGGAGGGGCTGCTGAGGAACGAGGGACTGGAACACGCGTTCCTCACCCCAACTGACAATGTGTATCGGTCATCTTTTTCGCCTCAGCTCCCACCAGCCAAGAAGAAAAACAGCCGGCAGATAATCTTGCTGATATAATGTATTCTCTACCACACCGCCCCACGGTGATGGGGGAGAAAATGTTTTGTTTTTGTATAAAAAAATAAAAAGTTACAGAGACGAGTAGTGTCCTGTGTTGTTCCTCGAGGGCTACCTTGTCCTCACACCTTCAGTAGTGGGATGTATATTGTCTCAGCTACACTCAGAACATGGTACACAGGAAAATGGTTTTAGAATGTCACCCTCACCCTCCTTGGTTCAACATTATGGGATCCTCCTGTATGCAGGAAGAGAAAGGCTTAATATTTTAGGTCACAGTTCTGATGGCGTGCATTTCTCTTCCCACAGAAGCTGCCTGACCCACAGAGTTCTTATTCATTTTAAATTGTCAGCCACAGCAGCTTTGGATCAACAGTTCAGGGCTAGAGTGGTAATGTTGCAGCTCTACAAAACCCTGGTTAGAACACCCTTGGAGAATTATTGATAGAGTGTCTTAGAAAAGTACATTGCAGAAACCGGCCCATTTGGTCTATGCTGAACCATTCAGACTGCCTACCTGCATCAGGATCTCCACACTCCTATCATCCATGTCCCTATCTGTACTTCTCTTAAATGTTGAAATCCAGCTCGCATGCACCCATGGCCTCTAGTTGTAGTCCCACCCAACCTCAGTGGAAAAAGCCTGCTCGCACGTACCCTCTCTGTACCCCGCAGAATTTTATTGTATCGTCGTCAGTTCTGGTCACGTTATTATAGGAAGGATAGAAACCCTGCAGCAGAATACAGGCCCTTTGGCCCACAAAGCTGTGCCCGACATGTCCCTACCTTAGAACTACCTAGGCTTCACCCATAGCCCTCTAACCTCCATGTACCTATCCAGGAGTCTCTTAAAAGACCCTATAGTATCCACCTCCACCACCGTCGCCGGCAGCCCGTTCCACGCACCTGCCTCTCTGCATAAAAAAACTTAACCCTGACATGTCCTCTGTACCTACTTCCAAGTGCCTTAAAGCTATGCCTTCTCGTGCTAGCCATTTCAACCTCTGACTATCCACATGATCAATGCCTCTCATCATCTTATACACCTCTATCAGGTCACCTCTCATCCTCCGTCAGTCCAAGGATAAAAGGCCGAGTTCACTCAATGTGTTCTCATAAGGCATGCTCCCCAATCCAGGCAACATCCTTGTAAATCTCCTCTGCACCCTTTCTATGGTTTCCACGTCCTTCCTGCAGTGAGGTGAGCAGAACTGAGCACAGTACTCCAAGTGGGGCCTAACCAGGGTCCTATATAGCTGCAACATTACCTCTCGGCTCTTAAACTCAATCCCACAATTGATGAAGGCCAATGCATCATATGCTTTCTTAACCACACAGTCAACCTGTCTAGCAGCTTTGAGTGTCCTATGGACTCGGACCCAAAGATCCCTCTGATCCTCCAGACTGCCAAGTGTCTTACCATTAATACTATATTCTACCATCATATTTGACCGACCAAAATGAACCACCTCACACGTATCTGGGTTGAACTCCATCTGCCACTTCTCAGCCCAGTTTTGCAGCCTATCAATGTCCTGCTGTAACCTCTGATAGCCCTCCACACTATCCACAACACCCCCAACCTGTGTCATCAGTAAACTTACTAACCCATCCCTCCACTTCCTCATCCAGGTCATTTATGAAAATCACGAACAGTAGGGGTCCCAAAACAGATCCCTGAGACATACCACTGGTCACCAGCCTCCATGCAGAATATGACTCGTCTACAGCCACTCTTTGCCTTCTGTGGGCAAGCCAGTTCTAGATCCAGAAAGCAAGGTCCCCTTGGATCCCATGCTAAAGTCCATATACACTGCATCTACGGCTCTATCTTCATCAATGTGTTTCGATGTGGACGCTTTATAGAGGGTGTCGAGGAGATTTACCAGGACTTTGCCTGAACTAGAGAGTACATCTAATGAGGATAGTTTGAGCGAGCAAGGGCTTTTCCCTGGCAAGGAGTATGAGAGGTGAACGAGATGATTAGAGGCATAGATCAAGTGGACAGCCAGAGACTTTTCTCCAGGGCAGAAATGGCTGATCCAAGGCAGCATAATTTTAAGGTGACTGGAGGAAAATATAGTGGGGGGTGTCAGAGGCAAGTTTATTTTTTTTTTAAAAAGTGGTGGGTGCATGGAATTTTTCGCCAGAGAAAGGCACGTAGATGATTGAAAAATGGAGAACTATGTAAGAGGGGAAAGGCAAGATCAGGGGTTCCCAATCTTTTTTTATGCTGTAGAGCCTGTCCATTAACTGAGGGGTCTGGGTACCACAGGTTAGGAACTCTTAACTGTTTGAGTAGGTTAAAAAGTTGACGGTATCATGGAGTGAAGGGCCTGTTAAGTTGATGACCCTGTGGTTGCTTCTCTGTGGCGCGACAGCCTGGATGAGCAAGTTTCAGCTGTTGGCAGAGAGAACAGTTAGCCGTAGTCTCTTCCATGCTCAGCGAAGGATCCTTCCCGCACCCCTCAGCAGCCAGTGTCGGCGCTCTTTTGCTGTTACCCCCCTCCCCCTCACTGTCGTGTCGCAGCGTTGACCCAGACGCCCGTGCTCAGTTGTAAATGAGCCGGAACCGCCCCGTGCTCTCTGGAGGGATGCGCGGTCAGCGTAGCGCCCAGCCACCCAGGTTCAATTCCTGCTGCTGTCAGTCAGGAGTTCGCACGTCCTGTCCTCACTGTGTCCGCGAGGGCTTTCCCCCAGCATTCCAAAGATGCACGGAGCAGCAGTTTAATTCGTTGGGCTGGAGCTGTGCTGAATCTCTAAATAAGCTGCTCGGATTCTGCATCCAAACCAGTTCCACCAGGAGGCAACGAGAAAGCCCCGAGGAAGTCCCGGCCTCGAGTTTCGGCACAGCTGAGAAAAGCTTAAAGCTCCACCTTATTGCTCGGAATATCTGCCCTGGGAGAGGTGGTCACAGAGCAACACACACACACACAAAATGCTGGAGGAACTCAACAGGTCAGGCAGCATTCCTGGAGGGAAAATAACATTTGTGGCCGACACCCTTCAAGATTTCATCAGGTCAGAGACGCTCCTCAAACACACAGCCGTTTAGGAAAAAGAAAGCTGCTTTTATTAATGTACACAGTAAAAGGATAGAGAGAGAGAGGGAGAGAGAGAGAGAGACCAGGTCACACAAAGACAAATCCAAATCCTCGCCAGCCCCAATTCTGATGCTCGCTCGAGATTCATTTGGTGATCGTGTTTCTGTAAAAGGAGGAAAAGTCATGAAACGGGGACTCGGAGAACACCGGACGCAACGCACGCTCACCCAGAACACCAGCTGCCAAGCATTGCCCTCCACCCGCCTGTTGGCTAAGCCGCCAGTGCCCTGATCTAGGTCCTGGTCACAGACACAGCATCCCCCACCCCACCTGGACAGGGCCATGCATGCAGTTCCGCCCCCCCCCCCGCTCACTATAATGGGGGAGAATCACCGGAGTTGTCACCTCTGGAGAATTTATCCAACTGATAAACCATTGAAAGCTCGTGAGGGGGATCTTCTCATCCAGAGGGTGGTGCGGGTGTGGAACGGGCTGCCAGCGGCAACAGTTAGATGTCTGGGTCAGTATATGGACAGGAGGTGTATGGCCCGGGTGTGGATTGGCGGGACTAGGCAGACTAACAGTTTGGCATGGAGCAGATGGACTGACTGAACCATTTCGGTGTTGTCGAGCTCTCTGAGGGCCGTGGGGAACTGACAGCTCTCATTTTATTACTGGCCCCTGGCCCCATAAGAGCAAAAGGCACAGAAGTAGAACTAGGCCATCTGACCCAATGACTCATTCAGAGTTGACTTATTTTCCCTCTTAACCCTTTCTTCTCCCCGTAACCTTGGCTGCTCTTCCTAATCAAGAACCTCCACTTTAGATACACCCAACGACTTGGCTGGCCACAGCCAATGAATTCCACAGATTCACCACCCTCGGGCTAAAGAAATTCCTCCTCATCTCCGTTCCAACCGGGCACCCAGGATCTCCACTACGCCCCAACAAAACCAGGCCGGGACGGGATCACGGGCAGCCCTGGGGCCAGCTCGGGTGAAGAGCGCACCCCGCCCTGATTGAGGACCACCAGTCCCGCCCTGCCCCGACAGCGCTCCCACACCCCGGCCCGGGCTCACGTACACGTTCATGCTCTTGCCGCTCCCGCTGAGGACGATGTACGGCGTCTTCTGCGCTTTCTGCTTCTCCTGCAGGAGGGCCACCGTGCCGAGGGGCGTGTCACTGGAGCTCATCTTCCTCAGCAGCTGCATGAGGGGGGGGTAACCAAAGAGGAGGTGAGGTGGGTCAACGATCCTCTCCCATCCACCCCACACACCAGAGAGGGTCCCCGACAGTCTCCCCGCGGCGGGCGGACGCCTCGATTAACGGGACGCGAGAAGCTGGCAGGGACAGACACAAAGGGACTCTGCAGGTGCTGGAAATCCAGAGCAACACGCACAAAATGCTGGAGGAACTTGGCAGGTGGAAGGAGGGGTGGGAATAAACAGTCAACGTTTCAAGCCAAGGGACTTCTTCAGGACTGGAGTGGGAAAAAGCCAGAATAAGGTGGGGGGGTGGGGAAGAGAAGGAGTACAAGCTGGCAGGTGAGGGGGAAGGTGGGAGGGTGGGGAATCTGGGATAAAGTAAGAAACTGGGAGGCGATACGTGGAAGAAGGCCTGATGGGTGGGGTAGGGTGGGGATTGGACCATGGGAAAAAGGGAAGGAGGAGAGGCACCAGATGGGCAGGTGAGAAGGGGAGAAGAAGGGATGGAAAAAGGGTGGAGGATGGAGAAATAAGTAAAAGTTAGAGAAATTGATGTTCACAAATCAGTCTACCGAGCTGGAATACGAGGCATTGCTCATCCAGCCGGAATTTGGCCTCGACGCGGAAGCATTGGAGGACGATTTGAAAAGAGTGGCGGCCGGGAGAGATGCCGGGCTTCGAGGCGGAGAGGGGGCTGAGGAAGCAGGGTGGGACAAACACAGCACGACACTCACGTGTTCCTCCTCGAGTTTCTTCATCCGCTTTTCGGTCTTCATTTTCCCCGAGCCCTTCCCGTGGAAGCGGTGGGAGAGCTGCCGGAACGCCTGAAGTATTTTTTTTTTCGGGGCAAGATGGCAGACAGTCAGTTTACGTCTCACAATAGATTTGCAGACGACACAAACACAGGTGGAGGGGCAGGTAGTGTTGAGGAAGCAGAAGGACTTAGATGGCAGCGTAGGGAAGTGTGTGGTCACGCTCTTTGGTCGAAGGAATAAAAGTGTGGATAGTTTTCTAAACGGGAACCAAATTCAGAAATCAGAGGTGCAAAGGGACTTGAGAGTCATTGTGCAGGATTCCCTAAAGGATCATTTTCAGGTTAAGTTAATAGTAAGGAAGGCCAATTCTATGTTAGCATTCGTTGAGGGACTAAAATATAAACGCAAGGGGGTAATGCTGAGGCTTTGGTCAAATCACATTAACAGATTTGGACCCCTACTCCAAGAAAAGATGTGGCAAGGTTCCATAGGAGGTTCCAAGTTGAAAAGGTTCATGCGTGACGAGTTTAATGGCTCTGGGGTGGGAGTTTTAAACAATTGGGGGATTGGGGAGAAACCGTCACAAGACCCACTGAATATCTGAAGGCCTAAATAGAGTGGATGCAGAGAGGATGTTTCCGATCGTGGGGGAGTCCAGGATGAGAGGGAACAACCTCAGGATGGACAGAGGTCTCTTCAGAATAGAGACGAGGAGGAATTTCTTCAGCCAGAGGGAGGTGAATCTGTGGAATTCATTGCCACAGATGCTGTGGATGCCAAGTCAGTGAGTATATTTAAACAGGAGGTGGGCGCCAAAGGTTACGGGGAGAAGGAAGGGTTGAGAGGGATGATACATCAGCCATGATGGAATGGTGGAACAGGCTCGATGGGCCAAATGGCCAAACGCCGACCCTTTGGCTTATGGGTTTATTTCAGCCCAAGTTGTGGGGGCGAGGTGAACAGAACAGGAAGCATTGGTGAGCGGTTTTCCCCTCCGGTTCCTTCAAACCCCCTCCAGCAGAAAGCAGAATCCCAAATGCCTTCATAGAAGTCCATTCTGCCCTCTGCTCCATGCTAGCTTCCCCCATCAGTACAATCACCCCCTCCATCTCTGCAAATCATCCCCGCCCCCACCTCACCCTCAAACCTGCCCATCGACCCCACTTTCACCCGTGCTCCCGTTAACGTAGAGTAGTTCACGCAGTCCATCGATCGCAAGGACCTCGCTGTGGGAGGGGACCAGAGCACGCGGGAGAAACGCCAGCGGTCGCAGGGAGAATGTGCAAAGCCCAGACAGCACGGGAGCGGAGAGACAGCGACACGACCCACAGCGGAGAGATATTCACCCTCTCCACCACGAGCACCGCAGTTAATGGCCAGACAGCACACCCGAAATTCACAGCAAGCCCCTCGCTATTATATTGGAAATAAACTCAGTGGCCACTTTGAGGTACCTCCTGGACCCAATAAAGTGGCCGCTGAGTGTACGTTCGTGGTCTTCTGCTGCTGTAGCCCGTCCACTTCAAGGTTCAACGTGTTGTGCGTTCAGAGATGCCCCTCTGCACACCGCTGTTGTAACGAGTGGTTATTTGAGTTACTGTCACCTTCCTGTCAGCTTGAACCAGTCTGGCCATTCTCCTCTGACCTTTCTCATTGACAAGGCATTTTCGCCCACAGAACTGCCGCTCACTGGATGTTTTTGTTTCTCGCACCGTTCTCTGTAAACTCTAGAGACTGTTGAGCATGAAAATCCCTGGAGATCAGCAGATTCTGAAATACTCAAACCACCCCATCTGGCACCGACAATCATTGCATGGGTCAGAGTCACCTCGATTATATTTCTCCTCCATTCTGATGTTTGTTCTGAACAACTGAACCTCTTGACCGTGCCTGCGTGCTTTGATGCACCGAGTTGCTGCCACGTGATTGGCTGATTAGAAATTTGCATTAACGAGGTGTACTGAGTGGAGATCGCTGGGTCTAATTGCTGGGACTCTTTCCCGACAGCAGAAAGGGAACAGCTTCCCCAGATGTGTTTCAGGGAGACAGCTCACACCCCCCACCCATCCCACCACAACCCTGACCTTCTCCAGACCACCAAATGCCCAGATCACTATCACTTTCTTTGCAAGAGCTGTCACTGGCTGGAGAGGCAACACCAGAAAAAGAGAACGGATACCAGTAACGGTGACGTGAGCCCAACGCAGAGCTTGTTCCGAGTCCCGATTCTGCGTGGACCACAGTCACAAGAAGAACATGGCCTTTCAAAATCCAAATGTAAGTCAGCCCAAATAAACCTTTGGGAGGGAAAAGAAGTTTTTGCAGATTTGCAAATCTTGAGCAACACACACGAGATGCTGGGAGAACTCTGTAGGTCAGGCAGCATCTACAGAGGTAAGTGACAGTGAAAGTTTTGGGCCGAGACCCTCCCATCGGGACTGGAAAGGAAGGGTCTTGGCCCTAAACGTCGACAGTTTACTCTTTTCCATCGGTGCTGCCTGACCTGCTGAGTTCTTCCAGCATTTTGTGTGTTATTTGCGCCTGAGGATGTGCTGGGAGAAGCTAAGAGTCAGTGTAGCATGCCCACAACTTACTAAGCCTGATGAATTCTTCTTTGGAACGAGGGCAAAAACCGGAGGAAACCCACGCGGTCCCAGGGAGGACGTGCAAACTCCTCGCGGGGACGTGCAAACTCGTCACAGAGAGTAGCAGGACCTGCTCCTGTCAAGTGCTCTGTTAAGGTATACCGGCCACAGAATCTCTGGGCCGTGGCCGTGGACTACGTCACACTCTGGGGCGAGCAGCGGTGGGGTCTCCCGACACAAGGCCAGTGCCTGTGACACTCTCTGTGGAGCATCTGACACCCAGACCAGCCCTCTACTTTTACAGGGATTCCTTACTGCAAATTACATTCCACAATCCTATAAAATACATCGACAATATCCGTGACCAACACAAGCCAGTCACAGAGAAGTACAGCACACACAGGCCCTTCGGCCCATCTAGTCCATGCTGAAACCATTTAAACTGCCTACTCCCACACCCCTACCATCCATGTCCCTATCCAAACTTCTTTGAAACGTTGAAATCGAGCTCCCACGCACCACTTGTGCTGGCAGCCCGCTCTGCACTCTCATGACCTTCTGAGTGAAGAAATTTCCCCTCATGATCCTCTTAAACTTTTCACCCTTAACCCATGACCTCTGGTAGTAGTCTCACCCACTCTCAGTGGAAAAAGGCTGCTTGCATCTACCCTATCTATACCCTTCATAATTTTGTATACCCCTATCAAATCTCCTGTCAATCTTCTACATTCTAAGGAATAAAGTCCTAACCTACTCAACCTTTCCTTATAACTCAGGTCCTCCAGACCCGGCAACATCCTTGTAAATTTTCTCTGTACTCCTTCAACCTTATTTACATCTTTCCTGTAGGTAGGTGACCAAAATTGCACACAATACTCCAAATTAGGCCTCGCCAACGTCTTCTACAACCTCAACATAACATCCTATTGCCTGTACTCAATGCTTTGATTTATGAAGGCCAATATGCCAAAAGCTTCCTTGACGGTCCTATCTACCTGTGACGCCACTTTCAATTTATTAAGGACCTGTATTCCCAGATCCCTTTGTTCTACCGCACTCCTCAGTGCCCGACCGTTCACACACCTACCCTAGTCGATCATACTGAAGTGCAACACCACACACTTGTCTGCATTAAACTAAACTAAAACGTCCCCATCCCTGTCAAGAATGGCATTTATCCCCCGTAGCGCCCAACGGTCCCGGAACACCTCCCTGCACGTTTCCTCTTCAAGAATACTCCAAAATGGAACATTGGCATGCAGTGCCTGGGCAGAGCCCTGGGGCATTGCCTGTGGAACCACCTCCCTCCCCAGCCACTCCCAGGACCCTCTCCTACCTCTTTAGGAGTCAGTCTCCTCCCCGATTCGTCGACGTAGTCGATCTTCACGTCGGGCCGGTACCCCTCCTTCTCCTTGAACTCCTGCGTGAAGCCACGATACTCCTCCCGCCTGCTGTATTTGTCATCTATTAACCTGCACCAAAGCGCCAAGGTTAGTGTCCACAGCTGGGCTGGATAGACCCCCACCTTGTGGAGAATATCACCATGCGGGGGGGTGAACATAGCTCGGACTGGGGCCGTTCAACCCCACCTTCAGCAGGGTCAGCCTCCAGCAGGCACCGACTGAGCATCCGCTGTGGGGGGGCTCACACCCGTGACTCTCTCAACGTCACCGGGCAAGTTATCTGGGTGGTTTATGAAAATTATGAAAGGGACAGAAAAGATAGAGGCAGGAAAGTTGTTTCCACTGGTAGGTGAGACTAGAACTAGGGGACATAAGCCTCAAGATTCGGGGGAGTAGATTTAGGACGGAGATGAGGAAGAACTGCTTTTCCCAGAGAGTGGTGAATCTGTGGAATTCTCTGCTCAATGAAGCAGTGGAGGCTGCCTCAGTAAATATACTGAAGACAAGGTTGGATAGATTTTTGCACAGTGGGGGAATTAAGGGTTATGGGGACAAGGCTGGTGGGTGGAGATGAGTCCATGGTCAGATCAGCCATGATCTTATTGAGTGGCGGAGCAGCAGGCTCGACGGGCCAGATGGCCGACCCCTCTCCCTGTTTCATATTACCTGTGTTCTTATAGTTGAGAAAGGTGTTGGTGCATTGGCCTTCTATAATCGTGGGCCTTAGTTCAAGAGCCACAAGGTAATGTTGCAGCTCTATAAAACTCTAATTAATCCACACCGAGAGGATTGTGCTCAGTTCTGGTCACCTCATTATAGAAAGGGTGTGGAAGCTTTAGAGAGGGTGCAGAGGAGATTCACCAGGATGCTGCCTGGATTGCAGAGCGAGTCTTATGGGGGAAGGTTGAGCGAGCTAAGGCTTTGTCTTTGGAGCGAAGGAGGATGAGAGGTGAAATATTGCTATATTTATACTCCATTCGTAGTTGGTGCAACTGTAACGAAGCCCAATTTCCCTCGGGATCAATAAAGTATGACTATGACTAACTGACAGAGGTGTGTAAGATAAGGGGCATAGACCGAGTGGATAGCCAGAGGCCTTTCTCCCCAGGGCAGAAATGGCTAATACAAGGGGGTATTAAGTTGTCCAGAGGAAAATACTGGAGACTGGCGGAGGTAGCTTTTTTTTAAAAACACAAGTACGTATTATGCCGTGCCAGGGGTGATGGTAGAGGAATGTAAGGACCTCATGGACAGGCACATGGATGAAAGAAAACTGGATGGCTCTGCGGCAATGTTCCCTCTAATTTGCAATGATCAGTGTGCGCAAAACATTTTTTTTTTGCCCAGTGACAGCAACGTGAGCGCAATGAATAATTTCCTAGAGAAGAACAGGACAAATAAGCCAGTTCTGAGATCGGCAGACAGATCACCTCAAACCCCACGTCGTCAGCACCGTCCGCATCAGAAACCGGAAGAGGAAATGTGATTGTGGAGGGTTGTGAAATAAGCTGAGCGTGTCAACGAGGTAGAGGGTGACACCTTCTGTGTGCAGTTTAAATTGCTTTGTGCGCCAGTAGCAGAACATGCGAGCGCAGGCACACCTGAGAGGGAACGTGACCCCATGGCAGGGAAGTTAGACTGATCGTGTAGGTTAAAGGGTCAGTACGACAGCGTGGGTCGAATGGCCTGTACCATTCTGTGTGTTGTACTTGGGCTGCAACTTAACATCTCAGCCTCCTGGCTGACTTCACCTCGTGTGTAACTACCCTCTCTTCACATTCAGAATACAAGAGATTCTGCAGATGCTAGAAATTCAGAGCAACACACACACACACACACACACACACACACACACACACACACACACATACAAAATGCTGGAAGAACTCAGCAGGTCAGGCAGCATCTATGGAGAGGAATAAACACTCGACGGCTCGGGGCGAGCTCCTTCTTCAGGATCCAAGACCTGCCTGCTTCCCGCTGCATCAGGAGCACAGCGCAGGTTGTTGGAGGTCCCTTGACCACGGCCCAGGTTAAATGCAACCTCGGCTCCACAGGAGAGATGGCAGATGCCAGAAGTCTGGAGCAACGCACACACACACAGAATTCCAGAGGAACTCCCAGAAAGTCAGGAAGCATCCACGGAGGGGAATGAACAGTTGACGTTCCGGGCCGAGAAGGTACGGTTACGACTGCTGGAGGAACTTGGCAGGTCAGGCAGCACTTGTGGAGGGGGGACCCTGCCCAAGACTTTGACTGTTTATTCCCCCTCCACAGATGCTGCCTGCCCTGCTGAGTTCCTCCAGCATTTTGTGTGTTGCCTTCTTCACATTCACTGGCTCCTTCACTGGTGAGAGCCTCTCTACCGGCAGAGAGCACCGAGCAAAGTTCATCTGCGGCAGCCAGAGGAGCTGGGCTTGAGGTCCTCCTGACACCCCAAGACCCTCCCCCCACCAGCGGTGCAACAGAATACTTCACACTCGCCTGGGTGGGTATGGCTCCAACGACTCAAAAGAGTTCGACACCATCCAGGTCAAATAGCCCGCTCGATCGGCACCCTGTCTGTCCTTCTAAACGCTCCCTCCCTCCACCACCAGCGCACAGTGGCTGCAGTGTGCACCGTCCACAAAATGCACCGCACGCGGGCTGCCCCTCCCAAACCCAGGGGCAGCCGGCACAGGGGAGCACCACCACCCACTCTTTCCCCCTCTCAATCACACACCGGCCCAACTCGGAAATGTATCGCCCTTCCTTCACTGTGACTGGGTGGAAACCCAGAAGCCCCATCTCTAACATTCCACGGCGGGACCCATCGCTTGCAATGGCAGACAATATTCCGTCTGGGCAGACTCCAACATGACAGCATGAACACCGCTGTCTCTCAGCAATTTCTCATCCCTCCCTCCCTCCTTTTCCCATTCCCCATTCTGGCTCTCCTCTTACCCCTTCTCTTCTCCTCACCCCACTAATCATTTCCCTCTGGTACCCCTCTTTCCCTTTCTTCCATGGTCCACACTCAGAAACATAGAAAACCTACAGCACAATACAGGCCCTTCAGCCCACAAAGTTGTGCCAAACATGCCCCTACCTTAGAAATTACTAGGGTTACCCACAGCCCTCTGTTTTTCTATACTTCTTTGTCAACTTTCTTTTTCTTCAGCCCTTTCCCTCTTCTACCTATCACCTCGCAGCTTCTTACTTCATCCATCCCCGCCACCTGCTCCACCTATCATCTGCCAGCTTCATCCATCCCCCCCCAACCTGCTCCACCTATCAGCTGCCAGCTTCATCCATCCCCCCCAACCTGCTCCACCTATCACCTGCCAGCTTCATCCATCCCCCCAACCTGCTCCACCTATCACCTGCCAGCTTCCTCCATTCCCCCAACCTGCTCCACCTATCACCTGCCAGCTTCATCCATCCCCCCAACCTGCTCCACCTATCATCTGCCAGCTTCATCCATCCCCCAACCTGCTCCACCTATCATCTGCCAGCTTCATCCATCCCAACCTGCTCCACCTATCATCTGCCAGCTTCATCCATCCCCAACCTGCTCCACCTATCATCTGCCAGCTTCCTCCATCCCAACCTGCTCCACCTATCATCTGCCAGCTTCCTCCATTCCCAACCTGCTCCACCTATCACCTGCCAGCTTCCTCCATCCCCCACCTGCTCCACCTATCACCTGCCAGCTTCATCCATCCCCCAACCTGCTCCACCTATCACCTGCCAGCTTCCTCCACCCCCCCAACCTGCTCCACCTATCACCTGCCAGCTTCCTCCATCCCCCCAACCTGCTCCACCTATCACCTGCCAGCTTCATCCATCCCCCCCAACCTGCTCCACCTATCACCTGCCAGCTTCCTCCATCCCCCCCAACCTGCTCCACTTACCACCTGCCAGCTTCCTCCATTCCCCAACCTGCTCCACTTACCACCTGCCAGCTTCCTCCATTCCCCAACCTGCTGCACCTATCACCTGCCAGCTTCATCCATCCCCCCAACCTGCTCCACCTATCATCTGCCAGCTTCATCCATCCCCAACCTGCTCCACCTATCATCTGCCAGCTTCATCCATCCCCAACCTGCTCCACCTATCATCTGCCAGCTTCCTCCATCCCAACCTGCTCCACCTATCACCTGCCAGCTTCCTCCATCCCCCACCTGCTCCACCTATCACCTGCCAGCTTCCTCCATCCCAACCTGCTCCACCTATCACCTGCCAGCTTCCTCCCTCCCCAACCTGCTCCACCTATCACCTGCCAGCTTCCTCCATCCCCCAACCTGCTCCACCTATCACCTGCCAGCTTCCTCCATCCCCCAACCTGCTCCACATATCACCTGCCAGCTTCCTCCATCCCCCCCAACCTGCTCCACTTACCACCTGCCAGCTTCCTCCATTCCCCAACCTGCTCCACCTATCACCTGCCAGCTTCCTCCATCCCCCAACCTGCTCCACCTATCACCTGCCAGCTTCCTCCATCCCCCCCAACCTGCTCCACTTACCACCTGCCAGCTTCATCCATCACCCCCCCCCCACCTGCTCCACCTATCACCTGCCAGCTTGTACTCCTCCCCTCCTGGCTTCCATCCCCTTCCTTTCCAGTCCTGCTGAAGGCTCTTGGCCTGAAACGTTGACGGGCCTACTCCTCTCCACAGACACTGCTTGACCTGCTGAGTTCCTCCGGCATTTTGTGTGTGTGTTGCTCTGGATTTCCGGCATCTGCAGGTTCTCTTACGATTACAGGCCCCACCACTTTCAATAGTGGGCAATAGTTTGTTGCTGGGATTCCCTTTGCTCCCCCTTGGAGCCAGTGACATACACTTGCAAGGAAAAGCTCGTGAACCCTTTGCAATTGCCTGGTTTGCTGCATTAATTACTCGTAAAATGTGGTCTGATCTTCATCTAACTCATAATAACACAATCTGCCTAAACTAATAACACACAACAATTGCACTTCGTCTCATCAATACTGAGTACAACATTTAAACAATCACAGTCTAGGTTCAAAAAGTACGTGAACCTCTGCAGTAATAGATAGACAGACTCCATTTTTCTTTCATCCCTGTGCCCGCCTAAGAGTTCCTTACATGACTCTACCACCATCCCTGGCATGCGTTTAAAAAATAACTACCTCCGCCATTCTCCTATATTTACCCCCGGACACCTTAAAAGCCCCTCATATTAGCCATTTTGTGCCCCATGCCTCGATCTAAACAATTTTCAGAGGACCTTAGAAGAATTGCAGAGATATATGAAGCTGGAAACGGCTAGAAAAGCATTTCTAAAGACCAGAGTGTTCATCAGTCCGCAGTAGGAGAAATTACCTACAAATGGAGGAAACTCAGTACTGTTGCTACTCTCCCTAGGAGTGGGCATCCTGCAAAGGTCACACCAAGAGCACAATGTGCAGTGCTGAAGGAGGTGAAAAAGAACCCAAAGGTAACAGTAAAGGACCTGCAGAAATCTCTACAGCTTGCTAAAGTCTCTGTTCAATGTGTTCATTGTAAGAAAAACACTGAACAAGAATGGAAGGACACCACGGAGCAAACCACTGCTCTCTGTAAAAAACAGTTTGCAAGTTTGCAAAAGACCACCTGGTCGTTCTACAATGCTTCTGGGATAACGTTCTGTGGACAGGTGAGACAAAAGTTGAACTTTCTGGCAGAAATACACATTGCTGTGTTCGGGGGGAAAAGGGCACTGCACACCAACACCAAAACCTCATCGCAACTGTGAAGCATGGTGGAACGAGCATCATGGTTTGGGGCTGCTTTGCTCCCTCAGGGCCCGGACAACTTGCAATCATTGAGGGAGCAATGAATTCAAAATTGTATCAAGGCATTTTCCAGGAGAATATCAGGGTAGTGGTCAGTCACGTGAAGGTTAATAGAAGTTGGATGATGGAACAAGACAATGATCCAAAACACAAGAGTAAATCGACAACAGAATGGTTTAAAAAGAAAATTAGTGTTTTGGACTGGCCAAGTCAGAGTCCAGATCTTAACCCAGTTGAGATGTTGTGACATGACCTGAAGAGGGTTGTTCGTGCAAGGTATCCCAGATATATTGATGAACTGAAACAGTTTTGTATGGAGGAATGGTCTAAAATTCCTCCTCACCACTGTGCAAGTCTGATCAGCAGCTGCAGGAAACATTTGGTGAAGGTTATTGCTGCTAAAGGAGACTCTACCAGTTATTAAATACAAGGGTTCACATACTTTTCCCAGCCTGGACTGTGAATGATTAAACAATGTGTTCAATAAAGCCAAGAAAAGTACAATTGTTGTGTGTTATTAGTTTAGGAAGATTGTGATTGTCTATTACTGTGACTTAGATGAAGATCAGACCACATTTTATGAGTAATTAATGCAGAAAACCCGGTAACTGCAAAGGGTTCACAAACGTTTTCTTGCTCTTGGCACTCCCGTCCCCACGACCTGAACCCCACCACCCCTTCACCTCCACCCGGGACTCAAGGGGTCTGTCCCACTGCCACAACCCGAGTTGTTAAGCTCCCGTCTGCTCGCTGTAAAGACTTACATTTTATCTTCAATGGCGTAAACAGTTGAAGGAAGGGTCTTGGCTGAGGACCGGACGCGGGCCACCTTCTGCATCGTGGTGTCCAGCAGCCCTGAAGGACGAGAAACAAGGACAAGGACCCGTCACTGGGGGCAATACCATTCAGTCACAGCCACCCTCTGACCCTCCTTCAAACTTCCCCTCACAGCTGAGGATCCAGTTCTGCCAAGAGAGGCACTGGGGAGTGTGACCGCACTCGCCTCCCCCTACCTCGTGGCCCACACCCCGTTCAGCAGGGCCACCGCCAACTGGATGTGGATGAGACAAGAGGCACTTTAGACCACGTAGCAGGCCAGGCAGCATCTATGGAAAGAGGTACAGTCGACGTTTTGGGCCAAGACGCTTTGTCAGGACTCATCAGGCCCGAAACGTCGACTGTACCTCTTCCTATAGATGCTGCCTGGCCTGCTGTGTTCACCAGCATTTTTTGTGTGGGTCACAGCATGTATAAGCAATTGCTCAGTGTGTCCCCTAGTGGTCACAGTGTGTATAAGCAGTTGCTCAGTGTGTCCCCTAGTGGTCACAGTGTGTATAAGCAGTTGCTCAGTGTGTCCCCTAGTGGTCACAGTACGTCAGTGCATCCCCTACTGTGCTCTCTCCCTCCATGCCCCCTTCATAATTTACCTGTGCTGCCAGTCCCCTCTGTTCCTCAGTACTCTCTAGACCCCCAACATTGAGCAGTGCTGTTATTCTCCCCACTTTCCCCATCTACTCGCCAGGTATTCTACCCCCTCACCCACACACTGCGGCCGATTGACCCACTGACCCCGCACAAGGCCGTGATGTGGCAGGGAACCAGCAAACCTGGTGGGAACCCACGGGGTCACAGGGAGAACTGCTGGTGGTCAGGATCGAACCCAGATCTACCCACTGTGCACTGCGCTGCCCCCTTTGAGTGGCATTAAAAATCTCTCCTTAACCTTTTCCAGGCCCCCAGCCGCTACAGCGCACAGCCCACTCACGGTCCCCACGTTCCCCGCTGCAGGTACCTACCTTTGTTTCTGCAGAGGTGCAAAGCCGCTGCCAGCCCACAGTTCACGATGGGCTCCTCATCCAGGATGGTGGTGGATGTGGCTGAGAACTGGGAAAGGGAGCGAGGGAGGGAGGAAGTGATGGAGGAAGCAGGAATCAGAATCAGGTTTATTATCACTGGCATGTCGTGAAATTTGTTAACTTAAAGACAACAGTACAATGTAATACATGATAAATATATATACATTGTCTATAAAAAGCATTCACTCCTCCTTGGCAGTTTCCATGTTTTATAACATTGAAACACGGTGGATTTAATTTGGCTTTTTTTGACACTGATCAACAGAAAAAGACTCTTTCGTGTCAAAGTGAAAACAGATCTCTACAAAGTGATCTAAATTAATTACAAATATAAAAGACAAACTAATTGATTGCATAAGTATTCACCCCCTTTAATATGACACAGCAAATCATCACTGATGCAGCCAATTGGTTTTAGGAGTCACATAATTAGTTAAATGGAGATTTGTTTTTGGAGACTTATGTGCAGTCAAGGTGTTTCAACTGATAGTAGTAAAAATACACCTGTATCTGGAAGGTCCAACTGCTGGTGGGCCAGTATCCTGACAAAAACTGCACCACAAAGACGAAAGATCACTCCAAACAACTCCGTGAGAAGGTTATAGTGTAAATCTGCCCAGAGCAGGCCGTCCTCAAAAACTGAGTGACCGTGCAAGAAGGGGACTAGTGAGGGAGGCCACCAAGAGACCTATGACAACTCTGGAGGGGTTACAAGCTTCAGTGGCTGCGATGGGAGAGTCTGCGCATACAGTGACTGTTGCCCGGGTGCTCCACCAGTTGCAGCGTAATGGGAGAGTGGCAAACAGAAAGCCTCCGTTGAAAAAAAAACTCACACAAAATCTTGGCCAGAGTTTGTCTGAAGGCATGTGGGAGACTCTGAAGTCAACAGAAAGAAGGTTCTATGATCTGATGAAACCAAAATTGAGCTTTTTGGCCATCAGACTAAAAGTTATTTTTGGCATAAGCTGCATCATGCTGTGGGGACACTTCACTGCAGCAGGCCCTGGAAGGCTTGTGAAGGTAGAGGGTAAAATAAATGCAGAAAAATACAGGGAAATCCTAGAGGAAAACCTGATGCAGTCTGCAAGAGAACTGCAACTTGAGAGAAGATTTGTTTTCCAGCAAGACACTGACCAAGTGAATATCAAAGCTACACGGAAAGATATTAAAAACAAAGTTAATATGTTGGACTGGCCAAGTCAGAGTCCAGACCTCAGTCTCGTTGAGTATTTGTGGCTGGACTTGAAAAGGCTGTTTTACTCACAATCCCCATGCAATCTAACAGAGCTTGAGCAGTTCTGTAAAGAAGAATGGAGAAAAATTGCAGTGTGCAGATGTGCAAAGCTGATAGAGACCTATCCACACAGACTCAAGGCTGTAACTGCTGCCAAAGGTGCATTTAATAAATACTGACTTGGAGGTAAATACTTACACAATCAATTATCGTGCGTTTTATATTTGTAATTAATTTAGATCACTTTGTAGACATCTGTTTTCACTTTGACACAGAAGAAACCTTTTCTGTTGTTCAGTGTCAAAAAAAAAGCCAAATTAAATCCACTGTGATTCATGGGTTCAATAGCCATTTAGAATATCAGATGGCAGAGGGGAAACAGCTGTTAATGAATTCCGAGAAGTGAGAGAGGGGTCAGGTAACAGAAAATTTAACCTCAGAAAGTAGCTTACGTGCAGGAACGGTGCCAAATACAATCCCTGACAGAGCAATGCAAATGTTTACGCACAAGGCATAACAGTCACTTTGGGACAGGACTGCGAGGGATCCCCTTCACTGAGTGAGGGAACATCTGCCGAGACAGCAGGTTGACCTGAACTTCTCCCAATCCGGGGAAATTCATTCCGTGCCCACAAGGCGCAGGACGGTCGGCCGCAGCCGGCCCCGTCGCGTGGGTGGACAGCGGGAGTTCATTCCTATTATCACAGGACAATCAGCCCCCATACCCTGTCCTGACCCCATTGACCAGAGTCTCCAATCAGGCCACGTGCTCCCCTTCCTTTCCAGGCATGGAGCAGATTCCCTTTTGAAACCCCCGGGGCCCGTTCGCACTGCTCACATCGGTCTCAGAGCCTTGCTGCTGTTTCTGTGTGACTGTCCGCCCCCTGCTGATGGAGACCACTTCCACCGGGTGGTCAGAACAGCCCCAAGCATCACCAGCAACACCCTACCCACCATCGAGGACGTACAAGGTGCCAGAAAAGGGCCAGCTCCGTCATGAAGGGTCCCACCCACCCTGCTCAGGACAACCAGGCTTAGAAGCAGGTACTTTCCCCAAGCAGTGAGGTTGATCAATACCTCCACCCACTGACCCACCTCCCCCACCCCTACTTTATCATTTCCTGCCAGATACCTTGCGTACAGACACTCTTGTGCCCAGCAGCCACTTTACAGACATACAATCAATCTGGGTAAAAAGTTTACTATATATTGTCTGATGTTTATTATTAGTGAGCTCTTTATCTTGGTGTGTTGTTTTTTGTGCTGCATTTGATCTGGAGTAGCAGTATGTTTTCCTGTACCATTGTGTACAGGAAATAACTTTAAGCCATCTTGTACCTTTCACCCTGCTGAAGCCCTTTGAGATTTGGGACCTGTACTAAATCTCTGGTCGCTTCCCCATTGCAGAAGGAACAGGCCAGTGCCCCAGGCCCACCCCTGTCACCACTGTTCCTCACTATATAGGCCACTCAGCCCAGCGAGTCTATGCTAGCTCTCAGCACAATCCCATTCTCACACATTATCCCCGTAACTTACGGACGCTCTCCACCTCCCACCACCCCCCAGATTATACCCCTCAACCACACACAGTGGGCGATTCAGCCACAGAACCCACACGTCGTACGGGATTTGGGAAGGACCCGGAGCATCCGGGGGAAAAGCATAAGGTCACAGGGAGAACGCGCAGATTCCATAGGAGTCGGGATTGAATGGGGGTCCCTGAAGCTGTGAGGCGGTGGCTCTACCCGTGCACCACTGCGCTTTCGGGCAAGTCTCTGGTCTGTAAGCTTCGGATTGGGCCAATCGGTCCCCGGTACCTTGCAGCTGATCGGGGGGAGGGTGGCAGTGGGGGCAGAAGGGGAAGGGGAGCCACCAGTACTGAGCTCTCCTCAGTCACCTACCTCAGGCTGCTTCTTCTCCTCGTCCAGGTTCACCGTGCTCCAGCCCACCGTCTCGTCTCGGTCCAGCTCCATCTCACCTTCCGACGACTCCTTGTTCTCCATCTCAAAATCCTGCAGGGACGCAACAGACAACGTTGGTTCCAGTTCGAGAGGACAAATCATCACCTCACCTGCTCTTCACACACTCCCAGGGTCAGACACAGAGTGAAGCTCCCTCTACACCGTCCCATCACACACTCCCGGGGTCAGACACAGCTCCCTCCACACCGTCCCATCACACACTCCCGGGGTCAGACACAGAGTGAAGCTCCCTCTACACTGTCCCATCACACACTCCCGGGGTCAGACACAGAGTGAAACTCCCTCCACACACTCCCAGGGTCAGACACAGAGTGAAGCTCCCTCTACACCGTCCCATCACACACTCCCGGGGTCAGACACAGAGTGAAGCTCCCTCCACACCGTCCCATCACACACTCCCGGGGTCAGACACAGAGTGAAGCTCCCTCCACACACTCCCAGGGTCAGACACAGAGTGAAGCTCCCTCTACACCGTCCCATCACACACTCCCGGTGTCAGACACAGAGTGAAACTCCCTCCACACCTTCCCATCACACACTCCCGAGGTCAGACACAGAGTGAAGCTCCCTCCACACTGTCCCATCACACACTCCCGGGGTCAGACACAGAGTGAAGCTCCCTCTACACCATCCCATCACACACTCCCGGGGTCAGACACAGAGTGAAGCTCCCTCTACACCATCCCATCACACACTCCCAGAGTCAGACTCAGAGTGAAGCTCTCTCTACACCGTCTCATCACACACTCCCGGGGTCAGACACAGAGAGGAGCTGTGCTGACTGAGCTGGGAGAAATCGAGGCAAAACTACTGGATAAAGTTCGTGGAATACTTTGGAGGTGGCTCTAAAAGTCTCTTGGACAACCGAGTGAGTGACGGCGCTGGTGTGGAAACTCGGTGTGCAGTTTTACTGCCGGTTTGGGCTAGGTTTGTTGGCGGCTGCTAACTGCGTAGCTCCCAGCTGCGGCCGCTGGCAACTCGCCAGGAAGCCGGTTCGCTCCAAAACCGGAGGCAAACGCTGTCGTTCCCCCCCATTGACAGCGGGGCCACGTTCCTCCTCCATTGTTTTCCTGATTTTCGTCCGGTGTTGGTGCCGGAGCATCTGGAAGGACGTTTCAGCCTCTCCCGGCCTGGGTCTCTGCAAGTCCGACGGAGCCTTTCCAGCGAGGAACTGTCGAGCCAGCGAGGAACTGTCGACTGCAAACTTTCCCGGCCAGTTATTCGACTCGTTCCAGGACTTCTAACCGGCACCGCTGTAGGATTCTCGGACTGGAAAGAGCGCCAGCATGCCGGACCGGTCTCCAGGGAGTCGCGGGCCTTCGGGGAGTTACGCAAGGGCGGCTGCCTCCCCGGCCTCGGACAACGCCCTTTTTCGGTCGGTGAAGGTGGAACGTGGGGTGCAATGTATTTTGCGCCCTGGAATGACACTAGAAAAGTGTACGGAGGCAATGGAGGACCTTGTTGGGAAAGGTGGTATTCTGGCCACCGAGAAGGAGTTCGGAAAGGCGGTGTTTTATCTGGCGAATGAAGAGCTAGCGCACCAGGCCCTAAGCAGGGGAGTCACGGTAGACAACATCTTTTTACCTATGGAGCTGGTGACGGCCCCCACGCAACGTATCGTGCTTGGGCATGTTAAGCCTTTCATTCCAAATGAGGACTTGCTACCCCCACTGGCCCGTTTAGGGCAAGTAAGGTCGGAGATCACTGCCATCCGACACAAATTTAAGAGACGCACCCTCCGCACCGTAATCTCTTTCCGGCGTCAGGTATTCATGCAGCTGGAAAGGGAGGACGATGTTGAGGGCCGGTTTACTGTCCGGCACGAGGGAGTGGATTATCAGGTGTACTGGAGCTCCGAGCGCCCGCGGTGCCATGCGTGCAGGGGGGTGGGGCACTTTCGGAGGGACTGTCCTGCCGCCCGGAACCCGAGGGAGCCCATTTCGGGCACCAGTGCCCCAGCTACCTCTGCCCCTGATCCTACTCCTGCACGTGCATCTGCGCCTGCATCTGACCCTGCCCCCGCCCCTCACCCTGCCCCTGCCCCTACCCCTACCCCTACTCCTACGGTTGGGTCGGTCCCTGCTCCTCTCCCTGTGGTTCAGGTGGGGGACGGGGTGGAGTCTGTGCGGAGTAAGAAGGCAAAGGGGAAATCCAAACACAGTAAGAAGCGGGCCTTTGAGGCTGCAGAGCTCACGCCCATTTCGCCTGAAGTGGAGTGTGGGGCTCGGGGAGGTGCGCAAGCAGACGGGGCGATGGAAACAGAGAGCGCCGCCCCATCGGTGAAGCCTGCACCTGTGTGCTCCTCCGGTGTGAAGAGAAGAAGGGAACGTTCCCGCAAGAGGGCAGGGGATGTAGATGCGGGGGAGCCCCAGGAAGGGGTGGGAATCCGGGTAGGGGTTGGTTCTAAACCTGAGTCCCCAGATGTAGCCACCAGTCCTGGGGAAGATGGTGTGGTTGTGCGAAAAGCTTGTGATAGCCCTGTTTGCACAAATGAGGCAGCCCTGGAGGCCTCCACCCAGGACCTACAAGTCAGCGCCTCTCTGGAGGCCAGTGTACCGAATAATGTAAGAGGAGACGAGACAAAGCTCTCTCATTCTCAGCACCAGGCTGCTTGTGAATCCCTTGGACCAAAGGTGCCGGGTTCCCCTCTATGCCTGCCCCCTGGGGAGGGCGTTTTTCTGTGCACGTCGACCCCAGCAATTAATGACTTGCAGGGAGTCCCTGGGGATTGTCCCTCCACTGTCGCAAATGTGGATGAGGCTGATGCGACGGTGGAGCGGGCAGGTAAGAGCGAGGTGCCCGCTGCGCGGTATGGGTCACAAGCGCAGCCATCTTTTGGAACATGCGGGGAGGCCGATGGGGATTCTGTCTGCAGTGACGGGTTGGAGGGGGACTCTTTCGATAGTGAAATAATGGACATCCTCACCCCTCCTGAGAAGTCCCCATTGATACCTGTAGAGGAAATTAAGCATTTTATTCTCACCTCTGAGGGTGCCAAGCACCAGCCTCAACTAGCCTCGCTACGCTGGCCCAGCATGCCGAGGCTGGTGAGGTCCCTGCGAGTCATCCTTAGACGAAAGGGAAAGGGAAAGAGGAATGCGGTGGCGGGGAACGACAGACGGCAACTAAAATCTTTCCTAGATGACCTAGTAAGGGACATTAGAGGGAGAAGCAGCCTCGCTCCTACGGGGGATGGTGGGTCACAGGGTGTCGCTGGTACCGCTCGAGCCCGGAAGGCAAAAAGTAACCTTGCTTTCTTTCCGGACAGTGTGGTGGAGGGCGCCTCCGCTCTCACCGAAATGGGCACAGCTGCTGAGACCTAGTGTGCTCCCGCCATGAAGCTTACCATAGCTAGTCTCAATGTAAACAGCAGCAGGGGTCCTCTTCGCAGGCATAACAATCTCTCAGCCCTAAGGGATGGGCGGTATACGGTGAGTTTCCTGCAGGAAACCCATACCATCCCTGGGGACGAGTCCACTTGGCTCCTGGAGTGGCGGGGCGGGGTCTACATGAGCCACCTCAGCTCCATTTCTAGCGGGGTGGCGATCCTGTTGGCCCCGACCTTCCAGCCAGTAATTGAAAGAGTCCAGGACGTTGTGCCCGGCCGTCTGCTCCACCTGATTGTGCGCCTGGATGGCGTACCATTGCATTTTATCAATGTGTATGCTCCCAGGCGCGGTGTGATGCAGACGCGCCTATTCTGCCAGCTGTCCACCCTGCTGAGCTCCATCGATCTTGGGGATTGCGTCATCCTCGGGGGAGATTTCAATTGTACCCTCGAGGCGGAGAACCGTTCGGGCCTCCAACGCGACCCAGCAATGGCAAAAAAGTTAAAGGAGCTAGTCGGCTCCTTTGACTTGGTGGACAGCTGGCGGAATCTTCACCCCAACTCTAGCGCCTTCTCGAGAAGGTCTAGAGAGGGGGGTTCCAGGATAGACCGTATTTACATCTCTCGGGCCTACGTCTCCCGCGTGTCGGCGTCCTCCATGCGGCCGGTGTCGTGCTCGGATCATCACCTTGTGTGGATGGAATTTATTCCACTACACCCTCGGGTGGGATCCGGGTATTGGCATTTTAACAACCGGCTGCTGGAGGACAGCCGATTCCGGGATTCGTTCCGAGCTTTCTGGGTCTCCTGGAAGGAGAGGCGGAGAGATTTCTGCTCCCTACGGCTATGGTGGGATGTGGGCAAAGCCCACATCTGGTTTTTATGTCGGGAGTACACTAGGGGGTCGACAAAGAGGCGGAGCTCTGAGGTTGAGCGGCTTGAGAGAGCGTTGCTTGACCTGGAGTCCCGCCTCGGTCCGACCGCTGGAGACCAACAGCTGTGGCAGGAATACCAGGAGAAGAAGGACGCACTAAGGAACCTGCAGCTCCAGCAGTCCCGAGGTGCATACGTGAGGTCACGGATCCAAATGCTGCAGGATTTGGACCGTGGCTCACCCTTCTTCTACTCGTTGGAAAGGTGGCGGGGAGTTCAAAAGCAGCTAGTGGAGCTGCTGGCTGCAGATGGCTCCTCCATCACGGACCCTGATGGAATTCACAACGAGGTCCGTTCATTCTATCGGTCCTTATTCTCGCCTGATCCGTCAAATGCGGAGGCGTGTAATGAGGTCTGGGAGGATTTGCCGAAGGTCAGCCCAGAGGACGCAGTGCGTCTGGATGCCCCCCTGACTCGGGAGGAGCTGTCCACTGCCCTTCGGCAACTCCAGAGGGGCAAGTCCCCTGGTTTGGATGGGCTGAGTGTTGAGTTTTATCAGGCTTTTTGGGATGTCCTGGGGGATGATTACAGCCTTGTCCTAGGGGAGAGCCTAGCCACCGGAGAAATGCCCCTCTCATGGCGGAGAGCTGTTGTGGTCCTACTGCCCAAGAAGGGAGACCTCCGCCTGCTAAAGAACTGGCGGCCGGTCTCCCTCTTGTGCGTGGACTACAAGATCTTCGCCCGGGCAATGGCCAACCGTCTGGGTTCGGTAATTGGACAGGTGGTCCATCCTGACCAATCTTATACAGTCCCGGGCCGCTCCATCCAGGACAATGTCCACCTAGTACGGGACCTGATCCACCTACTCCAGGAGACTGGGACCCCGGCAGCGTTTCTTTCTCTTGACCAGGAGAAGGCTTTTGACCGGGTGGACCACAGTTTCCTGGTGGGCACCCTGCAGGCTTTTGGGCTCAGACCACACTTTGTGGCCTGAGTTCGGCTCCTGTACTCTGCCGCAGAGTGCCTAGTTAAGATTAATGGATCATTGACAGGACCTATCCACTTCCGAAGAGGAGTGCGTCAAGGGTGCCCCATGTCCGGTCAACTGTATGCGATCTGTGTCGAGCCATTCCTCAGCCTTCTTCGGCGAAGGCTGACAGGTCTGGTTCTGCGCGAACCGGACATGGGGGTCGTCCTCTCGGCCTACGCCGATGACGTACTCCTCATGATGACAGACCCCTGTGACCTGCGGAGGATGCGCGAGTGCCAAGATGTTTTCTCGGCGGCATCCTCCGCCAGGATCAACTGGGCGAAATGTTCCGGACTCTTAGTAGGCCAGTGGCAGGTGGACTCCCTGCCGGAGGAGATGAGAGCTTTTGAGTGGAGCACCAAACGACTTCTCTATCTGGGAGTCTACCTGAGTCCTTCTGGGGAGACCTGGCTGGCGAACTGGCAGGACCTGGAGACAAAGGTCATGGCCCGGCTAGGGCGCTGGTCAGGCCTTCTCAGGGTGCTTTCCTATCGAGGCAGGGTGGTGGTCATAAACCAGCTGGTGGCCTCCATGTTGTGGTACCGGATGGTCACCTTGGCCCCTCCTGCCCCTTTTGTCGCAAGAATGCAGAGGAAGCTAGTGGACTTCTTCTGGGGAAACAGGAAGCACTGGGTCTCTGCAGCGGTTCTGAGTCTCCCAGAAGGAGAGGGCGCACAGTCGCTGGTGTGTGTACGCACACGACTGGCGGCTCTCCGCCTCAGGACGCTGCAGAGATTCCTGTACGCCGAGCACCCTCCCAGGTGGCACGTGTTGGCGACTTTCTTCCTCCGGAGGGGCTGCTGTCTTGCCGAAGATATGCAGCTACCACCGGCGGGCGTCAGCCGTGCTGCTTTGCAGAGGCTGCCCGGCTTCTATCAGGACCTACTGAGAGTCTGGAACATGGTTGCCTCAGGCCGGGAATCCCCTCCTCTGGCAGAGGGCGGGGTCCTGGCCGACCCTTGCCCTGTCTCAACGGATGTCAGTGCGGCTCAGGTGTGTGGAACGACTCGGGCTGAGCTGCTCGTCGGGCCCAGGCCCCGCAGCCTTACCCGAGAGACGAATCCACACAACTTGAGCCGTCTTTCATCAACACCCACAATCCCATTCAGGGATGCAGGCAGGAGGTACCTTTATGGGCTGCTGCTCCACACCCTCCACTTCCTAGCATTTGTCCACCGTCCCGACACGTCATGGCGGTCGGTCTTTCCACCTGGAGGTGAGGGGGGTCCCCAGTGCAAGTCCCTGTACAAGGGAGTCCTTCCCATGCACCTTGGGGATCTCGGCTGGAGGGTGCTGCATAAAGCGGTGCCCTGCAATAAGTTCTTTAGTTTGTACACGGATCTCCCAGCCGCGTGTCACTTCTGCGGGCTAGAGGAGACCGTGTACCATATGTACGTGGAGTGTGTGAGGCTGCAGCCCCTTTTCGCGTATTTGCGTGGGCTGCTTCTCGCCTTCTGGTTGCATTTCAGTCCCACCCTATTCATATATGGTCATCCAGTAAGGAGGGGGGCACAGAGGGATGAGGATGTCCTTGTCAACTTGCTCCTGGGGCTGGCGAAAATTGCCATCCGTGGCTCCTGGAAAAGGGTGGCAGGAGGTTCTCCCCGGGCGGACTGCCTGGCTATGTTTGGGGTGTATGTTCGAGCCCGGGTGAACATTGAAAAGGAATACGCACAGTCCACGGCGACCGTCGAGATGTTCCGGGACCGTTGGGCTCCGCGGGGTATAAATGCCATCATTGATGAGGATGGCAATATATTGGTTTAACATGTATTGTCTGTTTGTAGTGTAGTAAATGTGTTAGTCACTGGGTTTGTAAATATTGTATAGCACCGACATTTGTAATAAAGAATTTAAAAAAAAAAAAAAAAAAGGGGGTCAGACACAGAGTGAAGCTCCCTCTACACAGTCCGATCACAATCTCCCGGGGTCGGACACAGAGTGAAGCTCCCTCTACACCACACCATCACACACTCCCGGGGTCAGATAGAGTGAAGCTCCCTCTACACTGTCCCATCACACACTCCCAGAGTCAGACACAGAGTGAAGCTCCCTCTACACTGTCCCATCACACACTCCCAGAGTCAGACACAGAGTGAAGCTCCCTCTACACTGTCCCATCACACACTCCCAGAGTCAGACACAGAGTGAAGCTCCCTCTACACCACAGAGTGAAGCTCCCTCTACACCATACCATCATATACTCCCGGGGTCAGACACAGAGTGAAGCTCCCTCTACACCATCCCATCACACACTCCCAGGGTCAGACACAGAGTGAAGCTCCCTCCACACCGTCCCATCACACACTCCTGGGGTCAGTCTCAGAGTGAAGCTCTCTCTACACCATCTCATCACACACTCCCAGGGTCAGACATAGAGTGAAGCTCCCTCTACACAGTCCCATCACAATCTCCCGGGGTCAGACATAGAGTGAAGCTCCCTCTACACAGTCCCATCACAATCTCCCGGGGTCAGACACAGAGTGAAGCTCCCTCTACATCGTCCCATCACACTCCCGGGGTCAGACACAGAGTGAAGCTCCCTCTACACCGTCCCATCACACACTCCCAGGGTCAGACACAGGGTGAAGCTCCCTCCACTCTGACATCACACACTCCCGGGGTCAGACACAGAGTGAAGCTCCATCTACACTGTCCCATCACACAGTCCCAGGGTCAGACACAGGGTGAAGCTCCCTCTACACCGTCCCATCACACACTCCCGGGGTCAGACACAGGATGATATTTTTTCTGAGCTGACTTGCAGACCAATCCCAATTCCCCAGATACTCTCCTGAGCTTCTATTCCGTCACACTTGTCTATTAAACTCAGTAGCCAGCTACAGTCAGTGCAATTGATGCAGGGGGCAATTAACACTCTGACCTAAAACCGGACCCACTGGGGGGGGTGGGGGGGGTGGACCCTTGCAAACATACTAACTCCGCACACGCACACAGCTCCTGGATTGACCCAGGGTCGACGAAGATGTGAGGTAGTTGCTCTACCTGCTGTGCCAGCAGGATACCAATAGCCCAAAAAATAGCAGTTTTGTCAGAGCAACGGGTACAGGCCCTTCGATCCAACTCGTCCACGCTGGTCCCATTTGTCTGCACTTGGCCCACCTCCTGTTGTGGCAGTTAATGGATTAATCTTAAGCCACTCTCACATGGGAGGGGTTCACATATTGCACGGGTAGTCCTAGCAATAACGTTCAGTTGAATAGCTTGCATGTCGCCGCGCTGGTGTGCTCTGCACTCTCCCACAACACTTCCCTCCAAAGGTTTTCTATCCCTGTTGTGCCAATGCCAGCTGCTTTCCTGGAAATGTATCTGCCGTTTGCTCGTTCCCTGTGGCCGTGTCCAAATCCCAGAGTTCCCTGCAGAAGACAGCGAGGCCCAGGGATCGCGATGTTTCACGATGGAAGGGGCCTAGACGAGTGTTTTTCTGATTGTCACGTGTACTGAGGTAGAGTGAAGAGCTCTTGTGTGACAGGTCATGCCGAGGTAGTCAAGAGAATAGTGTTGCATTTACAGAGGAAGTTCAGTGCAGGTAAAAGTGCCAAGACGTGGAGATCAAAGGGTTATCTTTTAGCAGATTGTATTGAGGCTGAAGCTGAGGGCCTGCTCCAGGCTTCGTATCTATGGACACACTATCCTTCTGAATGCTATTGTTCGCTTTTACTGTTTGCACAATTGGTGTTTCTTTCTTTCTCTCTGTCTCCGCATTCGGTGTTTTATTGGTCTTTTTTTTAAAAATGGGTTCCTTTGGGTTTCTTGGCTGTAAGGAGATGAATCTCAGGGTTGTATAATGTGTACATACTTTGATATTAAATGAACACAGAAATCTACAGCACATTACAGGCCCTTCGGCCCACAATGTTATGCCGACCGTGGAACCTACTACAGAAACTGCCTAGTGTATAGCCCTCTATTTTTCTAAACTCCAAGAGCCTCTTAAAAGGCCCATTGTCTCCACCTCCACCCACAGTGCATTCCACACACACACACACACACCATTGTCTATGTGAAAGGCTTACCCCGACATCCCCCTTGTACCTACTTCCAAGCACCTTAAAACTGTGCCCCTTCAGTGTTAGCCACTTCAGCCCTGAGGAAAAAGCCTCTGACTATCCTCACGATCAATGCCTCTCATTATCTGATACACAGAGCGAGTTCAAATATACTTTGAACTCAAACTTTGAGACTTTACAAGGAATTGACCCGGCCACATTTGGGGTGCCGTAGCGACTCTGGGTTCAGCATCTAAGGAAAGGTAAGATGGCACTGGAAAGGGTACAGCGGAGGTTCACCAGAACGATCCCATGGATGGAACGGTTAACGTAGAGTGGACGCGGAGGAGATTCCCTCAGTAGGAGAGTCAAGGATCTGGAGCACAGCCTCAGAATAGAGGGATGCCCCTTCAGAACTGAAGGGAGGAGAAATTTCATCTCGCAGAGGCTGGTGAATCTGCGGAATTTGTTGCCCCACACGACTATCATTCTGGCAGGGAGTGAGAGGTTCTTGATTGGTAAAGGGGTTAAGGGTTACAGGGAGAAAGGGAAATGGGGCTGAGGAAGAAATTCAGTCATAATCAGACAGCAGAGCAGACTCGATGAGTTGAATGGCCTAATACTGATCTTTATGAGAGGATTTTTGAAGAGTCTGGTAACAGTGGGTTTCAGCCTGGAGGTACATGTTTGCAAGCTTTTGTGTGGGATAGTCCTTGATTATTAATTTCAAGACAGAGGCTAGTTTGCCCAATAGGCTGGCAGTGAGCACCAGGCAAACCTGGACACAACGGAGATGAGGAGGTGAAGGAACCCACTAGGCTTCCCACGGAAGGGGTGGACAGGCCCGGGGAGGGGACAGACAGCCTCCCCGACACTCACCAGCAACTCCTCCTGCTCCTCCCGGTTGCCGGCCAGCCCGTAGGTGGGGATCTCCCCCAGCGTCCGGCAGAACTCGGACGTGGCGTTGAAGACGATCACGCCCTTCTTCTCCAAGTCATCCTCGTCTTCGTCCTCCCGCTCCCCGCTCACTTTCTTCACGATGTCCACCGCCTGTGGAAGGAGGCTGTCCTCCAATTAGAGATAGGCCACCAGGGACAAACCCCAGTCACAGAGAGAGTTCTCCACGACTCCCGGTTAAAAACCCCCCCTCCCCACCGACACCCAACTTAAAAACCCGCTCTCCCCGCCAACACCCAACTTAAAAACCCCCTCTCCGCTGACACCCAATTTAAAAACCCGCCCCTCACCGACAACCAACCTAAAAACTCCCCTCCCTGCCGACACCCAACTTAAAATCCTCCCCTCCCCGCCAACACCCAATTTAAAAACCCCCCCTCCCGCCGACACCCAATTTAAAAACCCCCCTCCCGCCAACACCCAATTTAAAAACCCGCCCCTCACCGACAACCAACCTAAAAACTCCCCTCCCCGCCGACACCCAACTTAAAACCCTCCCCTCCCCGCCAACACCCAATTTAAAAACCCCCCTCCCCGACACCCAATTTTAAAACCCTCCCTCCACGACACCCAACTTAAAAACCCTCCCTCCCCGACACCCAACTTAAAAACCCCCCTCCCTGCCGACACCCAACTTAAAAACCCCCCTCCCGCCGACACCCAATTTTAAAACCCCCCTCCCCGACACCCAACTTAAAAACCCGCCCTCCCCGCCGACACCCAATTTAAAAACCCTCCCTCCCCGCCGACACCCAATTTAAAAACCCTCCCTCCCCGCCGACACCCAATTTAAAAACCCGCCCTCCCCGCCAACACCCAATTTTAAAACCCTCCCTCCCCGCCGACACCCAATTTAAAAATCCTCCCTCCCCGCCGACACCCGATTTAAAACCCCCCCTCCCCGCCGACACCCAAGTTAAAAACCCCCCTCCACACCGACACCCAAGTTAAAAGCCCTCCCTGCTGACTCCCAGAGCTAACTGGGGGGGGGGGGGGGTGAAGAGAAGGAAGGAAGGGGAGGGAGAGGGAGGGGATAGAGAGAGAGACCAAGACAGAGACAGACAGACAGCGAGACAGAGAAAAAGGAAATGGGACAAGTGGGAAGAGGAGTTCGGAGCCCCTGTGAAGGTGGTGGGAGAACTCGGTCACCACTGGTCAGCGGAGAGGGGGTGCGCGTTTCCGTACGGGGGGGGTGAGCCCCAGCCCTGGCCCCCTCCCCCAGCACTCACCTTGTCGGCCGCCTGCCTGTGCAGCTGCCGCAGTCGCCGCTGCTTCTCCAGCTGCTTCTGTAGCTCGGCCTCCGCCTCGTCCTCCTCGAGGGCCACCGGCGAGTCAGGAGCCCGGGCTTCGTCTGGGGAGGGGGGGGGAGATGCAGTGCGGACGGTCACGATGGCAGTCGGACCTCACCCAACCTCACCCCCAACGGGTAACACACTCTAGCCCCACACCCTTCCTTCACACAGCAAGGAAACGAGCACAAATCACGTTTCATTCCCTCCTCGGCCACACTCGGAGGGACAATACCCCACCAGAACTGCATATTGCAGGGGTGGGCGAGGGCAAGGATGAAGGAAATGGAGATTTAAGGCGGCGCTGGATAAGTATCCAATAGATCAGGAAAAGGCGGCTTCGGGGAAGAAGAGTTGAAACCACCCCCCCCACCCCCTCCCCGGTAGATCAGCAATGGGACATGTCTGAGGGGCCTAATCCTATTTTCTTGTTGCGATATGGTGTCACAAAGCACGTCAGCAACCGGGGCCACGCACCCCACCCTCAAACCTGCTTCCATCCCCACAATTAGCCCGTTCCCCCCTATCAGTCTCGTTCCTTGGCCGCGGGTATCTTGGGACCTCCTCTCTCTGGAGCGTCAGAGGCTGAGAGGAGATCCGACAGAAGTATGTAACGTCGTGAGAGGCGGAGATAGGGCGGACAGTCAGAATCTCACCAAGAAATAAAGGAGTGAGATTTTACAGGAGGTTTATGGGGCAAGTTTTATACGAGAGTGGTCGGTGGTTGGAAGACTCCGGCAGGGGAAGTGGTGGTAGCAGCTACGATGGTGGAGTTCTCAGACAGACCCGAGCAGGGAATCGAGAAACACTGACCAGAAGTGCAGCTTTCACTAAGGGTCAGCACAGACACAGCAGGCCGAAGGGCCACACTCTATGAATTCAATTAAACTACGGTCAGTAAACCACTAGAGCCGAACGTGTCAGGCAGCATACGCGGGACGGGAAAACGGACAGTCGATGTTTTGGGTCGGGACGATTAAGGCTTGGTAAGAAGTGGCGAAGTTTTGGCTGGACTTAAGCTGGTGGCGCGTGGTGGGGCGGGAGCACGGACAGGAGCGTCCCCTTCTCGCGGTCGGGCTCCCCAGCCAGCACCCACACCCCGTCCCCTAACGACACGCACCGTCGCTGATCTCCATGTTCTCCACACGCATGTCGTCCGACGCGGACTGGGGCTCTGGCGCCGGCGGCTCGGCCTCTGCCGCGGTCTCCTCCTCGTCTGCGTTCGAATTCAACTTCCAGCCTCGGCCGCGGGATCTGTCAAGGTAACGTAGAACAGTAGAGCACAGGAACAGGCTGTTCGGCCCAAAATATCGTGCCCAACCAGCTGAAAGGCAAATGAAGAACACCCAAACACTAATCCCTCCTCCCTACACCGTGTCCATATCCCTCCATCTTCCTCACATCCGTGTGCCTATCCAAACGTCTCTTAAAAGCCTCCAGTGTATTTGCCTCCACCACCATACCAGGCATCCACCACTCTCTGAGTAAAAAACTTACCCCTCTCATCTTCAATTCATGCCCCCTGGTATGAGACATTTCAACCCTGGGAAACAGATACTCTCTGTCCACTCTATCTATGCCTCTCATAATCTTATAAACCTCCATCAGATCTCCCCTCAGTCTCCGGCACTCCAGAGAAAACAACCCAAGTTTGTCTGCCCTTTCGTAACAGCACAGGCAGATCCGGAGGTGAGTGGGAGGGGGAGGTGCTGACGGGATTGGGGGTGGGCTGGAGCTGGGGGCAGTGGGTGCAGAGAGGGGTGGGGGGTTTAATTGGGTCTGAGGGGACCAGGCAGAAGAGGCAGCTGAGAAAGACGGTGGTTGGACACAGGAGGGTGTGAGGATCAGATTAAATGGAGGAGGAAAGCTGATCCAATTAGAGGGAACTTGACGGGCTGAACTGCCTCATTATCCTAGTCGCACAGCACAGAAACAGGCCCTTCGGCCCATCATGTTTCTGCTGACCATCTACGATAACTCCACGCGAGAGATTCTGCAGACACTGGAGATCCAGAGAAACACACACAAAATGCCGGAGCAACTCAGCGGGCCCACGGCAGGGTTAGGGAGAGGGTCAGGATCTACGGAGAGGAATAAACAGTCGACATTTCGGGCCAAGACCCTCCTGAAGAATCTCAGACCGCAGTTAACAAATTTCATGTCACATGCTGGTGATTATAAACCTGATTCTGAAACGTTGACTGTTTGTTCCTCTCCGTAGATGCTGCCTGACCTGTTGAGTTTCTCCAGCATTTTGTGTGTGTGTTACTCTAAGCCAGGGTCCCCAGCCCTTTTTTTTTTAAACACCATAGGCTCCTTCCCATTAACCGAGTGGTCCGTGGTCCCAAGACTGGGTGTCCCTGCTCTAACCCTGAAGTCCTTCGCAGTCTCAACAGCTCACCACACAGGCCACCCCTCACCCTCACGTACAGGTACAACTTCGCGTGGTCGATGACCCCGCCGACTCCCCATGACATCGAGACGCGGGAGGAAACACACGCGGTCAGAGGGAGAGTGTGCAAAACACACACCAGAGGTCGGGCATCTGGCACTGCAAGGCAACGGAACCAGAGGAAACCCACACGGTCACAAGGTCTGTGCAGACCATACCCACACCCAGAGGTCAGGATCGAACCCAGGTCTCCTTCATTGAGGGACAGCGAAACCAAAGACATCTTCAAGGAGCGGTGCCTCAGAAAGGCGGCGTCCATCATTAAGGACCCCCACCACCCAGGACATGCCCTCTTCTCATTGCTACCATCAGGGAGGAGGTACAGGAGCCTGAAGACACTCACTCAACGATTCAGGAACAGCTTCTTCCCCTCTGCCATCCGATTCCTGAATGGACATTGAACCCATGAACACTACCTTGCTACTTTTTTATTTCTGTTTTTGCACTACTTATTTAACATAAATATATATTCTTATGCTAGTTCTTTATTTTTATGCTACATATATTTATTATCCTTCTCTATACATCTCTATAGATGGACACACACACCGCAAAGGTCAGGATCGAACCCACAGCTCTGCGCATTGTGTCGCCCCAGAACCCAATCACATCAGTCACCTTGAACCATAGTCAGTAGCAGCACTGTCGTGACCGTGAGCCAGAAGGTCGTCAGCTTTCATGCTGGTTTTCTTCTTGCGAATCTTCTTCACTCTCCTCTTTGTTTTTTTGAACGTGACCTTGAAGGGGAAGGAATGAAATGTGTTTTGTGTGGCCGTTAGGAGTGTACCGGAGGCCTCCCCCACCCCCAGGGTTCCCCCCACCACCCCTGAGCGGCACCTACCATTTCCTCCTCTGTGTAGAACTCCGATGCCAGCTTCAGCTGTGGCATCTCCAGGGTCTGGGCCTGCTCGCGCAGCGTCTGCCGGATCTGCTGCAGCTCCTGCTCCCAGGACCCGTCCGCCGAGCCGCCCGTCTCCAGCTTGAACGACTTCTTCTTCTCCCCCTCGATCTCCTCGTCGTACTGGGAGAGGATCGACTTGCCCTTGAACTGAAACAGTGATAAAGTGAGCCCGGTGGCGTTGCGTGGGGGGCAAACAAAACGAAGTGGATCAGCAGTTGGAGAGAGCGAGCAACTTCAAGTTCCTGGGTGTTAACATCGCTGAGGACCTACCCTGGGCCCAACATCTCGATGCTGCTATAACAAAGGCACCTCAGTGGTTATAATTCATTAGGAGTTTGAGGATATTTGGTTTATTACCTAAAACACATTGCAAACTTTGACAGATGTAACGTGGAGAGCATTCTGACAGGCTGTATCACTGTCTGGCATGTGAGGGGGGACTACTGCACAGAATCAAAGTAAGCTGCAGAGAGTTGTAAACTCAGTCAGCTCCATCATGGGCACCAGCCTCCGTAGTATCCAGGACATCTTCAAGGAGCGGAGCCTCAGAAAGGCAGCGTCCATCATTAAGGACCTCCATCAGCCAGGACATGCCCTCTTCTCATTGATACCATCAGGGAGGAGGTACAAAAGCCTGAAGGTACACACTCAGCGATTCAGGAACAGCTTCTTCCCCTCTGCCGTCCGATTCCTGAATGGACATTGAATCCATGAACACTACCTCTTTTTTTTTCTATTTCTATTTTTGAACTACTTATTTAATTAACTATTTAATATATTTACTGTAATTCAGTGTTTTATATATCACTACATTGTACTGCTGCCATAAAGTTAACAAATTTCTCAACATATGCCGGTGATATTAAACCTGACTCTGATGCTGCCTGCGAAACTAATCGGCCCATCGCGTCTCGCTCAGGCACATTGATAGAGGTCTCCTTTAAAATTATCTCCCTGTTCTTTTTCCTATGTGCGTGCAAAAGTACACGTCGTACACACTTAGGAGTGTTGTGAGCGGTTCTGGCCAAAGAAAGGATGTGCTGGCAGTGCAGAGGCTCCAGAGGAGGTTCAGAAGAAAGAGCTCTAGAATGAAAGGGTTAACGTGCGAGCAGCATTTGATAGCTTTGCGACTGCATTCACTGGAGTTTAGAAGAATGGTTGGGGTGGGGCTGGAGGAAGATCCATAGAAACCCATCAAATACTGAAAGAGGATGATAGAATGGACGTAGTGAGGATGTTTCCTTTGGTGGGGGAATCTAGGACCAGAGGACAGAATAGAAAGCTACCCCTCTAGAACAGAGCTAAAGGAATTTCTTTAACCAGAGGATGCTGAATCTATGGAATTCATTGCCACAGATGGCTGTGGAGGCCAAGTTATTAGGAGTATTTTAAGCAGAGGTTGATAGATTCTTGATTAGTCCGGGCATCAAAGGTTACAGGGAGAAGGCAGGAGAATGGGGTTGAGAGGGAAGATAAATCAGCCATGATGGAATAGTGGAGCAGAATAGCCTAATTCTGTTCCTATGTTTTATGGTCTAAAAGCTTTGAACCCTTCTGCTATTTTTGAAAACTGCCGTCCAATCTCCCGCCCTTGCAGTTCACATCGAAAGGAACTATCTCTCCTCTGGTGTTCGGCAACCATGTTAAATCCATTTCGTAAGGCTACTAGAAATGTTTTCTTCCGTCTATTCTCTCCCTCACCTATCCCCTCAATGGTCTCACCAATCCTCCTCGTAGCTTGTCCGGCTTCCCCTCCCTCCGCCTCCTTATTCCGGCTTCTTCCCCTTCCTCTCCAGTCCTGATGAAGGGTCTCGCCCTGAAACATCGACTGTTTATTCACCTCCGTAGATGCTGCCTGACCTGCCCAGTTCCTCCGGCATCTTGCGTGTGCTGCTCATGGGTTCTCTGCAGACCAGCAGAGAACGTGGGCACAGAGAGGGCAGATGGAGCTTAATCTAGACAAGTCTGAGGTGTTGCACTTTGGGGGGTCAATTCAAGAAATGGTATAGTAAATTTTATTGAGATACAACTGCCCTTTCCAGCCTTGCAAGTTGTGTGACTCAGTGACCTCCCAATTTAACCCTCGCCTAAACACACCATCGCAATTTACAATGACCAATTAACCTACCAACCAGTATGTCTTTAGACTGTGGGAGGAAAGCAGAGCACCCAGAGGAAACCCACACGGTCATGAGGAGAACATATAAACTCCTTACCAGCCGCAGCAGGAATCCAAGCCCCTCGAGCAGCATTGGTGTACAGTGGGATTTTAGAATTTAAGAAGCAAGAGAACAGAGTGATAAAGGCAGCGCATGGTTAGCCATTAAAAGTGGGCAAGTTATTTTGTAGCTGTATAAAACTCTGGTTACACACTGGGAGTATTGTGTTCAGTTGTGGTCGCCTCATTATAGGAATGATGAGGAAGCTTTAGAGAAGGTGCAGAGGAGATTCACCAGGATACCAAGTACATTAGAGAGAATCCCCCCTCTCTAGCTCAGCAGACATGGGTCAGTGACGGGGAGCAGGAACCCTGACTGATTCCCCCTCTCTCTCTGACCCAGGGGTGATCGGTCAGTGACGGGGAGCAGGAACCCTGACTGATTCCCCCTCTCTCTCTGACCCAGGGGTGACCGGTCAGTGATGGGGAGCAGGAACCCTGACTGATTCCCCCTCTCTCTCTGACCCAGGGGTGACCGGTCAGTGATGGGGAACAGGAACCCTGACTGATTCCCCCTCTCTCTCTGACCCAGGGGTGACCGGTCAGTGATGGGGAGCAGGAACCCTGGCTGATTCCCTCTCTCTCTGACCCAGGGGTGACCAGTCAGTGACGGGGAGCAGGAACCCTGGCTGATTCCCCCTCTAACCCCAGGGTCACTGGACAGTAGGGACCCTGGCTGGCACCCCCTCACCCACCCCGCCACTCTATTGCAAGTAGTCGAGAGTCAGGCAAGCGCTCATGGTCCTTACCACCACCATGTCGTCAACACTCTCGTCCTCGTAGGGCTTGTAGTTCGGCTTCTTCTTCATCTCCGCGTTCTTCTCTGCCCTCTCCTTGTCCACCATGTTGACATTAACCAGGACATCATCCTCCTCGTCCAGAACCCCTAGTGGAGAGAATGAAGTTAAACATGTACAGTAGAAAGTAAGGACAACAGAAGGGAGTGATCAGTGGAAGTAAAGAGGACTTGATTCTGCTTTGCTTTTCCCTGATCTGATGGCCCTCCCGCCCCTTCTCTTCCCCTGCCCTTCCCTCACAACCCACCCAGCACCTCCCTCTGATTCCTCACCTCCGTCCCTTTATTCCAGACTCCACTGTCCTCTCCTATCAGATTCCTTCTTCTTCAGCCCTTTAGCTCTTCCTCCCATCACCTCACATCGACTCTCCTCCCTCATCTTCCCACCCACCACCCGGTCTCGCCTATCAGTCCTGACCAAGGGTCTCAACCTCCGTCTTTTATCCCCTCCGTAGATGCTGCCTGACCTACTGAGCTGCTCCAGCACCTTGTGTGTGTGTAGCTCTGGATTCCCAGCATCTGTTGAACGTCTTGCATTGACGGTTCAGGAGCCTGACGGTTGTAGGGTAACAACTGCTCCTGAACCGAGTGGTGTGGGCCCAAGGTTCCCGTACCTCCTCCCAAACCCTCAGCCTCTGGAAAGACAAGGCAGCAGGTGCACGCGCAGGCTGCCCTCCAAGAACCATCCTGACTCGGAAAGAATATCCTCATTCCTTCACCGTCGTTGGGTCCAAACCCTGGAACTCCCTCCCCAACAGCACCGAGGGAGCCCACTCCCTAGGACTGCAATGGGGCAGCTTGTCCCCATCTTTGCAAAGGACAATAAATATCAGCCCTATCAACAAGGAAAATACACTAAATTAGGTCCCTAAAACGTCAGAGAATGTATACAGTATACAACCTGAAATTTGTACTCTTCACAGACACCCACAAAACAGAGAAACCCCATGGAATGAATGATAGAACATAAAAGCCCCAAACCACCCACCACCCTTCGCTAAAGCATCGACCACCCCCTCCCCCCCATTGGCATCAGCAAAAGCACCAACGCCCCCACCTGGCAAAGAACAGCAAAAGCCCCCCAAAGAGACCTTGAATCAGAGTCCATTAAAACTACAGTTCATAACCCAGCAATTTGGTATCTCAGACAGGCTCTCTCTCTCTAGCTCCAACGAGGGGGAAGAGAGGACGCCCCTAGAGCAGTGAGAGCAGAGACCAGAAAGCTTACTGTTCTGGGGGTGGGGGGAGAAAGAAATCGACTCCAGTCACCCAATACACCACCCAGACGGGAATTGGGAAGAGAGAATGAGGCTGACGCTGCGCAGCTCTCCCTCACTTAAATCCAAATCAATCTCATAATGGTGCCGAGGGCATCATCAACGTCGACGACGGATGAATACACACACACACCACCCAACACAAATCCATTAATTGATCCAGGAAGCTTCTCCTTCTGCAGAGAGAGTGGATTGCCAAGCCTCTTTGGGAGAGAAAATGATTCCTGACAGTGCTGAATCCGTAACCTCAGTCTGACTCTCCCGTACCTCTGTCCTTCAAGGTCAGCACGACCGCCTCTCCCTCCTTGAAAGCTTTAATATCGTGCTGGACAGTCAGTCCCTTCAGATCCCGGGACGTGTAGGCAATCTTGAGTAGGGAGAAGAAGAAAGCAGTTGTTATTAATATACTTGAGGCACTGTTTCTTAAAACAAAACATACGTTGTAAGCAAACCAGCTCTCTTCCTAGCCAGTTAATCGAGGAGGGTGCACATCTGAATGGGATCTAAGCACAGAGAGTGAACAGTCCTGGTTGTCACATACAGGAAGAACTTGAAGGTGTAGGGGAGCTATATCAGGGTGTTGTCGGGGATGGAGCATTCAGCTAAGAGGAGAGACAAGCATTTTTTGTTAAATGAGCTCGATGCAAGGTTGAGAGACACAAAGGGTAACAGCTGCTCCCGAACCTAGTGGTGTGGGACCCAAAAGCTCCTGTGCCTTCTCCCAAACCCTCAACCTCTAGAAGGACAAGGCAGCAGGTGCACGCACTGCCTTGTCTGGATTCAATGATCAAACTCTTCTTCACCTTGAGGTAACTTGCTGTTAAACTTCAGGTAACGTGCCACCAGGCTCAAAGACACCTTCTTCGTTACAACACTAGTCGCTGTAAATGAGACTACCGAACCCCGTTCAGACTTTGCACCTCAGGGCGGCTCGGTAGCGTAGTGGTTAGCACGACGGTTTAAGGTTCAATTCCCGCCGCTGCCTGGAAGTAGTTAGTATGTTCACTCCGTGACGGAGTGGGTTTCCAACAGTCCAACGACATACCGGTTGGTCAGTTAATTGGTCATTGGCCATGATCAGGCTTGGATTAAACTGGGTGATTGCTCGCAGAGGCCTATTCCACACAGTATCTCAATAAGATTAAATAAAATAGTTCACACTGCTGTGATGGTTTGACCTGTACAATCGATATGCAAATCAAGTTTTACATATGACGATTTGCCCTTGCAAGCGGAACAAGTGCCTCACCTGCACCTACACCTCCTCCCTCACTACCATTCAGGCTCCCCCAAACAGTCCTTCCAGGTGAGGCAACACCTCACCTGCGAGTCTGTTGGGGTCCGGTTCTCCCGGTGTGGCCTCCTGGGTATAGTCATAGTCATACTTTATTGATCTCGAGGGAAACTGGGTATATCAGTGAGACCTGACCTAGATTGGGAGACCGCTTCGCCGAGCACCTACGCTCCGTCCACCACACACACAAAAAAAAATGGGATCTCCTAGTGTCCATCGATCTTAATTCAACTTCCCATTCCGATATGTCAGTCTGCGGCCTCCTCTATTGCCGCGATGAGGCCACACTCAGGTTGGAGGAGCAACACCTTGTATTCCATCTAGTAGCCTCCAACCTGCTAGCATGAACATTGACTTCTCGAACTTCCGGTAATTGCTTCCCCCACCCAACACCTCTTTCACCATTCCCCATCCCTGTTTCTCTCTCTCCCTACCTACCCATCACCTCCCTCTGGTGCTCCTCCTCCTATGGTTTGCCATCCTCTCCAATCAGATTTCCCCCTTCTTCAGCCCGTTTATCTCTTTCACCAATCAACTTCCAGCTCTTTACTTCACCCCTCCCCCTCCCCTGGTTTCACCCATCAACAGCCGCCTCGTACTTCTTCATCCCTCCCCGCCCCCCCACCTAACTCTGACATCTCAGTCCTGATGGGCCCAAGACATTGATTGTTCACACTTTTCCACAGATGCTCCCTCACCTGCTGAGTTCCTCCAGCATTTTGTGTCTGTTGCTCCCTCTACAACGTCCCGTCACACACACCCAGGCTCAAACAGAGTGAATCTCCCTCTACACCGTCCCATCACACACTCCCGGGGTCAGACACAGAGTGAAACTCCCTCTACACCGTCCCATCACACACTCACAGCGTCAGAGACAGAGTGAAACTCCCTCTACACCGTCCCATCACACACTCCCGGGGTCAGACACAGAGTGAAGCTCCGTCTACACCGTCCCATCACACACACCCGTGCTCAAACTGAGTGAAGCTCCCTACACACCATCCCATCGCACACTCCCGGGGTCAGACACAGAGTGAAGCTCCCTCTACACCATTCCATCATATACTCCCGGGGTCAGACACAGAGTGAAGCTCCCTCTACACCGTCCCATCACACACTCTCGGGGTCAGACACAGAGTGTAGCTCCCTCTACACCGTCCCATCACACACTCTCGGGGTCAGACACAGAGTGTAGCTCCCTCTACACCGTCCCATCACACACTCCCAGGGTCAGACACAGAGTGAAGCTCCCTACACACCGTCCCATCACACACTCCCGGGGTCAGACGCAGAGTGTAGCTCCCTCTACACCGTCCCATCACACACTCCCGGGGTCAGACACAGAGTGAAGCTCCCTCTATACCGTCCCATCACACACTCACAGCGTCAGAGACAGAGTGAAGCTCCCTCTACACCGTCCCATCACACACTCCCGGGGTCAGACACAGAGTGAAGCTCCTTCCACACCGTCCCATCACACACTCCCGGGGTCAGACACAGAGTGAAACTCCCTCTACACCGTCCCATCACACACTCACAGCGTCAGAGACAGAGTGAAACTCCCTCTACACCGTCCCATCACACACTCCCAGCGTTAGATACTGACTGAATCTCTCTTCTACAATGCCCCATCACCTTGTCCCAGAGCATGGGTGAGATACGAAAGGAAGCTCTCTCTCCTCTGCCCCATCTCACACTCCACAATAAGGACAGCATGAAAAAGAGAGTAACAATCCCTCGATAACTTCCACTATCCCGGGGTGACCATCTATGTTACTCACACTGTGCCTCCTGAGACTGATGGTAAGTTACAATGATGGGAACTAGATCTATCTCCCTCAACACTGGGTACGGTGACAGTGGGAATGAAATGGGTTGAGGTGGAGGTAGCCCCGAACATCCTGACCAGCTGCTCCCCAAACACCAAGACCCTCACCTGTTTTGTGGTTCGGAGTTCCTCCTCGACTAGATTGCTGACACCGAACTCTTCGTCCATTTCCTCGAGGAGCTTTGCCTGGAACCACATTTGGAGGAAAATGAGTTGGGCTCAGGCGAGCGTCTGTCAAAACACTTGCCAGTTGCGTGTGAAAGACTCTGCTAAGTAACTGAATTTCCCGGTTGTGTGGTTGTGAAATGGACAAGGCTCACTCCCAGGTCCCTATCCAATTAGCAGCAACAATGTACTGCAGGGATGGACATGGTCAGACACATCGGTACCAATGACATAGCAAGGAAGAGTGAGGAGGTCCTGGAGAGTGAGTATAGAGAGCTTGTTAGGAAGTTGAAAAGCAGGACCTCGAGGGTGGTAATCTCCAGATTGCTACCTGTGCTACATGCCAGTGAGGGTAGGAATAGGATGCTCTGGAGGATGAACAAGTGGCTGATGAACTGGTGTAGGGGGCAGGGTTTCAGATTTCAGGATCATTGGGACCTCTTCTGGGGCAGGTGGGACCTGTACAAGAGAGACGGGTTACACTTGAACTACAGGGGGACCAATATCCTTTCAGGGAGGTTTGTTAATGCTGTTGGGGGGGCTTTAAACTAGATTTGCAAGGGGTTGGGAACCAGAGTGCCAGAGCTGACAGTGTGGCTGGGGTGAAAATAAATGATATTGAAAGTTTAAGCAAATCCGCTGATAGAAAGGTTGTGAGTGGTGGTAAAAATCTTCTGAGGTGTATATATTTCAATGCTAGGAGTATTGCGGGGAAGGTGGATGAGTTGAGGGCGTGGATTGACACGTGGAATTATGACGTTGTAGCAATTAGTGAAACTTGGCTACAGGAGGGGCAGGACTGGCAGCTTAATATTCCAGGGTTCCGATGTTTCAGATGTGATCGAGGCAGAGGAATGAAAGGTGGGGGAGCGGCATTGCTTGTTAGGGAAAATATTACAGCAGTGCTCAGGCAGGACAGATTAGAGGGCTTGTCTACTGAGTCCTTGTGGGTGGAGCTAAGAAACAGGAAAGGTATGGCCACATTCATGGGATTGTATTACAGACCACCCAATCAGTCAAAGAGAACTGGAAGTGCAAATCTTCAGAGAGATAGCAGGCAACTGCAGGAAACATAAAGTTGTGGTGGTAGGGGATTTTAATTTTCCATATATTGATTGGATCTCCCATACTGTTAGGGGTCTAGATGGTTTAGAGTTTGTAAAATGTGTTCAGGAAAGTTTTCTAAATCAATATATAGAGCGACCAACTAGAGGGGATGCAATATTGGATCTCCTGTTAGGAAACAAGTTAGGACAAGTGACAGAAGTCTGTGTAGGGGAGCTCTTTGGTTCCAGTGATCATAACACCATTAGTTTCAACTTGATCATGGACAAGGATAGATCTGGTCCTAGGGTTGAGGTTCTTAACTGGAAGAAGGCCAAATTTGAAGAAATGAAAAAGGATCTAAAAAGCGTGGATTGGGACAGGTTGTTCTCTGGCAAAGATGTGATTGGTAGGTGGGAAGCCTTCAAAGGAGAAATGTTGAGAGTGCAGAATTTGTATGTTCCTGTCACGATTAAAGGCAAGGTGAACAGGAATAAGGAACCTTGGTTCTCAAGGGATAGTGCAAATCTGATAAAGAAGAAGAGGGAGTTGTATGACGTGTATAGGAAGCAGGGAGTAAATAAGGTGCTTGAGGAGTATAAGAAGTGCAAGAAAATACTTAAGAAAGAAATCAGGAGGGCTAAAAGAAGACATGAGGTTGCCTTGGCAGTCAAAGTGAAGGATAATCCAAAGAGCTTTTACAGGTATATTAAGAGCAAAAGGATTATAAGGGATAAAATTGGTCCTCTTGAAGATCAGAGTGGTCGGCTATGTGCGGAACCAAAGGAAATGGGGGAGATCTTAAATAGGTTTTTTTGCGTCTGTATTTACTAAGGAAACTGGCATGAAGTCTATGGAATTAAGGGAAACAAGTAGTGAGATCATGGAAACTGTACAGATCGAAAAGGAGGAGGTCCTTGCTGTCTTGAGGAAAATTAAAGTGGATGAATCCCCGGGACCTGACAGGGTGTTCCCTCGGACCTTGAAGGAGACTAGTGTTGAAATTGCAGGGGCCCTGGCTGAAATATTTAAAATGTCGCTGTCTACAGGTAAGGTGCCGGAGGACTGGAGACTGGCTCATGTTGTTCCGTTGTTTAAAAAAGGATCGAAAAGTAATCCGGGAAATTATAGTCCAGTAAGTTTAACATCGGTAGTAGGTAAGTTATTGGAGGGAGTACAAAGAGACAGAATCTACAAGCATTTGGATAGACAGGGACTTATTAGGGAGAGTCAACATGGCTTTGTGCGTGGTATGTCATGTTTGACCAATCTATTGGAGTTTTTCGAGGAGGTTACCAGGGAAGTGGATGAAGGGAAGGCAGTGGATATTGTCTGCATGGACTTCAGTAAGGCCTTTGACAAGGTCCCGCATAGGAGGTTAGTTAGGAAAATTCAGTCGCTAGGTATACATGGAGAGGTGGTAAACTGGATTAGACATTGGCTCGATGGAAGAAGCCAGAGAGTGGTGGTAGAGAATTGCTTCTCTGAGTGGAGGCCTGTGACTAGTGGTGTGCCACAGGGATCAGTGCTGGGTCCATTGTTATTTGTCATCTATATCAATGATCTGGATGATAATGAGGTAAATTGGATCAGCAAGTTTGCTGATGATACAAAGATTGGAGGTGTAGTAGACAGTGAGGAAGGTTTTCAGAGCCTGCAGAGGGCCTTGGACCAGCTGGAAAAATGGGCTGAAAAATGGCAGATGGAGTTTAATACTGACAAGTGTGAGGTATTGCACGTTGGAAGGACAAACCAAGGTAGAACATACAGGGTTAATGGTAAGGCACTGAGGAGTGCAGTGGAACAGAGGGATCTGGGAATACAGATACAAAATTCCCTAAAAGTGGCGTCACAGGTAGATAGGGTCGTAAAGAGAGCTTTTGGTACATTGGCCTTTATTAATCAAAGTATTGAGTATAAGAGCTGGAATGTTATGATGAGGTTGTATAAGGCATTGGTGAGGCCGAATATGGAGTATTGTGTTCAGTTTTGGTCACCAAATTACAGGAAGGATATAAATAAGGTTGAAAGAGTGCAGAGAAGGTTTACAAGGATGTTGCCGGGACTTGAGAAACTCAGTCACAGAGCAAGGTTGAATAGGTTAGGACTTTATTCCCTGAAGCATAGAAGAATGAGGGGAGATTTGATAGAGGTATATAAAATTATGATGGGTATAGATAGAGTGATTGCAAGCAGGCTTTTTCCACTGAGGCAAGGGGAGAAAAAAAAACAGAGGACATGGGTTAAGGGTGAGGGGGGAAAAGTTTAAAGGGAACATTAGTGGGGGCTTCTTCACACAGAGAGTGGTGGGAGTATGGAATGAGCTGCCAGACGAGGTGGTAAATGCAGGTTCTTTTTTAACATTTAAGAATAAATTGGACAGATACATGGATGGGAGGTGTATGGAGGGATATGGTCCGTGTGCAGGTCAGTGGGACTAGGCAGAAAATGTTTTGGCACAGCCAAGAAGGGCCAAAAGGCCTGTTTCTGTGCTGTAGTTTCTATGACCCAGGGAGCTTCACCAAAAGAGCGTCTAACCGGGGATCGAGTTAGATATTAGGGCGAGCGACCGAACAGGGTTTAAAAATATTTCTAAAAGGTGATGAGAGAAGGAAAAGCAGGTATTCCCGATTTCAGAAGCAGGCAGAGTGGAGGCAGAGGGGCAAAGATCTTGGAGGGAGGCAGGAGCTGGAGGTTACAGAGGATGAAAATTAGAATGAGCATTTTTAATGTCGAGGTGAGGTCAGATCAGAAGCGGGTGCACATTTTGTGGATTTGACAGTAAGATGGATAAGGTTCTCGCTAACGGTAGGCTCAGGCAGCGATCACATTGAAGGCAGGAACAGGACGTTAGTCAGCCCCTGTGCTGACACTAACCCGCTTCTCAGCCATCTCCTTCTCCTTCTGCAGCTTCCTGCTCTTCTCCACCCAAGCCACCGCGTCGTCGAGCCAGGCATCGTCGTCGCCCAGCGTTTTCACTTTCCTGCACATGTGGAGAGAGGGAGAAGAGACGCAAATCGTGACCAGCGCTTCGACAGTGTTGAATGAACCCAGGCCACACTTCCAGGGACAGATGTAACCTGCCCACAGAAAATTTCTGCTCTTCCACAGGTCTGTGTTAACACCTTCTCAAAGGTTAACAGACTATTGTACAGTTTCAGACCCGTCCCCACCGGTACCGTACCCCAGTGTTATACAATGACAGACCCGTCCCCACCGGTACCGTACCCCGGTGTCACACAGTGACAGACCCGTCCCCACCGGTACTGTACCCCGGTGTTGTACAGTGACAGACCCGTCCCCACCGGTACTGTACCCCGGTGTTACACAGTGACAGACCCGTCCCCACCGGTACCGTACCCCGGTGTCCCACAGCAACAGACCCGTCCCCACCAGTACCGTACCCCGGCGTTACACAGTGACAGACCCGTCCCCACCGGTACCATATCCCCTGTGTCACGCAGTGACAGACCTGTCCCCAGCGGTACCGTACCCCAGTGTTTATAATGACAGGCCCGTCCCCATTGGTACCGTACCCCGGTGTTACACAGTGACAGACCCGTCCCCACCGGTACCATATCCCCTGTGTCACACAGTTTCAGACCCGTCCCCACCGGTACCATACCGCGGTGTCACGCAGTGACAGACCTGTCCCCAGCGGTACCGTACCCCAGTGTTTATAATGACAGGCCCGTCCCCATTGGTACCGTACCCCGGTGTTACACAGTGACAGACCCGTCCCCACCGGTACCGTACCCCTGTGTTAAACAGTGACAGACCCATCCCCACCGGTACCGTACCCCGATGTCACACAGTGACGGACCCATCCCCACCGGTACTGTACCCTGGTGTTACACAGCGACAGACCCGTCCCCACCGGTACCATATCCCCTGTGTCACACAGTTTCAGACCCGTCCCCACCGGTACCGTACCCCAGTGTCACACAGTGACAGACCCATCCCCACCGGTACCTTATCCCCTGTGTCACACAGTGAGAGACCCATCCCCACCGGTACCGTACCCCAGTGTTATACAGCGACAGACCCGTCTCCACCAGTACCGTACCCCGGTGTTATACAGTGACAGACCCGTCCCCACAGGTACCATACCCGTTTTAACACTCTCTCCAAGTGGGACTAGCTCTACATTACACACCCTTGCACTCAACTGCATGCTCACTGCCAACCTGCCTGTACTTAGACCCAGATGCCCCGGGTCTCTGCCCCTTGCCCCACCCCTGCAGACTGCACCCCTCCCTTGCTCACTCTGCCTACCCCAGTTTCTGGTTCAGGAGCCGTTTCTCCTTCAGGGCTGCGAGCTTTACCCGAATGTCCTCCTGCTCCTTCGAGACGATGGGGTTGATGGCCGGGACCACGACGGGGTCCTCCTTGGTCCCAGACTCGGCTGTTTTGGGGGGGAGGGTGAGAGATGGTGCAGAAAGGAACAATGTTAGGTGCCAATCGCTGTAAATTGCCACTGGTGTGTGGGCAAAGAGAAGAATCCGTCAGGAGTTGATAGGTATGTTTGGGGTGGGGGCTGCATATTATAATAAAACTATGATTATATGTGAAAACATTTAATATATAAACATGTATTAATATATTATTCTACATTAAGTAGAAATAATTTTATATTAGTAATTATATAAATATTAGAAATGCAATTATGTGTAATAATTAATATATTTGCCGTTATATAAGAATACATCACAAATATAATAACCTGTGAACACACAGCCACCAGTGAAGCCACTCTTGGACTACTGTAACGCTTATTCCACCCCCCCATTCTATCAGTCCAGATGAAGGGTCTCAACCCGAAACACCGACAGCCCATTTCGCTCCACAGATGCTGCCTGACCCGCTGTTTCCAACTCCAGGTTCCAGCAGCTGCCGTCTGTTGTGCCTCCCCTTCTGCCCCCTGCAATCTCCCGGGGAATTCCGCAGAAAGCATTGCAGTCCATTCCTGTTCCCCTCTCTCACCTCATCTCCTCACCTCCCTCTGGTGCTGCTCCCGATTCCCTTTCTTCCATCGTCCCCCTATCAGATTTCCCCCTTCTCCAGCCCTCTATCTCTCCCACCAGTCAACTTCCCAGCTCTTTACTTCACCCCCCTCTCCCTCTCCTGGTTTCACCTATCACCTGCCACCTTGTACTCCTTCCTCCCCTCTCCCCACCTTCTTACTCTCAATTCTTTCCAGTCCTCACGAAGGGTCCCGGCCCGAAACGACGACTGTTTACTCTTTTCCACAGATGCTGCCTGGCCTGCCGAGTTCTTCCAGCACTTTGTGTGTGTTGCTTTGGATCTGAGTCTGAAACTTCATGTCCTTCTCTCGTTTATTGATCGGGATTGTGACACACAGGTTACGCGGGCCTATGCCAGGTCTTTGAGGAAGCCCAATATCGAACCCTTTCCGCAGCCTCCCAAGTTCAGCGAATCCCTCTTTCTTCCCCCAACCAGTTACAAGTCTCTCTAGACCAGGAGTTCCCAGCCTTTTTTAAGCCATGGACCTCACCGTTAACCGAGAGGTCTGCGAACCCCAGGTTGGGAAGCCGATCTAGTTTGTGACAGGATTCAAACTGTGATACGCACTCAGCACCCACTTTATTAGGTGCACCTGCTTGTCGATGCAAATATCTGATCAGCCAATCGTGTGGCAGCAGAGAAGAAAGCATGCAGACATGGTCAAGAGGTTCAGATGTTCAGACCGAACATCTGACGGGAAGAAATGTGATCTAAGTGACTTTGAGCGTGGAATGACAGACAGGGTGGTTTCGGTATCTCAGAAACTGCTGACCTCCTGGGATTTTCAGAAACAAGTCTCCAGAGTTCGCAGGGAATGGCGCAAAAAGCAAATAAAAGTTCTGTGGCAAACATGCATTGCTACTGAGAGAGGAGAACGGCCAGACTGGTTTAAGCTGACAGTAACTCAAATAACACGTTACAACGGTGGTGTGCAGAAGACACACCAGGCTCCTACTAAAGTGGCCACTGAGCGTATTTAAATTGAATCGTACAGTGGTGAGGGGCCATGCCATTAACCGGCCTGTTGAACCCAACCGCATGGATCTCTCTGCAAGATGCAATGACATGGCTGCGAGAAGATATTTCCTGCAGCAGCCAACAAAATCACCCCACCAGTCTCCCACACTCCCAGCCACAAGCCCAGCGTTTGTAGCCTGTATACTTTCGGAAAGTCCGGTCAAATGTCTTCCCACTGTCCTCCCTGTGAGCACAATCAGAGCATGGCAACTCGCTGCGTGAGAACGCTCTCATCTCCTCCTCCAGCCCTCTTACCGATCAGACTGAACAAACCTCCTCCAGTGAGTGAGACCGTCAGGCTTGGGAGCAGAATTAGGCCATTCAGCCCGTCAAGTCTGCTCTGCTATTCCATCATGGCCGAGCTATTATCCCCCTTGACCCCATTCTCCTTTGATGCCATTACTAATCAGGAACGGACGGACCTCTGTTTTAAAAATACCCAAAGATTTGTTTTCCACAGACTCAACACTCTCTGGCTAAAAAAAAAATTCCTCATCTCTGTTCCAAAGGGACGTCCTTCTATTCTGAGACCATGCCACCTGATTCCACACTCCCCCACTGTAGGGAACATCCTTTCCATGTCCACTCTATCTGGACCTTCCAATATTCATAGGATTCGATCAGATTCCACCCCCACCCCCCAACTCCTTCTTCTAAACTCTAACAAGTTCAGGTCCAGAGCCATGTTCTGGATGTTCCTTGGATGTTAACCCTTTCATCCCCAGGATCATTCTCGTCAACCCTCTCCAGACCCTCCCCAAAGCCAGCGCATCCATACTTCGATAAGGGGGCCCAACACTGCTCACAATACTCCGTTACATTATCAAAAGCATTCAATATCCCCTTTTATTTCTTCAGCCTGAAAGATAACAGCTTGACCCAGTTTCATCTTGTTTCAGTAAATCAACTCGTGCCCTCCCCGAAAGCCTCAACTCGCTTCGCGCGCAGCCCGGCGGCAAAGAGAGAAAAAAAATTACGTAATTTAATCGCATCAACACTGGACTCACACTTTTTGGATTCCTGCACTTCCAGAGGTTTCAGTCCGAGCTTGGCTCTCAACTTGCTGTGGGGAAACACAGGAGGTTAGGCACAGTTTTATTACAGCTCAGTACACAGAGTCACACAGCACAGACACAAGCCCTTCAGCCCATCTAGTTCGTGCCAAACTGTTATTCTTCCTAGTCTTATCACCACATACTTTCCAAACTGTTCTTAAGTGTTGCATTCGAACCACTCCAGCTGGCAGCTCAATCCACACTGAGCAAAGATGTTCCCCCTTAAATATTCCATCTTTTGCCCTTAACCTGCGCCCATTTCATTTCAGAAACACATATGGAGTCCTGCACTTTTATTGAGCAGGGAAAGGCCAACTCCAAGCCAATCTCTATTTGAAAAGCGTTTCTTTTCCCCCAAACAAAACTATAAAATTTCATGGACCCAACAAATACACGAAGTACAAACATTAAGTATTTTCAAGACAGCGAACAAATTCAAATTAAAATATGATTATTACTGTCTATAAAACAGTCAATTCCCTGGGGGAGGGGCCACCACTCCTGGAAATCCCCTGCTGTAACAGTATGCTCCCTCTCCAAGGACAGCAGGCACAAGCGTATCCTCGGAAGAAGGGCGGGCAGTTGGCCCTGGCCGAGCCATCGACTTTCTGTTGTCTAGAACTGTGAATGACCATCTTGGCCAAGCCCAAGATCCAGGAGATCCTCCTCATGACCCGCCCCCTTGCAACCAGGACCTGAGCAGCAGCCCCTAAAGATACTGCAACCTCTCATACTTCGTACCCCTCCCAGCCACAGAATGTGCACGCGGAATGTGCATGCGCCCGTGAACCCACCTAAATACCTGTTGCACGGGACTGCCCGCTACAACACCCTCCACCCCATCTCCCCGATGTAGAGGGGAAAGACCCCTCCAGGAAGAGAATTCCACTGGGGACCTTCCTCCGCTGCCAAGGCAAGGGACTGAAAGGTGTGCAAGAGCAGCCCGTACAAGAAACGCTTTGGAGCGCCACGACGAGCATCCCCCGTGAGACGGCTCACCCTGTGTGGGACCCTCTCCCGCGTGGTATCCCGAGGCCTGGGTCCGACAAGTACTTTTGGCCCGCCAGATGGAGGCTAACCATGGTGATCCACTTTCCCCGATTCTGTTTATAATTGCTATATTACGTTTGTTAGACGGGGCAGGTGCAAGTCGACGGGACGAGGCAGACTAACAGCTCTAGTTCTAGCGTCACTTAACCTCAGTGGGAAAAGCCTGTTTGCATTTACCCTCTCAACACCCCTCATAGCTGTGTATACCCCTACAAATCCCCCCTCGATCTCCTACGCTCCAGGGAATAATAAGCAAGGTGCGGGGAGATTTGGTTTGTCGACTAAAACACGCGCAAAAATATAGGTGGAGAGCATTCTGGCTGGCTGCAACAGCGTCTGGTTTGGGGGTGGTGGGGGCTACTGCGCAGGATCGAAGTAAGCTGCCGAGAGTTGTAAACTCAGTCAGCTCCCTCACGGGCACCAGCCTCCGTAGCATCCAGGACATCTCCAAGGAGCGATGCCTCAGAAAGGCGGCATCCTTTATTAAGGACCCCATCACCCAGGACGCCATTGCTACAATGAGAAAGGAGGTACAAAAGTCCAAAGACACACACTGAACGATTCAGGAACAGCTTCATCCCTTCTGCCATCTGATTTCCGACTGGACAATGAACCCATGAACACTACCTCACTACTTTTTTTGTTTCTATTTTTGCACTACTTAGTTAATTTAACCATTTGACTGATGTATCTATTTACTATAGTTCGGCTTTTCTGTCATCATGTATTGCATCGAACTGCTGCCACAAAGATTACAAATTTCACGACACATGCCGGTGACATTAAACCTGATTCCGTTCGCTGTTCCACTTACACAATGCTAACTGGCAAGCCAATGCAGGCTAATAAACTAGAGGTACAGGTTTAACTCAGCAGAGGGGCCCTCAGGAGCCTCCCCACCCTGCTGGTTGGCCTCGTTTCCCCCCTCTCCCCCCGGGACTTCACTAGAAATGGACAAATGTAGGGTGAGGCTGGGTGTCAAGGACTCAGACTCGGGCACATCAACCTAGAGGCAGGCAAGTGGCCGACGCAGGCCCGCGTTACATTTTTCTGCCCTTTGAGAATAAGAGGCCACTGTTCACACCGGGTAATCTCCTCACAGCCCCGCAACCTTTCAACTTACAGGCCTCCCTCCCAGACCCTCTCCTTTAACCAGCGAGTCCCGGGGCGAAGTCCAAAGCCGGAGGCCCAGTGTCTGCGAGTCTGAGAATCCGGGGACATGGACAAGAGGCTCAGAGGCGGCTGGGTGTGAGTGGAAGGGAGGGGAAAGGAGTTTACTTCACGATTGTTGTCGTTTCATCGTGCTGCTTTGTGTTGTTTTCCCGAGCGACTGCGATCTTGTGACCACAGTGACCCATCACTACACCACCACCCCCTAATACCCACATCTCCACCCCCCCCCCCCCGAAATCATCACACAACGATCTGGCCCCTAGACTGAGGATAATGGGTCACGACCACAGCTCAACGCTTTAGTGCTCTCCGGCGGTCAGGGAGACGGTGACGTCAGCAAACTCACTTTGTTTCTTCGATGGATAGGGAGGCATTGCCACCGGCTGATTTCGGACCAGGCGCTGAAAGGAAAGGACGGGAATGAGAGCGAGATATAGATACAGCTCGGAAAGATGGATGAACTGCACGCTCTTCCCCAACCACACAGATCCCCACCCCGTAAGGATGCCCCTCAGTTCATCACGTAACCATATAACAATTACAGCACGGAAACAGGCCATCTCGGCCCTTCTAGTCCGTGCCGAACCCTTACTCGCACCTAGTCCCACCGACCTGCACTCAGCCCATAACCCTCCATTCCTTTCCTGTCCATATATCTATCCAATTTAACTTTAAATGACAACATCGAACCTGCCTCAACCACTTCTGCTGGAAGCTCGTTCCACACAGCTACCACGCTCTGAGTAAAGAAATTACCCCTCATGTTACCCCTAAACTTTTGCCCTTTAACTCTCAACTCATGTCCTCTTGTTTGAATCTTCCCCACTCTCAATGGAAAAAGCCTATCCACGTCAACTCTATCAATCCCCCTCATAATTTTAAACACCCCTATCAAGCCCCTCCTCAACCTTCTACACTCCAAAGAATAAAGACCTAACTTGTTCAACCTTTCTCTGTAACTTTGGAGATGAAACCCAGGCAACATTTTAGTAAACCTCCTCTGTACTCTATTTTGTTGACATCTTTCCTATAATTCGGTGACCAAAACTGTAGACAATACTCCAGATTTGGCCTTACCAATGCCCTATACAATTTCAACATTACATCCCAACTCCTATACTCAATGCTCTGATTAATAAAGGCCAGCAAACCAAAAGCTTTCTTCACCACCCTATCCACATGAGATTCCACCTTCAGGGAACTATGCACCATTATTCCTAGATCCCTCTGTTCTACTGCATTCTTCAATGCCCTACCATTTACCATGTATGTCCTATTTTGATTAGTCCTACCAACATGTAGCACCTCACATTTTTCAGCATTAAACTCCATCTGCCATCTTTCAGCCCACTCTTCTAACTGGCCTAAATCTCTCTGCAAGTTTTGAAAACCTACGTCATCATCCACAACTCCACCTATCTTAGTATCATCTGCATACTTACTAATCCAATTTACCACCCCATCATCCAGATCATTAATATACATGACAAACAACATTGGACCCAGTACAGATCCCTGAGGCACACCGCTACACACCGTCCTCCAACCTGACAGTTATCCACCACTACTCTCTGGCGTCTCCCATCCAGCCACTGCTGAATCCATTTTACTACTTCCATATTAATGCCTAACGATTGAACCTTCTTAACTAACTTTCCATGTGGAACCTTGTCAAAGGCCTAACTGAAGTCCATATAGACAACATCCACCGCTTTACCCTCGTCAACTTTCCTCATAACCTCATCAAAAGATTCAATAAGATTTGCCAAACATGACCTTCCACGCACAAACCCATGTTGACTGTTCCTAATCAGACCCCATCTATCCAGATAATTATATATACCATCTCTAAGAATACTTTCCATCAATTTACCCACCAGTGACGTCAAACTCACAGTAACATGTTCCTGCATTATCCAACTGTTCATTCCCATGGCTTAAACCTTCTCCCTCCTTTGACAAACCCAATCTCAGAACATACCACAATGTAACCATAGTGGTCCCATAAACCGCACAACCCCAAAATCTCAACCTCCTTTAACACATTACTCACTGCCCCAATCTATTGTCTCTGAAGCCGGTCCTCGTCCCCTGTAACCCTACCAAACAGACTGATGTGCCCACAGTTCTCGCAGGGCTGCTCAAGAGTAAACAACATAAATCCCTTTCCCCTCTACTAGATGATTGCCTCCCATTGATCCCCTCACCCCTACCGTCTCCCTGCCTCCCACCAGCCTTCACCCCCATCCATCTCATTCCCACCGGCCCTCATTCCCTCCAGCTCCCTTCCACTGGCACTCACCGCCTCCATCTCCCTCCAGTTGACACTCACCCCCTCCATCCACCCCTCCCTCCCACTGGCCTTCACCCCTTCCATCTCCCACCTTCCCCCCCCTCCCACTGGCCCTCACCCACCTCCATCTCCCTCCCAAGGCCCTCATCCCCTCCATCTCCCTCACCCCCACAGACCCTCATCCCCTCCATCTCCATCACCCCCACAGACCCTCATCCCCTCCATCTCCCTCACCCCACAGGTCCTCACTCCCCCTCCATCTCCCTCACCCCACAGCCCCTCACCCTCCTCCATCTCCCTCACCCCACAGGACCTCACCCCCCCTCCATCTCCCTCACCCTCCTCCATCTCCCTCACCCCCACAGGTCCTCACCCTCCTCCATCTCCCTCACTCCCACAGGCCCTCATCCCCTCCATCTCCCTCCCAAGGCCCTCATCCCCTCCATCTCCCTCACCCGCACAGGCCCTCACCCCCTCCATCTCCCTCACCCCCACAGGCACTCATCCTCTCCATCTCCCTCACCCTCTCCATCTCCCTCACCCCACAGGCACTCACCCCCTCCATCTCCCTCACCCCACAGGCACTCACACTCCATCTCCCTCACCCCCACAGGCCCTCATCCCCTCCATCTCCCTCACCCCCTCAGGCCCTCACCCACCTCCATCTCCCTCACCCCCACAGGCCCTCATCCCCTCCATCTCCCTCACCACCTCAGGCCCTCACCCCCTCCATCTCCCTCACCCCACAGACCCTCACCCACCTCCATCTCCCTCACCCCCACAGACCCTCATCCCCTCCATCTCCCTCACCCCCACAGGCCCTCATCCCCTCCATCTCCCTCACCCCCACAGGCACTCACCCTCCATCTCCCTCACCCCCACAGGCACACACCCTCTCCATCTCCCTCACCCCAACAGGCCCTCACCCCCTCCATCTCCCTCACCCCCACAGGCCCTCATCCCCTCCATCTCCCTCACCCCACAGACCCTCACCCACCTCCATCTCCCTCACCCCCACAGACCCTCATCCCCTCCATCTCCCTCACCCCCACAGGCCCTCATCCCCTCCATCTCCCTCACCCCCACAGGCACTCACTGTCCATCTCCCTCACCCCCACAGGCACACACCCTCTCCATCTCCCTCACCCCACAGACCCTCATCCCCTCCATCTCCCTCACCCCCACAGGCCCTCACCCCCTCCATCTCCCTCACCCCCACAGGCCCTCACCCCCTCCATCTCCCTCACCCCCACAGGCCCTCACCCCCTCCATCTCCCTCACCTCCTCCATCTCCCTCACCCCCACAGGCCCTCATCCCCTCCATCTCCCTCACCCCCACAGGCCCTCACCCTCCTCCATCTCCCTCACCCCACAGGACCTCACCCCCCTCCATCTCCCTCACCCTCCTCCATCTCCCTCACCCCCACAGGTCCTCACCCTCCTCCATCTCCCTCACTCCCACAGGTCCTCACCCTCCTCCATCTCCCTCACTCCCACAGGCCCTCATCCCCTCCATCTCCCTCACCCTCCTCCATCTCCCTCACCCCCACAGGTCCTCACCCTCCTCCATCTCCCTCACCCCCACAGGTCCTCACCCTCCTCCATCTCCCTCACTCCCACAGGCCCTCATCCCCTCCATCTCCCTCTCAAGGCCCTCATCCCCTCCATCTCCCTCACCCCCACAGGCACACACCCTCCTCCATCTCCCTCACCCTCTCCATCTCCCTCACCCCACAGGCACACACCCTCCATCTCCCTCACCCCACAGGCCCTCATCCTCCTCCATCTCCCTCATCCCCTCCATCTCCCTCACCCCCACAGGTCCTCACCCTCCTCCATCTCCCTCACCCCCACAGGCCCTCACCCCCTCCACCTCCCTCACCCCACAGACCCTCACCCACCTCCATCTCCCTCACTCCCACAGGCCCTCATCCCCTCCATCTCCCTCACTCCCACAGGCCCTCATCCCCTCCATCTCCCTCATCCCCTCCATCTCCCTCACCCTCTCCATCTCCCTCACCCGGCTCCTCCGCCTTCTCCGCCTTCTCCCTCTTGGGCCTGCGCTCGGCGTCGGGGCCGCGCCTGTCGCGCTCCCGGTGCCGGCGACTCTCGCGCTCGCGGCTGCCCGCGCGCTCCTTGCGGTCCTTGTGTTTGTGCTTCTTGTGGCGCGCGGCGGGCTCGTCCCCGCGCTCCCGGTGCTTCTTCGAGGAGCCCATGGCGGCGTCGGGGTCGCGCACCGACCAGCGGGGCCGGCAACCGGAGAGTCAGCGGCGACAGCCGCCAGGAACGGAGATGGCCGGTCTACCCACTTCCTCCTGAACTTTCGCCTTACTGCGTCACTTCCACCGCCCCGCCCCTTAAAGTCACAGAGCGCAGTCGGAGGCTCTTCAGCCCATCGAGTCTATACTATCAATCACCTATCCCTCCACCAGCACCTCTGACATGTCTGTTCACGGCCTCCATTGGAGAGGAACACCTCGTATTCCGTTTAGCTTTGCTAATACTATTGGGGGGGGTTAAACTAGATTTGCAGGGGGGTGGGAACCGAAGTGAAGAGGCGGAGGATGGGGCGGTTGGCGCACAAGTAGAGACAACTTGCAGGGAGTTTGTGAGAAAGGATAGGCAGATGATAGGGCAAAAATGCACTCAGCCAGATGGTTTGTGATCTGTCCATTTTAATGCAAGGAGTATCATGAACAAGGCGGATGAACTTAGAACATGGATCACTACGTAGAACTATGATGTTGTGGCCATTACAGAGACTTGGATGACACAGAGGCAGGAGTGTTTGCTGAATGTGCCGAGCTTTCGGTGTTTCAAAAAGGACGGGGAGGGAGGCAAAAGAGTGGTATTGCTAATTAGGGATAGTGTCACAGCTGTAGAAAAGGAGGTAGACATAGAGGGATTATCTACTGAGTCAGTGTGGGTGGAAATCAGAAACAGTAAGGGGGCAATCACTCTACTGAGTGTTTTTTTATGGACCCCACAGTAGTAACAGAGACATCTGGAACAGTCCCATAATTATAGGGTTGTTGTGATGGGTGATTTTAACTTTCATAATATTGACTGGCATCTCCTGAGAGAAAGGGGTTTGGATGGGATGGAGTTTGTTAGGTGTGTTCAGAAGGTTTCCTGACACTATGTGTAGATAGGCCAACTAGAGGAGAGGCTGTACTTGATCCGGTATTGGGAATTGAACCAGATGTCAGATCTCTCGGTGCGGGAGCATTTTGGAGGTTTTCACAACCCTATCTCCTTCACCATAGCGCTGGAGGGGGATAGGAGCAGACAATTTGGGAAAACATTTAACTAGGTTAGGGGGAAATATGGTGCTATTAGGCAGGAACTTGGGAACATAAACTAGGAGCAGATGTTCTCAGGGAAATGTACGGCAGAATTGTGTCAAGTGTTCAGGGAACATTTGCATGGCATTCCGCATAGGTATGTCCCATTGAGGCAGGGAAAGGATGGTAGGGTAAAAGAACCATGGTGTACAAAGGATGTAGAAAATCTAGTTAAGAAGAAAAGCTTACGAAAGGTTCAAAAAACGAGGTAATGATAGAGATCTAGAAAGTTATAAGGCTAGCAGAAAGGAGCTTAAGAATGAAATCAGGAGAGCCAGAAGGGGTCATGAGAAGGCCTTGGTGGACAGGATTAAGGAAAACCCCAAGGCATTCTACAAGTATGTGAAGAGCAAGAGGATAAGACGTGAGAGATTAGGACCAATCAAGTGTGATATTAGAAATGTGCATGGAGTCGGAGGAGGTAGCAGAGGTACTTAATGATTGCTTTGCTTCAGTATTCACCAGAGAAAAGGACCTTGGCAATTGTGGGGATGACTTAGAGTGGACTAAAAAGCTTGAGTCTATGGACATTAAGAAAGAGGATGTGCTGGAGCTTTTGAAAGGTATTAAGTTAGACAAGTCACCAGGAACGGACAAGATATACCCCAGGCTACTGTGGGAAGCGAGAGAGGACAATGCTGAGCCTCTGGTGATGATCTTTGCCTCATCAATAGGGACGGGAGAGGTACCGGATGATTGGAGGGTTGTAAATGCTGTTCCCTTGTTTAAGAAAGGGAGTAGAGATAACCCAGGAAATTATAGACCAGCGAGTCTAACTCCAGTGGTGGGCAAGTTGTTGGGGAAGATCCTGAGAGGCCGGATTTATGAGCATTTGGAGAGACATAATCTGATTAGAGATGGTCAGCATGGCTTTGTCAAAGGCAGGTTGTGCCTTATGAGCCTGATTTAATTCTTTGAGGATGTAACAAAACACATTGATGAAGGTAGAGCAGTGGATGTAGTGTATATGGATTTCAGCAAGGCATTTGATAAGGTTCCCCATGTGAAGCTCCTTCAGAAAGTAAGGAGGTATTGGATCCTAGGAGACCTTGCTTTGTGGATCCAGAATTAGCTCGCCCACAGAAGGCAAAGAGTGGTTGTAGATGGCTCGTATTCTGCATGGAGGCCGGTGACCAATGGTGTGCCTCAGGGATCTGTTCTGGGACCCTTCCTCTTTGTGACTTTTATAAATGACCTGGATGAAGAAGTGGAGGGATGGGTTGGTAAATTTGCTGATGACACAAAGGTTGGGGGTGTTGTGGATAGTTTGGAGGGTTGTCAGAGGTTACAGTGGGACATCAATAGGATGCAAACCTGGGCTGAGAAGTGGCAGATGGAGTTCAACCCAGATAAGTGTGAGGTGGTTCATTTTGGTAGGTCAAATTTGAAGACAGAATATAATATTAATGGTAAGACTCTTGGCAGTGTGGGGGATCAGCGAGATTTTGGGGTTCGTGTCCATAGGACACTCAAAGCTGCTGCCCAGGTTGACAGTGTTGTTAAGAAGGCATACAGTGCATTGGCCTTCATCAACCATGGGATTGAGTTTAAGAGTCGAGAGGTAATGTTGCAACTATATAGGACCCTGGTCAGACCCCACTTGGAGTACTGAGCTCAGTTCTGGTCACCTCACTACAGGAAGGATCTGGAAACCATAGAAAGGGTGCAGAGGAGACTTACAAGGATGTTGCCTGGATTGGGGAGCATGCCTTATGAGAATAGGTTGAGTGAACTCGGCCTTTTCTCCTTGGAGCAACGGAGGATGAGAGATGACCTGATAGAGGTGTATAGGATGATGAGAGGCATTGATCGTCTGGATAGTCAGAGGCTTTTTCCCAGGGCTGAAATGGCTAGAACGAGAGGGCACAGCTTTAAGGTGCTTGGAAGTAGGTACAAGGGTGATGTCAGAGGTAGATTTTTCACACAGAGAATGGTGGGTGCATGGAATGAACTGCCAGTGAAAGTGGTAGAGACAGATGTAATAGGGTCTTTTAAAAGACTCAGATAGGTACGTGGAGCTTGAAAAAATAGAGGCTAGGGAAATTCTAGGCAGTCTCTAGAGTTGGCACAACATTATGGGCTGAAGGGCTTGTAATGTGCTGTAGATTTCTATGTTCTATGTTCCAGATCGTTTCCAAAGTAACACACAAAATGCTGGAGGAACTCAGCAGGTCAGACAGCATCAATGGAGAGGAATAAACAGTCAACGTTTCAGGCCGAGACCCTTCTTCAGGACAGAGCGGGGGGTGGGGAGATGCCAGAATGAAAAGGTGGGGGTCGGGGGAAGGGGGGTAGCTGGAAGGTGATGGGTGAAGCCAGGTGGGTGGGAAAGGTCAAAGGCTGGAGAGGAAGGAATCTGATAGGAGAGAAGAGTGGACCATAGGAGAAAGGGAAGGTGGAGGGGACCCAGGGGGAGTGATAGCCAGCTGAGAAGAGGAAGGAGGTCAGAGTGGGGAATAGAAGAGAGACAGGGGAGGGAAATACTTTTTTTACCGGAAAGAGAAATCGATGTTCATGCCATCAGGTTGGAGGGTACCCAGACGGAATTCAAGGTGCCGCTCCTCCAACCTGATCGTGGCCTCATCGTGGCAGCAAAGGAGGCTAAGGACTGACATGACATGGGAATGGGAACTAAAATGTTGGGCCACCGGGAAGTCCCGCCTGTGGCGGGTGGAGCACAGATGCCTCGACGAAACAATTTCCCCCAATTTATGGCGGATCTCACCGATGTAGGGGAGGCCACATTGCCGGGGGCACCGGACACGATAGACCAACCCCAGCAGATTCGCAGGTGGATCCTTGCCTGGCCTGGGAGGGAGGTGAATGGAGAGGTGTAGCACAAGAGGATCGCAGAGGGAGCAGTCACTGCCGAAAGCAGACAGTTGGGAGGAGGTAAAGTTGCCTTTGGTACTAGGATCCCTTTGGAGATTGCGAAGCCCTGACATCATGCACTATATTTTCTCCTTCTCCTGATAACCACTCCCCTCTCATTCCTCTGAAACCTCCTCTTTGCTTTCACCCATTCTGGTGGCCCTCTCACCTCTTCTCCTCCCCTCACGTCCTCCCCAACACCTCCCTCTGGTTGCCCTCCTCCTTCCCTTTCTCCCATGGTCCACTCTCCTCTCCTACCAGATTCCTTCTTCTTCAACCCTTTACCTCTTCCACCAATCACCTCCCGGCTTCTTACTTCATCTCCCCGCCGCCACCTGCCGGCTTGTACTACTCCCATTTCCTCCCGCCTTCTCATTCCAGATTCTGTCCCCCTTCTTTTCCAGACCCAATAAAGGGTCTCAGCCCAGAACGTCCACTGGTAATTTCCCTCTGCAGACGCTGCCTGACCTGCTGAGTTCCTTCGGCTTTTTGCGCGAGTTGTTTCACTTGACATTAGCCCGTGTTAAACTCCGTCTGCCATTCCTTGGCCCACGTTCCCGGTCAATCGAGATCCTGTTGTAATTTTAGGTGACCGTCTTCACTGAGCAATCTTCCACCAACTTGGATGTCACTTCCAGATTTACTAACTATGCCATCAACATTCCTGTACACTACAAATAACGCTCCTTGTAATTATTCTAACTTCACGGAAGCGGTTGGTGTTCATGGACCTGTCAAAATCAATGGTGCTGCAGTTAAGAGGGTGGAGAGCTTCAGAATAAACGTCAGAATTGGAATCTGGTTTAGTATCACTGGCACATGTTGTTGCAGCTATATAGGAGCCTGGTCAGACCCCACTTGGAGTACTGTGCTCAGTTCTGGTCACCTCACTACAGGAAGGACGTGGAAACCATAGGAAGGGTGCAGAGGAGATTTACAAGGATGTTGCCTGGATTGGGGAGCATGCCTTATGAGAATAGGTTGAGTGAACTCGGCCTTTTCTCCTTGGAGCGACAGAGGATGAGAGGTGACCCGATAGAGGTGTATAAGATGATGAGAGGCATTGATCATGTAGATAGTCAGAGGCTTTTTCCTGGGGCTGAAATGGCTAACATGAGAGGACAGTTTTAAGGTGCTTGGAAGCAGGTATAAAGGAGATGTCAGGGCTAAGTTTTTTACACAGAGAGTGGTGAGTGTGTGGAATGGGCTGCCGGCGACAGTGGTGGAGGCGGATACGATAGGGTCTTTTAAGAGACTCCTGAATGGATATATGGAGCTTAGAAAAATAGAGGGCTATGGGTAAGCCTAGGTAATTTCTGAAGTACGTACATGTTCGGCACAGCATTGTGGGCCGAAGGGCCTGTATTGTGCTGTAGGCTTTCTATGTTCTATGTTCTATGTCGTGAAATTTGTTAACTTTGCACGGCAGTACAATGCAATACATGATAAATAGAGGGGAAAACTGTGAATTACAGTAAGTTTATATATATTAAATAGTTAAATTAAATACGTAGTGCAAAAATAGAAATAATAAAGTATTGAGGTAGTGTTCATGGGTTCAATGTTGATTCAGAAGTCGGACGGCAGAGGGGAAGAAGCTGTTCCTGAATCGCTGAGTGTGTGTCTTCAGGCTCCTGTACCTCCTCCCTGATGGTAACAATGAGAAGAGGGTATGTCCCGGGTGACAGGGGTCCTTAATGATGGACGCCGCCTTTCTGAGGCACCACTCCTTGAAGATGTCCTGGATACTACGGAGGCTGGTGCCCATGATGGAGCTGACTGAGTTTACAACTCTCTGCAGCTTGTTTCGATCCAGTGCAGTAACACCATCCCCCCCCCCCCCAATATCAAACAGTGATGCAGAAAGTCAAGACTGCTTGAATGGAGGGGGAGGGAAGGGGCTTGTTTGGCTGTTGTGATCCCTACCACAATCTCTCCATCAGGAAGGAGGTACAGGAGCATCAGGATTAGGACTGCCAGGCTGTGGCACTAATGAATACCCTGCCACCACCGAGATCTCGTCACTGGGACAGTGAGCTGTTCACTGTTTATCTGGGCTGTGTACTACATGTATTTTGAATAATATTTTATTAACTTATTTATGATAATATTTTAGTTTATGTGCTGTGTGATATACATTGTATGGGTGCGCCTAAGTCTGGAGGAACATTGTTTTGTTTGGTTGTATATATGTACAGTCAGATGACAATAAACTTGACCTTGAAATGTGTGTGTGTGTGTTTGTGGTGTGTAGATTCTGGCTCATTAGGACACATTGGGACCAGTACTTTTGGCTCAATTAAGCAGGTACCTCAATTATCTGAAGTTTCATGAAAATAGTCCCTTTGACTGACTGTAGATGAACAAAATCAGCGTAGATAACAAACTGCCTTTCTATAATGCTTTTGACAATTGCATCCTCCAAATCTTTGTTATCATTGTAACATTCAAGATGATTGTCGATGCCTTCAAATTCTTCATAGCTCAGAACTTGTTGAAGTAGTGAAATAGTTCCATTCTGACTCTTGGCCATTTCTAGTTTCTCCAAGCCTGAATGTCTGAAATAGGAGTGAACAAATCAGTTTTGAATTGTCTTACTGCTTATTTCTCACCAGCTATCAGCGACAAATATTACCGTTTTTTTTACCACGAACACAACAGCAGCTGATTCTATTTAAAAACTACTCGCTCGAATCATGGTCTAAAACCCAGGTGAACGCATCTGATGCTAATTAGAAACTGCTTAGCGACAGAGCCCTGTCCCAATTAAGCAACATTCTGTCCCAAATAATGTCCTGGGTATTTTCGCGATTAGTTTTTGTTCTTTACAAGTTGTCCTAAATAAGCAGTAGCCCCGATTAACCAATGGCCCAATTAACCGGGATCCACTGTGTGTGTGTAGCGTAGTGGTTAACATGAAGGTTTACAGCACTGGTGACATGGGTTCAATTCCCGACTATTCCTGTAAGGAGTTTGTACGTTTCCCCCCGGGGTTAATTGTAAGTTGTCCCATGATTAGGCTAGGGTGATTGGGGAGGCCTATTCCGCACTGTAAATAGATAAACGTGTAAATAAATAAATAAATCCTGCTGCTGCAAAACAACACATTTCACGACATCTATCTGAGATATTAAACCTGATTCTTGGGTGACGATCTCCCCAGCGTCATCGAATTCATAAACATTTCATATACATGTTGATCTGTAGCGTCACTGATCACTATTCTTTTTAAATGATTATTTGAAAAAATTTGGGATTGGAGGTAATCTTTGAAATTAATGAAAATCCATGATATATAAAATGTTGTGATCTTCGGCAAACTGATGGTGCGAGGAGAAAGTATTAAACCTGGGAAATCTGAAAAGTGGCCAACTCAGTAAATAAGTTTATTCTATGATACTATTTTGGATACCACACGGCAATGTAGCAGTTAGCGTAATGCCCTACTGTGCCAGCAATTGGAAAATTGGGGTTCGATTCCCATCTCTGTTTGTAAGTCCTCCATTATGGGGGGAGGGGAGCCTGAGAAAGAGCCAAAGGTTGGCCAGGGAACGGGATAGGGACTGGGGGTCACCTGTGAGGAGAGTCAGCCAATCGCACCGTCCGCCCTTACCCTGGCAGTGCCCGCCCATTGTTCGCTGGGTAAGGAGTAACCGGGCATGAAGCGTTGCCCCCGGTGGGCGAGTGCCACAGGAAATCTAAAATGCTCAGGCAGTCAGACGGAGCCTGCAGACAGAGAGAGAAACAAGAGAGAACGGATCAGATGATGCGAGGGGAAAGACTCCCCGAGCAATGAGCCTCGAGGGTTGTCTCTGGGAGCGTCTGGTAGGAGTTTGCAGGCCGATTTCTAGAGGGGATCGTGTGTACTGTCTGCTCAAATGGAAGTACTGACCGTAGATTGTATCTCTCAGGAAAATGCTCCTGGAATTGGAGCAAACACGAGGAAATCTGCAGATGCTGGAATTTCAAGCAACACACATAAAAGTTGCTGGTGAACGCAGCAGGCCAGGCAGCATCTCTAGGAAGAGGTACAGTCGACGTTTCGGGCCGAGACCCTTCGTCAGGACTAACTGAAGGAAGAGCTAGTAAGAGATTTGAAAGTGGGAGGGGGAGGGGGAGGGGGAGATCCGAAATGATAGAAGACAGGAGGGGGAGAGATGGAGACAAGAGCTGGACAGGTGATTGGCAAAAGGGATATGAGAGGATCATGAGACAGGAGGCCCAGGGAGAAAGACAAGGGGGGGGGAACCCAGAGGATGGGCAAGGGGTATAGTCAGAGGGACAGAGGGAGAAAAGGAGAGAGAGAAAACAATATATTATTAATAATAAATAAATAAATAACGGATGGGGTACGGGGGGAGGTGGGGCATTAGCGGAAGTTAGAGAAGTCGATGTTCATGCCATCAGGTTGGAGGCTACCCAGACGGAATATAAGGTGTTGTTCCTCCAACCTGAGTGTGGCTTCATCTTTACAGTAGAGGAGGCCGTGGATAGACATGTCAGAATGGGAATGGGATGTGGAATTAAACTGTGTGGCCGCTGGGAGATCCTGCTTTCTCTGGCGGACAGAGTGTAGGTGTTCAGCGGAACGGTCTCCCAGCCTGCGTCGGGCCTCGCCAATATATAGAAGGCCGCACTGGGAGCACCTAGAATTGGAGCATGGTAGCGGAGAGTTTAACGTAGCGTGACCCCGGCGCCAGTGACTCGGGGTCAATTCTCGCCACTGTCTGTAAGGAGTCCGCACATTCTCCACGTGACCACTTGGGTTTTCTCTTGGCGTTCATCGTCCGTGGACATAAGAGCAGAATTAGGCCATTTGGCCCACCGAGGGCCAGACTGTGGGGGCCTAGTCATCGGGTATATTTAAAGCGGAGGTTGATAGGTTCTTGATTAGCCAGGGGCGTCAAAGGTTACGGCGAGAAGGCAGGAGAAGGGGGTTGAGAGAGATAATAAGTCAGCCATGATGGAATGGTGGAGCAGACACGATAGGCTCGAACCGACTTCAAAACTCTGATCACTAGAGTCTGGCAACACTCTGACCACTTTGTCCAAAAATAGACTTCTGTTTTGTTCTAATTATGCTCTTAAAAACTGTAAAGAATTAAGCTTACACAGAACAGTACAGCAAAATATAAACTCTCCCGCCCATGGTGTTATGCTGACTTTTCAACCTACTCTAAGATCAATCTAATCCTTCCCTCTAGTGTCGCCCTCCCTTTTTTCTATCATCTATGTGCCTAAGAGTCTCTTAAATGCCCCCGATGTTTCTGCCTCTACCCCACCCCTGGCAGCGAAGTTCCACACACCCACCAGTCTGTGTGAAAGCCAATCTCTGACATCCCCCCCCCCCGTACTTGCCCCCAAACACCCTAAAGTTATCCATTGACGCCCTTGGGAAAAAGTCGCTGCCTGTTGGCTCAATCCACCCCATATGTGTCACGAGGTGCGCGGGCAGTCTCGGAACCCAAGTGCGGAGGAAGGACAGACTCAGGAACAAAATCACCGGCCTGGGTCGTGAAATTTGTCGCCTTTGCAGCAGCAGTACAATGCAATATTTAATAATAGAGTAAAAAAACTGTGAATTACAGTGTGAATAGATATATTAAATGGTTAAATTAAATAAAAGTACAAACAATAAAAGAAAACGATGGTGATGAGAATTTATTCATAACTCCAAAAGAATACCTGTGGCTCCACCGAGTGAGCTAACATTCTCAAAACTATTGAATGTTGAACGGCTTCGATATGGAGAGGATGATTCCTATGGTGGGAGAGTTTAAGACCAGAGGACACAGCCTCAGAATAGAGGGACGTCCCTTTACAACAGGGATGAGGAGGTATTTCATTGGCCAGAGAGCGATGCACCTGTGAAATTCATTGCCACAGGCGGCTGTGGAGGCCAATTCGTTGGGTATGTTTAAGGCAGAGGTTGATGGGTTCTTGATTGGTCAGGGCGTAAAGGGATACAGGGAGAAGGCCGGAGATTGGGGCTGAGAGGAAAATGGATCAGCCATGATGAAGTTTTGGAGCAGACTCGATGGGCCAAATGGCCTAATTCTGCTCCTATGCCTTATGCTCTTAAAACTAGGACCCCGCGATTAGCGATAATCGGGCGTCCGCTTAAATAATACAAGTGACACGGAAACCCCAGGGCCATCAAAATATGTTTAACAGAAGGCACCAGGAGACCACATTACAAAGAGTGAGTCGCTCAAGAAAAAAAAACACAAGGAACTCTAAACGTTAAACAACAAATAATGAATTTAAGTGCTAGATAGAGTAGGCAAGGAACATCTTTTTTCACGGGTAGAAATGTCTACTATCTGCGGGCATGTATTGAAGGTGAGAGGGGGGATGTGAGGGGTAAGTTTTTCACTCAGAGAGTGGTGGATGCCTGGAATGGTGGCAGAGGCAAATACATTAGAGGCTTTTAAGAGACGTTTGGATACGGGACAGATGAAGGGATATGGACATTATGGAGGTAGAGGAGATGAGTTCTTAGGTTTTAAAAAAATACTTTTTAGCTGGTTCAGCACAACATTGTGGGCCGAATAGCCTGTTCCTGTGCTGTACTCTTCTATGTTCTAGAACTGGCGAAAGCCTCGGGGCGGGGGGCACACTAGCGGAGCGGTTAGCACAACACCATTACAGGGCGTCGGAGTTTGCGGTTCGAATCCCGCATCCTCCGTAAAAACACACATTTGTGCGTTCCTCCTGGGTGTGCCGTGGGTTTCCTCCGGGTGCTCCGGTTTCCTCCCACAGTCCAAAGACGTACCCGTTGGTAGGTCAATTGGTCATTGTAAATTGCCCCCGTGATTAGATTAAATCGGGGGTTGCTAATCGGCACGGCTCAAAGGGCCTATTCTGCGCTTTTTAAATTTAATTATAAATTATCCTTCGATTAGGCTAGGGTTAAACCAATGGGTTTCTGGGGCCTGTATCTCTAAATAAAATAAAACAAATGCCATCTTTAGTAACATAACACGAATTATTTTATTTCTGTAAACGATCACTCAACAGTGGAACACAACGTAGAACCAAAGAACTGTCAACACTCGGCACCGGAGCCGCATCCGCGCACAGAAGCTCGGCGTGGGAGGGGTTGACGGAGTAACCTCTTGGGCTCTGCCAGGGTGGAAGGCCTGACAGCTCCCCCTTTTGAAGGAGTGAGGCACAAAGAAAGGGGTGACATCGCAGTCGGCTTCAGTCGAGAACGCTCGGGGCAAGTTCGTCTGGACAAGTGTGACGGCATCTGCTGTGTCCCGCCACGGAAAAGGCGAGGTCCCGGGTGAGGGTTTCACCCAGACCTCTTAAAGAGAAGTTCTCTCACTCCCTCGGCACTGAGCCATATTACAGAGAACAGAGCGGGACTCGAACCTGCTACAATTATGATTTTTTTTGTAATTTTTGGTAATTTTATGTCTTTCGCAACTGCAAGGCCAAATGTCACATCACGTGCAGTAACTCAGCTGTCATCGACCCGATTCGAACGCAGAGATGCGGGAGGACTACGTGCCCCTTGGAGCTATGGCTGCGGACACGGATGGAACAGGCGGTACGCCGGAGCAGCACACAGGGTTATGGCCAAATGCGCTAGGGAGACCCCACCCCTCCCCATTGAATATTTCAGCCCATGTTTGCGTATTTCAGACCTCCCGATATGGAACGGACTGCATTCAATCTCCCCTTGTGCACTAATCATGTGTTTCAGTGGGCGTCCCCCTATCCCCATAGTAACATGTCTAGTATACGCTGCCTGCCTACTCAGTGAAGACACCCCCTCATATACCTCACTGACCGCAGACCCGACCTTGCCTATCCCTATCTTGGGTACCGCGCCTAACATTGTACCGCACTAAGGGCAGGCCGGGCAAAAAATAATTCTAAGTCGTTATTCTTTGCTGGGAATGAGATCGGAGGCGCGAAGGAGAAGAAAAATGTGGGCCTAGCTACTTGTAGTACACGATCCTGGGCTTTATAGACAGATCTGACCAGTGGCATGTTCAATTCTGAGCACTTGAGGTAAAGTCTCGGGTGAAAGTCTGGGGGGAAGATTTCGCGGATTTACCGCAGGGACGAGGGGTGTTCGCTCTGAGGCGGCTCCCCTCCGAAAAGGGGCTGTGAGGGGCGTTTAAAATCAGGAGGGGCACGGGTTGGGGATAAAGTGGCCTTGGAGGTGCACCTTGGCCCGCGAGCCTGGCGTGCGACTTCGCCCTCTCACGCCGCAGGTCGAGTCGCTGCCTCGGGTCTCCAGAGACCCGGGTTCGATCCCGAACTCTATGTGTGTGTGTGTGTTTCCCCCACACCCCACTGCCGTCCAGATTAGAGTTAAGGTTCCCCGTCGTCCTCTCAGAGGACCACAACCTTGTCGATGGGTTTGGAGGCTCAACGACCCGGAGAGCTACGTTGGCCGGAGTCAGGACTTTGGCCCGTGGGAGGGTCACCCGTGCCAAACAGGTCAAAGGGTAGAGGCCAGACTAAAAGTGACCCACCAATCCTCCAGGTTCGGGGCCAACAACCCGGCCTGGTCAGACAAAACTGTTAGGGAAACAGCAGTGAAGAATCCTTCTACACTTGAGTGCGGTGGTGTGGCCAGACAGGGGTGGGGTACCTTCACTGCTGCCCGCACTGAGAGCGGCGTAACGGACAGTAAGGAAGTGCGGTGAGGGCTACAGAGTTGATGGGATTATGGGGGAAAACCCCCTTCTCCACCCCACACGTTTGCTGTTTACTTTGACCCCGCGGGCCTCTCTTCCCAGGAACCCTGACTGTAGTTAACCATCGCGCCCCCCTCTCTCCCCGTACACCAGACTGCTTTCTCCCCTCACTAAGCTCTGCTCGCTCCCCTCATGTTGTCCGGTTATGTGTCCTGGGCCCTCTGGTTTTGTATACCGGCTTCAGCACGCCCAACCCTCCACCCCGCGCTCGGCTTGTGTACCCGTCCCGCGCCCCCGTTCATTCCCGCTTCTGCATTGCCCGAGCTGCTCACAGCACCGCCGCCCTCGCCCGTCCTCCCCAACCCGCCGTTCTGAGCCGCGGGCCCTGTCTCCCCTGTGCACTACCCCGCCCCACCTTGTGTGTCCTGCGTACCGGGCCCCACTGTGTACTACGCAGTCCCCCGTCTTCTGCACTGTCCAGTGCCTCCATGCACCACCCCAGTCCTGTGTCTCCCGCATAATACTCCATCCTCCGCGTCCTTCCACCCCACCCACCGTGCGTCCCCGTCCCCCCTTCCCTCCCTGCCCACCCTCAGCCGCAGGTGAGGTTGCCCTGGTGCAGCATTCTCCAGAGCAGGACCACCTCCTGCGGGCTCCGGCGGTGCACCATCAGGAGGCGGCGGTAGGCGCACGGCTCCCAGCGCTGCCTCTCGTTGATGCCGAAGCTGCGGAAGCCGGCGTGGGCGGTGGGCGCCAGGCCCAGCCGCCGCAGGCACATGCCGGTGAAGACGTCGTCGATGGGGAAGAGGGGCAGCGCCCTGGCCGCCCGCTCCAGCCGGCGGGCCAGCCGGCCCGTGTAGAGCACCCCGGCGCCGCCGGCGTACGGCGGGTACGGGCCGTTGTAGAAGGCGCCGGGCACGTAGTACTTGAACCTCGGGTCGCGGCAGGGCTTGGCGCCGAAGATGGCGTCGCCCAGGAAGAGGTCGGGGCTGCGGTGGAGGGCCGGGCCCGGGCTAGCCCCCGGCTCCGGGCCGTCCAGGTAATCGAGCAGCCGCTCGGTGTTGACGAAGACGTCGTCGTCGCCCTTGAAGACGAAGCGGGCGCCGGGGCAGCGGCGGCCCAGCCACGGGAGGAAGAGCACCTCCTTCAGCGTCAGGTTGAGGAAGGTGTCGCGGAAGGCCCACTGGAGCAGGTCGCCGTAGCGGCGGCTCTCGCAGGCCAGCTGCGCGGCCAGGCCCGGGTGCCCGTCCGCCTCCTCCTCCACGCCGAGCAGGAAGACCAGGCCGACGCCCGAGGCCCGGCCCAGGCCTCCCCACGACTGGCGGATGGCCTGGCGCCGCACGAAGCTCGACGCCGTGCTCTTGATGGCGATCAGCAGGCGGAGGCCGCGGCCGCACACGCCCCGGGGCTCCAGCAGCCGCGGGAAATGGCGGCAGCGCCGGTACAGCAGGAAGTCCTTCACGGCCTGCGGCAGCTGCTGGAAGTCGGCGACGCGGCTCTCCACCTGGCGGTCGGGCCCGCAGCGTGGGGCGCGGTCCCGGCTGACGCTCCGGCGCCGCCGCTGCCGCTCCAGCAGGTCCTGGCTCCACAGCGACCGCAGCGGGCACGGGGCCTTCCAGAAGCGGGCGGCGGGGCGCTCTGTCGGGGACGGGGGCCGGTGCAGGTTCCGGAGGGCCAGCAGGTAGAGGAGCAGGGCGCAGGCCGCCCAGGGCAGCAGCTTCCTCCGCATCTCGGGCCGGGGAGGGTCACCTGCGGAGGGAAGGAACAGGCCGTGAGGGGGGAGGATGGCCACCGGTAGCCGCAGCGGCCTCCTCCTTCCCTTGATCCCTCCAACCCTCTCTCTCCACCTCCCCCCAGACCTCTCCTCCCATTCTGTTTCTCTCCCCTCTCTCCCTCACCTCCACCGTCTTCTTCCAAATATGTTGCCTCTCCTGGATAACTCCCTCCCCAAACCAATACCCGCCTCGCCCACCCTCTCACCCCTTTCCCAATCTCCACACACCCAGCTCTGACCCTACCTCTCGATTCCTCCCCTCTCCTCCCACCCGATCCCTCCGTCCCATACCACTCCCCGACTCACCCAAGCCAGAGGGATCATTCCCCCCCTCAAATGTCTTCCTCCATCTCTTACCCCCACCCTTTAACACTGCCCCCACAGATGGCGCCACTCGATCCCTCCTTTCTGTCTCTCTCACACTCACACACTCGAGAAAGCCCATGGCATGTCAAAGTGCTGGGTTATGGCTCTAGATTATGGTCTCTTTGGGGGGATTTTCCATTGTTTTCATGGAGGGTGGAAGGGGGTGGGAGCTGATGATTTGCTGCTGCTTGCGCGTGGGCGAGGGGAGGGGGGCTTTGGGATTCTAACGTTTTTCGCCATTCATTCTTTGGGCTTTCTTCTCTTTCAATGCTACCTGTGAAGAGTAAGAATTTCAGGTATTAAATTCTCTCCTATTAAATGGAACCACCGAACCAACTTAAACACCAGAGATTCTTCAGATGCTGGTTATCCAGTTTAACGCAGAAAAGGGAGGGAGGAGAAGATGGTGGCGCGACGCAGCACGCGCGGCCATTGCGAATGATATCGTGTGTGTTAACTAGGGGGCCGTGCACAATCCGGATTTGATGGAGACAGCCGTGAGAAGCACGGAGGAACACCTGGAGTAACTTCTGAAATGCCCGCTTCGCTGCCACTGCTACTGTGCGATCGAGAATCTCCGGAGGGGAAGGCCCCAAATCCTCGGCTTTGCCTATTGCCTGTTGCCGGGGCCGGGGTCGAAGCGGCCGGCAGAGGTGGTGCTCGGTGTCGGACAGCTGGTCGGAGGCTCGAAGTTTTCGGATGGACTTGGAGTCGGACTGTGGTCGGATGCTTCCAGGATGCTGCATCGGCAAGTTTGCGGCGCTGGAGGTTCACCGTCTGTGTGAGATGATGGGACTTTCTAGAGACTTTGAGACTTTTACTGTGCCATGGTCTGTTCTTATCAAATTACGGTATTGCTTTGCACTGTTGTAACTATATGTTATAATTATGTGGTTTCTGTTAGTTTTTAAGTCCATTTGTCATGTGTTTCCGTGATATCATTCTGGAAAAACATTGTATCATTTCTTAATGCATGCATTACTAAATGACAATAAAAGAGGACTATGTGTCCTCATAATCATAAAACGTCAACAGTCGATGTTTCGGGACCAGGCAGTCCCGATGAAGAATCTCAGCCTGAAACCTTGATTGTTTATCCCAGGGGTGCACGGTTACCCCGGTATTGGTCCATGACACAAAACAAATTTGGTTCATCCCATTCCACGAATGTTGCCTGACCTGTTGAATTCCTCCAGCACTTTCAGTGAGTTACTTATGACGTCATCTTACCAAATCCATTAGCCTGTTGTTGACCTGTGTCCCCCCACCCCCCCAACACCCTTCATAAATAAAGTTGACGAGATCCGACCAGGAAGTTTCGATTCTCGGCGGGACTGTTAATGATCAGAATCAGGTTTAATATCACCACCATATGTCGTGAAATTTGTTAGCTTCACGTCAGCAGTACAATGCAATACATGATAAATAAATATAGAGGAAAGAAACTGAATGATAGAAAGTGTACATACGTCTATTGAATAGACAAGTTAAAGTAAGAAGTGCAATAAAAAAGTAGTGAGGTCGTGTTCATGAGTTCAATGTCCATTCAGAAATCGGATGGCAGAGGGGAAGAAGCTGTTCCTGAATCGTTGAGTGTGTGCCTTCAGGCTCCTGTACCTCCTCCCTGGTGGTAGCAATGAGAAGAGGGCATGTCCTGGGTGATGGGGGTCCTTAATGATGGACGCCGCCTTTCTGAGGCACCGCTCCTCGACGATGTCCTGGACACTACGGAGGCTGGTGCCCGTGATGGAGCTGACTTGAGTTTACAACTCTCTGCAGCTTACTTCGATCCTGTGCAGCAGCCCATCCCCCCCCCCCCCAATGGGTGATGCAGCCGGTCAGAATGCCCTCCACGGTACATCTGTAGAGGGTTTTCAACTAATATAGCACAGTACAGGCCCTTCGGCCCACAATGTTGTGCCGACCCTTAAACCCTGCCTCCCATATAACCCCCCACCTTAAATTCCTCCATATACCTGTCTAGCAGCCTCTTAAATTTCACTAGTGTATCTGCCTCCACCACTGACTCAGGCAGTGCATTCCACGCACCAACCACTCTCTGAGTAAAAAACCTTCCTCTAATATCCCCCTTGAACTTCCCACCCCTTACCTTAAAGCCATGTCCTCTTGTATTGAGCAGTGGCGCACTGGGGAAGAGGCGCTGGCTATCCACTCTATCTATTCCTCTTAATATCTTGTACACCTCTATCATGTCTCTTCTCATCCTCCTTCTCTCCAAAGAGTAAAGCCCTAGCTCGCTTAATCTCTGATCATAATGCATACTCTCTAAACCAGGCAGCATCCTGGTAAATCTCCTCTGTACCCTTTCCAATGCTTCCACATCCTTCCTATAGTGAGGCGACCAGTACTGGACACAGTACTCCAAGTGTGGCCTAACCAGAGTTTTATAGAGCTGCATCATTACATCGCGACTCTTAAACTCTATCCCTCGACTTATGAAAGTTAACACCCCATAAGCATTCTTAACTAACCTGTGAGGCAACTTTCAGGGATCTGCGGACATGCACTCTGAGATCCCTCTGCTCCTCCACACTACCAAGTATCCTGCCATTTACTTTGTACTCTGCCTTGGAGTTTGTCCTTCCATAGTGTACCACCTCACACTTCTCTGGGTTGAACTCCATCTGCCACTTCTCAGCCCACTTCTGCATCATATCATTGTCTCTCTGTAATCTTCAACAATCCTCTACATTATCCACAACACCACCAACCTTTGTGTCATCTGCAAACTTGCCAACCCACCATTCTACCCCCACATCCAGGTCGTTAATAAAAATCACGAAAAGTAGAGGTCCCAGAACCGATCCTTGTGGGACACCACTAGTCACAACCCTCCAATCTGAATGTACTCCCTCCACCATGACCCTCTGCTTTCTGCAGGCAACCCAATTCTGAATCCACCTGGCCAAACTTCCTTGTATCCCATGCCTTCTGACGTTCTGAATAAGCCTACCATGTGGAACCTTGTCAAATGCCTTACTAAAATCCATATAGATCACATCCACTACGCTACCCTCATCTATGTACCTGGTCACCTCCTCAAAGAATTCTTATCAGGCTTGTTAGACACAGGTCCATAGTACATTTCCCTGCAAAAACATCATCCCAATTCACACCCGCAAGTTCTAGCCTTATAGCCTCATAATTTGCCCTTCCCAAATTAAAAACTTTCCTGTCCTCTCTGATTTTATCTTTTTCCATGATAATGCTAAAGGCCAGGGAGGGGTGGTCACTGTCCCCCAGGTGCTCACCCACTGAGAGATCTGTGACCTGACCCGGTTCGTTACCTAATACTAGATCGAGTATGGCATTCCCCCTAGTCGGCCTGTCCACATACTGTGACAGGAATCCGTCCTGGACACACTTAACAAACTCTGCCCCGTCTAAACCCTTGGAACTACTCAGGTGCCAATCGATATTAGGGAAGTTAAAGTCACCCATGATAACAACCCTGTTATTTTCGCACCTTTCCAAAATCTGCCTCCGAATCTGCTCCTCAATATCTCTGCTGCTACCAGGGGGCCTATAGAATACCCTCAATAGAGTAACTGCTCCCTTCCTGTTCCTGACTTCCACGCATACTGACTCTCAAAAGAGGATCCTGCTACATTACCCACCCTTTCTGTAGCTGTAATAGTATCCCTGACCAGCAATGCCACCCCTCCTCCCCTTGCCCCCCCCCCACCTCTATCCCTTTTAAAGCACTGAAATCCAGGAATATTGAGAATCTATTCCTGCCCTGGTGCCAGCCAAGTCTCTGTAATGGCCACTACATCATAATTCCATGTATGTATCCAAGCTCCCAGTTCATCACCTTTGTTCCTGATGCTTCTTGCATTGAGGTACGCACATTTCAGCCCTTCTATCTTACTACCTTTACACTCTTTATTCTGCTTCTCTTTCCTCAAAGCCTCTTTATGTTTTATCTGGCTTTACTCCATGTACTATACTTGCCGTTCCCGCATGACCTTTATCCTCCTCCACCTCACTATCTGCTCTAACACTCTGGTTCCCCTCCCCCTGCAAATCTAGTTTAACCCCCCCCCCCCCCAGAGCAGCACTAGCAAACCTGCCCGCAAGGATGTTAGTCCCTACTGATGGAGTTTTGGTCACCGTAAGGATGCGGCTGTGGACCTGAGGCTGAGGGACTGGTGTTCCAGGAGGGGGAAGGATGGAGAAACACGGACATTTGCAACCGGAGGGAAATGTGTTGGGACTGTCAAAACGGAGGGGGGTGACAAACTTCCCACTCACAGACCAGGGGCGAAGGTGCTGGGGGAAGAGGTTCCTTCTCAGCCGCTCCTAACCCTGCAACTCCTGGAGAAGCATTTTCACCGTCTTTGCCTCACGTTGCTTCAGGAACCTATCTTCCAATAGGATTGTCTCTTTATTCCTCTAAATACGTGGCCACTTTATTACGTCCACCTGCATGTTAACGCAAATATCTAATCAGCCAATCATGTGGCAGCAGCTCAGCGCACAAGAGCATGCCGACGTGGTCTCGAGGTTCAGTTGCTGTGCAGATCAAACATCAGAACGGGGGAAGAAATGTGATCCAGGTGACTCGCATGCCATCTTGGTCAATGTCTCCCATCCACTGGGCTGGGTGGGCACAGGAGTACATTCAGCCAGAGACTCATTCCACCAAGATGCAGCACAGAGCGTCATAGGAAGTCATTCCTGCCTGTGGCCATCAAACTTTACAACTCCTCCCTTGGAGGGTCAGACACCCTGAGCCAATGGGCTGGTCCTGGACTTATTTCATAATTTACTGGCATAATTACGTATTACTATTTAACTATTTATGGTTCTATTACTATTGATTATTTATGGTGCAACTGTAAGAAAAACCAATTTCCCCCGAGATCAATAAAGTATGACTGTGACCAAAGAAGTTGCCTTGTGGGACGTATTGTCCGATTGGGAGGATCCAACCCTGACGTTTGAAGGGGAGCGTGATCAGTGTTTGAAGGGGGAAACATAGAGAATAAACTGAACAACTGGGTGTGTTAACTCTGCAAGGATCCCACAGAGACCTGAAGCACCAAATCACCTCTTGCTGTTCTGTAGTACATGCTGTGGTTGACAATCAGTGACAGTCTTTCAAAATTCTCCGGACATTGGGGTAGTCTCTGTGGATTGGAAGTCAAATTTGGGAAGGATGGGGGGGTGATGGGAGTGTAACAGGGAGTTTTAGACCCACTTGACAGATGTCTGCTGGCAAAACACTTACTCAGTGTTCACTTTAAACTTTTCACCTTTCACCCTTAACCCATGACTCCTAGCTGTAGTCACACCCAACCTCAGTGGAAAAAGCCTGCTTACATTTATCTATACCCCTCATAATTTTACCCCTCAAATCTCCCCTCAATCATCTACGTTCCAAGGAACAAAGTTCTAACCTATTCCATCTTTCCTTATAACTCAGGTCCTCCAGTCCCAGCAACATCCTTGTAAATTTTCCCTGTACTTTTTCAACCTTGTTTACAACTTTCCTGTAGGTAGGTGACTAAAACTGCACACAATACTCCAAATTAGGCCTCACCAACGTCTTATACAACTTCAACGTTACATCCCATCTCCTGTATTCAATATTTTAGCTTAGGCATCTGTTAGTCTCGTGAGACCATGGATTTGCGCCTTGGAAGGTTTCCAGGGCGCAGGCCTGGGCAAGGTTGTATGGAAGACCGGCAGTTGTCCATGCTGCAAGTCTCCTCTCTCCACGCCACCGATGTTGTCCAAGGGAAGGGCACTAGAGCCGATACAGCTTGGCACCGGTGTCGTCGCAGAGCAATGTGTGGTTAAGTGCCTTGCTCAAGGACACAACATGCTGCCTCAGCTGAGGATTGAACTCGCGACCTTCAGATCACTAGACCGACGCCTTAACCACTTGGCCAGGCGCCAACACAGTAGTCAGTATATTGACTTATAAAGGCCAATGTGCCAAAAGCGGTGAGAAGGAAATTCCCGGATTCCCGTCCACTCTGCAGGGAGCAGTGCTTGGGTGTATTCAGGGCTCAGCTGGGTTAACCGGACTCGGCACCGATTGACTAAGTGGCATCACGGATGGACAAAGGGGTGAAGGAGGCCTTAGGGCCCACTGGCCTTCATCGGTGTGGGTAACAGGTATTGTTATTGGGACACTCTGTTCCGGTAGTACAATAAATTAACTCCGCCGTGGGCAGTCCCAAAAGGAAGAGAGTAGACATGGGGGCTGGCAACCCCATCCCTTGAGAACCCAGAGCCACAAGAACGCCAACAGAAGCTCCACAGGGTACTGGTGAGGCCGCACCTGGAGTACTGTGTGAAGTTCTGGTCTCCGTACTTGAGGAAGGATGTACTGGCTTTGGAGGCAGTGCAGAGGAGGTTCACCAGGTTGATTCCAGGGATGAAGGGGTTAACCTACGAGGAGCGATTGAGTCGCCTGGGACTATACTCTCTGAAGTTCGGAAGGATGAGAGGGGATGTTATAGAAACATACAAAATTTTGAAAGGGATAGATAAGATAGAAGTAGGAAAGTTGTTTCCGTTGGTAGGTGAGACTAGAACTAGGAGACATAGCCTCAAGATTCAGGGGAGAAGATTTAGGACGGAGATGAGGAGAAACCATTTTTCCCAGAGAGTGGTGAATCTGTGGAATTCTCTGCCCAGGGAAGCTGTTGAGGCTTCCTCGACTGATAGTTTTTACATAGTAAGGGAATTAAGAGTTATGGGGAAAAGGCAGGTAGATGGAGCTGAGTTTACGGCCATGATCTTATTGAATGGTGGGGCAGGCTCGATGGGCCAGATGGCCGACTCCTGCTCCTGTTTCTTATGTTCTTTGATGGGCTACAACTTGAAAGGTGCACTCAGGACAGGGGACTCGGGTGAGCAGGGGCGATGGGCCTAAGAAGAAGTGGGCCGCGCTTGGGGAGGTATTGCCTGCGGGTTTGGGCACCCTCTTGTAGGAAAGGCATCATTCAGCTAGAAAGAGTGCAGAGAAGGTTTACAAGAATATTGTGAGGATTTGAGGGCCTAGTTTACAGGGAAAGCTTGGACAGGCTAGGACTTTAACCCTTGAAGCGTAGGAAAACAAGAGGGCGTATAAAACCACAGTCTTTTTGTTTTAAGAGGGCACAGGTTTAAATTGAGAGGGTTAAGGATTTAGAAAGGACACGGTGGGGGGGGGGTGCAAATTCTTCATGCAGAGAGTAATGGGCATATGGAACCAGATGAGAGGGAAAAGGGTAGAGGTAGGTACCACAACAACGTTGAGTGATAGAACATTACAGTGCAGAAACAGGCCCTTCAGCCCATCTAGTCTGTTCCAGGCTACTGTTCTGCCTAGTCCCAGCCCTCCTGTCCACATACCTGTCCAAACCTCTCTTTAAAGGTTGAAATCAAACCCCCCATCCATCATTTCTCCCACATCCTGAGTGAAGGAGTGCACTCTTATGTCCCCCTCAAATATTTTTCACCCCTAACCTACGACCCCCAGTCTCACCCAAACGTTTAACTGGCCTTTGTTTGGATAAATAGGTTGGAGGGATACGGGTCAACTGGGACTGCATCAGATGGGCGTTTTTGGTCGGTCAAACACGGGCCAGTTGGGCCGAAGGGCCTGCTTCTGGGTAACACCGAGGACCAAGGACTAAGGCCCCACGGCCCCGGGTCCATCCTCTCCCCCACTCCCGCCTCAGCAGCCGGTCGGGGGTTACCAGCCGGGTCCCGTGAGGGTGGGACCGGGACGCATGGCGGTGCCACCGGGGCCCTAGGCTCCGGGATCACCCCCCACCCCCACGACAACGGTCTGGCGTTTACCTTGCACCAGTGCCGGCCAAGCGGGGATGTCTGCGAGGGTTCACCTGACGAGCCAGCGGCCGGGTTGGACAGGGTGTTTCCCGCTGCGGGCCGGCCCGAGGCCCGGGCTGTGGCGCCCCCTAGGGGCGGGAAGACCCAGCGCTCTGTTCGCCCTGAATACCCCACCCTGGTGTTCTCTTCCCCCACCAGGGTCCTGTCTCTCACCCCACCCTGGTGCTGTCTCTTCCCCACCCTGATCCTGTCTCTCTCCCCTACCCTGATCCTGTCTCTCTCCCCCACCCTGGTCCTCTCTTTCCCCCACCCTGATCCTGTCTCTTCCCCACCCTGGTCCTGTCTCTCCCCCACCCTGTTCTCGTTTCTCTCCCCCACCCTGGTCCTTTATCTCCCCCACCATGGTCCTGTCTCTCTCCCCCACCCTGATCCTGTCTGATCCTGTCTCTCTCCCCCACCCTGATCCTGTCTCTTCCCCACCATGGCCCTGTCTCTCTCTCCCCTCGACCCTGATCCTGTCTCTGTCCCACCCTGTTCTCGTTTCTCTCCCCCACCCTGGTCCTCTATTTCCCCCACCCTGGTCCTGTCTCTTCCCCACCCTGGCCCTATCTCTCTCCCCCACTCTGATCCTGTCTCTCCCCCACCCTGATCCTGTCTTTCCCCCAACCTGGTCTTGTCTCTTCCCCCCCCGACCCTGATCCTGTCTCTTCCCCACCCTGATCCTGTCTGGTCCTGTCTCTCCCCCACCCTGTTCTAATCTCTCTCCCCCACCCTGGTGCTCTCTTTCCCCCACCAGGGTCCTGTCTCTCCTCCCCCCCGACCCTGATCCTGTCTCTTCCCCACCCTGGCCCTGTCTCTCTCCCCCAACCTGGTCCTGTCTCTCTCCCCCACCCTGTTCTCGTCTCTCTGCCCCCCACCCTGATCCTGTCCCTCCCCCACCTTGGTCCTGTCTCTCCCCCACCCTGGTCTCGTCTCTCTCCCCCACCCTGGTCCTATCTCTCCACACCCCCTCTTCCTTTCCCCAACCCCCACCCGGGACCTGTCTCCCCCACGCTAGTCACATCTCTCCCTCCTGGCTCTCCCACTCCCTGGTCTCTCCCCACCCTTTTCCTCTCTTCCCCTCCCCCACCCTGGTCCTGTCTCTCCCCCACCGTAGTCCCCTCTCTCCCATACCCTGGTCATATCTGTCCCCACCCTCTCACCCTCTCTCCATCCTTTTCCTCTCTCCCCCCCCCCACCCTGGTCCTGTCTCTCCCCCACCGTGGTCCTATCTCTCCCATACCCTGGTCATATCCCCTCCCACCCTCACCCTCTCTCCCCCAAACCACTCCCCCAGTCTTCCACACCCTGGTCCTGGCTCTCCCACTCCCTGGTCTCTCCCCACCCTTTTGCTGTCACTCCCCTACCCTGGTCCTCCAACCCACTCTCCTGGCTCTCCCCCACTCTGATCCTATCTCTGCCCCGCCCTGGTCATATCTCTCCTATACCCTGAATCCATAGGTTGTGGGAATATTTCAATGATGGGGCAAGTGAAGTTGAGTGAAGTTATCCCCTCTGGTTCAAGAGCCTGATGGTTGAGGGGGTAATAACTGTTCCTAAACCTGGTTGTGTGAGTCCTGAGGCTCCTGTACCTCCTTCCTGATGGTTGAGGGGTAATAACTGTTCCTGAACCTGGTGGTGTGATTCCTGAGGCTCCTGTACCTCCTTCCTGATGGTTGAGGGGTAATAACTGTTCCTGAACCTGGTGGTGTGGGTCCTGAGGCTCCTGTACCTTCTACCTGATGGTTGAGGGGTGATAACTGTTCCTGAACCTGGTGGAGTGAGTCCTGAGGCTCCTGTACCTTCTACCTGATGGTTGAGGGGTAATAACTGTTCCTGAACCTGGTGGTGTGGGTCCTGAGGCTCCTGTACCTCCTTCCTGATGGTTGAGGGGCAATAACTGTTCCTGAACCTGGTGGTGCGGATCCTAAGGCTCCTGTACCTCCTTCTTGATGACAGCAACTAGAAGAGAGCGCGGCCTGGTGCCTGTCTACGTGACATTGTATCTGTCTCCACTAATTCCCCTAGCAATGCTTACATAAAAAAAAGTCATATAAATCTCCTTTAAACTTTCGCCTTCCCCTTGAAGCTATGCTCTCAAGTACTTCCACTCTGGGGGAAGGGGGGAACAATCGAGATTAAAGTGTTTGCGGATGTGCTTTAGCATCGAGATGCAGCGGACGGGCGCATAACACGGTCTTGAGGAAGAGCTGCGGAGGGACGCACTGAGGCTCGGTGCCACACCGCTAGAGCTCGGCGGGGGGAGATGGGACTTTCCCCCGTGGAAGGGCCGTGACTGGGAAAGTGCTGCTGGACTGCGCTGGCAAAGTACCACCCCAGGGATCCACATAGTGCTATTGGTTTTAAGGATGTCAAAGTATGTATACTGCCCGGATTGGCCTCATCAGTCACCTCCGGACCCACAGCCACCAATCTCCCATTTGACTTTGAAGCCATGGTCATCTTCGGCTACGAAGGACGAACAACAACTGTATTATATACAACCTTGAGATTTGTCTCCTCGCAGGCATCCACAAAGAAACACAATGTGCAAAAAAAAAGAACAGATCGTGCAAACAATTAAAAAGGAAGCAAGTAACATTCAGAACTGAAGTTCACGGCCACGGAGCCGGTCACAGGCGATCCAAGAGCCCGTTAGTTGCAGGCCACGTTGTAATTCATTGTCTATGAATGTAAGGTGAAAAGGCATTGCACGGCTTATTCTTATAAATAATTTTATTATGAATAACATTTATGTTGATATTTTAAAAGTGCAAGTTTTACTTTTTTGGGGGCGTGGAGCTGTTTGTACAGCAGCTGTCAGCGACCCGGGTTAAATACCGACCTCTAGCGCCCTCTGTCTGTGTGGAGGTTGTACAGCAGCTGCCTCACAGAGTCAAGAGACCCGGGTTCACTCCCGACCTCTAGCGCCCTCTGTCTGTGTGGAGGTTGTACAGCAGCTGCCTCACAAAGTCAAGAGACGCGGGTTCACTCCCAGCCTCTGGCGCTGTCTGTCTGTGAGGTATTTGCACGTTCTCCCTGTGACTGTGTAATTTGTCCACATCCCAAAGACGTGCAGTAAATTAATCACCTTGCAAAAAAAAAAGTTATTCGGAAAATGCTGGAAGAACTCAGCAGGTCAGGCAGCATCAATGGAAAACGCGTAAATAGTCGACGAGGAGTCCTGCTTTGGGTCTCGGCCGGAAACGTCGACTGTTTACTCTATTCCATAGATGCTGCCTGGCCTGCTGAGTTCCTCCAGCAAGATGTGTGTGTTACTCAATGATTGAGGAACAGGTTTTTAGCCTCCACCTTCAGATTTTTGACTGGTCTATGAGACCATGAACACAACCTCAATTCTTTTTTTTTGCACTATTTATCTGTCGTAATTTATATTAATTTATGCTAAAAGTTCAAAGTAAATTTTATTATCAAAGTACATATATGTCACCACATGCAACCCTGAGGTTCATTTTCCTGCAGGCATACTCAGCAAATCTATAGAATAGTAACTGGAAACAGGATCAACGAAAGATCAACCAGAGTACAGAAGACAACAAACTGTGCAAATGCAAATATAAATAAATAGCAATAACTAACGAGAACATGAGAGAAAGAGTCCTTAAAGTGAGATCATCGGTTGTGGGAACATCTCAATGGATGGTCAAGTGAGTGTAGTTATCCCCTTTTGTTCAGGAGCCTGATGGTTGAGGGGTAGTAACTGTTCCTGAACCTGGTGGTGCGAGTCCTGAGGCTCTTGTACCTTCTACCTGATGGCAGCAGTGAGAAGAGGGCATGGCCTGGGTGGTGGGGGTCTCTGATGATGGATGCTGCTTTCCTACGATAGCATTTCATGTAGATGTGCTCAATGGTTGAGAGGGCTTTACCTGTGATCTCTTTGCAAAAAACAAACTTCATATCATCTGCCGCTCTCAGCACAATCCTCACTGATTTTCACGCAAACAACACACACTTCACCGCATGTGCGAGAAGAAATAAAGGTTATCTCCTCCTCCAAGTCTGTGATAATAAATCGGGTTTCGGAAAATATTCCCAGGAATGATGTGAATCATGGGGGATCCTCAGCATGTCAAGCAGCAACTACGGAGAGAGGAAGAGAAAGTCAAAGTCGGGTTTATTGTCATCTGCACAAGTCCATCTTTGGAAGGACAGATGCCCCAACACCAGCATACTGGAGGTCACCAGCATCTCCACCATGATAAAGCAACACCAATTCCAACAGATAGGTTCAAAGTTCAAACTCTGCATACTTCAGACAACCTTGAGATTACAGGCAGCCATGAAACAAAGAAGCCCAGTAGAACCCAACAAACACCCAATGTGCAGAGAAAATAAACAAATATAACCATATAACAATTACAGCACGGAAACAGGCCATCTCAGCCCTTCTAGTCCGTGCCGAACTCTTACTCTCACCTAGTTCCACCGACCTGCACTCAGCCCATAACCCTCCTTTCCTTTCCTGTCCATATATCTATCCAATTTAACTTTAAACAACAACATCGAACCTGCCTCAACCACTTCTGCTGGAAGTTCATTCCACACAGCTACCACTCTCTGAGTAAAGAAGTTCCCCCTCGTGTTACCCCTAAACTTTTGCCCTTTAACTCTCAACTCATGTCCTCTTGTTTGAATCTTCCCCACTCTCAATGGAAAAAGCCTATCCACGTCAACTCTGTCTATTCCCCTCATAATTTTAAATACCTCTATCAAGTCCCCCCTCAACCTTCTACACTCCAAAGAATAAAGACCCAACTTGTTCAACCTTTCTCTGTAACTTAAGTGATGAAACTCAGGTAACACTCTGGTAAACCTCCTCTGTACCCTCTCTATTTTGTTGACATCTTTCTTATAATTCGGTGACCAGAACTGTACACAATACTCCAAATTTGGCCTCACCAATGCCTTGTACAATTTCAACATTACATCCCAATCACGCAGTAAAAGTAAACAAATCGTGTTTGGAGCTGAAGTTCACAGCAGGCCTCACCGCAGCCGATTCAGTTGGTTGCAGGCCGCAGCCTGAGTTCAGCACAGGGACGAGTGAAACCACATGGGGCAGTGAGCTGTACCGGCCTGTCCTCGCCTCTGGCTGGGACAACCTGCCCATTCCAATCTGGCCCGGCACTCAAATCATCCGAATTGGGTCGTTCTTTGCTCTCGGCCACTTTAATACGCCCTCGGGCCCCGCGCCCCCGCACCCCCGCACCCGGCCTTGCCAATTCAGCTCGGCACTTAAATCGGTCCGTCCTCGCTCTCCGGGCTCCGCCTCGGTTTTGCCACGTTCGAATTGTCCCCGTCCTGCACCTGCGAGACTTCCGTTCGCAGCGCAAAAAATCCCAGGTCGCACAGGCGGTCCAAAGGCTCAGCTCCATCCCACAGGGAAATTACAGCCTATTGTTTGCAGTGATCGATTAGCAGGAAAAGTGTGATTAATAAAGTGCTTAGTAGTTTTCTCTGTTTTGTTTACCGCCAGCATGTAGTCACTGATTTTCACCAGCGCCATTGTAAAGCGTGTCATCCAGATGCAGGTGGACAGCGTGGTTAAGAAGGCGTATGGTGTGTTGGCATTCATCAACCGTGGGACTGAGTTCAACAGCCGTGAGGTAATGTCACAGCTATATAAGACTTTGGTCAGACCCCATTTGGAGTACTGTGTCCACTTCGGGTCACCTCACTACAGGAAGGATGTGGAAACTACAGAGACCGTGCAGAGGAGGTTTACGAGGATGTTGCCTGGATTGGGGAGCGTGCCCGATGAGAACAGGCTGAGTGAACTCGGCCTTTTCTCCTTGGAGCGACTGAGGATGAGAGGTGACCTGATAGAGGTGTATAAGATGATGAGAGGCATTGATGGTGTGGAGAGTCGGGGCTGAAATGGCTAACACAAGGAGGCATAGTTTGAAAGTGCTTGGATGTAGTTACAGAGGGGATGTCAGTTCTTCACACAGAGAACGGTGGGTGCGTGGAACGCACTGCCAGCGATGGTGGGGGAGGCGGATACAATAGGGTCTTCTAAGAGACTCTCAGATAGGTACATGGAGCTTAGAAAAATGGAGGGCAGTGTACAGATTTAATTAATAATAAAGTACAGAATAATAATATACACAATAATAATTTCCCAATGTGCAATAATAATGTATGAAATAGTAAAACAGAGACCATTGTACTATGATCTGAGTTCTCCTGTGGCACGGAGATGAACTGTTGTATGTACTTATTGCATTTGCCAGGAAAGATTTTCTGTAACGATCCTTGTGACAGCAGAGCTGAATGAGCCAGTTCATGAGGGTGCTACGCTGCTTATTCAGTAGGTCATGGAGAGGATAGGCCTGATTGCCCATAACAGACAACGCCACTAACTCAAAATACACCACATTCATGGGAAACTCCCGCATTGTGTTCAGTTCTGCCCGCCCCGCTACAGGTTTCACGAGGGCGCACAGGAGATTTACCAGGATGCTGCCCGGATCGAAGAGACATGTGTTACATGGGAAGATTGAGCGAACGAGGGCTTTTCTCTCTGGAGCGAAGGAGGATGAGAGATGACTTGATAGAGGTGGACAAGATGATGAGGCACAAAATGGACAGATAAATACTTTCTCCCAGGGTGGGAAACGGCTAATGACAGAGCATAAATTTAAAGTGATTGGATGTAAATATAGCTGGGATGTCAGAGGTTAAGTTTTCCTTTAAGACAGAGTGGTGGCTGTGTGGTACTCCCTACAAGGAGTGGTAGTAGAGGCAGATACATCAAGGACATCTAACTCTTAGGTAGGCAGATGGACGACAAAAAAAAATGGAGGGCTATATGGTGGGTGGGGGGCTGGGGGGAATTCGTCCAAGAGGACCACGATCTTGTCGTATGATTTGGAGGCGATGTTGGCTGAAGTCAGGGCTCTATGCTTTCACACATCTCGAGTATTGCATACCGTTCTGGGGACCCCATTATAGGAAGGAGGTTGAGGCTTTGGAGAGGGGTGCAGAAGAGATTCAAACTTGCCGTAGGGTTTGGAGGCTTGCCCGGAGGGCGGTGTTGGCTGCAGTGAGGGGGTCTATGCTCTGGCTCTTGGTAGGGTCACCCATGCCAAACAGGTCAAAGGGTAGAGGCCAGACCAAGAGTGGTCCACCGGTCCTCCAGGTTCGGGGCTGACAACCCTGACTGGTCAAACACAAAACTGTTATGGAAACAGCAACGAAGAATCCTTCTACATCTGAGTGCGACGGTATCCCTGAGTCTCCATTCGGGACTTGAGTGAAAATCGAGAGGAAGCTACTGACACGATGAAGGAAGCCCTGAACACGACCAGAGATGGAGGAGCTTCACTGCTGCCCGAAACGCCAGCGGTGTAGCGGACCACGAGCAAGTACGTGGGAGGGAAGGGTAAGTTTGATTGTGGAGTAGGCACAATATTGTGCTCCGAAGAGCCTATGTTAGAGAACAATTAGGTTATGTTAGTAAACTGAAATCTCAGATGTTATTATATGTTTAACAACAAGAAAGCCCATAATAAGAACAAAAAAAAAAGTAAATTTTAATGCCAGTGGTCATAGTGTGGTTAAACAGTAGCGACTGGGGTTTTAAAGTTGGTTCAAGACCTATCTATCAATTGCAAAAAGACAGAATGTATGGTGATATCCAAAAAGAAGGAGAATCCTATCTGCCGGCTGAGAATAAACGGGGAAGACATAAAACAATTACAGAACTTTTGCTACTTCGGAAGCTGGGTGACATCAGATGGCAGGTGCGACTTGGACATCAAAAGAAGAATAGGGATGGCGAAAGACACCTTTACGAGAATGAAGAGTATACTGACCAACACTCAACTAGGCATGACAACCCGCCTCAGAGTACTGAAATGTTACGTTTATCCAGTTATGTTATATGGCTCAGAATGTTGGACAATATCTAGTAACATGAGGAAACGAATTGTAGCAGCAGAGATGTGGTTTTTGAGGAGGATGCAAAGACGAAACGAATATCTAACGAGGATGTCATGAACAGAGCCAGCACAAAAAGAGAAATAATGTATGAGATCATGAAAAGGCAACGTAACTTCATTGGACATGTAATTAGGAAAGATGAGTTAGAATGCACGGTAATTATGGGAAAGATTGAAGGGAAGAAAGCAAGAGGAAGGCAAAAACAAATGATGCTGGAGACAGCAGCCAGAGAACTGGAAATGAATACCAATGAATTGATCCACTTGACCCGAAACAGGATTGTGTGGGCCATGGCAGTCAAAGCTCAAACTGGGCACGGCACGTGATGATGATGATGATCAAGAAGGGAGGGAGCTGTTCCTGGAAATGGTAGTGAGTTCTAATGCACGATGACATCCAGGTGATAGTTTGGGAAAATCCTGCGTTTCTTCAAGAGAGGTGTGTTGTCCCCTATCAGGGACCCACCTCCCCCAAACCACTGATGTAATAAAGAGCGGGGGAGTGGATGTTGCTCATTGGCTGGGAGTGATGGTCTTGCCCCCCTCCCCCGCCAGCCACAGTGGCCTCGAGATGCCCTGAGCAAGGTGAAGGTGAAGGGAATCTCGCCCCGTTCCGCATGTGGCCCCCACACAGGCAAGCGGTGCTCACGAACCAGTGCGTCCGGCCGGGCCCCAAGCCTCGCCTCAGCCTCTGGCCCCGCCCGTGCCCCGCGCCCGGGCCCGGAGCCACCGCCTGGCCCTGCCCGCTCCCGGGCAGCGGGGGGAGGCCGGAGCCCTGCGGGGTCTTCACCGCCGCGGCCCTTTACGGTGAGCTGACGTGTTACCTCGAGTCCTTGCTCCAGCTTGCTTTCCAGGTGAGTTTACGCCAGGTGTACCGGAAACGTTTGCCGTGGGAGCCAATTCGTAAAAGGGGTGGGGAGCTGTGATTGCTTTGTCCCTCCCTCTCGCCCTCCCGCGCCCTGATCGGACCCGCCATCGAATAATGATGAGTGACCCTTTTGTAGGGCTAGTCCTCTGGGGTGGCGGGGTGGAGGTACATCTCTATTAAAGAAGGTGTGAGGCGCTCCTTCCCTCCGCTAGCCTGCAGGTCACCCTTGGGTGAGGTATAGCACCTGCATAGCCCCTCGATCCGGGTCACGTGAACCTATGGGAGCAGCAATGGATGGTTGTACGAGCAGCTAGTGCAGATCACAGTCCTGGTTATCCGACCACTGACGCCAGGCAGACAATCTCTGAAGAGTATTGATAATGGCCGGGGTGGGGGTGGGGGGGGTCACCCATCTTGTAAGGACACTGGCCCGGAAGCAGGCGATGGCCAACCATTTGAGTGGGAGAACTTGCCAAGAACAATCTGGGTCAAAGGCCACGATCATGGGAGCCGGCACACAGTGATGATGATGAGCCCGCTGGAGGGAGGTTCTTGCCCCATTCGTGGGGGGCATTCTGTCGGAGGGAACACATCAAATCAAATCAAATCGTCACGGGACATGGCGCACAGTGATGATGTCACGCGGCACGGCACACAGTGATGATGATAAGCCCGCTAGAGGGAGATTCCGTCGGAGGGAACACGTCAAAGAAAATCAAAACTCGCCACGTTGGCGACGCTTGTGGGCTGCCGCCCCCGCCCCCCTCCCAGCACACCCTCGGACTGTGCCGGTCATCGACGTAAACGATGCATTTCGCAGTCTGTTTTGACGCGGGCGCGACGGGTAGAGCTAATCTCTCATTGTTAATGAACACAGAACAGTACAGCGCAGTTCAGGAACTTTGGCCCAGAATGCTGAGCCGACCTTTTAGCCCACTCCAAGATCAAGCTAACCCTTCCCTCACACACAGCCCTCCATTTTTCCATCATCCTCCATATTACTGTCCACTCTTGCCATGCGTCTTATCATCTTGTACACCTCTATCAAGTCACCTCTCATCCTCCTTCGCTCCAAAGAGTAAAGCCCCATCTTGCTCACCTTTACCTCAGACAACATGCTCTCTAGTCCAGACAGTGATTGGTAAATCTCTTCAAAGCTTTCACCTACTTTCTTACACCGCTGGCAATTGGGGCAGCAATGAGGGCCCTCCATCTCTGGCGGGGTTCAGGGCTTCCTTCATTGTGTCAGCAGCTTCCTCTCGGTTTTCACTCCTGTCAGTCATGCAAGTCCAGGGTGGGGACTCAGGAATACCGTCGCACTCAGAGAAGGACTCCCCATTGCTGTTTTGTCAAGGTTGTTAGCCCCAAACCTGGAGGACCAGTGGGACCACTCTTAGTCCGACCTGTTTGGCATGGGTGGCCCTACCAAGAGCCAAAGCACAAAGCCCTGACTCCAGCCGACACAGCTCCCCGGGTCATTGAGGCAGGCAAGCCTCCAAACCCTACGACAAGGTTGTGTTCCTCTTGGAGGAAAGCTTCCACCTCCTGCCTATAATGAGGCAACCGGAACTGAAGACAATAGAACATCAAACGTAGAAATCTACAGCACATTACAGGCCCTTCAGCCCACAATGCTGTGCCGACCACGTAACCTACTCTCGAAGCTGCCTAGAATTTCCCTGGCACATAGCCCTCCATTTTGCTAAGCTCCATGTACGTATCTAAGAGTTTCTTAAAAGACCCTATTGTATCTGCCTCCACCACCGTCACTGGCAGTGCATTCCACACACCCACCACCCTCTGTGTGAAAAGCTTATCCCTGACATCCCCCTTGTACCTACTTCCAAGCACCTCAAAATTATGCCCCCTCGTGTTAGCCATTTCAGCCCTGGGGAAAAGCCTCTGGCGACAATGCCCCAATAACCAGAGTTTTATAGAGACGCACCACCACCTCGTGCCCCTTGAATTCAATCCCCTGACTCGCGAGGACCAGCTTCCTAATCTCCCCGTCAATTTGTGCGGCAACTTTGGGGGGAATCCGTGGACGCAGACCCCAAGGCCGCCCTGTTCCTCCACGCTGCCGGTGAGAGTGAACGGACCCGGAACGTCCCAACACCCTGGCCCCACCGGAGAGTTGCTCCTCCTCCCAATCAGGAGTGTCGGACACTTTGGGGGCGGGGGGGGATACACTGCCCCGTTAGAAGATAACAGTGTAATTCCCAGCAGTGGATTCTGGCAGTCCAGCAATTGTAGGGGGTTCCCATCCTGGGGTCTGTGGACACCTTGCTTAATGGTTTTGGGAACCCCTGCGTTGGAGGTTCCGAGTCACGTACATAGTTTCTTTAAGGAGATGGCACCTTTGGTAGGTGGCAGTTGAACTTGCTTGGCAGGAGATCACTGTCAGCGGCTGCAGGTTTTAATCAGACTGTGGCTCTTAACGGTTCAAGTGGGATAGATACGTTGCCTCAGTAGGTGTTGTTAGAGGGACACACCTCCTCCTTAAGACTATAAGACAGAGGAGCAGAATTAGGCCGTTCAATCATGACCGATTTATTATTCCTTTCAAACCCACTCTCTTGCTTCCTACCCGTAACCCGCAATCATTCCATCCACAATGCTCGGGTCGGGAGTGTAATGGAATACTCACAGGTCCATCAACATTCGAGAAGCTCGACGCCATCTAGTACCAGGCAGCCCACTCAATCCACAAGCATCCAATCCCCCCCTCCATCGACGGACGGTTGCAGTAGTGTGTACTATCTACAAGGTGCATAGAAACATAGAAAATAGGTGCAGGAGTAGGCCATTTGGCCCTTCAAGCCTGCACCGCCATTCAGTATGATCATGGCTGATCATCCAACTCAGAACCCTGTACCTGCCTTCTCTCCATACCCTCGATCCCTTTAGCCACAAGGGCCATATCTAACTCCCTCTTAAATATAGCCAATGAACTGGCCTCAACTGTTTCCTGTGGCAGAGAATTCCACAGATTCACCACTCTCTGTGTGAAGAAGTTTTTCCTAATCTCGGTCCTAAAGGCTTCCCCTTTATCCTCAGACTGTGACCCCTCGTTCTGGACTTCCCCAACGTCGGGAACAATCTTCCTGCTCCTAGCCTGTCCAATCCCTTTAGGATTTTATACGTTTCAATAAGATCCCCCCTCAATCTTCTAAATTACAGCGAGTATAAGCCTAGTTCATCCAGTCTTTCATCATATGAAAGTCCTGCCATCCCAGGAATCAATCTGGTGAACCTTCTTTGTACTCCCTCTATGGCAAGAATGTCTTTCCTCAGATTAGGGGACCAAAACTGCACACAATACTCCAGGTGTGGTCTCACCAAGGCTTTGTACAACTGCAGTAGAACCTCCCTGCTCCTGTACTCGAATCCTCTCGCTAGAAATGCCAGCATACCATTCGCCTTTTTCACCGCCTGCTGTACCTGCATGCCCACTTTCAATGACTGGTGTATAATGACACCCAGGTCTCGTTGCACCTCCCCTTTTCCTAATCGGCCACCATTCAGATAATAATCTGCTTTCCTGTTCTTGTCACCGAAGTGGATAACTTCACATTTATCCACATTAAATTGCATCTGCCATGCACTGCAATGAAACACCAAAGTTCCTAAAGCAGTACCTTCCAGACCCCACAACCACTACCACCTAGAAGGAGATACCAGGGAACACCACCACTCAGAAATCCCCCTCCAAGTCACTCACCATCCTGACTTGGAAACATATCACCATTCCTGTATTGTCACTGGGTCAAAATCGTGGAATTCCCTCCCTAACAGCTCCGTGGGTGTCCCTACACCTCAGGGACTGCAGCGGTTCAAGAAGGCAGCTCAACACCACCTTCCCAAGGGGCAACTAGGGATGGGCAATAAATGCTGGCTTAGCTGGCAATGCCCACGTACCATAAATGAACAAATTTAAAAAAAACCATGAGGAGCATTTGGCAGCTTTGGGCCTGTACTCGCTGGAGTTTAGAAGAATGTCGGGTGGATCTCATTGAAACCTGCTGAATGTTGAAAGGACGAGATAGGGTGGATGTGGAGAGGATGTTTCCTATGGTGGGGGTATCCAGAACTAGAGGGCACAGCCTCAGAATTGAGGGGTGACCCTTTAGAACAGAGGTAAGGCAGAATTTTTTTTAGCCAGAGAATGGTGAACCTGTGGAATGCTCTGCCACAGACTGCGGTGGAGGCCAAGTCCGTGGGTGTATTTAAGGTGGAAGTTGATCGTTCCCTGATCGGTCAGGGCATCAGAGGATATGGTGAGAAGGCAGGGGTATGGGGGATCCAGGATCAGCCATGATGGAATGGCGGAGCAGACTTGATGGGCTGAATAGCCTAATTCTGCTCCTATGTCTTATGGGCTTGCTTGCAGTCTCACCTTCGACCCCCTGATTGATGAAAAGCACTCAACTTCTGCTTTAAATATACCCAATGATTTGGAATCCACAGAATTAGGCCACTTAGCATCAGACATTGGAGCCAGAATTAGACAATAGACAGTAGGTGCAGGAGTAGGCCATTCAGCCCTTCGAGCCAGCACCACCATTCACTGTGATCATGGCTGATCATCCACAATCATCCCTTTTACTGCCTTCTCCCCATATCCCTTCACTCTGCTATCTTTACGAGCTCTATCTAATTCTTTCTTGAAAGAATCCAGAGAATTGGCCTCCACTGCCTTCTGAGGCAGAGCATTCCACAGATCCACAACCCTCTGGGTGAAAAAGTTTTTCCTCAACTCCGTTCTAAATTGTCTACCCCTTATTCTCAAACTGTGGCCTCTGGTTCTGGACTCCCCCAACATCGGAAACATGTTTCCTGCCTCTGGCGTGTCCAATCCCTTAATAATCTTTTATGTTTCAATAAGATCTCCTCTCATCCTCCTAAATTCCAGTGTATACAACCCCAGTCGCTCCAATCTTTCAACGTATGACAGTCCCGCCATCCCAGGGATTAACCTCGTGAACCTACACTGCACTCCCTCAATAGCTAGAATGTCCTTCCTCAAATTTGGAGACCAAAGTGGACATGGGAAAGCCAGTGGATGTAGTGTACCTGGACTTTCAGAAAGCCTTTGATAAGGTCCCACATAGGGGGTTAGTGTGCAAAATTGGAGCAAATGGTATTGGGGGTAGGGTACTGACATGGATAGAAAATTGGTTGGCAGACAGGAAACGAAGAGCAGGGATTAATGGGTCCTTTTCAGAATGGCAGGCAGTGACTAGTGGGGCGATCAAGTCTTTCGATCACAGCCGATTTAATTTCGCTCTCAACCCCACTCCCCGTCACCTTTGTCACCCTCACTAACCAAGAAGATAGCAGCCTCTGCTTCGGACTTACAGGACTTGGGATTATCAACTGAATCCACCCCTGTGACAGGGCACGCGGTCCAATTCGTTTCTGTCCTTCTTTTCCTAGTCCGCCGGGGAGGGTCGGACAATCCAGGTCAGCGTCTCGTCGGGAGGCCGCTGCGAGGGACCGCCGAGAGACGAGCTCTGCGTCCAGCGAGGGCGAGAAGAGGCAAGGAAAGAGGGGTGAGTGCACGGACGCAGACCCCACGTTATTGAGAGTCAACTGGGTACCTGTTCTTGTTAATTTGGAGAGGGATTAGAGGACGGGCCGTGCCATTGAATACCACAGCACAGAAACAGGCCCTTCAGCCCATCTAGCTGTGCCTGTGTTGCCTCTGGACCCTATCAACCTCCGCTTTAAATATACCCACTGACTTGAGTCTCCACAGCCGACCGTGGCAAGGAATTCCACAGATTCCCACCCTCTCCTGCGACCCAGGGTCCAATTTCCGGGGAGGTCGGTGACCCGCTCGCCGAAGCAGATAGGTAGGGGGTCCCACCCTTGGGTGCGCCCACAGGTCGGGGGAGCGGTAGTGTTGCCCCACCCCAGAGAGAATAGGGACGGTGGGGAGTGGGGTAGAGGGAGCTTTCCCCTGCACTAACTTTCTGCTCGGACCCTGGGACTAGGTGCCGGGAGTGGGGCAGCGGTCCCGCCCTCCGCTCCATGTGGGACGGCTTCTCCGTCGAGCGCTACGCCCCACGTGGTCTCCCCGGGCCCCCGCCACCCGCCCAGGAGGGGTGCTGCCTTCACGGACGGGGCTGCCGGACCCCTCGGACGCGCCCTGGGACGGCGCCCGCCCCCAGGACCAGGAGTGAACAGAATGTTGCAAGTCGGCAGCGCTCCTCCCTTCCGGAGCAGCCCCGCAGGAGTGGCAGAAGCAGGGCCGATGCCCACCGCCCTCCCCGCTCCCGAGTGGGCGAGTCCGGCCGGGCCCCCCGGGAGCCGCCCCCTAGTGACGGCGACGCGGTCGCCAAGGTAACCAGCCGGACGCGGCCGCCGACGTGGCCGAAACCCAAGTGCCCGCCTGAGTCGACCGCCGCCTGCCGCCGGCTGGCGGAGCAGCAGTACCGCACCGCGCTGAGCTGGGCAGCGGACGGAGACACCACCCTGCGGCTGAGGAGGGCGGCCTGCGATCGGGAGGTGAAGGCGACCAAACTGGTGGAGCAGCGGCATGAACTGATCAGGTGAGCAGGCCCCATTCATGGAGCAGGTTCCTATTGGCTCAGCCTCCTGCCAATCTTATCATTTATGCCCTTTTCTTGTATTTCATTGGTCCATTATGTGGAAAAGTGCTGACCTTGTAACATACCTGAGATATCTTACACTTCCCTCCAACACAGTCCTCATTCCGTGTGCTAATCGGAGAGTGTCTCAAAATATCACTAGTGTTCCACGCATCAATCACACTCTGCAGAAAAAAAAACTACCTCTGACATTCCCTGTACCTTAAAATTATACCCCTCGGATTAGTCATTTCCGCACCGGGAAAAGGTCACTGGCAGTCAACTCCATCGATGTACAGGGGGTCCCGGGGAGTGTGTCAGTATTTACAGGGGGTGTCGGGGAGTGTGTCTGTATTTACAGGGGGTCCCGGGGAGTGTGTCTGTATTTACAGGGGGTGTCGGGGAGTGTGTCTGTATTTACAGGAGGTCATGGGGAGTGTGTCAGTATTTACAGGGGGTCCCGGGGAGTGTGTCAGTATTTACAGGGGTTTCGGGGAGTGTGTCAGTATTTACAGGGGGTCCCGGGGAGTGTGTCAGTATTTACAGGGGGTCCCGGGGAGTGTGTCAGTATTTACAGGGGGTGTCGGGGAGTGTGTCAGTATTTACAGGGGGTGTCGGGGAGTGTGTCTGTATTTACAGGAGGTCATGGGGAGTGTGTCAGTATTTACAGGGGGTCCCGGGGAGTGTGTCAGTATTTACAGGGGGTGTCGGGGAGTGTGTCAGTATTTACAGGGGGTCCCGGGGAGTGTGTCAGTATTTACAGGGGGTCCCGGGGAGTGTGTCAGTATTTATAGGGGGTCCCGGGGAGTGTGTCAGTATTTACAGGGGCTCTCGGGGAGTGTGTCAGTATTTACAGGGGGTCATGGGGAGTGTGTCTGTATTTACAGGGGGTCTCGGAGAGTGTGTCTGTATTTACAGGGGGTGTCGGGGAGTGTGTCAGTATTTACAGGGGGTCCCGGGGAGTGTGTCTGTATTTACAGGGGGCTCGGGGAGTGTGTCTGTATTTACAGGGGGTCCCGGGGAGTGTGTCAATATTTACAGGGGGTCCCGGGGAGTGTGTCAGTATTTACAGGGGGTCCAGGGGAGTGTGTCAATATTTACAGGGGGGCTCGGGGAGTGTGTCTGTATTTACAGGGGATCCCGGGGAGTGTGTCAATATTTACAGGGGGGCTCGGGGAGTGTGTCAGTATTTACAGGGGGTCCCGGGGAGTGTGTCAATATTTACAGGGGGTCCCGGGGAGTGTGTCAGTATTTACAGGGGGGCTCGGGGAGTGTGTCAGTATTTACAGGGGGTCCCGGGGAGTGTGTCTGTATTTACAGGGGGTGTCGGGGAGTGTGTCTGTATTTACAGGGGGTGTCGGGGAGTGTGTCAGTATTTACAGGGGGTCCCGGGGAGTGTGTCAGTATTTACAGGGGGTCTTGGGGAGTGTGTCAGTATTTACAGGGGGTCCCGGGGAGTGTGTCAGTGTTTGCAGGGGGTCCTGGGGAGCGTCTCAGTATTTACAGGGGGTCCCGGGGAGTGTGTCTGTATTTACAGGGGGTCCCGGGGAGTGTGTCTGTATTTACAGGAGGTCCCGGGGAGTGTGTCTGTATTTACAGGGGGTCCCGGGGAGTGTGTCGGTATTTACAGGGGATCCCGGGGAGTGTGTCTGTATTTACAGGGGTCCCGGGGAGTGTGTCAGTGTTTACAGGGGGTCCCGGGGACTGTGTCTGTATTTACAGGGGGTCATGGGGAGTGTGTCTGTATTTACAGGGGGTCATGGGGAGTGTGTCTGTATTTACAGGGGGTCCCGGGGAGTGTGTCAGTGTTTACAGGGGGTCCCGGGGAGTGTGTCGGTATTTACAGGGGATCCCGGGGAGTGTGTCTGTATTTACAGGGGGTCCCGGGGAGTGTGTTTGTATTTACAGGGGGTCCCGGGGAGTGTGTCAGTATTTACAGGGGTCCCGGGGAGTGTGTCTGTATTTACAGGGGGTCCCGGGGAGTGTGTCTGTATTTACAGGGGGGTCCCGGGGAGTGTGTCAGTGTTTACAGGGGGTTCTGGGGAGCGTGTCTGTATTTACAGGGGGTCCCGGGAGTTTTTCGCAACCTCAGACTCAACCCCTGACCGATGAAGGCCAACGCCCCAAACACCTTCTCCGCACCCATCACTGAGACACTGTTCGGTCTAACCTTAAACCCAGGAAGACCCTGATGGAGAAGCGGAGGCGGGAATTGATGGAGGAGAGTAGAAGAGTGAACGACGGGCTGAAGAGGAGAAAGCTGGGCCGACACATAGCAGCCCGTATGGGTCTACACGAGGTGGAGCGGCTCAGGAAAGGCCAGGCCAGCCTCCGGCTGCAGAACCTGAGGTAGGGAGCAGCTCCTGTTTCTCAGCCGTCCAGTCGGGGAGAGCCGCAGGAAGATCACGTCCAACAATCTGGGCATCGGGCGGGGGTCTCGGTACTGAGGGAGCTGGTCCCACAGCGTGATCTCAGTTACAGACCCCGCCGCAGGAAGATGGGATCAGGTTAAGGGTGCTTTAAAACCCCCTCACACTGCCCAGCCGTAATCACGGTCACACATCGAATGATCCATTTATACACACAGCGGGTACTCTCCTGTAAATTCAGACACACCACTCGGGACCCCTGTAAATACAGACACACTCCCCGGGACCGCCTGTAAATACAGACACACTCCCCAGGACCCCCTGTAAATACAGACACACTCCCCAGGACCCCTGTAAATACAGACACACTCCCCGGGACCCCCTGTAGATACTGACACACTCCCCGGGACCCCCTGTAAGCACTGACACACTCCCCGGGACCCCCTGTAAATACAGACACACTCCCCATGACCCCCTGTAAATAATGACACTCTCCCCGGGACCCCCTGTAAATACAGACACACTCCCCGGGACCCCCTGTAAATACTGACACACTCCCCGGGACCCCCTGTAAATACTGACACACTTCCCGGGACCCCTGTAAGTACAGACACACTCCCCGGGACCCCCTGTAGATACTGACACACTCCCCGGGACCCCCTGTAAGCACTGACACACTCCCCGGGACCCCCTGTAAATACAGACACACTCCCCATGACCCCCTGTAAATAATGACACTCTCCCCGGGACCCCCTGTAAATACAGACACACTCCCCGGGACCCCCTGTAAACACTGACACCCCCAAGACCCCCTGTAAATACTGACACACTCCCCGGGACCCCCTCTAAATACTGACACACTCCCCGGGACCCCCTGTAAATACAGACACACTCCCCATGACCCCCTGTAAATAATGACACTCTCCCCGGGACCCCCTGTAAATACAGACACACTCCCCGGGACCCCCTGTAAACACTGACACACTCCCCGGGACCCCCTGTTAATACAGACACACTCCCCGGGACCCCCTGTAAACACTGACACACTCCCCGGGACCCCCTGTAAATACTGACACACTCCCCGGGTCCCCCTCTAAATACTGACACACTCCCCGGGACCCCCTGTAAATACTGACACACTCCCCATGACCCCCTGTAAATATAGATACACTCCCCGGGACCCCCTGTAAATACTGACACACTCCCCGGGACCCCCTGTAAATACAGACACACTCCCCATGACCCCCTGTAAATACAGACACACTCCCCGGGACCCCCTGTAAATACTGACACACTCCCTGGGACCCCTGTAAATACTGACTCACTCCCCGGGACCCCCTATAAATACTTACACACCACAGGAGCCCCTGAACACAGCAACACTTTTCTGGAGTCCCTGCTCCACAACACTGAAAAGTACTGTTGATTATTTATAAGAACGGAGGGAGTTGGCTCGTCCGCCTCCTCAGAGCCCCGGTGAACAATGCGCCTGACCTCTTGCTCCCCGCTTCACTGGTTCAGCTGCCCACGAATTAACCTCTGCCCCCTTGCCTCTTGCCCACACAGGTCCCACACCCGGGAGCAGACCGCGCAGTACCAGGCCGAACTCAGAGCGATGAAGGAGCGGGTGGCCCGGGCCCCGTACCTCTTCGAGCAGGTCACACAGGTGGGGGTCAGCCTGAGGCTCAGGTGAGGTGGGGGGGGGGTGGTCTGTGGACTCAGGCGGCAGGGATGTCCCAGGTCCTGGGGATGCCTGGTAAATACTGACACACTCCATGGGACACTGCCCACCTAATGTGGAGCGAGGTGGTTACCGGCCATGCCAGATAGATGTGCAGCGAATCCATAAGACATGGTGTCAGAATTAGGCCATTCAGCCCATCGAGTCTGCTCCGCCATTCCATCATGGCTCACCCTTTCACCAGAGTGTCTGAGCCACGTGTTGCACAGAACCTGGCCGCGTTTTAAATCGTTTTAACGCAGGCGTAGTGATCACAGTGCTGGCATCGGCTGGTTAAACCCACCTCCCCGCCCCGTTGTCAAACCACGGGGCCTCTGGGTAGTGACTAGTTAAACTCCTCTCTAACCTCATAGTTAATAGATGGTGGAGGGAATTTATGAGTGAGAAAGAGGGGGGAAGTTTGAGATAGAGTTAGAAGGGTTTGAGAGGAGGGGGGCTTGAGGTGGGGTTTGAGAGGGAAGGGGGTTTGAGAGAGAGGGGGTTGAGAGAGAGATGGGGATTTGAGAGGGGGGTTGACAGAGATGGGGATTTGAGAGAGAGATGGGGTTGAGAGAGATGGGGATTTGAGAGGGGGGTTGAGAGAGATGGGGATTTGAGAGAGAGGGGGGTTGAGAGAGAGGGGGGATTGAGAAAGAGATGGGGTTGAGAGAGGGGGGATTGAGAGAGGGGGGTTGAGAGAGATGGGGATTTGAGAGAGAGATGGGGTTGAGAGAGATGGGGATTTGAGAGAGAGATGGGGTTGAGAGAGATGGGGATTTGAGAGGGGGGTTGAGAGAGATGGGGATTTGAGAGAGAGGGGGGTTGAGAGAGAGGGGGGTTGAGAGAGAGGGGGGATTGAGAAAGAGATGGGGTTGAGAGAGGGGGAGATTGAGAGAGGGGGTTTGAGAGAGATGGGGATTTGAGAGGGGGGTTGAGAGAGAGGGTTTGAGAGAGAGAAAGAGAGAGGGAATGAGAGATGGCGAGATGGAGCTTGAGAGGGAGAGAGGAAGAGAGAGAACGTGATTGTGTGTGTGACAGAGAGAGAGAGATTGAGAAAGTGGTGGAGTATGGTCTATCAGCACAGGAGAACCCCCGCTCTCCTCGCCTTACACTGTGCGGCTAAGCACAGCTCCCACACCGTGTTCAAGCTTGCTGACAACTCCACTGCTGCGGGCCGGCTCAGAGGTGGCGATGAATCAGTGTACAGGAGGGAGATTGAAAATCTGGCCGAGTGGTGTCACAACAAACTCTCACTCAGTGTCAGCAAGACCAAGGAGCTGATCCTAGACTTCAGGAGAGGCAAACCAGTCAATGAGCCAGTCTCATCAGAGGTGGAGAGGATCAGCAACTTTAAATTCCTGGTGTTACTATTTCAGAGCTGTAATGCAGCCAGTCGATACACTCTCCACTACACATTTGTCAAAGTTTTAGATGCCATGCTCAATCTCCGCGGACTCCTGAGGAAGTAGAGTTGGTGCTGTGCTTTCTTTGTTATTTCACTTATATGCTGGGCTAGTAGGGTTAATTGTTCGCATGGGTTTAATGGGGCTCGTTCGTTACCCTGTTGAGTTGGTGCTAAAACCGACTCTGACCGACGCGTTCCTCTCCTTTCCGCCGCAGAACAACATCCGCGGGACCGTCGACCGCCTCTTCTCCAGGGTCCTGCGGAGGCTACAGCTGGACGAAGAGCTGGTGTTGAAACTCGGTGCAGCGGGCGGTCGGGGTGACCTTCGGCTCGTCGACCTGGAGGACGAGTGGGAGGCCGGCAGCTGGTGAGTGAGGCTGGGAGGAGGCACCGGGCACCGGGCAGTGACTTCGGCTGTAGCCCAACCCCCGACGAGAGTCTGTCCTTGCAAGAACCCTGGCCGATTTCCCTCTCCTCTAACCCGGGGTCACGGGCCGGTGATTGGGAGCAGGGACCTTAGCTGACCCTCCCTCTAACCCAGGGGTCACCAGGCAGCGATGGGGAGCAGGAACCCTGAGTGGTGAACCTGTTGGAATTCTTTGAGGAGATTACAAGTAGGATAGATAAAGGGGATGTCGTAGATGTTGTATATTTTGACTTTCAGGTGCCATACATGAGGCTGCTTACCAAGTTAAGAGCCCATGGTATTACAGGAAAGTTACTAACGTGGTTAGAGCATTGGCTGATTGGTAGGAGGCAGTGAGTGGGAATACAAGGACCCTTTCTGGTTGGCTGCCAGTGACTAGTGGTGTTCCACAGGGGTCGGTGTTGGGACCAATTCTTTTTATGCTGTACATAAATGATTTAGATGATGGAATAGATGGCTTTATTGCCAAGTTTGCAGATGATACGAAGATTGGTGGAGGGGCAGGTAGTGTTGAGGAAACAGATAGGATGCAGAAGGACTTACACAGATTAGGAGAATGGGCAAGAAAGTGGCAAATGTTATACAATATTGGAAAATGCATGGTCATGCACTTTGGTAGTAGAAATAAATGTGTGGACTATTTTCTAAATGGGGAGAAAATCCAGAAATCTGAGATGCAGAGGGACTTGGAAGTCCTTGCGCAGAGCACCCTGAAGGTTAACTTGCAGGTCGAGTTGTGGTGAGGAAGGCAAATGCCATGTTAGCATTCATTTCGAGAGGTCTAGAATACAAGAGCAGGGATGTGATGCTTTATAAGGCACTGGTGAGGCCTCACCTTGAGTATTGTGAACAGTTTTGGGCCCCTCATCTTGGAAAAAATGTGCTGGCATTGGAGAGAGTCCAGAGGAGGTTCACAAGGATGATTCTGGGAATGAAAGGGTTATCATACGAGGGATGTGTGATGGCTGTGGGTCTGTACTTGCTGGAATTCAGAAGGATGAGGGGAGATTTAATTGAAACCTTTCGAATGTTGAAAGGCCTGGACACAGTAGATGTGGAAAGGATGTTTCCCATGGTGGGGGAGTCTAGGACAAGAGGGCATAGCCTCAGGATAGAGGGGCACCTTTTCAAAAGGGAGATGTGGAGAAATTTCTTTCGTCAAAGGGTGGTGAATTTGTGGAATTTGTTGCCATGTGTGCAGTGGAGGCCGGGTCGTTGGGCGTATTTAAGGCAGAGATCGATAGGTTCTTGACTGGACGTGAGATCAAAGGTTACGGGGAGAAGGCCAGGAACTGGGGTTGAGGAGGGGAAAGAAGAAGGATAGAAGGATCAGCCATGGTTGAATGACAGAGCAGATTTGATGGGCCAAATGGCCTAATTCTGCTTCTATGTCTTCTGGTCTTATAAACCCTGACTGATTCCCCCTCTGTCTGACCCAGGGGTGACCGGTCAGTGACAGGGAGCAGGAACACTGACTGATTCCTCTCTCTCTGACCCAGGGGTGACCGGTCAGTGACGGGGAGCAGGAACCCTGACTGATTCCTCTCTCTCTGACCCAGGGGTGACCGGTCAGTGATGGGGAGCAGGAACCCTGGCTGATTCCCTACATGGACCAGAAATGTTCCTGTGTAGTTTGCCAGCGAGTCGGTGTATGCTTGTGCGTTTCAGCCTGTCAACGTGTGCTGTCGGTGTATGCCCGTGTTGGTGTCGATGTGTGTTGTGTTATGAGGGTAAACGCGCCGGCGCATGCCTGTGCCATGGGCTATCTCGGTGTGTGCCCGCGTAGTGTGTTGGCGGGGGGGGGGGAGCTGGGGGTCTCTGTTTTTCCTGTCGTGTGACTGGCAGTTTCCGTCCAGGGACGCCGCGGCACGCCCTCCAAGCAGCGACGATGATCGGTGTCCGCTCCGTGAGGAGCCCCACCACAAGTGCGGTTATGCGGACTGCGCTGGGAGACAGGACTCGGCTGCGTGCTGAGTGAGTGTGAGTGTGTGTGTGTGTGTGTATATAGAGTGAGGGAGCGGCTGTCGCAATAAAACAACTTTCAATAAACCGTTCTCCAACTTTTCTGATGACACCAAGTTGCAATGGACGGGGTTCTGATTATCAATAGTTCTAGGTTTCAAAAAGCTTGCATCAATTGTGTTGCTCCCCGCTTCCTCTCCCCGTCGCCATGCTCCTCCCTCCTTATTCCCTCACATATCCTCCTCCTCCTACCTCCCCTCTGTTCCCATGGTCGGAGTATCCAGAACTGGAGGGCACAGCCTCAAAATCGAGGGGCGACCCTTTAGAAGAGAGTTAAGAGAGTGGTGAATCTGTGGGATGCTCTGCCACAGACTGCGGTGGAATTCAGGTCCGTGGGTATATTTAAGGTGGAGGTTGATCGTTTCCTGATCAGTCAGGGCATCAAAGGATGTGGCGAGAAGGCAGGTGTGTGGGGTTGAGTGGGATCCGGGATCAGCCATGATGGAACGGCGGAGCAGGCTCAATGGGCCGAATGGCCGAATTCTGCTCCTACGCCTTATGGTCTTACGGTCCCAGCACTGTCCGGAGGGAGCGACAGCCATCCCGAGGTCGGAAACCTCGGAACTCCCCCGTGCCCTCTCCATGGGGCCGGAGCTGTTCCCCGCTCCCCTGCTAACTCTGCCGGATCACACCAGCCGTTCCCTCCGTGTCCTCCCACCGGCTCCCTCCCCACCCCCCCAACCCTCTCAACCCTCCCGTTCATCCAGAGACGGGAGCCGGAATGCACAATAGCGGCGCGGTAAGCTGGCGGTCAGCACAGCGCTTTGCAGAACAGGTGACACGGGTTCAATCCCCGGCGCTGCCTGTGAGGAGTTTGTACGTTCTCCCCGTGACCGCGTGGGTTTCCCCCGGGTGCTGCTGTTTCCTCACCGGTCGATAGGTTAATTGGCTATTGCCCCCCACCTCCAAAAAACTGAGCTAAGAGTCAGTGGGCCGTTGAAGGTTGGCACGGACTTCGTGTGGTTTAAGGACACCGGCCAAGAGCAGTAGCTCCCGGGGAGAACATTCCCTTTGTGTTTCCAGTACCGGACGCTAGAGTTTTGGTAACCATTGGGAAGAAGAGGGGATTAGATTACAGGACAGTCGATTCTGCGAGAACACACAGTCCCGCCCCCGCCGGCAGCGCTGAGGAATTTACCGGGAATGAAACGGACACCCGTCAGGTCGAATCTAATATCTGTACAGGTCGCTGTGAGGTTTGGGGGAGAAACCACAAGACATGAGCAGAGGACAGCGGTGAAGTGTTGACCTCGTTGGAACATTTTTCAAGCCTCGAACATAAATTCGATCAAGTGCGAGTCCAGAAGCAGATGAGACTTTTAGGTGATCTAATGAGGGTTGAGACGTATCTTTCATCTGGATGTGAAATTAATCTGAGTGGTGTTTATAGACAATTCATTTGAAATGAAGGCTTGTCAGACGGGCAGTGTTATGATAATTGTGGGGGATTTTAACACACGAGTGGATTGGGAAAATCAGGTCGGCACTGGATCTCAAGAGAGAGAATTTGTAGAATGTCGGCGAGATGGCTTTTTAGAACAGCTTGTTGTTGAGCCCACTAGGGGATCAGCTGTACTGGATTGGGTATTGTGTAATGAACCGGAGGTGATTAGAGAGATTGAGGTGAAGGAACCCTTGGGGAACAGTGATCATAACCTGATTGAGTTCACTGAGAAGTTTGAGAAAGAGAAGCTAAAATCCGATGTGTCGGTATTTCAGCGGAGGATATTACAGTGGCTTGAGAGAGGAACTGGCCAGAGTTGACTGGAAAGGGACACTGGTGGGAAGGACGGCAGAGCAGCAGTGGCTGGAGTTTATGCGAGAAGTGAGGGAGGTGCAAGACAGATATATTCCAAAAAAGAAATTTTCGAATGGAAAAAGGATGCAACCGTGGTTGACAATAGAAGTCAAAGCCAAAGTTAAAGCAAAGGGGAGGGCATACAAGGAAGCAAAAATTAGTGGGGAGACAGAGGATTGGGAAGTTTTTAAAAGCTTACAAAAGGAAACCAAGAAGGTCACTAAGAGGGAAAAGATGAACTATGAAAGAAAGCTAGCAAATAATATCAAAGAGGATACTAAAAGCTTTTTCAAGTATATAAAGAGTAAAAGACAGGTGAGAGTAGATATAGGACTGATAGAAAATGATGCTGGAGAAATTGTAATGGGAGATAAGGAGCTGGCAGAGGAACTGAACGAGTATTTTGCATCAGTCTTCACGAGGAAGACATCAGCAGTATACTGGACACTCAAGGGTGGCAGGGAAGAGAAGTGTGCGCAGTCACAATTATGACAGAGAAAGTACTCAGGAAGCTGAATAGTCTAAAGGTAGATAAATCTCCCAGACCAGATGGAATGCACCCTCGTGTTCTGAAGGAAGTAGCTGTGGAGATTGCAGAGGCATTAGCGATGATCTTTCAAAAGTCAATAGATTCTGGCATGGTTCCGGAGGACTGGAAGATTGCAAATGTCACTCCGCTATTTAAGAAGGGGGCAAGGAAGCAAAAAGGAAATTATAGACCTGTTAGCTTGACATCGGTGGTTGGGAAGTTGTTGGAGTCGATTGTCAAGGATGAGGTTACGGAGTACGTGGAGGCATATGACAAGATAGGCAGAACTCAGCATGGATTCCTTAAAGGAAAATCCTGCCTGACAAACCTATTGCAATTTTTTGAGGAAAGTACAAGTAGGCTAGACAAGGGAGAGGCAGTGGATGTTGTATATTTGGATTTTCAGAAGGCCTTTGACAAGGTGCCGCACGTGAGGCTGCTTAACAAGTAAGAGCCCATGGAATTACGGGAAAGTTTACATACGTGGATAGAGCGTTGGCTGATTGGCAGGAAACAGAGAGTGAGAATAAGGGGATCCTATTCTGGTTGGCTGCCGGTTACCAGTGGTGTTCCACAGGGATCAGTGTTGGGGCCACTTCTTTTTACATTGTACATCAACGATTTGGATTATGGAATAGATGGCTTTGTGGCTAAGTTTGCTGATGATACAAAGATAGGTGGAGGGGCCGGTAGTGCTGAGGAGATGGAGAGTCTGCAGAGAGACTTGGATAGATTGGGAGAATGGGCAAAGAAGTGGCAAATGAAATACAATGTTGGAAAGTGTATGGTTATGCACTTTGGCAGAAGAAATAAACGGGCAAACTATTATTTAAATGGTGAGAGAATTCAAAGTTCTGAGATGCAATGGGACTTGGGAGTCCTCGTACAGGATTCCCTTAAAGTTAACCTCCAGGTTGAGTCGGTAGTGAAGAAGGTGAATGCAATGTTGGCATTCATTTCTAGAGGAATAGAGTATAGGAGCAGGGATGTGATGTTGAGGCTCTATAAGACCTCACTTGGAGTACTGTGGGCAGATTTGGGCTCCTTATTTAAGAAAGGATGTGCTGACGTTGGAGAGGGTACAGAGAAGATTCACTAGAATGATTCCGGGAGTGAGAGGGTTAACATATGAGGAACGTTTGTCCGCTCTTGGACTGTATTCCTTGGAATTTAGAAGAATGGGGGGGGGGAGAACCTCATAGAAACATCTCGAATGTTGAAAGGCATGGACAGAGTGGATGTGGCAAAGTTGTTTCCCATGATGGGGGAGTCTAGTATGAGAGGGCATGACTTAAGGATTGAAGGGCGCCCATTCAGAACAGAAATACAAAGAAATTTTTTTAGTCAGAGGGTGGTGAATCTATGGAATTTGTTGCCACGGGCAGCAGTGGAGGCCAAGTCATTGGGTGTATTTAAGGCAGAGATTGATAGGTATCTGAGTAGCCAGGGCATCAAAGGTTATGGTGAGAAGGTGGGGGAGTGGGACTAAATGGGAGAATGGATCAACTCATGATAAAATGGCGGAGCAGACTTGATGGGCCGAATGTCCGACTTCTGCTCCTTTGTCTTATGGTCTTCTGGATGGGAAAAAATTTCCGAACCGTGGAAGTTTGTCTTTGTTGCACATATAATGCCCTGGTTCCCATCTTTACTGTTATGCTGTATGTACTTCATGTAGCAGTTCTGCAAGAGCAGTCAGCCTGTCTGGGTTGCTATCGACGATAAGGGATGATGAGGAATGTGTGTCATCCAATCAGGTTGGTGGAACTGGTGAGGGACACTAAGGAACTTCTGTTCAGTGGGAGATGAAGAGGGAAGAGGCTGGGGAGAACCAGTCGTGGCATACGACCCGGTGGGAGACCCGTTTCCTCGCGAGGGATTGCGAGCGACGTTCGGAAGGTGGCGTGTGCTTTCATGCTGACCGAGGGCCCAGTGCGCGAGCGACAGAGAAGTTCAAGATCAGCTCCAGCTTGCTTAATTAGAATGGGCCCTTTTTTGTTTTATTTACTGAGGCTTAAGTTAAGCTTCAAAGATAGAATTCTTTTAACCCTATGCAGTGTATCTGTTAGCTCGTGGCACCAGTTTGTAACGTGGCAGCAAATTACACAGTATCCACACAAATCCACGGCTCATCTCAATCTGCTGTCAAGATGAAGCCACACTCAGGTTGGAGGAACAACACCTTATATTCCGTCTGGGTAGCCTCCAACCTGATGGCATGAACATCGACTTCTCTAACTTCCGCTAATGCCCCACCTCCCCTTCTTATCCCATTCCTTATTTATTATTTTTAAAAAAATTTTTCCCCTTTCTCTCTCTTTTTTCTCCCTCTGTCCCTCTCACAATAACTCCCTGCCTGCTCTCCATCTTCCTCTGGTGCTCCCCTCCCCATTTCTTTCTCCCGAGGCTTCCTGTCCCATGTTCCTCCCCCTTCTCCAGCCTGGTATCCCCTTTACCAATCACCTGTCCAGCTCTTGGCTCCATCCCTCCCCCTCCTGTCTTCTCCTATCATTTCGGATCTCCCCCTCCCCCTCCCACTTTCAAATCTCTTACTAACTCTTCCTTCAGTTAGTCCTGACGAAGGGTCTCGGCCTGAAACGTCGACTGCACCTCTTCCTAGAGATGCTGCCTGGCCTGCTGCGTTCACCAGCAATTTTGTGAGTGTTGCTCGTCTCAATCTCACGAGTTCACGGTACCGGAGAGCGTCTTTCCTAAATTTACGCAGCCAAGAAACCAGGGGATTTCACACGTTATTTCATTGTACCAATTAATAAACAAAAAAAAACAGAAGTATGTGATTTTTTCAGTTTTCATTATTAATAGTCACCAAAATGCATATTACAAAAGAAGACATTTAAAGTGCCGCGCAGTTTACAGGCTGTGTGAAACTTTCCTGCTCAGAGCGATGTCTGGTCGGCGCAGTTTGAAGAAAGAATCGAGGGGGAGCGTTGGCGGCCGCAGTCACCGGAGGTGAGCCCGGGGACCGTCCGGCTCACGGGCAAAGGATGAACGCGCAGCCGCCACTGAGAGAGGGCCGCCGGCATGCGGGCCAGGTGGAGGACGGTCCGGACGGAGTCTGCGGCGGTCTGCGGGCCGGCTCCCCTCACCCCGGAAGGGGCAGGATGTCCCTCGGCGGCGGGTGGGGTTAGAAGTCCTGCGGGAGAGAAAATCCCATGAAAGGCTTGCGTGTGTGGAGGAAGTGAGGAGAAGTAAAGGGGAGGGGGAGAAAGAGGCGATAAGGAGGAGGAGGGGTGAAGACAGTTGGGGGGGGGTAAGAGAGAGTGACAGGGTGAGACTCATTGTGCTGGCAAACCCTCCCGTGGGCTACATTCTACTCCCAAAGAGCTTCCCTCCCTCCCTTATATCATACCCCCTCCCCCCACAACCATACAGGAGTCTTACCGCGAGTGAGGTTGAATCCATGGATATCTGTTTCCGTGGCAAACGACTGCTGGAAGAGCCTGCAGAGATATCGGTGTTTACTGTCTGTTCTTTGTATGTACACACACACACACAGCAGTACCAGACAGTCAGAGGAACAGTCTAATCGGAACCCAAACAATCCTGTCTACTGGTTCAACATTCTCCTGGTAGGGACAGGCAAAGACACTGATCCCTCTACCCTCTCCCATCACACACTCCCGGGGTCAGACACAAAGTGAAGCTCCCTCTACACCGTCCCATCACACACTCCCGGGGTCAGACACAAAGTGAAGCTCCCTCTACACCGTCCCATCACACACTCCCGGGATCAGACACAGAGTGAAGCTCCCTCTACACCGTCCCATCACACACTCCCGGGGTCAGACACAAAGTGAAGCTCCCTCTACACCGTCCCATCACACACTCCCAGGGTCAGACACAGACTGAACCTCCCTCCGCACCGTCCCATCACACACTCCCAGGGTCAGACACAGAGTGAAGCTCCCTCCACACCATCCCATCACACACTCCCAGGGTCAGACACAGACTGAACCTCCCTCCGCACCGTCACATCACACACTCCCGGGGTCAGACACAGAGTGAAGCTCCCTCCACACCGTCCCATCACACACTCCCGGGGTCAGACACAAAGTGAAGCTCCCTCCACACCGTCCCATCACACACTCCCAGGGTCAGACACAAAGTGAAGCTCCCTCTACACCGTCCCATCACACACTCCCAGGGTCAGACACAGACTGAACCTCCCTCCGCACCGTCCCATCACACACTCCCAGGGTCAGACACAGAGTGAAGCTCCCTCCACACCGTCCCATCACACACTCCCGGGGTCAGACACAGAGTGAAGCTCCCTCTTTACCGTCCCATCACACACTCCCGGGCTCAGACACGGAGTGAAGCTCCCTCCACACCGTCCCATCACACACCCCCAGGGTCAGACACAGAGTGAAGCTCCCTCTGCACCGTCCCATCACACACTCCCGGAGTCAGACACAGAGTGAAGCTCCCTCCACACCATCCCATCACACACTCCCGGGATCAGACACAGACTGAACCTCCCTCCGCACCGTCCCATCACACACTCCCAGGGTCAGACACAGAGTGAAGCTCCCTCTACACCGTCCCATCACACACTCCCAGGGTCAGACAGAGAGTGAAGCTCCCTCTACACCGTCCCATCACATACTCCCGGGGTCAGGCACATAGTGAATATCCCTCTATACCATGTCATCACACACTCCCAGGGTCAGACACAGAGTGAAGCTTCCTCCGCACCATCCCATCACACACTCCCGTGGTCAGACACAGAGTGAAACTTCCTCTCACTCGTTCAAGTTGAACTACTATTCAACCATACATGAATACCCAACTGAAATAGCGTTACTAACACCATCAAATCAAACACCCTCTGGGGGGTCATGAAAAGGGCAGAAGCAACCCCTGTGTACACAGGGTGAGCACTTCCTCAGTTAAGATTGCTATTTCTGGTATTGCTCACAGGTTACCACATGATACTATTTAATATCAGAGAGTGTGTGGGGAATACAGCCTGCAATTCGTATTCTTCACAGACATCTGCGAAATAAGAAACCTGATAGAAAGACAGAAGCCCCACGGCTGCAGGATGGGCTGCAAGGCCGTGTCCGGGGTGTAGACGTACCAGTTGCTGACCCACCGGAGGCCTTGTAGTTGCTCAAGAAGCTCATCAGCCCAGATTCAGTGCTGCTGCGGTGCCGGAACGTGGGAAGGTTGAAGGAGATCTGGCCCTTCTCGCCTGGAGAATTCACTGGCTGTCGGGGAGGACTCCCTGCTGGAGGAGATGAGAGCTTTTGAGTGGAGCACCAGACGTCTCCTCTATCTGGGAGTCTACCTGAGTCCTTCTGGGGAGACCTGGCTGGCAAACTGGAAGGACATGGAGACGAATGTCATGGCCCAGCTGGGGCGCTGGTCAGGCCTTCTCAGGGAGCTTTCCTATCGAGGCAGGGCGGTGGTCATAAACCAGCTGGTGGCCTCCATGTTGTGGTACTGGATGGTCACCTTGGCCCCTCCTGTCTCTTTTGTCACGAGAATGCCGAGGAAGTTAGTGGACTTCTTCTGGGGCAACAGGAAGCACTGGGTCTCTGCAGCAGTTCTGAGTCTCCCAGAAGGAGAGGGCGGACAGTCGCTGGTGTGTGTACGCACACGACTGGCGGCTCTCCGCCTCAGGACTCTGCAGAGATTCCTGTACGCCGAGCACCCTCCCAGGTGGCACGTGTTGGCGACTTTCTTCCTCCGTGGGGGCCGCTGTCTTCACGAAGATATGCAGCTACCACCGGCGGGCGTCAGCTGTGCTGCTTTGAAGAGGCTGCCTGGCTTCTATCAGGACCTACTGAGAGTCTGGAACATGGTGGCCTCAGGCCGGGAATCCCCTCCTCTGGCAGAGGGCAGGGTCCTGGCCGACCCCTGCCCTGTCTCAACGGATGTCGGTGCGGCTCAGGTGTGTGGATTGACTCGGGCTGAGCTGCTCGTCGGGCCCAGGCCCCGCAGCCCTACCCGGGAGCCGAATCCACACAACTTGAGCCGTCTTTCATCGACACCCACAGTCCCGTTCAGGGATGCAGGTAGGAGGTACCTTTATGGGCTGCTGCTCCACACCCTCCACTTCCTAGCCCTTGTTCACCGTCCTGACACACCATGACGGTCGGTCTTTCCACCTGGGAATCTCGGCTGGAGGGTGCTGCACAGAGCGGTGTCTTTCAATAAGTTCTTTAGTTTGTACGCGGATCCCCCAGCCGTATGTTACTTCTGCGGGCTGGAGGAGACCGTGTACTACATGTACATGGAGTGTGTGAGGCTGCAGCCCCTTTTTGCGTATTTGCGTGGGCTGCTTCTCGCCTTCTGGTTGCATTTTAGCCCCACCCTACTTATATATGGTCATCCAGTAAGGAGAGGGGCACAGAGGGATGAGGATGTCCTTGTCAACTTGCTCCTGGGGCTGGCGAAATCCGCCATCCGTGGGTCTTGGGAACAGGTGGTGGGAGGATCTGCCTGGTTAGACGCCTGGCAATGCTCAGGGGGTGTATTCGTGCCTGGGTAAATATTGAGAAAGAACACGCGCTGTCCACGGTGACCTTAGAGGCGTTCCGGGACCGTTGGCTCAGCAGGGGGTAATTGTTATCATTGACAGAGATCGAAACATTTTAGTTTAATGTGTACTTGTAGTGTAGTAATTGTGTTAGTCACTGGTTAGTCCCAGCACACACTCCCGGGGTCAGACATAGAGTGAAGCTCCCTCTACACCGTCCCATCACACACTCCCAGGGTCAGACACAGAGTGAAGCTCCCTCTACACCGTCCCATCACACACTCCCGGGGTCAGACACAGAGTGATCTCCCTCCACATCGTCCCATCACACACTCCCGGGGTCAGACACAGAGTGAAGCTCCCTCCCCACCATCCCATCACACACTCCCAGGGTCAGACATAGAGTGACGCTCCCTCTACACCGTCCCATCACACACTCCCGGGGTCAGACACAGAGTGATCTCCCTCCACATCGTCCCATCACACACTCCCGGGGTCAGACATAGAGTGACACTCCCTCTACACCGTCCCATCACACACTCCCGGGGTCAGACACAGAGTGATCTCCCTCCACATCGTCCCATCACACACTCCCGGGGTCAGACATAGAGTGACGCTCCCTCTACACCGTCCCATCACACACTCCCGGGGTCAGACACAGAGTGATCTCCCTCCACATCGTCCCATCACACACTCCCGGGGTCAGACACAGAGTGATCTCCCTCCACATCGTCCCATCACACACTCCCGGGGTCAGACACAGAGTGAAGCTCCCTCCACACCGTCCCATCACACACTCCCGGGGTCAGACACAGAGTGAAGCTCCCTCTACACCGTCCCATCACACATTCCCAGGGTCAGACACAGAGTGAAGCTCCCTCCACACCGTCCCATCACACACTCCCGGGTCGGACACAGAGTGAAGCTCCTTCCACACCGTCCCATCACACACTCCCGGGGTCAGACACAGAGTGAAACTCCCTCTGACTCGTTCAAGTTGAACTACCATTCAACCATACATGAAGACCCAAATGAAATAGTGTTACTAACACCATCGTCAAACACCCCCTGGGGGGTCATGAAAAGGGCAGAAGCAACTCCTGTGTACACAGGGTGAGCACTTCCTCAGTTAAGATCGCTATTTCTGGTATTGCTCACGGTTTACCACATGGTTCTATTTAATATCAGAGAGTGTGGGGGAATACAGCCTGCAATTCGTAATCTTCACAGACACCCACGAAACAAGAAACCTGATAGAAAGACAGAAGCCCCATGGCTGCAGAATGGGCTGCAAGGCCGTGTCGGGGTGTAGACGTACCAGTTGCTGACCCACCGGAGGCCTTGTAGTTGCTCAGGAAGCTCATCAGTCCAGATTCAGTGCTGCTGCGGTGCCGGAACGTGGGAAGGTTGAAGGAGGTCTGGCTCTTCTCGTCCGGAGAATTCACCGGCTGTGGGGGAGGAGAATCACGCAGGAGGGAAATCAGTGTCTTAGCCCCAAGGATTCTGTCTCTTACAGGGGTGTACGTGTTCCCTCCCCACACGCAAACGCAGCCACACGCGCGCGCGTAGACAGTGACCCTCGATGACGGACTTTGTCCTGTTCCCACCTCACCCACACGACCGACCCGCCCCAGAACCTTCCTCATAGCCAATCCTCCCCCCTCGAAGTCTCAATTCCTCCTGTCTCATCCTCCCCCCCCCCACCCACCCCCCACCCCCCAGGTGACTGACCGATGGCTGCTCCTGCAGAGCCGGAATGGCTTTCCCAGGGCCCACGTGCACCACGTGGCTGAAGTTGCTGGGATTGGAGATGAGCTTGGACCTGGCCTGGGGATCGCTCAGCATCTCCCTGCGGGCGGAGAACAGAGGGTGAGCTTCCGAGAGGGTGGGAGGGGAAGAGCTTTTGTGGGGAGTGGGGTGGGGTAGAGAGAGAGGGTCCAGGGGAGGTTCAGTCAGGGGGAGATGTGGAGGATGATGTTCTCCCGAAAGTGGGTTGTCCACAGGTGGCTGTAGAGGGGTGATCCGGGAGCGACATACTTGGGAACTTTTGGCCCTCACAATCCCGCCCCCTCGGCCACGGGAATTAATCCGGGCGCGAAGGTGAACTTGCTCAACGGTGAACCGCCGTGCGTGACTTTAGAACTACGGCGCTGAAAGCAGGCCGTTCGGCCCTTCTAGTCTGTGCCAAAACATTATTCCGCTTTGCTTAATGTGGGGTCCAGAGACGACTGTGGGGTGGGGGGGGGGGGGGGAGGGGAGGGAACCTTCACTTCCTCCGCCTTCACTGCCGCCGTGAAGTGTCGCCGTCTGCAACCAGCTCCGCCGCTGAGGTCTTGGTCGGACCGCTCTTCGTCTGACCTTACCGCCACGGGTGACCCAACTCCAGACGGCATCGTTCCAGGGATCTCAGGAACTCGCAGACATCTCCACCACCATCCTTGGGGGAGCACACAGGCGCAGACAGCACAGAGGATTGCACCAGGCAAGTTGGAAAGAGACAGTGCAAAAATACAGAACGGGTTGCGGGGTGGGGGCAGAAGTCCTTGAAAGCTCCAGGCAGTCTGTTGCCGAGTTAGTGATTAGGGTTGAGCCGGTCGGTTCAGGAACCCGGCGACCGAACGGAAGTAGCTGTTCCTGAACCCGATGGTGTGGGACTTTCAGGCTTCTGATCGGGGGGGGGGGGCTGCTGCTGATAGCTGCCGTCGCCTTAAGGCAGAGCCTCCGGTAGATACTACTGACGGTGGGGAGGGACGTGCCTGTGATCTATTCGGCTGAGCTCCCACCAGAGTAACGCACACAAAATGCCGGAGGAATTCAGCAGGCCAGGCAGCATCTGCGGAGAAGAGTAAACCGTCGACATTTCGGGCCGGGACTGGAGGTGACTAAAAATGTCATCGAGAAGGGAAAGGTGGAGTACGGATGTAAGCTAGCAAAGAGGACAGCAAAACTTTCTTCAGACACACCAGGTGTAAAAGCGGGGTGGAAGCGGATATCGGACCGCTGGAAAATGAAGCCGGAGAGGCAGGAACGGCGGACGAGCTAAACAAGTGTTTTACATCCATCTTCACCGTGGAAGGCGCTAGCAGTACGGTGGAAGTTCGAGAGTGACAGGGGGCGCAGAAGTGTGTGAAGTTGCCATTACTAGGGAGAAGGGAAAGTTAACTTCCCACTCATTTCTGCTCTGTTGTAGGCCCTATCTTTGGCTTTTACAGTGGCTTTGACTTCTCTTGTTGCATCATCCTGCCTTTAACAACACATTAACGTATTGTTAGTTCGGTTCCGTTAAAGTCTACAGAGGAGTATTACACTCCTAGCAGCGACTTGACTTTGCAGCTGTAAAACGATGAGACGTAGGGGCAGAATGAGGCCGTTCAGTCCATCAAATCTGTTTCTATTCCATCATGACTGATTTATCATCGCTCTCAACCCCATTCTCCTGCCTTCTCGCCGTAACCTTTGATGCCCCTGACTAATCAAGAACCCATCAACCTCCGCTTTAAATCCACCCAATGACCTGTGGCAATGAATTCCACATTCTCACCACTCTCTGGCTAAAGAAATTCCTCCTCATCTCCGTTCTAAAAGGAACGTCTCTCTATTCTGAGGCTGTGTGCCCTCTGGTCCCAGACTCCCCCCAACTATAGGAAACATCCTTTCCATATCCGCTCTATCTACGCCTTTCAATATTCCATTTTAATGAGATTCCCCCCCCCCATTCCATAGAACCATAGAAACTACAGCACAGAAACAGGGCCTTTGGCCCTTCTTGGCTGTGCCGAACCATTTTCTGCCTAGTCCCCACTGACCTGCACACGGACCATATCCCTCCATACACCTCCCATCCATGTATCTGTCCAATTTATTCTTAAATGTTAAAAAAGAACCCGCATTTACCACCTCGTCTGGCAGCTCATTCCATACTCCCACCACTCTCTGTGTGAAGAAGCCCCCCCTAATGTTCCCTTTAAACTTTTCCCCCCTCACCCTTAACCCATGTCCTCTGGTTTTTTTCTCCCCTTGTCTCAGTGGAAAAAGCCTGCTTGCATTCACTCTATCTATACCCATCATAATTTTTATATACCTCTATCAAATCTCCCCTCATTCTCCTATGCTCCAGGGAATAAAGTCCTAACCTATTCAACCTTTCTCTGTAACTGAGTTTCTCAAGTCCTGGCAACATCTTTGTAAACCTTCTCTGCACTCTTTCAACCTTATTTATATCCTTCCTGTAATTTGGTGACCAAAACTGAATACAATACTCCAGATTCGGCCTCACCAATGCCTTATACAACCTCATCATAACATTCCAGCTCTTATACTCAATACTTCGATTAATAAAGGCCAATGTACCAAAAGCTCTCTTTACGACCCTATCTACCTGTGACGACACTTTTAGGGAATTTTGTATCTGTATTCCCAGATCCCTCTGTTCCACTGCACTCCTCAGTGCCTTACCATTAACCCTGTATGTTCTACCTTGGTTTGTCCTTCCAACGTGCAATACCTCGCACTTGTCAGTATTAAACTCCATCTGCCATTTTTCAGCCCATTTTTCCAGCTGGTCCAAGTCCCTCTGCAGGCTCTGAAAACCTTCCTCACTGTCTACTACATCTCCAATCTTTGTATCATCAGCAAACTTGCTGATCCAATTTACCACATTATCATCCAGATCATTGATATAGATGACAAATAACAATGGACCCAGCACTGATCCCTGTGGCACACCACTAGTCACAGGCCTCCACTCGGAGAAGCAATTCTCTACCTCCACTCTCTGGCTTCTTCCATCGAGCCAATGTCTAATCCAATTTACCACCTCTCCATGTATACCTAGCGACTGAATTTTCCTAACTAACCTCCCATGCGGGACCTTGTCAAAGGCCTTACTGACGTCCATGTAGACAATATCCACTACCTTCCCTTCATCCACTTTCCTGGTAACCTCCTCGAAAAACTCCAACAGATTGGTCAAACATGACCTACCACGCACAAAGCCATGTTGGCTCTCCCTAATAAGCCCCTGTCTATCCAAATGCTTGTAGATTCCGTCTCTCAGTACTCCCTCCAATAACTTACCTACTACTGATGTTAAACTCAGCAGCCTATAATTTCCCGGATTATTTTTCGATCCTTTTTTAAACAACGGAACAACATGAGCCACTCACCAATCCTCCGGCACTTCACCCGTAGACAGCGACATTTTAAATATTTCTGCCAGGGTCCCCGCAATTTCAACACTAGTCTCCTTCAAGGTCCGAGGGAACACTCTGTCAGGTCCCGGGGATTTATCCACTTTAATTTT